>NC_134354.1:166642116-167246491 GCF_048569485.1 Anomaloglossus baeobatrachus
GTTTTGTGAGGGGAATGCTTTGCCTACTTCCGTGACTATGGCCTTCTGGAACTGCTGCATTTTGCCTGACCTCTCCGCCTCGGGAATAAGAGACATAAAGTTCTCCTTTTAGCGTAGGTCTAACAGTGTTACCAACCAGTAATGATTGTCAGCCAAGATGTTCTTAACGCGAGGGTCACGAGACAGGCAGCTTACCATAAAGTCAGCCATGTGTGCCAGACTCTTAACAGCCATCACTTCAGTATCCTGACCAACACGATGACTGAACATGCTGTCCTCCTCCTCCTCCTCCTCATCATCTACCCTGTCCTCTGGCCAGCCATGCTGAACCGAGGATATGACTGCATGTCATATCCTCAATTTGGCCAGAGAGTTGCTCCATGTCTTCATCCTCCTCCTCTTCATAGTCCTCCACTGCACGTTGTGATGAGACGAGGCTGGGCTGTGTGTTATCATCACCCACACCCACTACTGTTTCTTGCTCAAACTCATCGCGCTCCGCCTGCAATGCATCATGGTTGTTTTTTGAGCAGAGACCATTTTAGAAGGCAGAGAAGCGGTATGGTGACGCTAATAATGTCGTCATCGCCGCTCACCATCTTGGTGGAGTCCTCAAAGTTTTGGCGGATGGTGCATAGGTCGGACATCCATCTCCACTCCTCAGGTGTTATGTGTGGAGTTTGACCCATTTCCCGATGGCTTAGGTGATGCAGGTACTCAACAACTGCCCTCTTCTGCTCACATATCCTGACCAACTTGTGCAGAGTTGAATTCCAACGCGTGGGGACATCACACACCAGTCTGTGTGCCGGAAGATGCAAACGGCGTCTTAAGCCGGCAAGGCCGGCTGAAGCAGTAGGTGACTTTCGAAAATGTGCAGACAGGCGGCGAACTTTTACCAGCAGATCAGACAGCTCTGAGTATGACTTTAGAAACCGCTGAACCACGAGGTTGAGCACATGGGCCACGCATGGAACATGTGTCAGCTGGCCTCGCCTCAAAGCCGCCACCAGGTTCCGGCCATTGTCACACACGACCTTTCCTGGCTTTAGGTTCAGAGTTGTGAGCCAGTGATCTGCCTGCTGTTTCAGAGCTGTCCACACCTCTTCTGCATTGTGGGGTTTGTCACCTATGCAGATTAGCTTCAGCACTGCCTGTTGCCGCTTCGCCGAGGCAGTGCTGCAGTGCTTCTGTGTCGCCCTGGACAAGCCAGGGGCCACAGAGCACAACACTTAAACACCCCACACTCCCTGCAGGCATATCATAGTCAAAACACAAAATCCTTGTTGCCTTCCCCAGGGGCTGTTGTCCACACCAGGGTGTGGAGCCAGGCGGTTGGTCTCCACCCACCGAGGAGGAGGGAAAACACAGGCAGTGAGAGTTAAGCTAAGGAAGTGGAAGGAGGAAAGTAGTAGAGAGGAGAAAAGTGACAGCAAAGAGCCTGAAGTTGGTCCGGGTGTGTGGCCCGGACAGGACAGCAAGGTTGGCAGGATGTGGTGACCGTCTGCAGTGGAGGCCGATTGGAGTCTGCCGTAAGGACCGTGGACGGGTGGTGACCCGGCCGTACCGGACCGGTATACAAAGAGAAGCCAGCACCATTGGCAGAGGACTTTCGGATCCCGGCAAGGCTTGGTGTCGCCGTGAATTTGCCAAATCCGTTAGTGAAGGGAACCTCAGGGTTTCCAAACAGCCAAGTCCAGATAGAAGGCAACCGTACAACCGTGAAGGGGAGACACCGCCACCGCTAAGGGCAACCGTCTCCCAGGGCCAGCGCCTGTGGGCAAAAGGGGCTCCTCCGGCCCATATCCAGGTCGGGGAGCGGGTTACCGTTGGGAAACCATCACTACCAACACTTAACTTAGGTGCAGGGAGAGACAGTCATCACTAACCTGCAGGGAGGAACAACCGCAGCCGTTCGAGTGACCCGTCCATCCAGCCACTTGTTTTACCGTGAACTGTGTCATCATCATTGGGCTGAGTGAGTACCTCCGTGCCGTGCGGCACAGCGCTGCCCCTGCGACCCTGCACCTCATCAGGCCCCGCAACCCGCCTGTCATCCATCTCTACCCCATCACCAGGCCCCGGGACAACCAACCCCCCTACCCACGGAGGGGAGAAATAACAACAAAGCTGCTCCCTGTCACAGGCTCCCGGGATCCCCGTCCAGAGCAGCGGTGGTGTCCACACAATCACCACAACCGTGGGTGGCGTCACGGACAATATCCCCAAAACCCAAACCACCCCTTTTCACTCACGGGCGAGTAGCGCCGCTCGAGTCCCCGGGATCCGGCCATCGCTCGAGCCAACGAGCAGCAGCAGCCGTAGAGCAGCGTCAGCCGGACCCGAGCAGTGGGAGAGCGCACCGTCCCCTCCTCCGCCCGCGACACTTCCAGCTTGGGACTGGTGTGGAGGGTAAAGTGGATCAGGATGCGCAGGAGGAGGAGGAGGCTGAGGAGCATGACATTCCGGAGCTGTAGAGTGTGTGTGAAACCCTGACTGAGGTAGGGCCTGCAAAACTTGGTGTGTGAAGGACGTGTTCCGTCCCTCGCTCAGAGTGGGTCCCAGCTTGCACAATATTAACCCAGTGTGACGTCAACGAGATGTAGCGGCCTTGCCCACATGCACTTGTCCACGTGTCTGTGGTTAGGTGGACTTTGGCTGAAACAGCGTTGTTCAGGGCACGTGTGATGTTTTGTGACACGTGGTTATGCAATGCGGGGACGGCACACCGGGAGAAATAGTGGCGGCTGTGGACCGAGTAACGTGGGACAGCTGCCACCATCATGTCGCGGAATGCTTCTGTCTCAACCAGCCTAAAAGGCAACATTTCCAGCGCAAGCAGTCGCGAAATGTTAGCATTTAGAACTGTGGCATGTGGGGTGTTGGCAGTGTATTTGCGCCTGCGTTCAAAGGTTTGCTGAATGGATAACTGAACGCTGCGCTGGGACAAGGACGTGCTTGATGATGGTGTTCTTTCTGCGTAGGCAACTGCAGGTGCAGGAGTGGAGGAGGCTTGTTCGCAGGCAGCATGGACAGGGGATTGGCTCGCATGCACAACCAGCGAAGACGTAGCAGTGACATCAGCAAGCACTGCTCCTCGACTCTGTTGTACTTCCCACAAAGTCGGGTGCTTGGCTGACATGTGCCTGATCATGCTGGTGGTGGTCAGGCTGCTAGTTTTGGTACCCCTGCTGATGCTGGCATGGCAGGTGTTGCAAATGGCCTTTTTAGAATCATCTGGAGCCAACTTAAAAAACTGCCAGTGTCAGAGTTCCGGGTTTTCCAGTTTTCTTTTGAAAGAGCTTGCCCTTTGTTAACATGGAGTTTTCTGTTCTGTTGCCCTACTTCCTGTCCATCTGTTTAAAAGCCGCCCCTAAAGCTTAGTCCAGTGCCTGAGTATACTGCTTCCTGTGTGCTCCTGCCCTGCTGCTTTTGGTTCCTGATTGTTATTCGGATCCTCTTGGAAAACAACCGACACCGACTCTGGACTTCATCTGGTATCATCTAGCTGTGCCCGGACTCTGTTTGCCGTCTTTGGTCGGCACTTCTGCCCGGTTCCTTCCGTTTAATACCACTCTGGACTCACATCACGTACGGACATTTTTGGACTTACCTATTGCCCTTTTGTGTCCCGGCTGCTGCGCATTTAGGGCTTCTGGGGTGATTGCCAGACAGTCCCTGTATAGGGGTTCGCTCTTGGTGGTCTCCCTGGGGGAGTCCAGTGCGCGGTCCCGGGAATTCCCTTTCGCTCCGTCCCTGGAAGGTATTTCCTGTATTTATGTTCTACTGTGTTTTTGTTCCGTTTATGTACATATTTGCTGGTTGCATATTATAAACGTCTTGCACCAAGAACTCGTCTCTGGTTGTCATTGCCCTAACGCAATCGAAATCCTCAATACATACAATAGTATTACAGCCAGACTCGGGAAGACCTAACATTTGTACAGGCACCTTGTGTCGTGTTGTTCCGGGGAACAGTTGCCTGACGTCTGCCTGGGGCCACCACTCTGCTTCTTACTGCCTGTTGGGATGCTACGCCTCCCTCCCCCTGTGCACTGCTGTCCTCGCTCTGCATATCCTCCTGCCAGGTTGGGTCAGTTACTGGATCATCCACCACGTCGTCTTCCTCTTCCGCACCCTGCTCCTCCTCCTGACTTCCTGACAATTGTGTCTCATCATCGTCCACCCCTTGTTGAGACACGTTGCCAACTTCGTGAGAACGTGGCTGCTCAAATATTTGGGCATCTGTACATACAATCTCGTCGTGGCCCACTTCAACAGGAGCTGGCGAGAGGCCAGAATTTGTGAATGGAAACGTGAACGAACAGCTCTTCCGAGTGTCCAAGTGTGGGATCAGTAATGTCCGTGGACGTGTACTCGGCCTGGTGGTAGGAAGGAGGATCAGGTTCTGAAATGTGCGGTGCAGTATCACGGCTACTGACACTTGACCGTGTGGAAGACAGAGTGTTTGTGGTGGTGCCAATCTGACTGGAAGCATTATCCGCTATCCAACTAACAACCTGTTGACACTGGTCTTGGTTCAAGAGCGGTGTACTGCTGCGGTCCCCAAGAATTTGGGACAGGACGTGCGAGCGACTAGATGTGGCCCTTTGTTGTGGCGAAATTAGAGCTTGCACACAACCTCGGTCTCTGCCTGCACCACCATCACGTCCACTTCCTTGTTCGTTGACAACGCCCTTGCGCATTTTGGAATGCTGTGCTGATGTGTATTCACTAGACTTGTGCGTTATATCCAAGTTTTTGCAAAACTCACACAAATGCAGCGGAAAGCTGCCACCAACAGGCACACACGTGCGGTTTTTAAATGCAAGCACGGAGGCACTAAGAACCTAACAGGTCTCTATCCAGGGACAACGTGGAGCCTCCCAATTTTTGGCTGCCCTGCCTAAGGGCTATACTACAATAGACCCACTTCCTTCCAATGGGCACTTCAGGTTTACAGGCCATCATGCACGTCTCTATCCAGGGGCAACGTGGAGCCTCCCAATTTTTGGCTGCCCTGCCTAAGGGCTATACTACAATAGACCCACTTCCTTACAATGGGCACTTCAGGTTTACAGGCCATCATGCACGTCTCTATCCAGGGACAACGTGGAGCCTCCCAATTTTTGGCTGCCCTGCCTAAGGGCTATAGTACAATAGACCCACTTCCTTCCAATGGGCACTTCAGGTTTACAGGCCATCATGCACGTCTCTATCCAGGGACAACGTGGAGCCTCCCAATTTTTGGCTGCCCTGCCTAAGGGCTATACTACAATAGACCCACTTCCTTCCAATGGGCACTTCAGGTTTACAGGCCATCATGCACGTCTCTATCCAGGGACAACGTGGAGCCTCCCAATTTTTGGCTGCCCTGCCTAAGGGCTATACTACAATAGACCCACTTCCTTCCAATGGGCACTTCAGGTTTACAGGCCATCATGCACGTCTCTATCCAGGGACAACATGGAGCCTCCCAATTTTTGGCTGCCCTGCCTAAGGGCTATACTACAATAGACCCACTTCCTTCCAATGGGCACTTCAGGTTTACAGGCCATCATGCACGTCTCTATCCAGGGACAACGTGGAGCCTCCCGATTTTTGGCTGCCCTGCCTAAGGGCTATACTACAATAGACCCACTTCCTTACAATGGGCACTTCAGGTTTACAGGCCCTCATGCACGTCTGTATGCAGGGGCATTGGTGAACCTCACAATTTTGGACTGCCCTGGCAAAGGAAAATACTACAAAGACTCACTTCCTCAAAATGGGCACATTAGACTCAAGAGGCCTTCATGTACGTCTCTTCTCAGGGACATCGGAGTGCCACACAATGTTTTCACGTAAAATCTTTCATGTATTAATCTCAAAAAGTAACATACACCAGCTCTATCTCACTATTGGGTATGTGCCCTTAACATTTCCGCCATGAAAAATCATTTTGGGGTCATTTTGGAAGGTTTTCTGGTGAGTCCGTAAAAATGGCGTAAAACGCGGACAAAATTGTTCACAGCTGTGACTTTTCAGTGATAAATGCTTTAAGGGGTCTTCCCCATGCTGTTGCCATGTCATTTGAGCACTCTTCTGAGACTTTTGTGACATTTTTAGGGTTTCTCCATGCTGCCGGGGGGTCATTTCACAAAAATACTCGGGTCTCCCATAGGATAACATTGGGCTCGTTGCTCGGGCCGAGTACACGAGTATCTTGGGAGGCTCGGCCCGAGCTTCGAGCACCCGAGCTTTTTAGTACTCGCTCATCACTACTAGCTATCCTAAAGGAAGGAAAGATGAATAAAAAAAAAGTACATGAAGAGGAATGGAATCAGAAGATACAGGGGACAAGAATTGGAAGTAAATTTTATGAAGGGCAGAAAGGGAATAGATTAGATCAGGGAGGTGAGGTGATAAGCTAGTCAATAGAAATGCATTTTTAGGGCCTGCTTAAAGGTGTTGATATTCAGAATTAATCGGATTGTTCTTGGTAGTGTGTTCCAGAGCATAGGTGTATCGCAAGAGAAATCTTGAAGATGGGAGTTGGAGGTTCGAATTGTTGAGGATGTCAGACTTAGGTCATTAGCAAAGTGAAGGGCATGGGTGGGGTGATAGCCAGCAATGAGGGAGGAGATGTAGGGTGGTGCAGATTTGTGGAGAGCTTTGTGAGTGAGAGTGATAAGTTTATGTTGGATTGTGTAGCGGAAAGGCAACCAGTGCAATGACTGGCACAGAGCAGAGGCATCAGTGAAGCGGTTGAAGCGGAAAATTAACCTGGCAGCGGCATCCAGAATGGATTAGAGAGGGGCGAGTTAAGTAACAGGGAGACCAATTAGTAAAGAATTACAATAATCCAGGCAAGAATGAATGAGAGTGACAGTTCCGTTGACAATCCAACACAATGGGCAGCACTTTGAACACCTTTTAAAAGTGGTCATAAAATTGTAAATAACTAATGAACGAATAAAGGTACATTAAAACCATGCACACCATTATTTTTATTGTGAACTTCTCAATAAGTTTGATGTGTTACATGACCCTCTTCCCATTGGAAAAATAAAGTTGGATCCAAAATGTCCAGCTTCAAAATGGCCGCCATGGTCACCACCCATCTTGAAAATTTTCCTCTCTCCCATATACTAATGAGCCACGAACAAGAAGTTGATATCACCAACCATTACCATGTTATTTAGGTGTATCCATACAAATGGTCCACCCTGTAGACTAAGGGCGGCTTTGCACACTGCGACATCGCAGGTGCGATCTCGGTGGGGTCAAATCGAAAGTGACGCACATCCGGCGTCACTTGCGATGTCGTAGTGTGTAAATCCTAGATGATACGATGAACGAGCGCAAAAGCGTCGTTATCGTATCATCGGTGCAGGCTCCGACATTTCCATAATGCCGCTGCCGCAACAGGCACGATGTTGTTCCTCGTTCCTGCGGCAGCCCACATTGCTGTGTATGAAGCCGCAGGAGCGAGGAACATCTCCTTACCTGCCGCCGGCCACAATGCGGAAGGAAGGAGGTGGGCGGGATGTTTACATCCTGCTCATCTCCGCCCCTCCGCCGCTATTGGCTGCCTGCCGTGTGACGTCGCTATGACGACGCATGACCCGCCCCCTTAGGAAGGAGGCAGGTCGCCGGCCACAGCAACGGTCGCAGGGCAGGTGAGTGCATGTGAAGCTGGCGTAGCGATAATTTTCGCTACCCCAGCTATCACAAGATATCGTACCTGCGACGGGGCGGGGACTATCGCGTGCGACATTGCAGCATCGGCTTGCGATGTCGCAACGTGCAAAGCCCGCCTAAGCAGCTACCAGTTAGCTCCAGTTGTATTTACCTCTTAAAGAATAAAGGACTTGGCATAATGAAACACCATATATTTGTTTCCCACCATAGCAGAGATGGTGGATAGTCAGGCTTACCTCATACATATTAGTTGCATATAAAATGCCTTTAGTATGGGTATACCCAACTAAGGGAAATGATGTTCAGTTGATGTTCATAACGGTGGGGTATTACACATGAACATTCTTACATACACTTTGTATTATTCCCAGCAGCATATATTGAGAACACAGTACTGAGAATATAGTATTTTTGGCCAACAAATTATACTTTCAATGTCTGGCTAACATACGTGATTAATGACAATTGAGTACTTTCTCATTTGCTACTTGCTCATTGGACATGTTTACATGAGGCGATGAGGTACGAGCATGTTCATGAATGCTCGTTCCCAATGTAAAAGAACCTAAATGTATATGATTAATTTTTTATCAGATATATTGCACCGTAAGATGCAGTTAAAGTGTATAAAGTTCTTATAAATAGATTTCATGCTTTTTATGTTTTCTATATTAGATCAATTAGCCTGTTTTCATAATTTTTAAATCTATTTTCTTAAATTTATTTTTAAATGACTTACTGACTAGCCATGGCAAACTATAATGCAACGTATATTAAAGATTTATTAGCCTCTGACATTTATCATTATCTCTATTTGGCTTTTTTGTAATTTGTAATCTGTTAAATGTTAATTAATATAGCAATTAAAAGCCAACATCTGTCCAAATGAAAAAATATATTGGTGATATAATTGTCATTTTGATGAATGCATGCATTCAACGCAATTAAACGCAATTAGTATGTCATGTTACATGTAACATATAATTGTATGCTATAATCATGGTACAATAATATAGCTAGATTAAGGAGTAATAGAAGAAAAGGATGTGTTACATTAAATACTTGTGATGAATCTCAGGGTGTTGTTGATTAAGACAGCTACATTACATTTGCCCCCAGGCAGCACCTGATCGTGAAGGCACTGCTTGTTTGAGCCTTTGTGATCAGCAGTTATTACTTGGGAGGTCAGCGTGGAAATGCTTCATTGCCCTGAACACTTCTGCAGGGGAAAAGAAGTATTTTGCCAAGTCTATTGACCTTTTCCAGCTGCTGATTGTAGAAAGTCAACATCTTGGCACTTCCATTATCTGTTAATCAGTTATTAATGCATAGGGAACAACAATGAAAACACTCGATTTTCCTGTAATGCCTGTAAATGGAAATTAATCAATGGATACCTATTAAAATCAGTTAATATCCATTGCTTTGAATGGCTTTTGGTGGTTCTCTTGAGATAAGAACCATTCTGAATATGGCACAATGCTCCAAATATTAACCCTTGTCTGGTACCATGACACAACATCACTAGTTGTACAAATCTGCATTGATTCACTTTGAGCTCAGGGCTCCAAAAAAGAGTTAAAGAAGAGTCCCACATGGAAATGCCAATATTTCAATTCAAGCATCCACTGTTGGCAAAAACCCTATGGTGTACCTTTTACAAATTGAAAATTATTGCAGTGGCTAATTCGCTGATGTTTTTACTATCTATGATACACGTGCAGCTGAATAATTTTGAATATCATCAAAAATTTAATTTATTTCAGTAATTCAATGCAAAAAGGAAACACATATATCATATAGGGTCATTCGTCAAACAGAGTGATCTATTTCAAGTGTATATTTATTATTATTATTTATTATTATTATAGCGCCATTTGTTCCATGGCGCTTTACAAGTGAAAGAGGGTATATGTACAACAATCATTAACAGTACAAAACAGACTGATATAGGAGGAGAGAGGACCCTGCCCACGAGGGCTCACAGTCTACAGGGAATGGGTGATGGTACAATAGGTGAAGACAGAGCTGGTTGCGCAGTGGTCTACTGGACTGAGAGCTATTGTAGGTTGTAGGCTTGATGAAAGAGGTGGCTCTTTAGGTTCCTCTTGAAGCTTTCCACTGTAGGGGAGAGTCTGATGTGCTGAGGTAGAGCATTCCAGAGTATGGGGGGATGCACGGGAGAAATCTTGTACGCGATTGTGGGAAGAGGAGATAAGAGAGGAGCAGAGAAGGAGATCTTGTGAGGATCTGAGGTTGCGTGCAGGTAGGTACCGGGAGACTAGGTCACAGATGTAGGGAGGAGACAGGTTGTGCATGGCTTTGTAAGTCATGGTTAGTGTTTTGAACTGGAGTCGTTGGGTGATGGGAAGCCAGTGAAGGGATTGGCAGAGTGGCGAGGCTGGGGAGTAGCGAGGGAAGAGGTGGATTAAGCGGGCCGCAGAAATTAGGATAGATTGGAGGGGTGCAAGAGTGTTGGAAGGGAGGCCAGAGAGCAGGAGCTTGCAGTAGTCGAGGTGGGAGATGATGAGAGCATGCACTAATGTTTTTGCTGATTCTTGGTAAGGAAAGCATGGATCCGGGAGATGTTTTGAGTTGTAATCGGCATGAGTTGAAGAGGGCTTGGATGTGTGGGTTGAAGGATAGAGCAGAGTCGAGGGTCACTCCAAGGCAACGAGCTTGTGAGACTGGGGAGAGCAAGCAACCATCGAGTTTGATGGAAAGGCTTGTTGGAGGAGATGAGGGAGGAGGAGGAAAGACAATGAGCTCTGTTTTGTCCATGTTAAGTTTTAGGAATCGCGCTGAGAAGAAGAATGAAATAGCAGACAGACATTGTGGAATTTTGGTTAGTAGAGAGGTAATGTCAGGTCCAGAGAGGTAGATCTGTGTGTCATCGGCATAGAGATGATACTGCAAGCCGTGGGACTCTATGAGCTGTCCCAGGCCGAAGCTGTAGATGGAGAACAGCAGGGGTCCAAGAACTGAGCCTTGGGGGACACCGATAGATAGGGGGCAAGATGAGGAAGTGGTGTGAGAATGGGACACGATGAAAGTTCGGTCAGTTAGGTATGAAGAAATCCAAGAAAGGGCCAAGTCTGTGATGCCGAGAGATGAGAGAATCTGTAGTAGGAGGGAATGGTCTACTGTGTCGAAGGCAGAGGACAGGTCCAGGAGGAGGAAGATAGAGTAGTGTCGCTTAGCTTTGGCGGTTAGTAGGTCATTAGTGACTTTAGTTAGGGCAGTTTCAGTGGAATGAGACCTCTTCCATCTGCGCTCAGCAATTCTGGAAGCCCATCTTAGTTCTTTAGTCTGCCTCGTGTGCCAGGGTTGCCTGTTGATTGTGCGAGTTTTGGTATGTGTGAGGGGGGCGGCTGATTCGAGAGCTGCAGAGATTGTAGTGTTGCATAATGTTGCAGCAGCATCTGCATCATGTAGAAATGTAATGTCTGTGAGAGGGAGAAGGGACTGAGAAAGGGTGTGTAAATCAAGGTGTTTGATATTTCTGCGAGGGTGTGAAAGTTTGTGGAGGGGGGTTGCATACTTGGAGAAGAGAGGGAAGAGAGTAGGTTGTGGTCAGACGGGGGAGAGGTGAGTTATATAGGTTAGATAGGGAACAGAGGCGAGTGAAGATGAGGTCCAGCGTGTGGCCATCTTTGTGAGTAACTGCAGAAGACCATTGGGTGAGGCCAAAAGAGGAAACGAGTGTTAGAAGTTAGGAGACAGATGAGTGAGAAGTGTCAATGGGGATATTGAAATCACCCATGATGATGGTGGGGATGTCGGTGGAAAGGAAATGTAGTAGCCAGGTGGTGAAAGGATCAAAAAAGGCAGTGGCTGGCCCTGGAGGGCGGTAAATGACAGCCAGTTGAAGGTTGGAGGGGGCGTAGATGCGTACGGAGTGCACCTCAAAAGATGGGAGAGTAACAAAGGGTGGTAGTGGAATTGGTGTAAAGGAGCATTGGTTGGACAGTAACAAACCAACTCCTCCACCATGATTGTTGCTGGGGCGGGGAGTGTGTGAGAGTTGGAGACCGCCATAAGAAAGTGCAGCAGGAGAGGCTGTGTCAGAGGGGGTGAGCCAGGTTTCTGTGATGCCAAGGAAGGAAAGTTTATTAGTGATGAAAAGATCATGAATGTAGGAAAGTTTATTGCAGACAGAGCGAGCGTTCCATAGTGCTCCTGTTAGTGGGACTGGGGGAGTGGGGGCTGGGTGAATGTGTATGAGGTTTGAGAGGGTGCGGAAATTTGTGTTAGGTTGTGGATGAGGGTTTGAAGTGACAATAGGGATGTGGTGAGGAGGACCAGGATTTAGAGAGATATCCCCAGCAGTGAGGAGAAGTAGTGAGAGTGTTAGTAGGTGGGAGCAGGAGAGGCCATGAGATGGTTATGTGTGTCTGGAGACACTGGGTGAAATGTGGAGGAAAATATCTGAGGGGAAAGTGAGATGGGTGGGGAGGATGGAGGGAGAGAGGAAAAGTTCATTACTGGGTGTAGAGATCAGAGGGGGCTGTAGAAAGTGTAGTATTATAGAGGTGAAAGTTAAGAGACACACGAACATTGTTTACATTGACTATGTATCTAGTTACCTTCCAGTCAATTCTAGCCCAATTCTGGCCTAATTCAATGCATCATACTTATATGGTGCATACTTGTCATGGTGCAGACTTTGAGCTGACCCAGTATATACACATACAAGTGCAATCAGCTGGGAAGGGGTGGGATGCCACAAGAACCCCTTGATCACTCAATCAAATTGCCAGATGCAGCTACACATAGGCAAAATAAACAAAGGTCAAAAGGAAGGTGGGGAAAAAGCGGGGAAAGATCACAGTGAGATGCTGGAGCATGTCAGGGAGATATTGAAGCAAAGAGAGAACAGGTCACAAATATTGGGAAAGTAGGATGGATGATATAACATACCAGGTATTAGCACATACAGCAGAGAGAAAAGGAGATCTGCTCAGTTAATGGGAAAGTAAGATGGATGATATAACATACCAGGTATTAGCACATGCACATACATATTTCTGTTAATGTTCATGATTATGGTATCCGAGTTGCTTGTGCACCTTTATCTACCAACATTTTTCCTTACACTCAACTGTCCATTAATATTCTTGGATACAGCACTCTGTGAACATTCAGCTTCTTTAGCAATGACCTTTCACAGCTTACACTCCTTGTGGAATGTGTCAATGACTGCCTTCTGGACATCTGTCAAGTCAGCAGTCTTCCCCATGATTGTGTAGCCTACTGAACCAGACTAAGGGACCATGTTAAATGTTTAGTATGCATTTTCAGGTGTTTTGTGTTAATTATTCTAATTTTCTGAGATAATGACTTTTGGCTTTTCATTGTCTATAAGCCATAATCATCAATATTAACAGAAATAAACACTTGAAATAGATCACTCTATGTGTAATGACTCTATATAATATATATAATATATGTGTTTCCATTTTTGTATTGACTTACAGAAGTAAATTAACTTTTTGATGATATTCTAATTTATTGAGATGTACTTGTAGTTATGACTTAATATATGATGTTGACTTGACACCCAATCTCTTACTCTTAAATAAAACTGAATTGAAGAAGTTATTATTTGTATAAAAAGTGTTGGATCTTGGACGACTCTTTGTGATATACTGATGTTATAGTTTAGCTGCTATCATATTATACAGTCATATGAAAAAGTTTGGGCACCCCTATTAATGTTAACCTTTTTTCTTTATAACAATTTGGGTTTTTGCAACAGCTATTTCAGTTTCATATATCTAATAACTGATGGACTGAGTAAAATTTCTGGATTAAAATGAGGTTTATTGTACTAACAGAAAATGTGCAATCCACATTTAAACAAAATTTGACCGGTGCAAAAGTATGGGCACCTCAACATAAAAGTGACATTAATATTTTGTAGATCTTCCTTTTGCAAAAATAACAGCCTCTAGTTTGCTTCCTGTAGCTTTTAATGAGTTTCTGGATCCTGGATGAAGGTATATTTGCCCATTCCTGTTTACAAAACAATTCCAGTTCAGTTAAGTTTGATGGTCGCCGAGTATGGACAGCACGCTTCAAATCATCCCACAGATTTTCAATGATATTCTGGCCTGGGGACTAGGATGGTCATTCCAGAACATTGTAATTGTTCCTTTGCGTGAATGCCTGAGTTGATTTGGAGCGGTGTTTTGTATCATTGTCTTGCTGAAATATCCATCCCCTGTGTAATTTCAACTTCGTCACTGATTCTTGCACATTATTGTCAAGAATCTGCTGATACTGAGTGGAATCCATGCAACCCTCAACTTTAACAAGATTCCCGGTGCCGGCATTGGCCACACAACCCCAAAGAATCATGGAACCTCCACCAAATTTTACTGTGGGTAGCAAGTGCTTTTCTTGGAATGCCGTGTTTTTTTGCCTCCATGCATAGCGCCTTTTTGTATGACCAAACAACTTAATCTTTGTTTCATCAGTCCCCAGGATCTTCTTCCAAAATATAACTGGCTTGTCCAAATGTGCTTTTGCATACCTCAGGTGTCTCTGTTTGTGGCGTGCTTGCAGAAACAGCTTCTTTCGCATCACTCTCCCATACAGCTTCTCCTTGTGCAAAGTGCGCTGTATTGTTGACCTATGCACATTGACACCATCTGCAGCAAGATGAAGCTGCAGGTCTTTGGAGGTGGCCTGTGGATTGTCCTTGACTGTTCTCACCATTCTTCTTCTCTACCTTTCTGATATTTTTCTTGGCCTGCCACTTCTGGGCTTAACAAGAACTGTACCTGTGTTCTTCCATTTCCTTACTATGTTGCGCACAGTGGAAACTGACAGTTTAAATCTCTGAGACAACTTTTGGGATCCTTCCCCTGAATAACTATGTTGAATAATCTTTGTTTTCAGATCATTTGAGAGTTGTTTTGAGAAGCCCATGATGCCACTCTTCATAGGAGATTAAAATAGGAGAACAACTTGCAAGTGGCCACCTTAAATACCTTTTCTCATGATTGGATACACCTGCCTATAAATTCAAAGCTCAATGAGGTTACAAAACCAATTTTGTGCTTTAGTAAGTCAGTAAAAAGTAGTTAGGAGTGTTCAAATCAAGAAATTTATAAGGGTGCCCATACTTTTGCACCGGTCAAATGTTGTTTAAATGCGGATTGCACATTTTCAGTTAGTACAATAAACCTCATTTCAATCCAGAAATATTACTCAGTCCATCAGTTATTAGATACATGAAACAGAAATAGCTGTTGCAAAAACCCAAATTGTTATAAAGAAAAAAGGTTAACAATAATAGGGGTGCCCAAACTTTTTCATATGACTGTACATAGAAAATATAATTAAAGAAATAAATAAGAAATGTGTTTCTTTACCGCCAGGTTACTCCTTCACCTCCTTATTGTTAGCATTTGAGAAATTTACAAAGTAGAATGTAATACAGCATATTCATGATTTTGAGAGTCCTTTAAAGATAAAGTGATGATATAATGTAGTTGGCAATATATTTTTAGTTGTGTACAGTAAAGAAAAAAAACAACTTTTTTTTGTTTCTTCCCTGCTGCCAGGTTTATCATTTAACTCTTTAATGCTGCAATGCAGGTTAACCCATGAAGATGTTTGATTGATGGATACTTTACGGTGTAAAACATGTGACCTCTTTTATTCTGTGTATTCCCTATGGGACAGCTACCATGAATACCTTCTGCCATTAACCAGCCTGAACTTTGATCAATTTGACTTACCCTTCAGGTTCCATGGTCTAATGCTTGTGTTCATATCTTTCCTTTTTAAATTTTATTTTCTTTGCTATTTATCATTCCTTTATGTTTAACTCTTAAAAATCTCTTCAAATCTTCAAGGTTTAATATTAGGCTTGGTCTACTAAGAAACATTTTCCATCTATTGCTACCCATTAACTTCCGTTTGTTCTTCACTTTATTTGTGCATTTCCTATATTATTTTACCATTATCCCTTTTCAAATGTCACAAAAAACTCCTTATTAACCCCTTTATTACCCAGCGTGCCACCACCATCAGTGCCACTGGACGAGCCAAGTAAAGTGCCTGGAATTGGCGCTGAGCCTTCCAAGGGAGGCTGCGTGCTGCGGAGAATCCCAGCCCCCAGCTGCCTGGCTTGACTTGACTGGTGATCAAAATACGGCGGAAGCTCAAGCATTTTTTTTTTTAATTATTTTTTTAAAAAATGAAAAAAATAATTAATGGGCTTCCTGTACTTTAATTGCCAGCCAAAGTAAAGCCAGGCAGATGGGTGTAGCAGCCCGTAGCCGTCTGCGTTGTCTGTGCTGAGAATCAAAAATACCGCAGAGCACTACGTCATTTTTTTTTTTTAAATATTCATTTATTTTTACACTACTATATGCGTGAGGGACCCAACAGCCAATCACAGATGCTGTCACACAGAATGGGCGTCTGTAATTGGCTATTGGAGTAACCTGGTATCTGCCCATACATTCTAGATGCTAGAATGTATGGACTGGTTTCAAGTTACTCCAGCATCCAATCCCAGATGCCCACTCTGTGACAGCATCTGTGATTGTCTGTTGTTTTAACAGTAAAATAAAACAACAACACAGAGAAAATATATTTTATGCAAAATAAAACAGAAGCCATTTAGGTTTTCATCTTTATTACTCAAAAAAAACCTTCGACGTAGTCCAAAAGCAGGCGAGCATCTTCAGCTTTGCTACATCATAGCCATGTGACCAGTCTGGTGTGAATGTTGATACCTCGTGGGTTACAGGACCTTCTGTGACATCATAGTCATGTGCCCAATCTGTAAACCAATGTCTGTACAACATTCACACCAGACTGAGCACATGGCTATGATGTCATGGAAGGTCCTGTAATCCGGGGCACAGCAATGATCGGACACGAAAGCAGAAGCGGCCGGGAGACACAGTCTGCAGAAGACGTAGTGGGAGCGGTAAGTATAATGACAATGTTTATTATTAACTATATTCTTTATTTTACAGCCCCCTCCACCCCATCCCATTATTGTAAAGTCCAAGTTCTATGTTTGGACGCACGTTTGCATTATCTCAGAACCCGAACTCAATCTTTACAAAACATTCAGGCAAGGCTCCCGAAGACGACCATTGGGGGGTTCGCCCATCACTAAAGATTACCTATCATACTACTTGTAAGAATAAACATTTTTATTTTATGTGAGCAAGGAGGGTTTGTTTCTATATGTTTAGTCGTTTCTGCATCTTGGATATGCTATAGGTCACTTCTTGCCATTCTTTTCTTTTTATTATCTTCTCTTTTATTTATTGGATGTTTATTCCCATGTCATTCTTGATGGTGTCAAGCCAACAAGCTTTTGGTTTCCTCTGCTGATTTTTACTATTGACTATTTTGAGAACTATCCCCTTTGTAATGAACAATCCCTCATCACATGTTTAAAATAGGTAAGTGATCTTGCCTTTCAGATACATCTCTGTGTTTATATAATCAAGAACATCTTTATTGGTGATACCAGCATTCCATGGGATTTGAAGACTTCTCTACCACCACAACTGAAAGGCATTATATTTTCTTCTGTCAGTTTTCATGAGTATTCACGTCTCAGAGCTTTATTTTCCAATTGGGAAATAAGTCTTCCTCACTGTTTTCCACCAGGATTGTATCATCTGAATATCTTAGATTGCTGATAATCCTCATGCCTATTTTTCCGATAATACTAGAATCATCTAAGTCCAGCTTCCTCATAATCTCATAATTATTTTGGCATAAAGGTTGAAAACAAAATCAGATGGAATACATCCTTGTCTTGTGCCCTTTTTAATCTTGAACCAGTCTGTATATCCATTCTTGGTTTACACTATTCTTAATTGTGAAACAAAGCAATCACTGATCTCGGGCAGACCAGCCAGAGAAAACACTGCCAGCAGCCAGCGAGGGCACTCAAGACAGTGAAATCCTAGGTACATTGCCCCCTGGGAAATATGCAAATCAAAAAGGTCCAGTGAGCCTCTGTTAGGAGTCTCAACACAAAAACCAGCCAGATATCCCTCCGGGAAGGGCCCAGCCAAGGGGTGACTCTTTTTAGGAGACCACCATAACCACCATATTAAGAGGCCCTTTTAGTCAATATCCAACTTTTTGACAAGTTTAAAGATATGACAAGGGAAATACCAAGGCCAGGTATCCATCCACAGACAGCTGTTTCGGGGTATTGCCCCTCATCAGTGTGGAGTAGGATTCTGGCTGGGTGGGAGCAATGCCTATTAGACCAACAAAACAAAACAATCACTGATCTCGGGGAGACCAGCCAGAGAAAACACTGCCAGCAGCCAGCGAGGGCACTCAAGACAGTGAAATCCTAGGTACATTGCCCCCTGGGAAATATGCAAATCAAAAAGGTTCATGGAGCCTCTGTTAGGAGTCTCAACACAAAAACCAGCCAGATATCCCTCCGGGAAGGGCCCAGCCAAGGGGTGACTCTTTTTAGGTGACCACCATAACCACCATATTAAGTGGCCCTTTTAGTCAATATCCAACTTTTTGACAAGTTTAAAGATATGACAAGGGAAATACCAAGGCCAGGTATCAATCCACAGACAGCTGTTTCGGGGTAATGCCCCTCATCAGTGTGGAGTAGGATTCTGGCTGGGTGGGAGCAATGCCTATTAGACTAACAAAACAAAACAATCACTGATCTCGGGGAGACCAGCCAGAGAAAACACTGCCAGCAGCCAGCGAGGGCACTCAAGACAGTGAAATCCTAGGTACATTGCCCCCTGGGAAATATGCAAATTTTTGTGTTGAGACTCCTAACAGAGGCTCCACGGACCTTTATTCTTAATCGTGGTAGAGTGTCGTGATTAACCAAACCAGGTGTGCCAATACTCCTACCTGAGGCGAATCCGGGGCATTTCTGGGACACGCACATGACCCCATTCATGATAAGTGTTTGACTACCTCTATTTTCAAATTGAATGATCTTACATGGTTAACTATTGTTATGCATTTGCACTTTTTATGCATTGACACTTTATGATTTATATGTGCAGTCTGACTGGACATATCAGTCAGTACTTGAAGCCAGGCTTTATCCATATTTTTGCACATTGTATCGCACTATGCACTTTTTCATACACCTATTTAATATGCATATCAAGTAGCCTCTAGAGTATCTATTGATTGCATTTTATTAATTGCTGATACTCTTGGTGCCTGGGGCTACATAACTATACATCCATTGTATCGGATGTTTTTTGGTTTCAATCATTACCCCAGAGTCACTATTAATATTTGAGGTAGTCTGATCTTGGTGGTTATGTGCGGTGGTTCTAGTTCATCTGTCCAATAAGGTTGAATGTACCCTACCTATGACCCTGTACTCTGCCTATTTTTCACCACTGCATTGAGGGTTTATTCAGGGTTTCTATAGGGTCAGCCACCGCCGAGTGGGGGCGCCATTTTCGTAGACATCAGGGTGCCGACCCCCGTGGTAGGTAGTGGACAGGAGGGAGGCTTATCAGATAGGGTGAGTATCTTACCTTCCTCCCTTTATTTATCTTTCTTTTTTTTCTCCTTCAAATATTTGCACAAGGGTTGTGGATTTTAATAAATTACTAATAAAATTGTGTTTTAAAGGGTCATTTATATATTTTTGTTATGCAACACTACCCTTTTCATATAGTGCCAATACTCCTACCTTACTCATGGCTTTTTGGTTTTTCAAAACTTATCAACACAGTCAAAAGCCTTGGTATATTCAATTATGCACAAGTTCAGCTTCTTCTGGTGCTTCCTCTTATTTTCTGTATTATCTATATGATTAGAGATGAGTGAACCCGTCTGATAAAGGCTTGCCAAGGTCAGGTTGGTACAAGCCTGAGCTTATTCGTTTGGGCTCTGCAAATGAATAAGGGCTCGGCCTTACACTTAAAACTTGGCGTTCGGTTCATTTTTCTAATGAACACCGCAATTCCAAAAATATATTTGGAATCTGGTGCAAAGGGGTAAGAACAAGCGCTTCATAGTAACCAATCACTGGGGCGGCTGTCACACTGCTCTCATGCGGCTGTACACTGATCTTGCAGCCTCTCCTTCACTTCCTGTGCCACTCATCGCATATGCACTGTTTTTCCCGCTCACTGGCGGGCCTAGTGTCTGTGATTGGTTGCAGTCAGATGCGCCCCCAGCCTGTGCGACAGCATCTGCCTGCAACTACTCATAGAACTGGTCTGCGAGTCATTATCATTGCATGGTATAAAAATAAATAAATAAATAAAAACAATTGGCGTAGGGTCCCTCCATATTGTGATACCCAGCACAGATAAAACATACAGCTAAAGAGTGCAGCCCCAGCCCTGAGCTTATCTTGGTTGTGTATCAAAATAAGAGGAACCCCATGTGGCTTTCTTTTTTTAACTACTGTATTTAAATAAATAATTAAAAAAAAAACTAAGTGTGATCCCTCCCAATTTCAGTGCCCAGCCATGATGAAGCCTGATAACTGGGGATGGTATTCTCAAACTGGGGAGGCCTATGGCTATTAGACCCCCAGTCTATAAGTAGCAACCTGTAGTTGCCCAAGATTGTCAAATCTAATGGATACAACTATCTCGGGCTTTATCCGACTCTTTCCGTTTGCCCTGGTGAGGTGGCAATTGGGGTAATAATGGGTTAATACCAGCCCACAGCTGCTACTAAGTGCTAGATTAGTGATGACAGGCATCTATGACATCCCTCACCACTAATCTGTAAGTGAAAGTAAATAAACAAAAACACAGAAAAAATTCTTTATTTGGAATAAAATACAAAACCACCCTCTTTCACCACTTTATTAACCCCAAAAGACCCAGGTGCAACATAACCCAGATGAGGTCACAAGACAGTCCTGGCTCTGCTATATTTGAGCCTGGAGACACCAAAAACATATCTGATTTCTCCAGGCTCCAGGAAACACTGAGAATAAGGACCTGGCTGGCAGCAGTTACATCACTCATTCATCGGAAGTCATACCCAGCTTCCCATGGTATGACTTCTGGTGAGCTGAAGCACCCTGGCTTAAGTGCGTGGCCGTGTCCCACTTTACTGCAGCACTTTAAAAGTGACAGTGCCAGCATGGAGGTGCAGGCTGCCCCGCACTTCCTCGACGGCATTGTCAGTGTTGAAGGCATTGGCGGAGAGCAGGTCACGGCCCCGCACTTTAACAGTGACGGTGATGGCAGGAGGCCAGCATGTACTGACCTCGGCCCCCGGCAGCTCCCATGTCAGTGCTGTGTGCTCTGCCTGGAAGAGCTGCTGAGAGACACTAAGCTGACAGGAGATGGCAGATTGTGATCATCACTGGCCGCAGCATGTACTCATCTTGGCACAGCAGTTCCTCCTGTCAAGGCTCTGTGCTCTGTCAGGAGAAGCTGCCAAGAAACACCAGGCTGATCGGTGATGGCAGGCTGTGATCGCCGCTCACTGTAGCATGTGCTCACCTTGGAGCTCCACTCTCGACAACTAGTCCTGTCACTGCTCTGTGCACTGCCAGGAGGAACTGCCGTGAGACACCAGGCTGATGGAAGATGACAGGCTATGATCACCACTCTCCCCACACTCCCTGGACAGAATTGTCAGTGTTGAAGTGACACTGTCGGCAGGTGGCCACCCGCAATCAGCAGTGACGTTACTCAAGGAAGGAGGACCATTGGAACTTTTCTACTGTGACCGCAACTTATCTGAGTGATGTCCTCTCTGATTGCGGCTGGCCTGACAAGGACTTTTACTTATAACGTGCGGGGCCATGTCCTTCTCCTCACCAGCCCTTCAACACTAACTGCCATCTGGGAAGTGCAAGGCAACCTGCACCTCAATGCAGACACTGTCACTGTTAAAGTGCTGGTGGGGAGCGAGACATGACCATGCACTTAAGCCAGAGTGCTTCAAGTTACCAGAGGTTATACCATGGGGACCCAAATATGACCTTCGAAGAACTGAGTGACGTCACTGCTGTAAGCCGGGTCCTACTTGTTAATGTTTTCCAGAGCCTGGAGAGATTGGACATGTTTTTGGTCTCTCCAGGCTAGAATTTAGCAGAGCCAGGACCATTGTGAGACCTTGTGTGGATTATGTTGGTTCTGGGTGTTTTGGGGTTAATAAAGTGGTGAAAGAGAGGGATTTTGTATTTTATTCCAAGTAAAGGATTTTTCTCGATGTTTGTGTATTTCTTTTTACTTATAAGATTAGTGATGGGGGAATCTCATAAACCCCTTCCCATCCCTTATTTTGGTCTTGATGACAGCTATGAAATAAATAAGGAATAACGTTTGGAACACCATTCTAAGTCTAAACTGGGTGCAAAAACCTAAAAAAACATCACTATGGGGAGATAAGGTATGCACACCAGTGACTATGTAAGGGGAATACATGAAATAGCAGAAACTGCTGTGTGAATACTGACTTGAAAAATCCAATAGCTATATGTAAGAGTGAAAATGTGAAAAATGGAATCTGCATTACTGCCATGAACATATGAATCAAGAGAAATTTAGCTACTGAATTGATCAATGCAATAGAGCCCCAACACTACGCCAAATTATTTCTCTACGTTGGGGTCCCTAGCTTGTGTGTGTCCTCTCATGCAGTTAAAAAACTTACCATGTATGGGAAGCTGAGACCCAGGCTATTTATGCGTATGATATGGATTGGCAATAGGTGTGGTTGGGGAGGGTTCACAAACGAAAAACTACTAACAAATAAGGAATAACGTTTGGAACACCATTCTAAGTCTAAACTGGGTGCAAAAACCTAAAAAAAATCACTATGGGGAGATAAGGTATGCACACCAGTGACTATGTAAGGGGAATACATGAAATAGCAAAAACTGCTGTGTGAATACTGACTTGAAAAATCCAATAGCTATATGTAAGAGTGAAAATGTGAAAAATGGAATCTGCATTACTGCCATGAACATATGAATCAAGAGAAATTTAGCTACTGAATTGATCAATGCAATAGAGCCCCAACACTACGCCAAAGTATTTCTCTACGTTGGGGTCCCTAGCTTGTGTGTGTCCTCTCATGCAGTTAAAAAACTTACCGTGTATGGGAAGCTGAGACCCAGGCTATTTATGCGTATGATATGGATTGGCAATAGGTGTGGTTGGGGAGGGTTCACAAACGAAAAACTACTAACAAATAAGGAATAACGTTTGGAACACCATTCTAAGTCTAAACTGGGTGCAAAAACATAAAAAAACATGACTATGGGGAGATAAGGTATGCACACCAGTGACTATGTAAGGGGAATACATGAAATAGCAGAAACTGCTGTGTGAATACTGACTTGAAAAATCCAATAGCTATATGTAAGAGTGAAAATGTGAAAAATGGAATCTGCATTACTGCCATGAACATATGAATCAAGAGAAATTTAGCTACTGAATTGATCAATGCAATAGAGCCCCAACACTACGCCAAAGTATTTCTCTACGTTGGGGTCCCTAGCTTGTGTGTGTCCTCTCATGCAGTTAAAAAACTTACCGTGTATGGGAAGCTGAGACCCAGGCTATTAATGACAGCTATGGGCTGTTATAAATCCCTCAATACTCTGATTGCCACTACACCAGAGCAATCGGGATGAGCTGGGTAAAGCACTGGGCTTCTCACATCTAATGGATGCAACAATCTCAGGCAGCTACAGGTTGCTATTTTTAGGTTGGGGGCCTAATAACCATAGGCCTCCCTAGTCTGAAAATAACAGCTCCAGCTGTTGGGCTTTATCTTGGCTTGGCATCAAAATTGGGATGACCGCATGTTGGTTTATTAAATAATTTATTACCCTACGTCCTCCAGAAGCAACAGCATCACCAGGCACAGGATCATCGGTGAATACCCAACAGTGTGTATCCAGTGACAGGAGGTCATTAGAGTATCTAATGAACTCGGATAAGCTCCTGACGGCATCGCTGTGGCACCAGAGTTTTCAGGTGTCGTGGAGTTGTCATCAGGAGGTCATCCAAATTAAAGGTATAAAGGCTTGGATAAAGACTTGGGTTCGGTTTCGGTTTGATAAATGCTCACAAGTGCACCTCTTGCTAGGCCAAGCCACGGGGGGTTCGCTCATCTCTATATATGATATCTATGTCTTAGTATCTATGTCTTATCTAAGGATTGTATAGAGGCAGGAATTACACAGGTAAGTTCTTGAGTATGCACAAAAAGATAGGAAGTGCTTGATGGATATTCTTCACAAGTCCATAAATATAAAACAAGAAGAAACAAAATACTATGAGATGTGAAGACTGAGCATGTATTGGCAAGAAAAAAAATGTACAATTGTATTCTCTATAAGCAATGAAAGTATGAGGAATGATAGCATACCAGAAACTGTGCTTCATAAATAGTTGATAAAATGAATAGGTTATAAATTTAAGAACACTTGTTAAATAACATTCTGCATTATTTAACATCTGCTGCAATATTCTTTTATGTTATTTTATTCTGTATTAATGAATTACATTAATGTCTTGGAAAACTTTATATTTTAATTGGTGTTTTTAATTTCATACTTAAAATTTGACAAGCATTAGTTACAAAGGGGCAAGATTTGCGTTATTCTACCCACTCTATTCCATGGTAGCATTGACTTGAAAAGATCAAAGGTTTCTCTCCTGATTCTATATACAAAGTTAGTGATATACAGTCATACCAAATCGCTGTAAAAAGCTTACTTATACTAGTGCTTTTCTATCACAGCGCTAAATACCAATAAGTTAATTGTAAACTTCAGGGGAAAAAAAAATATGAATATAATACAAGAGTATACAATATTATACAAGGGTATAACAAAAGTGGGTGAAGGATTTTCAGTTAATTACGCATGCTGAAGCCTTTTCCGAGGTGGGGAAAGGTGAAAAAAAGGTCTTTGCAGCCCATGTAAGAGAATAAATTCTATTAAAAACATGAAAATTGATGATGCTATTGTTGATGTGATATAACTTACAAGCAGGTAAAATATTTTTTTATTCATTTAAAGGGTTTGTCTACTAATTGTAGAACCCCTTTTCAATCACCATGTTTACGCTATTAAAAATAACAGCACTTGTACTGACCTCAGGTGCCAGCACCTTTTTAGTGGTGTCAGCATTCATTCTCCATTGGCACACGTAAAATTTTACATCATACGAGTCTCATGCCCCATCAGTGCCAGCTTTACTTTCCCTGTCTTTAGATGTATCAAACATCAATAAGAAGTGAGCTGCCAGACATAGCTTTGACTTTGTCTTGTTGTTCATTTTGTCCAAAAATGAGAAGGGTGAAGCCAGCCTTGATTGTGCCCAGTGTTCGTGTAACATTACATTGTCACATTAGCCCTGAGAAAGCAAGTGCCAACATCTCTGGAATGGCTCCAGCACAAGAGGAGGTTATAAACGCTATTATTTTGACAGGGGCAAACATCGTGGAGAAAGTGTTCCCAATTTGTGGACAACTCCTTTTAAGGGGGCATATGGAAGTCATACAGGGAGAACATGTCTAAGGACTTCTATGAACCAAATTTGAGAGTGACTGTAATAAGACAAATAGTTAAACAGAATTAAATATATGAAAGAATATCCTGCCCTACATGAAGAGGTCTTACTCAGGACACTGCCTGCATCTGGTTAAAAACAAACAGCAAATGTAATGTTTTTATAAGTGTGCATATGAAGTTAATGTTGCTTGAATATAATGGATTCATGTCCAGTTTAACTGTTTTCTCAGCAAATTTGTTTGACATTGGGGAACTATTTTTTAAATAACACATTTGGAAAATTGTTTTAGAACATCCCATTATTACACTGCAGAGAACACTATTTTTGCATAGACAGCATGTCTTTTCTTTAAATGAGTCTGGACATTTTCAAGTACATTCTGATTTCCACTGATTGCATCTGTGCTTTTTGGATAATTATAAATGTTAACAAGTAAAAGACAAAAGGAAACACAGAAAGCACTGATGATGCAAAATATTTATACTTTAACAATATGGCACTTCTCTGCTGTATTGGCAGATAACTACGTACAATTGACTTATTATTAACAAGAGAAAATGAAATTTTGTTACAGCATGTTCTTACATCATAGGCTGGACATATTGCAAATATTGCAAAAAAAGAAAAAAAAAAACAAAAAAAACCCAAAAAACAAAAAAAAAAAATATATATATATATATACTTACTGTACTACCCGGCTTCGTCCGGGTTAGACGGATATATAAAAGACGTTCACTCTCAATCTTTGCATACATGTCAACAATAAATTGGTGGAAGAGGTGTCTGCATTTCAAGATGTGATTTTCCTCTGCAAATCTTGTCATGATCCTATATGCATAGAAGTCCATGGCAGACATTTTTTTCATGAAGGGTTGCCTGTTGTTGGATCTGTCTGAGGTATTCCAAAGTGGTAGCCATCCTGTCACTGCCAAAAGATGATTTGATATTGCAGAGCATCATAGAACCTGTGAGTTTCAGCTACTTGTTGCAAACCATTGTTCCTTTTCTGAAGCACAATCACGGCTTTGAAAATCATTACTTACAATCAAGATGGCTACCTCATCAAATGTGAGACATTGAAATGTCGCTGATGTTCACCTTGTGGTGTTTTGTCAGCTCGAATGACAACCTTGTATTCATCATTTGGCATGCATTCAAGTGCAGTCTTGAAAAGTTGAACATATGGATTGTTGGAGTGATGGAACTGCTGCAAAATAGAGACAATATCAAGGCGAGTGTTAGGAATTAAAGAGCATCTCTGCTGATCCTCTGCTTCTGCATTTCACATGAAGAAGAGTTGAAGAAATTGAGGTTCTTCTCCTTGTAATGGAAGCATTGACCCAATTGAGTGGTAAACCTGTCCTTGAACTTTAAATGTCAGCATAAATCCTGTGGTAAACATTTCTTTTGTTACACCAAATGATGTCACTTGGAAGCAGGAGTTGTACTTTCTAATGTCCAAGAAATGCTTTGATAATGTACTGGTACCTGTCTTCAGAGACTTTAGGGGATCTTGTGGTGACAGGAGAGGTGGAAGTTTTATCTTGCCATTTGCACAGCATAAACCTGGCGGTTCATCTTTCCATTTCAGGGCACTGCAGTACATGCAGATTACATCCATTTTTCCTATCTGAACTCTAGGATGATCCTGATAGTTTATGTCTGACTGGTAACAAAAGGCAGCATGTTTCAAATCTCCAACCATTTCCTGTGCCCTAGTGGAAGAAATAGCAATTCTCTTAGTGGCAAGTTGGCCTACTGTCTGCTGAGATGACTCATTGGCCCTTGAGGAAGCAGCTCTTCTCTTATCTGCAAGCCTCGCTTCCCTCTCCTCAGAAACTTCATTGGCTCTTGATGAAGCAGTTCTTGTTCTCTTGTCTACAAGCCTCGCTTCTTTCTCCTCAGAAAGTTCATTGGCCCTTGAGGAAGCAGCTCTTGTTCTCTTGTCTGCAAGCCTTGCTTCCCTCTCCTCAGAAAGTTCATTGGCTCTTGAGGAAGCAGCTGATGCTCCCATGTGTGTCAGCCTTGTTTCTCAGTCTTCACATTTTTCATTGGCCCATAATGCAGCTTTTCTTTTTGCATCAGCTGACATTCATGCCAAGGAATCCCTTTTATTATGAGGCATTATTGTGGTAAAAATAGTTATGTGGCGACTCGAGGTTGGTGTATGTGTGGGGAAATGTGTGCTGATGGTGCTATATGTACCAGATTTGTGTGTGTTTTAAAGCGATTATGTGGCGAGGTTGGTGTATGTGTGGTGAAATGTGTGCTGATGGTGGTATGTTACGAGGGGGACCCGGGGAAGCGTGCCAAGATGGGAAATGGACTGCTTCCGCCGGTCAAGGTCCACTGTGCGGTGTAAGGGACCGCCGCTATGGTGGGTGAAGAGTGAGCGGGTTGCTGCTAGCGATCGTCTGGAATGTCACAGACGATCTATGTACACCGATCTGCCCTAACCCCTGAGGGTTGTATGGCACAGATCTCACGGCTCGGTGTACCTGTTGCACGGGGAAGCACAGAGGTGCCCACGCACGTGTGCCAGTGGAAGTCACGAGAATATGGCACGAGGGTAGCACAGAGGTGCCCACGCACGTGTGCTTTCAATAACCAGGTGAGTCCAATGGAGACTTGAGGAGCTCACCTGGGACAGGAACACGGCCTGTTGACGGGGGTACTGCCGGAGCAGCAAGGCAGGAACACGACCTGCAAACGAGGTACTGCCGGAGCAGCAAGGGCCAAGCCCACAAGAGACAGTAATGCCTGAGCAGTGGCGTGGCAGCACGCTGCCAGACATCCAAACATAGAAGGACGGTCGCGCGCCGCCATGATGGCAGGGGGAGCTTTTAAGGAGGTGCAGCTCCACCCGAGGGCGGGCGCGAGGCGGAGATGACGGACTTGACCCAATCAGGGTCCACGACGTCCCAGCCTGGCCAGTCAGGATTCACCACGTCACCAGCCTTGTCATCAAGCCGTGTGACGTCAGTGAGCGAATCAGGACCCACCACGCATTGCACATGCTCACCCTCCTGCCTCTGGGAAATAGAGGCGGGATCCTCGGTCTCACAATGTGCAGAGATAACGGGAATCTCACTGCTTCCCTGAGCAGTAAACCTCTGCACATTGCGCAGCCTCGCAGACCTTCGGGGCCGCTGAGCAGGAGAGTCTGCGGCAGGCCAGGAATGGGAGACACTTCACTCATTGTAACAGGAGAACCACTAGGTGTCACCCTTCTGCTGCCTCTCTGAGAAGGTATCTCCTGCACACTGCGCAGTCTGGCAGACCTTCGGCACTGCTGAGCAGGAGTGCTCGTGGCAGGCAAGGAATGGGAGACTGCCTCAGTCCTTGCCTCAGGAGAGCCACGAGATGTAACATTACCCCCCCGTCTAGGCCCCCCCCCTGTCCGTGCTCGAAGGCCGCTATCAAACCCGGGGCACGGATATGATCCTCCAACTCCCAGGATCTATGCTCCGGACCACGGCCGGCCCACTCCACGAGGTAGTACCTCTTGCCCTGTATGACTTTTGTCTCCACAAGTTTTGCCACCTCAGGGTCGTCGGACGGGGAGTCGGTTTGAGCCGGCAGGGACCCCGAGAATTTATTAAGTCGTACGGGTTTCAGGAGGGACACGTGAAAGGTGTTGGCTATAGCCCAGCGTGGAGGGAGCTGGAGTCGATATGCCACTGGGTTTACCTGCTGTAGTACTTTAAATGGACCCAGATACCTAGGGGCGAATTTGGCTGCCTGTACCCGTAGGTTAACATTCTTAGAGGACAGCCATACTAGGTCACCAGGGGCAAAGGATGGTGCAGGGCGGCGGTGAACATCCGCCGTTGTCACCATCCGGTCTTTGGCCCTTTTAAGAGCCTCTTGGGTGTCATCCCAGATCTCCCGGGCCTTGGTCGCCCAATCCTCCACTCTAGTATCGGGTGACGTAATGGACATCGGAACCGGGATTCTGGGATGTTGTCCGTTATTGAGTAGGAACGGAGTCTGGCCAGAGGATTCATGGACCGAATTGTTAATGGCAAATTCGGCCCAAGGAAGGAGGTTAGCCCAGTTGTCGTGGTGCGCGGATATAAAATGGCGGAGGTAAGTTACCAAGGTCTGATTAGTCCTCTCCACTAGTCCATTGGTCTCGGGATGGTATGCGGAGGAGATGTTCAGCTCTATCTGCAGGAGCTTACAGAGCTCTCTCCAGAAGCGAGACGCGAACTGGGGACCCCGGTCGCTCACCACCTTGTCAGGCATGCCATGCAACCTAAATACATGCCGAATGAACAAGGTGGCGAGAGCACGTGACGTCGGGAGTCGTGGGAGAGGCACCAAGTGGACTATTTTAGAGAAGTGGTCCGTGATGACCCATACGACCCTGTGCCCTGCTGACTTGGGCAGATCTCCCAGGAAGTCCATCCCTACCACTTCCCAGGGACGATCCGGCACTGGCAGTGGGTGAAGAAGACCTGCCGGTCTCTGCCGGGACGGCTTATTCCGAGCACACGACATACAGGCTCCCACATATTCCTGTATGTCCTGGGGTAGTCTCGGCCACCAATAATGCCTGGTCACCAGGTCTCTGGTCCTTTTGACCCCGAAGTGACCCCCGACCTTGGAGGCATGGGCCCACGATAGCACCTCGTTCCGTAGTTCAGGGGGAACGAGGGTTTTGCCAGGTGGCACCTGGTCCAAAGAAGTGGGAGTGACCATCCTCAAGCTGTCCGGGGGTAGTATAAGACGAGGCTCCTCCTCGTCCTCCTCCAACACAACCATACAACGTGACAAGGCATCGGCCCGTACGTTCTTCTCACCGGCCAGGTGGCGGATAATAAAGCGGAACCGGGAGAAGAATAAAGACCAACGGGCCTGCCTTGGGTTCAGGCGTTGTGCTGTCTGGAGGTATGTGAGGTTTTTGTGGTCAGAAAAAACCTCAAATGGATGCTTCGCACCCTCCAGGAGATGCCGCCATTCCTGGAATGCTAGTTTCATCGCCAGTAACTCCCTATCCCCTATGGAGTAGTTCCTCTCGGCCGGAGAAAAGGTCTTGGAGAAAAAGAAACACGGATGTTTCCTTCCTCGTTCGTTTTTCTGGTACAGGACTGCACCTGCACCGACCGAAGAGGCGTCTACCTCCAGTAGGAAGGGTTTGGAGATGTCTGGACGATGAAGGATGGGAGCTCTGGAGAAGTGAGTTTGGAGAGTGTGAAATGCCTCTACCGTTTCCCGTGTCCATGCTTTGGGATTAGCGCCCTTGCGGGTAAGGGCAATGATGGGTGCTGCCACCGTCGAGAATTTGGGAATGAACTGGCGATAATAATTGATAAACCCCAAGAATCGCTGGATCGCCTTCAGCGAGCAGGGCTCAGGCCAGTTCATCACTGTCTCCAACTTCCCCGGATCCATTGCTAACCCCTGACTGGACACTATGTACCCCAGGAAAGGCAAGGATTCCTGTTCAAAAACGCACTTTTCCAGCTTAGCATATAACGAATGGGTGCGGAGCCTCTTAAGTACTCGGATGACATCCCTCCGATGGGTGGTAAGATCGGGGGAGAAGATAAGAATGTCATCCAGGTATGCAACCACGGAAAGATACAAATCCCAGAAAATGTCATTCACAAAGTCTTGAAATACGGCGGGGGCATTGCAGAGTCCGAAGGGCATTACTAGATACTCGTAGTGACCGTCCCTGGTGTTAAAGGCGGTCTTCCACTCATCGCCCTTTCGGACTCGCACTAGATTATACGCCCCGCGTAGATCCAGCTTTGTGAAGACCTTTGCCCCGCGGAATCGATCAAATAGCTCAGTAATGAGGGGCAAAGGGTATTTGTTCTTGATTGTGATTGCATTTAATCCCCTGTAATCGATACAGGGGCGCAGATCCCCTTCCTTCTTCTGCACAAAAAAGAACCCTGCACCAGCCGGTGAAATAGACTTGCGAATGAACCCCTTCGCCAGGCTGTCCTGAATATATTTGGACATAGCCTCCGTCTCTGGAGCAGAGAGTGGATACACTCTGCCCCTAGGGGGCTCGGAGCCTGGCTTCAGGTCTATTCGGCAATCATATGGCCGGTGGGGAGGAAGAGTATCTGCGGCCCTTTTGGAAAAGACATCCCTGTAGGCCTCATAAGGTGTCGGTAAACCCGGCCCCTCAGTATTCCCTAAGGACCCAACCGACCTAATGGTAGCGGGTGGTTCGGTAGTCACGAGGTGCTCTCTACAGGATCCTGCCCAGGATGAGATCTCCCCTGTTGCCCAGTTGAGTATAGGAGCATGCTGTCTCAACCAGGGAAGACCCAGTAGGATCTCATCCGTCCCCCCTGGAAGCACCAGGAAGGACACCTGCTCATGGTGTCCCGGTGGTACATCCATCCTGAGAGGGATGGTGATCTGGGTGATAGGATCGAGTAGTATGGACCCGTCGACTACCCGGACCCTGAGTGGCTTGGGCAACAGAACCAGGGGAACTGAGTATCGGGTTGCCAGGGAGGTCGAGATGAAATTGCCTTCAGCGCCTGAGTCCAAGCAAGCCAGGGCAGAGAAGAGAGTAGTGCCGAACTGCAACTGGGCGCTGATAGTCAACCTAGAGGGAGAAGTAGCGTCTAGAGTCCCCCCTCTGATAGAAACTAGACGCTGTCTTTTCCCGACGGTTTGGGACATAGGGTAGCTATGTGTCCCCTCTGCCCACAAGAAAAGCAGATGACACAAGACCGAGAACCTGGGGCAGAGGAGACCACCTTGGACACTTCCATTGACTCCACGGAGTCGCCTACAGGACTGGCTGGGGGACCTGTCTGATGGAAGACGGGAGTCAGACGCTTTTTAGGCCGAGAAGACGTGGGTGCTGAAGAGACCTCGAGCCTTCGCTCCGCCTGGCGGATGTCTATGCGAGAGGCAACCTGAATCAAGGACTCTAAAGTGGCAGGCACCTCACGTGTGGCCAGTGCGTCTTTGACAAACCCTGCCAGGCCCTCCCAAAACACAGGGACAAGGACCTTATCCGGCCAGTCCAGCTCTGCGGCCAGTGTCCTAAAGTGTACAGCAAAGTCCCCGACTGAAGCAGACCCTTGCCGAAGTCGTAGGAGGCGCAGCGCGGAATCGTGGGTGACTTGAGGCCCGAGGAACACCATTCTCATGGCCCCAAGATAAGCTGCTAAGTTATTCACCACACGATCTCCGCGCTCCCACAACGGCTTTGACCACTTCAGCGCTCTCCCTGTGAGCAGGGACTGGACGAAGGCTACCTTCGCCTTCTCGGTAGCGTAAAGAGTCGCGGACAGCTCTAAGTAGGTAGTAACCTGGTTTATAAACCCATGGCACTCAGAGCTGTTGCCGCTAAAGCGCTCTGGAAGTGCAAGGCGAGGAGACCTTCCGCCCAATAGCACAGCCTGGGTAGCCGCCTGGGTGGCGACTGTCGTCAGAGTAGTCTTATCGGAGGAAGACTGCTCCACTGCTGCCAATCATGACTCCAACTGCTGCACATAACGCAGCTACTGCTGCTGCTCTTCAGCCATAGCCAGACCTTTGGCGCGACCGTAATGTTACGAGGGGGACCCGGGGAAGCGTACCAAGATGGGAAATGGACTGCTTCCGCCGGTCAAGGTCCACTGTGCGGTGTAAGGGACCGCCGCTATGGTGGGTGAAGAGTGAGCGGGTTGCTGCTAGCGATCGTCTGGAATGTCACAGATGATCTATGTACACCGATCTGCCCTAACCCCTGAGGGTTGTATGGCACAGATCTCACGGCTCGGTGTACCTGTTGCACGGGGAAGCACAGAGGTGCCCACGCACGTGTGCCAGTGGAAGTCACGAGAATATGGCACGAGGGTAGCACAGAGGTGCCCACGCACGTGTGCTTTCAATAACCAGGTGAGTCCAATGGAGACTTGAGGAGCTCACCTGGGACAGGAACACGGCCTGTTGACGGGGGTACTGCCGGAGCAGCAAGGCAGGAACACGGCCTGCAAACGAGGTACTGCCTGAGCAGCAAGGGCCAAGCCCACAAGAGACAGTAATGCCTGAGCAGTGGCGTGGCAGCACGCTGCAAGACATCCAAACATAGAAGGACGGTCGCGCGCCGCCATGATGGCAGGGGGAGCTTTTAAGGAGGTGCAGCTCCACCCGAGGGCGGGCGCGAGGCGGAGATGACGGACTTGACCCAATCAGGGTCCACGACGTCCCAGCCTGGCCAGTCAGGATTCACCACGTCACCAGCCTTGTCATCAAGCCGTGTGACGTCAGTGAGCGAATCAGGACCCATCACGCATTGCACATGCTCACCCTCCTGCCTCTGGGAAATAGAGGCGGGATCCTCGGTCTCACAATGTGCAGAGATAACGGGAATCTCACTGCTTCCCTGAGCAGTAAACCTCTGCACATTGCGCAGCCTCGCAGACCTTCGGGGCCACTGAGCAGGAGAGTCTGCGGCAGGCCAGGAATGGGAGACCGCTTCACTCATTGTAACAGGAGAACCACTAGGTGTCACCCTTCTGCTGCCTCTCTGAGAAGGTATCTCCTGCACACTGCGCAGTCTGGCAGACCTTCGGCGCTGCTGAGCAGGAGTGCTCGTGGCAGGCAAGGAATGGGAGACTGCCTCAGTCCTTTCCTCAGGAGAGCCACGAGATGTAACAGTGGTATATGTGTTCAAGCATGTGGAAATGCGTGGCGCATTTTGTGTGTGTCTTCATTTCACCCGAGTGTGGTGAGTATGCCATGTCAGGGCCCCACCTTAGCAGCTGCACGGTATATACTCTTTGGCACCATCGCTCTCATTCTTTCAGTCCCCCTTGTTCACATCTGGCAGCTGTCAATTTGCCTCCAACACTTTTCATTTTCCTTTTTCCCCATTAAGTAGATAGGGGCAAAATTGATTGGTAAATTGGAATGCGCGGGGTTAAACTTTCACCTCACAATATAGCCTATGACGCTCTCGGGGTCCAGACATGTGAGTGTGCAAAATTTTGTGGCTGTAGCTGCGGCGGTGCAGATGCCAATCCCGAACATATACACATACACACACACACACACACATACATACATACACACACACACACACACACACATTCAGCTTTATATATATATATATATATATATATATATATATATATATATAAAATTGAAAAAGGTTCCTGGTGAACCAGAGCTTTGCTGTGACAGCTCTGGATTATTAAAGAACATCACTCTTGCTAAATGGAGTGCTGCCTTCATCTCAGTTTTCCAATATTACATGGGAATGGAATGGGTAAATGGAAGGCCTGGCACACAGCCACTAGGTGAGAGGGAGTGTGCTGCTCTAATCTTCTTTTTATATATATATATATATATATATATACACTACAGTTCAAAAGTGTAGGGTCACTTAGATATTTCCTTAGTTTTTAAAGAAAAGCACAATTTTTTCCAATAAAGCTAAAATTAAATTAAACAGAAGTACACTTTATACATTGTTAATGTGGTAAATGACTATTCTAGCTTAGAACGTTTGGTTTTTAATGCAATATCTAAATAGGTGTAGAGTAGCCCATTTCTATCAACCACCACTCCATTGTTCTAAAGGTACATTGTGTTTGCTAACTGTGTTAGAAGGCTAATGGATGTTTAGAAATCCCTTGAAAACCCTTGTGCAAGTATGTTAGCACAGCTGTTCTTAGAAATGAAGGAGAAATTGCGAACAAACTGTAGATTTTCTACAATGGTGTGTACTACTCCCTTCAGAGGAGAGCACAAACAGGCTATAACCCGAGGAGGGTGGAGGGACCTGTTGACCCAGACCCAGGCTTTGCACTGTCACCTTTTAGGTAATTATTTAACCTGTGGTTGCTTTGTATTAATGGGATAGTTGATCATTTGGTAGTAGTGCACTTTATATCTTCTCTGGCAGCTCTTCTGTTGTATCCCTGTCTCTGTGTCTGTATAATTTGGTTACATAGCAGCATGAGTGGAATGTTTACATCTTCCTACCAGGGCATGTGCAATTTCTAGTAATGTGTGGTTAGTATGATATTTGGGTTTGTTTCTTATAATATATGTAATTAGTACAATATTTAATTGATTTTATGTAGATCAGTATCCCAAACCTTATTTACATATCAATACTATACATTATATAGTTTTACAACATTATTGCACATAATATATTTGTTATTTCTTTCTGTCTGCCAATGTATTATTCAATTCCCCCTTTTTTGTACATTTAGAAATATCTGGGTATTATTTGTGGTCCCTCTCAGGAGTAAATTCCTCTGTTTTATTTTTATATGTAAATTACTTTAAATGAATAAAGTATATATGTTTTAGCATGAATCGCTTTTATTGTCTTGATTTTGGGACAATCTCTTGTTATTGAAATACAATTTTGGCACTTTGCCTGGCTCTTCCTGATTGCCTTGATGCAGTGGCAATCGAGGAAATGGTTTCGGAATTGATGTCAGCTGTGAATTGACAGCTGGCATCAAGCCAAGGGGTTAGTAATGGAGAGGGATCTATCAGACACCTATATTACTAACTCAGGAAGTAAAAAGTTAAAAAACTCACCAAAGAAAAAATATTTTATTTTAAAAAAATACTCTCTAGTTCACTAATGTTTAAAAAATTAAAAATAGGAATCTCTAACATAATCTTTGGAATCAGATGGAGTCCAATAATGAGAACCTAAAAGACATAAAAAGAGAGGTTAAATAAATAAAAACAAAACACAGTCTCTTATTCACCACTTTATTAGCTCCTAAAACCCCCCCGCAGGTTTGATGCAATCCAATGCAAATTGTTATATCATGACTTCTTCCGATTTTCTAATAAAAGGTTTAGAGCCTGGATCAAGTGAACGGGGAACCTTAGTTTAATCATGGTCATTTCTCATGAGTGGCAATGTCAATAACCTTACATGACCTCACCGCTCATCAGACATTGCGGGACTTGCACTGCTGTTCGCGTTACCAGGCAAGAGTGGTGAGATCAGATTACTGACTTCATCACCACTCTCACTGGGAGGCAGTGCGGCCCTCTGTGGGATGCGGCAAGAGTAGTGATGCCATTTGTAACTTTACATGCCCCTCACTGCTCTTGCTGAGTATCGGTAAATTATGGGCTGGAAAGGGCATGGAAAGCATTTAAATGAAAGAAAATACCACTAAAATGATTGGGAACAGTAAATAACACCTATTACCATCTGCAGGATACTACATTTCACATCAGAGCCTCGGCTTAAGGCCTGTTTCACACGTCAGTGATTCTGGAACATTTGTGCTAGTTTTTATATGTACCAGATTCACTGACATAAGCAGACCCTTTGTAATCAATGGGTCTGCGCACACATCAGTGATTTTTTACTGACCGTGTCTCTGTGCTGTGTACATGCGTGTTCGTGATTGCTGCACGGAGACATGTCCATTTTTTTCTGGCATCACTGATGTCCCACGGACCACATATAAAAACACAAAAATTGAAAATAAAAAACATTTTTAACTCACCTTCTACAGCGCTGCTTGTCTCCGGCCTCTGCTGGCTGCTGCTTCAGAGCCGGCTAATTACTGGCATGCATATTCATGTATGCAGGAACAGCCGACCCGGAAGTACCTACAGCGGGGGCGGAAACACAGCAGAGCTGGAGAGTTCAGCACCATGGACAGCAGGAGCAGACAGGTGAGTATAAGTCCATGTGCAATCACAGATAACAGAGCATGTATCACAGATTGCACAAGGACAACCCACGTGTGCCGTGAATCACGGCACACGAAGAGACATATGTGTTTTTAGCACATCACTGGAAAACGTCTGTGTTTTTCACTGACGTGTGAAACAGGCCTAACATTGTCTTTTACTCTTTACATTGAGCTGTAGTATATGTCAAAAGTTAATAGCTGTTTTTTTATTTTTTGCATTCTTTTAAGCTCTGTTTTCTAAGATTTCGCTGATTTTCTTGCACTCTCCAGCCTTCAGTAATAAAAGAAACCCTTACTGTTTGCCTCCAAATACTGAACTTTAATGCAGACTTACCTTGGAAGGTGTCCAGTACAAATGATGAACTTTACAAGGAAAAAGTGAGATTCGGCACAATCACATAATAAAATTAATTTCTTTCTTTATTAGAACACTAGCTGTAGTACTCGCTGTTGCCCAGGATAGTAAGTAAGTATCTCTCTGTCTCTCTTTTCTCTTTCCCTCTATTTCATTCTCTCTCACTCTCTCCCGCTCTCCCTCTGTCCCATTCTCCCACTTTTCCTCTCTCTGACTCTCCTTCTCTCTGTTTCTCTGTCTCTCCCTCTGTCTGTCTGTCACTCTCTGTCTCTCTCTTTCTATCTCTGGTTGGTTCTGTATTTTTCTCTTGCTGTCTCTCTGTGTTTATCTCTCTCTCTGTCTCTCTCTGTGTCTCCCTTTGTCTGGTTTTCTCTCTCTGTCTTTCCCCATCTGTCCCTCACTGTCTCCTTCTCTGTCTCTCTCTGTCTCTCTCTCTGTATCTCTCTGTGTCTGTCTGTCTCTTTCTCCCTATCTCTGTCTCTCTTTATGTCTCTCTGTCTGTGTCTATGTCTGTCTACTTCTCTCTGTCTCTCTTTATCTCTAGTAAACTTAACTCCCAAGTGTCCGGCATCCAACAAGAAAATGAGATGAAGAGGACTGTTCACACCATAGGGATATTTTTCATAGATTTTATTCACATTAAAAGCATCGCTAACATGTTTTGAGCTGGCAGTATCTCTTAGTCGTGGCATAGAGCTACATGCTATGACTAAGAGCTACTGCCAGCTCGAAATGCGTCAGCGATGCTTTTAATGTGAATAAAAGCTACGAAACATATCCCTATGGTGTGAACAGTCCTCTTCATCTCATATCCTTATTGGATGCCGGACACTTGGGAGTTAAGTATCCTAGTCAGTGTTACCAGGGAGTTGGCCCAAAGATCTTTGTCTGAACACCATACCTTATCCTGCAGGACGCTGAATGAACTTTGGATCTGGTGAGCTAATCAACTATTGTTTATAGTCTCTTTCTCTCTGTCTCACTCTGTCTCTCTGTCTCTCTCTCTGTCCCTCTCTCCACCGAAATCATATTAACTGACACAAGCTTTCTTATACTAAGAATAATCTTCGTTGCCTATAGCAACCAACCAGAGCTCTTATAAATGACCTATAGCAAAATAAAAGCAGAGCTGTGATTGGTTGCTATACGCTACCTGATAGATATCCTTGCTAACTGTCAAAACAGTCAATATCTTACCTCACACATCCAGACAGTAAGTACATGAATTTTTTTGGGTGAAATAACTGTAAAGCGCTGGGTTAAAATTTTCCCTAAAACAGTCTATGACATTCCCTGAGTCAAATGAGGTGAGTGTGCAAACGTTTGTGATCATAAATGCAATAGTGTGGATTCCTCTAGCGGGCATACACAAATACATGCATACACTCAGCTTTATATTTTAGATGTTAAAAAATGATGTGATCTCAAACCAGCATTTTGCCAGATATCAACATCCTGATGCGTTTTTGGCACAAAACAGCATCCATAGTCCATAGGACTATGACTAAGGGAGTTGTTTTGAGTCAGAAACACATCAAGACGTTTGAATAGGACACAATGCTGGTTTGTGATCTCCTCATTTTTCAAAATATGTTCTAATTAATAAAGAAATTAATTTTATTACGTGGGTGTACTAAATCTCCCTTATTCCTTGTGGCTCAATGTTCTTCTGGCAGACTTTGACTCGGGCACTCCCATCATCATGCAGCATACCATGAACTGTAACGTCTGAAGCTCCCCCAACTGTTTTGCATCACTGAACTTTATAGTTCGGATTCACTTATTACTACAATCTCCCATCCAGTCTACTCAGTCAATAGGGAATTGCTTCCATCATCTTGCTGATGCTGAGGTGACTGTTTCCTTTAACGATCTAACTAGAGATGAGCAATGTTCGAATCAAACCGTTCGCCAATTTCAAATTCAAATTGTTTTGGGCGATGTTCGAGTCGTTTGACGAACTCGAACGATTTGCTTCACGTTTGACAGTTCAAGTTAACGTTCGATAACGATTCGATCACCAAAAGCGTGGCTTTTCACAGTAAGGCTATGTGCACCTGTTGCATATTTGCATGCGTCCTGCTTCCCCAAAACAATCCCTCTCTCTTTCCTACTCACCGATCAGCTGCACGGCTGTCACAAAGCTCCGGCGGCTTTTCCTCTTTTGAAAATGGCTGCCGCTCATTATTCAATCTCGTATTCCCTGCTTTCCCCGCCCACCGGCGCCCATAATTGGTTGCAGTCAGACACGCCCCCATGCTGATTGACAGCTGTCTCACTGCAACCAATCACAGCCGCCAGTGGGCGGGTCTATATTGTGCAGTAAAATAAATTAATAAATAATTCAAATTAAAAAAAAACTGTGGTCCCCCCAATTTTGATACTAGCCAAGATAAAGCCATACGGTTGGAGGCTGGTATTGTTAGGATGGGGAGCGCCATGTTATGGGAAGCCCAGCACCCTAACAATATCAGCCAGCAGTCAGCCGCAATTGCCGCATCCATTAGATGCGACAGTCCCGGGACTCTAGCCGGCTCATCCAAATTGCCCTGGTGCAGTGGCAATCGGGGTAATAAGGAGTTAAATGGCAGCTTAAAGCTGCCACTAAGTCCTAGGTTAATCATGGCAGGCGTCTCCGCGAGATACCTTCCATGATTAAGTAAATAAACACACACAACGAAAAATCCTTTATTTAGGATAAAAGACAAAAAAACCCCTCATTTACCACTTTATTAATCCCCAAACACCCATCCAGGTCTGAAGTAAACCACACAACGCTTTCAGCACTGCTACATGAAGCTGACAGGGAGTGCCTTAGAACACGACTGCTCTGTGTCAGCTTCACATACAACTGTGTGAGTTGTGAGCTGCGCTGTCATGGGAGACTTCACTCAGGTAGTGCCTGCGTGTGTGCAGGGATGATGATGGGGGGAGTAGTGCCTGGGTGTGTGCGGTGATGATGATGGGGGCGGTAGTGCTTGTGTGTGTGCGGGGATGATGATAGGGAGGTAGTGCCTGCGTGTGTGCAGGGATGATGATGGGTGCGTGAGTGCCTGGGTGTGTGCAGTGATGATGATGGGGGCGGTAGTGCTTGCGTGTGTGCGGTGATGGAGATGGCGTGGTAGTGACGGGTTGTGTGTGTGGGGATGATGATGGGAGCGGTAGTGCCAGGGTGTGTGTGAGGATGATGCTGGGGCGGTAGTACCGGGGTGTGTGCGGGGATGATGATGGGGACGGTAGTGCCGGGGTGTGTGCGGGGATGATGATTGGGGTGGTAGTGCTTTCGTGTGTCTGGGGATGCATCTGAATTAGATTTAACCCCTTGGGATATGGTCTGGTTTACTGACTGGATCTGCTCATGTTATATCTGTAGTTGGACCACATTTAACCCTTTCGGTTGTGGTCTGGATCACTGATACTTGACTAGATCTGCTAATGTTGTATCTGCATCTTTCTTAACAATACAGTATTTACCTGATTTGATCTGACTATATGCGGTTCAGCTTGAGCATTTCTATTTTCCATTGTGACCTATTTATTTATTGTCGGGTCTCTCAGTGGTATTTGACCATTTTCCTGGGGGTTTCTTCGGGACCTTCATTGTCTTACATCATTAGACATTGTTCAGGCTCAGACAGTGCCTTTTTGACATTATTTAATTATTCTGCCATCCTATCTGGGGGTTACTCGGGGTGATTGGTTTTTGGTATTTTCCAGTTTTTAACCTGATTGTCTAAATACTTTGTGCATCTATGAAATTAATTTTCTCCTCTTATGGTTGTAATTTTTTGATAATAAAAATTTTATTGGATATTTCAAGAGGTTGATTTACTGTGTATTATTTCGGCCATTTTATGGCCTCACTTGTAGACCCGTTTCTTCTCTTATTTTCTTATATTGTTCACTATGGGTTTAGTGATCTTGGATAATAATTATGACAGCCCCTAATGTCCCTACTCTTGTCATGTACTTCATACCAGAACTGGCTCATCTGGATCGATCCACCTCCTGATTTGTCCTGTGGTTGTTACGCTGGTAAGCTGAACCTTTTTTGTTTGTTTTCTATGTGCTTGTATGTGTTTGTGTTTGCCTGCCATTGTTTTCAATGGGGTTCAAAGGTGCTCATCTCTAGATCTAACATTAAAAGCTAAAAAAAGAGGAAGATTTATGAAACTATCCAAAATAAACTAATCACAGTGCTGATTTCCCTATTTAAGAGAACTGTAAGAAATGAAAACTGCACTGTGATTGGTTGTTATGGGCGATAAAGAATGTGCTATTTTTAGAGAATTTGGTTAATTTTTGACCTTTAGATTCTATACATTGTCTGTATCAATATTGTCAATTACAATGTAATTTTCCCTATAATGTTCTCAAAATGATTAAATTACAGACAGATGGAAAAGTATGAATTCCCTATGGATAGTTTCTATTAGCAAACACATTTTAGTGAAAAAAGATAATAGGTAACCATTTCAATTTATCCAAATCACTGAGAACTAAAAATTCAAACTGTCCATCAAACATTATTTTTATTCATCCTCTGTGGTCTAAAAGAAAAGACATAAAAGGAGTGGAAAAAATGAAAATAAAAAATTAAAAAAATAAATTTTATATATATATATATATATATATATATATATATATATATATATATATATATATATATATATGTATACAGTGCCTACAAGTAGTATTCAACCCCCTGCAGATTTAGCAGGTTTACACATTGGGAATTAACTTGGCGACTGTAGATCAGCCTGGAAGTGTGAAATGCACTGCAGCAAAAAAGAATGTTATTTCTTTTTTTTAAATTGTGAAAAGTTTATTCAGAGGGTCATTTATTATTCAACCCCTCAAACCACCAGAATTCTGTTTGGTTCCCCTAAAGTATTAAGAAGTATTTCAGGCACAAAGAACAATGAGCTTCACATGTTTGAATTAATTATCTCTTTTTCCAGCCTTTTCTGACTAATTAAGACCCTCCTCAAACTTGTGAACAGCACTCATACTTGGTCAACATGGGAAAGACAAAGGAGCATTCCAAGGCCATCAGAGACAAGATCGTGGAGGGTCACAAGGCTGGCAAGGGGTACAAAACCCTTTCCAAGGAGTTGGGCCTACCTGTCTCCACTGTTGGGAGCATCATCCGGAAGTGGAAGGCTTATGGAACTACTGTTAGCCTTCCACGGCCTGGACAGCCTTTGAACGTTTCCACCCGTGCCGAGACCAGGCTTGTCCGAAGAGTCAAGGCTAACCCAAGGACAACAAGGAAGGAGCTCCGGGAAGATCTCATGGCAGTGGGGACATTGGTTTCAGTCAATACCATAAGTAACGTACTCCACCGCAATGGTCTCCGTTCCAGACGAGCCCGTAAGGTACCTTTACTTTCAAAGCGTCATGTCAAGGCTCGTCTACAGTTTGCTCATGATCACTTGGAGGGCTCTGAGACAGACTGGTTCAAGGTTCTCTGGTCTGATGAGACCAAGATCGAGATCTTTGGTGCCAACCACACACGTGACGTTTGGAGACTGGATGGCACTGCATACGACCCCAAGAATACGATTCCCTACAGTCAAGCATGGTGGTGGCAGCATCATGCTGTGGGGCTGTTTCTCAGCTAAGGGGCCTGGCCATCTGGTCCGCATCCATGGGAAGATGGATAGCACGGCCTACCTGGAGATTTTGGCCAAGAACCTCCGCTCCTCCATCAAGGATCTTATGATGGGTCGTCATTTCATCTTCCAACAAGACAATGACCCAAAGCACACAGCCAAGAAAACCAAGGCCTGGTTCAAGAGGGAAAAAATCAAGGTGTTGCAGTGGCCTAGTCAATCTCCTGACCTTAACCCAATTGAAAACTTGTGGAAGGAGCTCAAGATTAAAGTCCACATGAGTCACCCAAAGAACCTAGATAACTTGGAGAAGATCTGCATGGAGGAGTGGGCCAAGATAACTCCAGAGACCTGTGCCGGCCTGATCAGGTCTTATAAAAGACGATTATTAGCTGTAATTGCAAACAAGGGTTATTCCACAAAATATTAAACCTAGGGGTTGAATAATAATTGACCCACACTTTTATGTTGAAAATTTATTAAAATTTAACTGAGCAACATAACTTGTTGGTTTGTAAGATTTATGCATCTGTTAATAAACCCTGCTCCTGTTTGAAGTTTGCAGGCTCTAACTTATTTGCATCTTATCAACCCTGCTAAATCTGCAGGGGGTTGAATACTACTTGTAGGCACTGTATATATATATAAATATATATATATATATATATATATATATATATATATATATATATATATATATATAAAACCTGACTTCAAACTGGACCAGCACCTTTACAAATGCGGACAGGTGCGTATCTGTGTGATGTGAAATATCTGAGAACAAAATGAAGAAGAAACAAAAGAAATTCTACCTTAAAAAATATTAAAGGAGGTATTTAGAATATTATAATTGCCATTGTAATACTAGCCCAGCGCCCCTTCACTGCACCCTCCTTTGCTGGGTCCGACGCTAAACTGCATCTTTTCTGGGTTTTAAAAACCTACAAGATCAGCTGGTGAAAAAAAAAAGGCTAATGAAGCTGCCAGGAGCGAGAGTGATCTGCTGATCTTGTAGGTTTTTAAAAAGTAGGACCCAGCAAAGGAGGTTGCCGTGAAGGGGCGTTGGGCTGGTATTACAATGGCCATTATAATATTCTAAATACCTCCATTAATATTTTTTAAGGTAGAATTTATTTTGATTATTCACAGTGTGCGGCTGTTCCCCCATTTTTCTTTATATATATATATATATATATATATATATATATATATATATATATATATATACATAGTGAAAACAGCACTCCACTCTGCAAAGACTTCAGATCTTTATTGTCCCATTTGTGTATCAGCAATGTTTTAATCCCTTCTTGAGAAAGATCCTTAGGGATTGAGATGTTGCTCATACACCTATGGGTCAATAAAGGTCTGAATTCTTTTGAAGTGGAGTGCTGCTTTCATTATTTTTTGATCTCTCATAAGGAGTTGGAATAATTATTTGTAAGGCCTTGCACCTATGATTTGTGAGTTTTCCAGTGCGGCTCAGTTTTTTATTTATATGTACCTGTATTGATACAGCATGATGTAGCTCAGCCTTTTACGGTGGAGGTTGATGTGTCACAACTGGGGGTGGGAACTGGGTTGTCGTAGGGTTCGTTTCTTGAAAAGCTGTGTCTAAGGGCGGCACCACACGGTATGATCTATTGTGCGATCCCACAAACGATCGTACCCGCCTCCGTCGTCTGTGCGTCACGGGCAATTAGTTGCCCGTGGCGCACAAAGTCATTAACCCCCTGTCACACGCACTTACCTCCCGGATGACGTCGCTGTGGGCGGCAAACATCCTCTTACTGAAGGGGGAGGGACATTCGGCGTCACAGCGACGTCACACAGCGGCCGCCCAATAGAAGTGGAGGGGCGGAGATTAGCGGGACGTAACATCCCGCCCACCCCCTTCCTTCCGCATTGCTGGTGGCCGCAGGTAAGCTGCAGTTCATCGTTCCCGGGGTGTCACACGGAGTGATGTGTGCTGCCTCGGGAACAATAAACAACCGGCGTGCAGAAGGATGATCGATTTTTTGAAAATGAGAGACGTGTCAACGAGCAATGATAAGATGAGTATTTTTGCTCGTTCACAGTCGCTTGTAGCTGTCACACGCTATGATATGTCAAACGATGCCGGATATACGTCACTAACGACGTGACCCCGACGACATATCCTTAGATATATCGTAGCGTGTAACGGGGCCTTTAGTGCCATTTTATTTAAGAATCATCATTGGATAAACGTAATTTTAATATTGGTAACAGCAAGTTACTGGCAATCAAATTAGCATTTCAGGAATAGCCACACTTTTCGGAGGGAGCTTCCATACTGTTACAGTAATTACTAGAGATGAGCGAACCGGTCCCGGTTCAGCTCGAGGTCGGTTCGTCGAACGGAGGTCCCGTTCGAGTTCGGCTCGTCGACCGTTCGACGAACCGAACTCGAGCCAATAGGAAACAATGGCAGGCAATCACAAACACAGAAAAACACCTAGAAAACACCCTCAAAGGTGTCCAAAAGGTGACAAACAACTCACAACACATGGGAAAGTGACAAGGACATATACTCATGCGAAAACAAAAGAGCTGGACAAGGAAAAAGAGGAGGACACACAGATATATGAGTATATGCAAGGAAACATCGATTCCATTATTGTGCAACTTGAGCCCTGCTCATTTTAGGCTTCCAATCTGGATAAATTGCCTGAGCTCGCCACGTACGCCTTGGGGATCTTGTCGTGTCCTGCAGCCAGCGTTCTCTCAGAACCTGTCTTCAGTGCTGCTGGGGGTCTGCTGGCAGATAAGCACACGTGTCTGTCCACTGACAATGTGGACATGGCTCTCAGAGGACTTTTCTTCCCCTGGGTCATCCAGGGGGCGGGAAAGGCACGCGTATTTTTGAGAGTGCTTCATGCAAAGCATCTTTTTCATCTTGAAAATTGGGTCAACTGATGCCAGTCAAGTGGGGTGTGTGTGGCCCAATTAGTGTCAACGAGGGAGACTGTGGTTGGAGTCCCCTCGCTGTGTTTCTAAAAGAACCAAGATGAACAAGTCATGGCTCTCAGATGACTTTTCTTCCCCTGGGTAAGCCAGGGGACGGGAAAGGCACGTGTATTTTTGAGAGTGCTTCATGCAAAGCATCTTTTTCATCTTGAAAATTGGCTCAACTGATGCCAGTCAAGTGGGGTGTGTGTGGCCCAATTAGTGTCAACGAGGGAGACTGTGGTTGGAGTCCCCTCGCTGTGTTTCTAAAAGAACCAAGATGAACAAGTCATGGCTCTCAGAGGACTTTTCTTCCCCTGGGTCAGCCAAGGGACGGGAAAGGCACGCGTATTTTTGAGAGTGCTTCATGCAAAGCATCTTTTTCATCTTGAAAATGGGGGTCAACTGATGCCAGTCAAGTGGGGTGTGTGTGGCCCAATTAGTGTCAACGAGGGAGACTGTGGTTGGAGTCCCCTCGCTGTGTTTCTAAAAGAACCAAGATGAACAAGTCATGGCTCTCAGAGGACTTTTCTTCCCCTGGGTCATCCAGGGGACGGGAAAGGCACGCGTATTTTTGAGAGTGCTTCATGCAAAGCATCTTTTTCTTTTTCAAAAGGGGGGTCAACCGATGCCAGTCAAGTGGGGTGTGTGTGGCCCAGTTAGTGGAAACGAGGGAGACTGTGGTTGGAGTCCCCTCGCTGTGTTTTACATGCTTTTAGAAGGGCATGACATGGCTTGGAGGTTGACTTTCAGCATCTGCAAACTGTTGCCTACCAAAATGCTGCCTTTCCAACACCTGTGGTTATAGACAATGAGGAACATACTGATGAAGATGAGACGCAGATACCCAATTGGGATGACAACTTAAATATTCGGTCAGGGCAAGAAGAGGCTCGTTCTGAGGGGGAGGGGAGTGCAAACACAACAATTGATGATAAAGTTCTAGATCCCACCTACTGTCAACCCACAGTCAGACACTCGAGGAGGTCAACAGAGGCGGTGGAGAAGGATGCAACTGACGACGAAGTTACCTTGCGCCTTCCTGGACAGAGTCGGAGCACTGGTAGCACGTCTACAACTGCATCCTCAGCCACCACTCTGCCTCTGAGCATTATTCGGGGTGGATCAACAGGTCACATGGCCTCTAAGCCGTGCCTAGCCTGGTCCTTTTTTGACATAGAAAAAGATCACCCAAATTATGTGATCTGTAAAATTTGTCATGGTTCTCTTAGTAGAGGTCAAAACCTCAGCAGTTTGACAACTTCTTCCATGAATCGTCACATGAATAAATATCATATGGCCCGGTGGGAAGCTCACCGTGCTGCAATGCGGCCTAGCGGAGCGAACCATCCACCGCCTGCCCCTTCCAGTGCATCCGCGCGCTCGTCATCTTCTAGGACTGTGGGGACAGCTGTCACACCTGTTTTTCCACCCACAACTTCCACCACTGTAACCGCAACAGTCAGTTTGCTTGGTAGGTCGTCAGTTGGTTTGGAAGGGGAAACAAGTGAGTGTGTACAGCTCTCTCAGACATCGATAGCACCAACGTTGGATGAAGGCAACATCATGTCTCCACCTGCACTTTCCTCACAAACCTGCATTTTTCCATGGACACCCTACTCAACACCGTCTACACACAGCAGCCAGATCTCTGTCCCTCAGATGTGGTCAAATAAAAGGCCACTTCCTGCGACCCATGACAAAGCGAAGAGGTTGACTCTATCCGTCTGTAAGCTGTTGGCTACCGAAATGCTGCCTTTCCGCCTAGTGGACACACAGGATTTTAGAGACCTTATGTCTGTCGCTGTGATCCAGTACAAGATGCCCAATCACCACTGCTTCTCCAAGAACAGCATGCCCGCGCTACACCAGCATGTCGCACACAACATCACCACTTCCTAGAGAAACTCTGTGTGCGACACGGTGCATTTCAACACAGATACTTGGACCAGTAAGCATAGACAGGGTCATTACATGTCACTGACTGGGCACTGGCAAACTATGGTGAGAGATGGAGAAGGGTCTGCTGTCCAAGTCTTGCCATCCCCACGAGTTGTTTCAATCCTTCTTCTGTATGTAGAAGTTAATACACTGCTTCTGCCTCTTCAACCTCATGTGGGTCCTCCACCTTGGCGCAAACCCTGTGTGGACAGGCCACCCTTCCTTGTAACTGCGCACAAGCACTACCACACACCTCCTTACTATGCTGGCAGCAGAGCTCAATGCCATCAGGCGGTCAAAGTTTTACTTTGAAATGTATGGGAAATGTGAGTCACACCGCTGAGAAGTTGTGGACGGTTAGCTCTGGATACCGAGTTTCATCAATGGTTGTCTCCACTCAACCAGCAGCCAGGGAAGGCCGGGTGCGACAATGATGCAAACATGGGTGCGGCCCTTCGCTGTGACAATGTGACACACATGGCTTGTGTGGTTCACGTGTTGAACCTGGTTGTCCAGCAATTTTTAAAGCACTATCCTGGACCACATGGCCTTCTGCAGAGAGCACGGTGTAACGCCTTCCTTGATCCACACACTCAGATGGGCTGTTAATGATAGGCTAGAGGGAAGCCACTCACCAAGCAGGACCCCTAGAACCCTGAAACCCTTTAACCCCTATACAGGGATTAGGAATTGCACAGGGCCCAAGGTGATTAATACCTGTGGAAGGCTGCAGTTCCAGAGAATAGTAGTAAGGCAGGGTCAAAACATTAATTGAGGAACAGGAACACAATGGGACGGCCAGGACTTAATCAGAAAACAAGCAGAGGTGAAATGCGGATCGGCCAACAAGGTACATAAACAGCAAGCAGGAAAAGTAGTCAGGTAACAAGCACACAAAATCATAAAACTGAACTGGGGGTAAAAGTAACCAGAGGTCATAGCTATGTCTGGCAGTGGTCTGCAGACAGGATGGGCATAAAAAAGGGTGTGGTGTCTTCCCATTGGTTGTAGCTGAATGATGGTATTTCATCTGTGATATACCCACCAGCTACATTCAGCCAGAGATTCTGCATCTGTCAAGGTAATGCAGCCCAGTGGGTGAGCATAACCTGCGTCCACCTGCGCCGCTGGCATCGACTCCTCTCCCATCATCAGCACTATTCATGAAAGGAACACGTTGTCACCTGGCGACCGGAGTACAAATTGACGGAGCGGACTCCATTGGTGACTTAACAGCCGTGTGCGGCAATTATGCAAACCTGGCTGCGGGCCATCCTCAGGGCAATGTGACACACGTGCCTTGTATGGCTCACGTGTTGAACCGAATTCTCCAGCAATTTTTAAAACACCATCCCGGCCTACATGGCCTTGTGCAGCGGGCACGCTCGCTATGTGCTCACTTACATCGTGCGCACACAGCAGCTCAACAACTTTCATCACTCCGGAAGTCTTAGGGTCTGGCAGTTAAACGCCGGAAATGCGATGTTCCGACACGCAGGAATTGGAATCTGCACATGTTGGAGCGTGTGTGGCAGCACCGCAGAGCCCTGCTGAAATACGGTATGACATATAGCCTGGGATAACTTGATCAAGAGGTGGTGCAGATCACGCTGCTGGAGTGGTGTCAGATCAAGGACCTATGCACCCTGCTACACAGTTTACAAATGTCGACGAAGATGTTTAGCACTGGCAATGTCATTCTCAGCGTGACAATTCTGGTCATCTACATGATGGAGCACACTGTAATTATTATTCGGAGTCAGGTGTTGGGACAAGAGGAAGGGGAGGAAGTACAGGAGGAGTCATATGCGGAAGGGATAACAAGATCTACGAGGTCCAGATGGTCAGCGGCACCTATGCGGCATTCATGGTGAGGGAGAGGGATTAACAAGGGCGCATAGTATCAGCAAAAAGTGTTGATGAAAGTGCAGGAGCCCATGAAGAAATGGAGGACGAACTGGCGATGGGCATGGAAGACTCAGCAGATGAGTGAGAGCTTGCTCACATTTCGGTTGTGCGAGGTTGTGGGGAGAGGGCAGAGGAAGGATGCACGATTCTCACCTCTCTGCCACCAGCACACCAAGGACTTGGTCCTCCTGGATGCACAAGACACATGAGCGCCTTCTTGCTGCACTACCTACATGACCCTCGGATTGTATGAATTCGAAGTAATCCTGAATACTGGGTTGCCACACTGTTAGATCCCCGGTACAAGACAAAATTTGGCAAACTAATTCCTGCCATAGAAATGGACGCACGTATACAGGAGTATCTGCAGAATGTGGTACGCAATCTTAGATCTACTTTTCCACTAAACACCAGTGCTGCACAGAGTGAATCTCAACGCTTTGTCATGGATAGGAGGAAATGGTCTTTTACTTGTCCACATCGGAGGGACCGAGGAATGGCTGCTGTGCTGAGATGGCGTTGAGTACGGTGTCCCTGCAGAGTTGCACTTTTGGTCATATACCAAAATGAGTTGAAAAAGGACAGATGCTGGTGGAAAGGGGAACAGGTGTGTTGGAAAGGGGAAAAAAGTTTGGGTCCGTGGATTTGGTGGTTAAGCAACTGTAACATTTGCTGAAGAAACACCATCTGTTACAGTGGGACTGGCAGATTTGGATAAAGTGGTATATACTATGTTACCGCTATATAACGAAAATTAATAAGAAAAGAAAGAGAAAGGTATATATCCCCATCAGCAGTCAGTGTCCACCGTGCTCCCAGTTGGAAAAGGAGAGGTTGGCAACTGGAAGGTTTGGTGGAGGATACAGAGCTGTGTGGCTATGAAACTAATAGTAGCCTGAACCGAGTTAGACGCCATTCGGATCTGGAGACTGTGAGCCCTGTTAGCGTCACAGGGTCCACATGCCCACACAGCCCAGGAACTCCCTGTTAACAACACAGGGGCCATTGAGTAAGCTGACCGTGTGCATAGGGGCACACCTGTGGACAGCAGGCGCATCAGCAGCAGCAGGCCTGTTAATGCCACTGGGCTGCACAAGCAGGACTGGTAGGACAGGAGCTGGTCTTAACCGTTCTGCGTTACCAACTGTGGTGGTGGCCTGCATCGACACCCTATCCCTGCCTACCTCTGGCCTAAAGCCGCAATGGGTTCAACACATGGAGGTGTGCTCTTTCGTAGCATAATAGAAGACTGCGCACCTCCTTGTTGGCTCCAGCCCCTTTTATAACCTGGGTCCGCCCCAAACCAGGGTGAACCACAATGCACCTCCTGGAGACAAAAGTAGAGTGACACGTCATGAGTGGCATAACTAGCGTCCTATTTGGAACCGGAACTTCAATGATGACCTCATGGCTGCCATGACCCAAACACCTCACCAGTCATCGTCTGACCATCAATAATGCGGTGACAAGTCATAGGGGTGGGCCTCTGCAAGCCATTTGGGAGGACACCTGATGCCCTGTGGTCTATATGGGACCCCCACATCAGGGGCAGGGCCAAAGAGTTCATTACCGGACCTAGTCTCTGATGCAGGAAGTGCCTGAGCATGCTCAGTAGCATGAAATACAGTCTCTGAAAAAAGACTATCAGCTTTAGCATGGTGTCTAGGCACAAAACAGGACTTAGACCCGGCACGGAATGCAAGCACCTGTGCAAAGAGGCTTTTCACACTTAGTGTGGGAGCATGCGCTGTATCCCGAAATGAAGACTTAGCGTCAGGAATAACACAATCAGGCTGAGCATACTCACTAGGCGAAACACTGTAATTAGGCTGCAGCTGGGGTAAATCGGCACACGCATGCGCACTAGCTGCCTCTCCACACTTAGACGTGGAGGGGAAATTGCTCTTGGAGATGCTGTCTATGAACAGAAGGAAAAGCTAAAGGAAGCCTGACTTTCTATCCCTCCGAATTATGAAATGCAGCAATGAATTCCATGAGTTTGCTATAACATTAGCGTAGCAAAATGTGCATGAGGGTGTCATGTAGAGGTGCTATAAATAGCATGTCACCAGTGGGGCACTAATGGAATACAACAGCCAGTTCTATGATGCCACTAAATGGCAGTATTTTTTGCTATCATTATAGCTTATTAAAAACAGAGCAGGAGGGTGTCCTGCACAGGTGCTAGAAATAGCTTGGCACCAGTGGGACAATAATGAAATACAACAGCCAGTTCTATGATGCCACTAAATGGCAGTATTTTTTGCTATCATTATAGCTTATTAAAAACAGAGCAGGAGGGTGTCCTGCACAGGTGCTAGAAATAGCTTGGCACCAGTGGGACAATAATGAAATACAACAGCCAGTTCTATGATGCCACTAAATGGCAGTATTTTTTGCTATCATTATAGCTTATTAAAAACAGAGCAGGAGGGTGTCATGTAGAGGTGCTATAAATAGCTTGTCACCAGTGGGGCACTAATGGAATACAACAGCCAGTTCAATGATGCCACTAAATGGCAGTATTTTTTGCTATCATTATAGCTTATTAAAAACAGAGCAGGAGGGTGTCATGTAGAGGTGCTATAAATAGCTTGTCACCAGTGGGGCACTAATGGAATACAACAGCCAGTTCTATGATGCCACTAAATGGCAGTATTTTTTGCTATCATTATAGCTTATTAAAAACAGAGCAAGAGGGTGTCATGTAGAGGTGCTATAAATAGCTTGTCACCAGTGGGGCACTAATGGAATACAACAGCCAGTTCTATGATGCCACTAAATGGCAGTATTTTTTGCTATCATTATAGCTTATTAAAAACAGAGCAGGAGGGTGTCATGTAGAGGTGCTATAAATAGCTTGTCACCAGTGGGGCACTAATGGAATACAACAGCCAGTTCTATGATGCCACTAAATGGCAGTATTTTTTGCTATCATTATAGCTTATTAAAAACAGAGCAGGAGGGTGTCATGCAGAGGTGCTGCACATAGATTTGCAGTAGTGTGAATAGACAAAAGTACAATAGCCACGTTTAGGATGCCACTAGGTACACTGACTGTTTGCTAGTATAATGGCTTAGTTAAAAAGAGTTGGAGTATGCAATGCAGGCAGACGTGCTGCAAATATCTTTACAATTGTGTGAATAGACAAAAGTACAATAGCCACGTTTAGGATGCCACTAGGTACACTGAGTGTTTGCTAGTATAATGGCTTAGTTTAAAAAAGTTGGAGTGTGCAATGCAGGCAGACGTGCTGCAAATATCTTTACAATAGTGTGAATAGACAAAAGTACAATAGCCACTTTTAGGATGCCACTAGGTACACTGACTGTTTGCTAGTATAATGGCTTAGTTATAATGAGTTGGAGTGTGCAATGCAGGCAGACGTGCTGCAAATATCTTTACAATTGTGTGAATAGACAAAAGTACAATAGCCACGTTTAGGATGCCACTAGGTACACTGAGTGTTTGCTAGTGTAATGGCTTAGTTTAAAAAAGTTGGAGTGTGCAATGCAGGCAGACGTGCTGCAAATATCTTTACAATTGTGTGAATAGACAAAAGTACAATAGCCACGTTTAGGATGCCACTAGGTCCACTGAGTGTTTGCTAGTGTAATGGCTTAGTTATAATGAGTTGGAGTGTGCAATGCAGGCAGACGTGCTGCAAATATCTTTACAATTGTGTGAATAGACAAAAGTACAATAGCCACGTTTAGGATGCCACTAGGTACACTGAGTGTTTGCTAGTATATTGGCTTAGTTTAAAAAAGTTGGAGTGTGCAATGCAGGCAGACGTGCTGCAAATATCTTTACAATAGTGTGAATAGACAAAAGTACAATAGCCACGTTTAGGATGCCACTAGGTACACTGAGTGTTTGCTAGTATAATGGCTTAGTTTAAAAAAGTTGGAGTGTGCAATGCAGGCAGACGTGCTGCAAATATCTTTACAATAGTGTGAATAGACAAAAGTACAATAGCCACTTTTAGGATGCCACTAGGTACACTGACTGTTTGCTAGTATAATGGCTTAGTTATAATGAGTTGGAGTGTGCAATGCAGGCAGACGTGCTCTGCAAATGTCTTTGCACTAGTGGGACTATAGCAAAGTCCAATAGCCACGTTTAGGATGCCACTAGGTACACTGACTGTTTTCTAGTATAATGGCTTAGTTAAAAAAAGTTGGAGTGTGCAATGCAGGCAGACGTGCTGCAAATATCTTTCCACTAGTGTGACTACACAAAAGTACAATAGCCACGTTTAGGATGCCACTAGGTACACTGACTGTTTGCTAGTATAAAGGCTTAGTTAAAAAGAGTTGGAGTGTGCAATGCAGGCAGACGTGCTCTGCAAATGTCTTTGCACTAGTGGGACTATAGCAAAGTCCAATAGCCACGTTTAGGATGCCACTAGATACACTGACTGTTTGCTAGTATAATGGCTTAGTTAAAAAGAGTTGGAGTGTGCAATGCAGGCAGACGTGCTGCAAATATCTTTACAATAGTGTGAATAGACAAAAGTACAATAGCCACGTTTAGGATGCCACTAGGTACACTGAGTGTTTGCTAGTATAATGGCTTAGTTTAAAAAAGTTGGAGTGTGCAATGCAGGCAGACGTGCTGCAAATATCTTTACAATAGTGTGAATAGACAAAAGTACAATAGCCACTTTTAGGATGCCACTAGGTACACTGACTGTTTGCTAGTATAATGGCTTAGTTATAATGAGTTGGAGTGTGCAATGCAGGCAGACGTGCTCTGCAAATGTCTTTGCACTAGTGGGACTATAGCAAAGTCCAATAGCCACGTTTAGGATGCCACTAGGTACACTGACTGTTTTCTAGTATAATGGCTTAGTTAAAAAAAGTTGGAGTGTGCAATGCAGGCAGACGTGCTGCAAATATCTTTCCACTAGTGTGACTACACAAAAGTACAATAGCCACGTTTAGGATGCCACTAGGTACACTGACTGTTTGCTAGTATAAAGGCTTAGTTAAAAAGAGTTGGAGTGTGCAATGCAGGCAGACGTGCTCTGCAAATGTCTTTGCACTAGTGGGACTATAGCAAAGTCCAATAGCCACGTTTAGGATGCCACTAGATACACTGACTGTTTGCTAGTATAATGGCTTAGTTAAAAAGAGTTGGAGTGTGCAATGCAGGCAGACGTGCTGCAAATATCTTTACAATAGTGTGAATAGACAAAAGTCCAATAGCCACGTTTAGAATGCCACTAGGTACACTGACTGTTTGCTAGTATAATGGCTTAGTTAAAAAGAGTTGGAGTGTGCAATGCAGGCAGACGTGCTCTGCAAATGTCTTTGCACTAGTGGGACTATAGCAAAGTCCAATAGCCACGTTTAGGATGCCACTAGGTACACTGACTGTTTGCTAGTATAATGGCTTAGTTATAATGAGTTGGAGTGTGCAATGCAGGTAGAGGTGCTGCAAATGTCTTTGCACTAGTGGGACTATAGCAAAGTCCAATAGCCACGTTTAGGATGCCACTAGGTACACTGACTGTTTGCTAGTATAATGGCTTAGTTAAAAAAAGTTGGAGTGTGCAATGCAGGCAGACGTGCTGCAAATATCTTTCCACTAGTGTGACTACACAAAAGTACAATAGCCACGTTTAGGATGCCACTAGGTACACTGACTGTTTGCTAGTATAATGGCTTAGTTAAAAAGAGTTGGAGTGTGCAATGCAGGCAGACGTGCTTTGCAAATGTCTTTGCACTAGTGGGACTATAGCAAAGTCCAATAGCCACGTTTAGGATGCCACTAGGTACACTGACTGTTTGCTAGTATAATGGCTTAGTTATAATGAGTTGGAGTGTGCAGAGGACAGGAGGGTACAGTGCCAGGATTGTGGGTATGGGTAGAGGAATGGAAGCCTGCCTTTCTATTCCCTCCTAATGGTGAAATGCAGCGACGAAATCCCTGACCTTGGCTACACAGACGCTGTCTCTGTTTTCAGGACCTGTCACCTATGGCTCTCTGACCATGCCGGTTTGAGCCCTTAAAAGGACTGCTAGAAAGTGCTCTCCCTAAGCTGTCTAACGCTGTGTATGGAGCGCATACAGCTGTATCGGCGATAGGACTCAGGAGGACGGAGCTGCGACAGTGATGTCTGACACCAAAGACGCAGAAGAGATAATGGCGTCCTGGAGGAAAATGTCCGGTTTTATAATGCAGGGACATGTGACATGGACATCCTATCACACATGCCGTTGCTTCTCTGGCTAAAAGTCCACTTAGCTGTGTGTGTGTCTGGGATTGGCTGACATGCTGGCCCGCCCCACTACACGCGCGCTTAGGGAAGGAAGACAAGGAAAAAAAAAAAAATGGCGATCGCCATTATAGAAACAGCAGTGATCTGAAGGCGCTGTTCACGCACACTATACACTGAAATGTCATAATAGTGTGATTCACAGAGTGACTTACACTATTACAGCAGAAACCAAGCTAGGATTTAGCTGTTTTTTTGCTGCTGGAACCGTTCTCGAACGTTTCTAGAACTATCGAGCTTTTGCAAAAAGCTCGAGTTCTAGTTCGATCTACAACAGGCCCCAAAATCACTCGAGCCTAGAACTGGAGAACCTCGAACCACGAACCGCGCTCAACTCTAGTAATTACCCAACATTCAAATATTCTCTACCTTGAGTCTGCTAAGCATCTTACACCAAGATAAGCTTGGTGACCATTGTTTTTCAATAGGTTTAATTTCTTTGTAACTTATCGCCCTGGTTCTAAAAACATTAAAGCTGATGCTTTGTCTAGATATTTTCAGGGCAAAACCCAGTGAGGAACCTGTCCCCAGTCTTCAGAAAGGAGTGGATGTGTCAGTGGTTGTGTCAGCGCTTGGTACATATTTTGATTCTGAGATCAGAGAGGCTCAGTTTTGTGCCATCTATGGTTAAGGTGAACAAGTCATTTGTTTCCCTGAATGTGTATATCTAAATTTTGAGCACTACTTATGTTGTTTTGTATCTGATAAATAGAAAGACTGGTCCATTTTCCTTTTTCTTGTCACTGAATTTGCCATTAATAATTGTCATCATGAATCCACTGGGGAATCACACTTTTATTTGTGCCTGTTATCAGCAACCCCAGTTCTGTACAGCTCAGAAGGAGCACTCATCAATGGCACCTGTAGAGGATCTCTTTGTCTCATCATTATTGTGTACATAGGAGAAGTTTCAGCAGCATTTGTGTGGCATGAATTCTAAGTATAAACTTGCAGCTGACTGTAGACTTTTGCTTGGTCTATACCTGTGTTTGGGTGATCTGGTGTGGATATTTGGGAAATACATTAAACTTAAAATACGTTCATTGAAATTAGGACCCCGGTTTATTGGTCTGCAAAAAATTACAGAGCTCATTAATGCTGTTGCTTTCTTTCTTGCATTACTTGCATCTTATAAAAGCCTTACTATATTTCACAGGCCTCTGCTAAAAAAAAAAATACATGGTTTCGGGAACCACTCTAACCTTACCTCCACCTGAGGTCTTAATTGATGGGATATTGGAGATTAAGGTGTCGAAGATTGTTGATTCTCATTTTATTCACCATTTGTTGCAATATTTGGTTTATTGGTGGGATCATGGTCCTGAGGAATTTACTCTGAGATCTATGCTTGCTAGGACAACCTCGCTATGACATTTCATCATCTCTACCTGAAGAAACCGGGTCCTGAGGGTCCAGAGACCCCTCTTAAGGGTACTGTCACAAGTAGGTTGTTACAAACATTGCCAAATGCTATGGTAGCATGAGGATCTGTGATGACGACAGATTTTGGCACTCTGCCTGCTAACTTATCTGATGTCTGTGATCAGTGTCAACCCACAGATTAGTAGTTCCTAGGCAAGCTAGCAAAAGTTAATATCTGATGGTCTGCTAGTTAGTCGCCTTTGATCACATGCTTTGGTGGAGCCAGTGACATTCTTTCCCCTCCTATATATGCTGGCTGGACTCTACCCTTAATGCTAGCTATAGCGTCTTTATAAAGGTATGGTGAGGTGTTGTGATGCAGACTTGCTGGTGGTTGTTGTATTTGATTGCTGAGAGCGGTTATTGTGTTTACCCATGTTGTCTTTTTGTTACTACCTTCCTTCTTTTGTCTTTCCCCTTAGTCTCTTACTATTTGCGTGAATTGACAGTGTGTCTGAGTTTTGGTTCCCCCGTCTGTCTTTATCTGTTTCACAATCTCACTATTGCACTGTCCTTCCCTATCGTGGGGTAGCAGATTAGTTCGGGAAAACAGTAAGGGGTACTTTGCACATTGCGACATCGCTACTGCGATATCGTCGGGGTCAAATGGAAAGTGACGCACATCCGGCGCCGGTAACGACGTTGCAACGCGTAAAGCCTAGATGTGCTGATAAACGATTGCAAAAGCATCGTAAATCGTTGATCTATTTCCATAATGTCGCACCAATAGGTGATATGATGTTGTTCCTTGTTCCTGCAGCAGCACACATCGCTGTGTGTGAAGCCGCAGGAGCGAGGAACATCCCCTTACCTGCCTCCACCGCCAATGCGGAAGGAAGGAGGTGGGCGGGATATTTATGTCACGCTCATCTCCGCCCCTCCGCTTCTATTGGCCGCCTGCCGTGTGACGTCGCTGTGATGCTGCACGACCCGCCCCCCTTAGGAAGGAGGCGGGTCGCCGGCCAGAGCGATGTCGCAGGGCAGGTAAGTGCGTGTGAAGCTGCCGTAGCGATAATGTTCGCTACGGCAGCTATCACAAGATATCGCATGTGCAATGGGTGCGGGTACTATCGCGCTCGGCATCGCTAGCATCGGCTAGCAATGTTGCAGCGTGCAAAGTACCCCTACGGCACAAGACTCTGGCATCTCCACCATCAGGGCTAATCTGGAGGGTTAAGGATAGCCTAGGGCCCCCTAGCATGAAGGACAGGATAGAAGCACTTGTCCCTTACTATTCTACATATAATTTTATATACAGTATAGGTACATTGTATTATATTATTTATACACTGTATTGTTTTATTTAGAAGGGACCTAAATAGTTTCTGAGAGGAATTGAGTTTACAAAAATGTGAGGTTAAAAAGAATATATTTGCCAAAGGAATTTCACAGTATTTCTACTACTAGAATTTCTGCCAACAAATACAAGTATAACAGATTACCCTTTTACCTTAAAGATAAGCCAAATATAATCAATTTGGTGATCACATACACATTATACCTAAATGTATTAGGTTGATTATTTAAAATATCTTCAACTAACAAAGTTGTTGATAAAAACCTAATGCTTAATATCTACAAAAAAAACCGAAATAATATAATGTAGAGAAACAAAGACTGTATCTGCATCATGCAATAAAGCATGATTGGCAGAGAGTTTCACAATGAAAGTAGTAATGGGAGAACCAGGCAATGTGTACTTACCCTGTCAGCACTTTTTAAAGAAGATGGATTAGCCCTTGCACAGTGTTTCTGGCAGTCCGATTAGTCTATTGCTTGTGTTAGCCTTCTAATTTATAAAAAGTCAAACAAACAAACCCCACAGGATGACATTCATCCTTTTCTGTTGTGACATGATTCACAAGCAAAGCATTTGTGTGGACAGCAGGAGAGTGGTGAATTCCGGTAAATGCAATGCCCATAATAATGGGTTTTTCTTAGAAAGGCTGTTAATTTGTTTAATATGTTTTCAAATAGAGCACACATTCTCTTGGTATATATATAAATAGATGTGCATGGTATGCTGAAGTCTACCAATAACCAATAAGCGACATTCTCCCATGTTTGATATATCTTATATGTTAGACAATAAATGCAAACTCTAGTGATGTTGAGATATGCACAAGTACATGACAATAGCTTCATCTTTCCTCATGCATCTACCCAATTATATTTTTGAATGTATAACAAATATCAATCACATAATTTATTTGTTTCAGTATCTCACTCATTCATACATGGTGGGTCAAACATTCATCAATTTAGTCAATGTAGAGAAAATGCACAAAAGGGTTCTTGTAATGCTCTTATTTCTTGTACTGCCACTATTTTCTCTGTGCTATCTTATTAACCCTGACTCTGATTGCAGGAGATTTTGTAGTATTCTATATACCCATGGTGTCCAACGTTTCTGACCTTGATAGTTACATTTAGCTCTGAGAGAGAGAAACAAGCTACATCCAGATCCAGCCCTCAGTAAGGACACCCAGAGCTCCCATTACTAGTATACTATCAGTCAAAGATTTAACTCAGAAATCACAAGGCATGTTTACCAAGATCCAGAGGTTCACATAATACCTCTATGTAGTATTCCTCATCAAGAGCTCCCACCACATTGTCGCATCCCGTTTTAAGCACCACCTCTGAGAGATGTATTACCTTGTCTCCAGCTTACCATACCTAAATTGTCTCTAAACCCCCCAGGCCAGTATATGGACATCCAGATTTTCTCTTCTTTGCAATCTAGAGACCTGCTTTTTATGGCTGCTTGCTAGACCAAGTGCTACTGCAATAAGCAACTAAACAGCCATAAGCCACACATGAACCCATGAAGCACTTCTCTAAACTTTAGTCCTGAGATGATATTGGAAGCAGAAAGAAGGAAAAGAGGGCTAGATGATACCAGGACAATCACGTTTTACCTTTTGGACATCACCCTCTTGTTTGAATTGATGAATGACTGTATTTCTTAAGGCCGCTTTACACACTATGACATCGCTAAAGCAATCTCATTGGGGTCACGGAATTTATGACGCACATCCGGTCGCTTTAGTGATGTTGTTGCGTGTGACACCTATGAGCGATTTTGCATCGTCGCAAAAACGTGCAAAATCGCTCATCGGTGACATGGGGGTCCATTCTCGAATATCGTTGCTGCTGCAGTAACGATGTAGTCCGTCGTTCCTGCGGCAGCACACATCGCTCCATGTGAATGAGGACCCTCTCCTTACCTGCGTCCCGCCCGCAATGAGGAAGGAAGGAGGTGGGCAGGATGTTACATCCCGCTCATCTCCGCCCCTCCACTTCTATTGGGCGGCCGCTTAGTGACGTCTCTGTGATGCCGCACGGACCGCCCCCTTAGAAAGGAGGCGGTTCGCCGGTCACAGCGACGTCGCTAGGCAGGTAAGTAGTGTGACGTGTCTGGGTGATGTTGTGCGCCACGGGCAGCGATTTGCCCGTGACACACAACCGATGAGGGCGGGTACTCACGCTAGCGATATCGGTAACGATATCGCAGCGTGTAAAGTGGCCTTTAGTCTGCGTGTTTTATACTTATCATCTTATTTGAAAAGTGTTGCAGAAACTGTTTCCAACATATAAATAAAAATATTAGTTATATTAATATTTATTTGAGTAAGAAATAAATAAGAAGGCAGGAAAATATCAACTCAGGCACATACTGTATTATGCACATTAAAATTCTCCAGCATATCATTTTCTGGAGGATAACTTTTTTATAAACTAAATAATTATGTCCACCAGAAAGTTTAATATGCACTGTAAAATAGTTATACAATGTAAAATAGTTAGTATATTGCATGTAACAAAGTACATTTGGTGTGCCTTCTGAATACAGACAAGCATTAATGTCTAAACCGCTGGCAATAAAATGAGTATACCCCTAAGTGAAAATGGCCAAATTGTGTCTAATTAGCCATTTTCCCTCCTCGATGTCATGTGACTCATCAGTGTTACAAAGTCTCAGGTGTAAATAGGGAGCAGGTCTGTTAAAATTGGTAATATTGCTCACACACTTTTTCAGACTGGTAACTGAAGTTAAACATGGCACCTAATGGCAAAGAATTCTCTAAGGATCTGTAAAAAAGACTTTGTCCTTTATGTAAAGATGGCGTAGGCTATAAGAAAATTGCAAACACTCTCTAACTGAGCTGCAGAACGGTGGCCAAGACCATACAACGTTTTTACAAGACAGGTTCCTCTCAGGACTCGCCATTGTTGACAAAACAAGTTGAGTGCACATGTTAATCATCATTTCCAGTGGTGGTCGTTTCCATTTAGATGTATGATGGCTTCCAGCATTGCTGCAGAAGCTAAAGAGGTGGGGGGGTAAGCCCATCAGTTTACAGACCATACGCCGCAGACTGCATTAAATATGCCTGAATTGATGTAATTGCAAAAGGAAGCCTCTTCTAAAGAAGATGCACAAGAAAACCCACAAACAGTTTGCTGAAGACAACCAGACTATGGACATGGAATACTGGAACCATATCCTGTGGTCCGATGAGACCAAAATAAACTTATTTGGTTCAGATGGTATCAAGCTTGTGTGGCAGCAATGAGGTATGGATTACAAAGACAAGTGTGTCTTTCCTACAGTCAAGCATGGTGAAGGGAGTATCATGGTTTGGGGATACTGGATAAGGGAAGCTACAGTTCATTGAGAGAACCATGAATGCCAACATGAACTGTAACATACAGAAGCAGAGAATGATCCCCTCCCTTTGGAAACTGTGCTGCAGGGCAAAATTCCAACATGATAAAGACCCCATGCCCACCCTCAAGACAAATATACCACTACTATGACTACTCTCATAAAAATATTTTATTAAATTCCATAAAAGTTAAAAATAGAACATCTGTGGTGTTCCTATTTTAAATTTCGTACATCACATAACTATACATATAAAAGTGCAGGTGTAGACCGAGGTTAAACCCACGCCTGAGCGTAGCTTTAGACAGTGATTGATAGAGAGGGGGACAGATGTTACTACGTCACTGTCCGGCTGGTAGTCGTCTGATATGTACTGTATCTACCTTCTTATTAGTGAATAAGTTTCACTCTACTACAAGGTATATATAGCCCTCACTGTCCTTGTCAAACTCCAGCAGGGATAATCACCACCAGAAAAGTGATAAAGTGCAAGCAATCGAACCATAGACAAACAAACAGTGGTAATGCGTTAGATGTCCAGGGTTCTTATATTAGGTATAGTTTCCCTAATCACAAGTTGCTGGATAAGTTAGGTAGGAGCCTGGAGTTCCACTTCGCTTATGGATCCCCCTGCTCTCCTGACGCGTTTCACCCCCCCTAACGCAGTAAAGGGGATCATCAGAGGATATTTAATGAGTCACTTCTCATGCTCACCCTCAAGACAACCACTGTCTTGCTAATGAAACTAAGGCCAAGCATGTCCTCAGACCTAAACCCTATTCAGCATTTGTGGGGCACCCTGAAATGGAAGATGGAGGAACACAAGGTCTCCAACATTTATCAGCTTTATTTTTTCATCATGAAGGAGTTAAAGAGGATTCCAGTGGCAACCTATGAAGATCTAGTGAACACCATGCCCACAAGAGTAAAGATAGTGCTCAAAAATAATGATGGCCATACAAAATATTGACATTTTGGGCACAATTTGGCCATTTTTACAAAGGGGTGTACTCACTTTTGCTCTCCGCAGTTGAGATATCAATGGCTGAGCATTAAGGTATTTAGATGGCTCACCAAATTTACACTGTTATACAGGCTGTACACTGACTACCTTATATTGTATCAAAATGTCATATCTCAGTGTTGTCCCATGAAAAGATAAACATTGCAAAAACATGAGGGGTCTGCAGCAGTTTACACACATTATTGTTACTGTGACAACTGGGGCTTACAATCTAAATTTCCTCTCCACCTATATTTGAAGTATGGGAGGAAACCGAAGAGCTTGAAAGAAACCTAGACCAAAACAGGGACAATATATAAGCTCCTTCAAATGTTGTCACTCTTGGGATATTAACATAAGACCCCAGTGCTGCAAGCCATTGTGGCGCCCTGGACTAGCCAGGTCGTCACAGATAACACTCAAACACCCCCACCCCCATTAGACAGTGACACCAGCCAAACACAAAACCCTTGTTGCCTCCCTCCAGTATCTGATGTCCACACCAGATGGGGTGGAGCCAAGCGGTTGGCCTCACCCACCGAGGAGTTCACAGGCCTGGAGGCAGGAAAAGTGTCAGGAGTTAGAGTTTGAAGAGTGAGGAGTAAACACTTGGGTGTCTGGGTTTGTGGCCCAGGCACTGACATCAAGGTTGGCAGACGGTGGTGGCCGTCTGCAGGAGTGATGAAGCAATGCGGAACCGTAGTACCGGGGTCGGGCGTGGGCCCGCTAGTACCGACCGGGGAGCAAAGTGAATCCAGCACACACTGGCAGGGCCATCGGACTCCGACCAGGCTTGGAGCCACCGACAATAGTCAAATCCGAATGTGACCGGAACCTGAGGGGTTTCCTAACAACCAAAGACCTGATAGAAGGCAACCGCCCACACCGTGAGGGTATACAGCTACCGCCTAAGGCTAGAGACCCAAGGGCCAGCGCCTGCGGGCAAACAGGCTACTTCGGCATCCATCCACCGGGGAGTGGACTACCATTGGGAATCCATAGTAGTCAAACGAGAACATCAAGGTGCAGGGAAAGACAGCCGCCGTCACCTGTCCGGGAGAGAGACACTGCAGCCGGCTGCGGGACCCGTCCATCCAGCCGTTTGGTTTACCGAGGACTTTGTGCATCTCTTACTGAGTGAGTACACCCGTGCCATCCGGAACCGCGCCGCGCTGTCCCTGCAACCCTGCACCTCACCAACCCTGCCTCCCCGTCACATCACCGGGCCCCGGGACCACCGATTCCTACCCACAGAGGGGAGAAAATAACATCCCAGCTGCTCCCTACCATCGCTCCCGGGATCCCCGTCACCAGCAGCGGTGGTGCCCATCTTCACCACGACCCGTGGGTGGCGTCACGGACTAAATTCCCCAAAACCAACCACCCTTTTCACTCACGGGCAAGGAGCGCCGCTCGAGTCCCCGGATACGGCCCACTGCTTGAGCCACCAAGCAGCAGCAGCCGCAGCAGCGCCGGACCCGAGCATTAGCGAGCGACCAGCAGCGGCAGCATTCTCCCTGCCCACGACACCATCAATGCTACCTACTGAGCCACCATGGTGCCCTATCTTTTGGCAATTTTTTGTCTCACAAATTGGTTAATATCATCAAATGCATTATATATCCCTCATATAATTGCAAGCCCCCATAATGAATCACTCTAGTGTGGTAACCAACAGAAATCTGAGAGTTAGAACTTTTCTTATCTAATCTGAAGCTACAGGTCCTCACTCACTGACTTTCATTCTTGTGTTGATCTCTTCTTTGTGAGATATGTTAGAGTGGCCCATACCTTAGTGATGCATGTCAAAATCTTAATAATTAATGATAAGTTAACCTGCTTAGTACTGTTCAGCACTCCGCATTAGAGTGCTCTATGTGTTCGGTACTCTATCAAGCATTTTGCTACTAGGTCACCATATTCGAGTCCCCGCCCCGCATGTTTCCCAGCTTTTTATCAGCCAGAAAACATGGATTTCTTGTCAATCATGGTAATACCGTAGCCATTTTCGCTACTGGCATCACTGTGATTGGTTGGCTACATAGCATCATCGGGTCTGTATAAGACCCAGAGATGCCATGCTTGCCACACTCTACTAGGAAATAGTGTAGGGAGAGATTCTGCGGAAGAAAGGATAATGTGTTATAGCATGAAAGTATCTGCTGCTACACAATTAACTAACAGTCCTTCTCAGGGCTAATTGAAAGTTATTCTATGCTCTAATAATAATGTTCTGATTCTGCATTTATTGTAGGGTGAGCTTCTCGAGAAGGGTTAATGTATTAGAGGTCTGTGCACAGAGATTCCTGCCTTACAGACATTGCTGGTGTTACAATATTTATTCTATTATCTATATTCTATATTTAGTGTAGGGTGCGTTTCTGGAAAAGTGTTAGTGTATTAGAGGCAAATAAGCAGGTATTACAGCATTACAGATTATGTTGCCGATAACTAAAAATTTTATTTAGTCTCCAATAATAGCGCTCTTAGCTGAGTACATAATTTAAATTGTGCAAGGCCTGGGACGTGGAAGTGGGCTTTCCACTGATGGTGGTGCACATAGAGGTTTTGGCCATGCAAACTGGGCCTAGCGTGGGAGCACAACAAACGTTACTTAATATTTAGACTTATCTTCCTGCCTCATTTTGCAGGGGGGCATGGTACACCACTGTTAAAGCCAGAACTATGCAGCAGGCTGCAGGCTGAATGGCTGATAAAGCTTCAAGTCTGTTTACCAGCACCCCACTGTCTTTCACACTGTTGAGTCTGACTACCAAGACTCAATACCTCATAATTCTCATCCTGATCTCCCTTTCTCCCACCATGATGAGTTTTAAAGTGACAAGTGACCACACACTTGAACACACTTGGACTAAGGAGCTCTTTACTTTTCCATTTATGACTTCTTCTGGGATCTCAACATGCATGTTTCAAGAGTCACATGATGAAATAGTGTGCAGTGATGGCCAAATATTTGAGCAGCCATGGTCAAAAGAAGGTGAAGGTGGTGAATGTCATTTAATGTCTCAAGAGGTGGATGATGATTAAACACAGTTGCCAGCAAGTCAGATACAGTATAGAAGTCAGGAAGAGGAACAGAGTGTGGAAATGAAAGACGAGATGGAGGACAATTAAGTCACTGACCCAACATGGTGAGATGGCATGCAGAGCAAGGACAGCAACTCATAGGGGGAGACATCTGCAGCCCTAAAACAGGCAGCAAGAGACAGTGGGGGCTACAGGGAGAAAGAGGCCCAGGGCACCCATGCATGGCAAGATCCCAGACCAAGGGTTAGGTGTTACCCAGACTTGCACTTTTTTGCAAAATTGCAGAAGACAAGAAAACAGTCATTTGATACCTGTGCCATAACAAGCTCAGTAGGGGTCACTACCAGCCTGACCACCACCAGCATGCTCAAGCACATGTCATCAAAATCCCCTACTAAGACCACAATTATTGTCTGGTTTTGACCCCACTGCCTCTTTCCCTATGCAATGTGCTGGTCAATCCTCTGTCCAGGTTGCAGGCGCAGATGCCTCCCGCTTTGAATCTATCTTTGCACAATTACAAACACCATCAACAAGCAGGTCCACTTCCTTGTCCCAGTGCAGCATCCAGTTGTCTCTACCTCTCTTGGAATGAAAACAATTATACCCAGCCACCCACAGGTCCAAACACTAAACGTCTACATTTCTAGTCAGCTTACCCTGGAAATGTTGTAGTTTAGGCTTATGGACAGAAGTTTTCCACAATCTGATAGCAGCGGACAATTTTTGGCATTTGGTCCCTATTCATCTCTGTTTTCCTCTGTGTGCCACCTCCACCATCGAAAAGCACGTGTCCCATAACATCACCTATGCCCTCACCAATGCAGTTACTGGCAAGGTTCACTTAACCACGGACACGTGGACAATTGCTTGTTGCCAGGGATGCTATATTTCCTTGACAGCATACTGGGTGAACTTCGTGGGTGAACACCACACCACTGCATTTGTGAAAAGGTCTAAAAGACCAGAATTATCAATAGCTCTCTCTGCTAACCCCCCAACCAGAAATGGTCATGTGTGATAAAGGGCATAACCTGGTGGCAGCTCTGAAGCCTAGGAAGCTGACACATGTACCATGACTGGCCCACGTATTCAACTAAGGGGTTCAGCTCTTTTTGAAAATATAACCAGATTTGCCTGAGCTACTTGTGAAGGTGTGCTGCATGTGGGCCTAAGTCAGCTACAGCTGCTACTGGCCTGGCAGTGCTGCAGCATCACTTGCAAGTGCCAGCTTACCGACTGGTTTGCAACCTGCCCATGTGCTAAAATTTAACATTACAAATATTGGCAAGGCTTTTTGTGCAACAGAGGGCTGTAGTTTAATACCAGATCAAACATGCTCGTTGGTATTCCTGTGAGACTCTGCACATAAGAATGAATGAGTGGAACATAGATGTCTGATATACCACTTCTGTGTTTACTAAAATACTCGCTGCTCACAATGAATGAATGAGGAAGATTTGCATGCGGAACAAGTGGAGATGGAGGAGGAAAATTCACAGGTTGATACTACCAGCCAAGCCTCATTTCACCTTCTATTATACTCACCGCAGAGCGGCGAGCATGGACGTGTGGACCCACTAGACCACAGCTGAGCTACAGTAGCTGTCCTAAGGCAGGACACGGAAGAGCATAGGTGGTGAGTAATGGACAAGGTTTATTGACAATCACAAAACAGGCGAGAAATGCGGGAATGACCGGGAGAGGCTCCACTGACCATGCACCGGAATACCCTGGAGGAGCAACTGTGAGCGAACCATGAGCAAGGCTGTCCGGCACAACCCCAGGGGGCCAAATGCATGATCTCCAAGATGATGGTTATGACTCACTGTGTCACAGGGATACTGTAAATCTATGGGTAGTGCGCCCGGACAGTGGCATGGCACAACGGGGCAAGACACAACATACGTGCAGATCTAGTGGAAGTGGCTTCTCCAGCTGTGGTACTGCAGATGCGACTTGACTCTGTGGACATGAAAATTGATGTAAAGTTTGGCACCAAGAATTAGGAATAGCTTATAGATCCTTTAGGCATGAAGGAAGCAGCGACACTGGAGACACAGCAAACGTGGGTAATTCTAAGGATAGGAAAAGACACATTAATAAGAGGCACAGGAAGAGGTACGCAGTGCGACCCCTACACTGACAACATATCTAAAGGTACTGTCACACATAACGAGATCGCTAGCGAGATCGCAGATGAGTCACTCTTTGGTGACACAGTAGCGATCCCGTTAGCGATCTCGTTATGTGTGACATCTACCAGCGATCAGGCCCCTGCTGTGAGATCGCTAATCGTTGCAGAATGGTCCAGGCCATTTTCTTCAAAGGCGATGTCCTGCTGTGCAGGACACATCGCTGTGTTTGACACTGTGTGACAGGGTCACAGTGACTGCTGAGATCGTTATACAGGTCGCTACTGAGACCTGTATTGTTCCTGCATCGCTGGTAAGATCTGACTGTGTGACATCTCACCTGCGACCTCCCAGCGACTTACCTGCGATCCCTATCAGGTCGCATCGTTTTCGGGATCGCTGGTAAGTCGTTGTGTGTGACTGGGCCTTAAGGATAGGAAAAGTTGCCAAAGCACCTCCCATAAGGGGAGAATGCTTTATATACACAGAGCTGCTCAGTAATAGGCTAGGAGGGAAATACACTCAGGACAGCTCTGGACCTGCGATGATCTCACAGGGAGTTGAAGAGTCAGAGATCGCATGATCCTTAGTGCATGCAGAACTCTGCTATGTTACTACAAGTACCGGAGAACAGGATGGTCAGGAGCTGTTCCACCCCATGACGCTGCGGGAATGCCCTCTGTCTCCATGGCCAGCGGGTACTGGAACTGCAGTGCTTGGGGAAGGCACAGGACAGAGCATGACACCTTCACAGCGCAGATAGGATGATAATGAGGAGAAGGAGGCTGAGAAGGAGGAACATGAGGTGGTTGCCTGCGCTACAGAGGGCACTACCGCCAACAACTTTTTCCTTTGTGTTCAGTGTGGATGGCCTTAAGAGGAGAAGCAGGATGAGGAGCAGCAGAAGGAAGATAGGCAGGTTATATACATATATATATATATATATATATATATATATATATATATATATATATATATATGTAAATAAAATATTTATATATATATATATATATATATATATATATATATATACTGTATATGTATATATATATATATGTATATATATATATATATATATATGTATATATATATATATATATATATATATATATATATATATACTCGCCTATTGTACCATCACCCATTCCCTGTAGACTGTGAGCTCTCGCAGGCAGGGTCCCCGCTCCTCCTATACCAGTCTGTTTTGTACTGTTAATGATTGTTGTACGTATACCCTCTTTCACTTGTAAAGCGCCATGGAATAAATGGCGCTATAATAATAATAAATAATAATAATAATACTAGTATATACTGTATATATATATATATATATATATATATATATATATATATATATATACATTGGAACCTTGGTTAACGAGAACAATGCGTTCTGGGAGTGTGCTTGTTAGCCAAGTTACTCGTTCAGCAAAGCAAGATTTCCCATAGGAAATCATTGCAATGCAGACAATTTGTTCCACAACTTGTTAAATGTCCCATCCTGGTCCCCTATTATTCCATTCTACACATGCACAAACACGTATAAACACACACAAACTCACACAAACAGACAGAAACACACACAAGCACGCACGCACACGCACAAATTATGCTCAGCTTACCTTCCGTTCCATCGCTGGTCTCCTGATACTTGCTGTTCGCTAGTAGGGGCTGTGTATCGGGTAACCATCACGACGAGGGAGGAATTTATGCACCCAGAGTGCTAACGTCAAAGGCAGGAGCCGCTTGCCTCTGATTAGTCAGCGCGCTGCCTTTGAGTAGGGGCTGACAGCGGAAGTTCCTGACTACAGGACCCAGGAGGGCGGCGATGGAACGGAAGGTACACATATTATGCTCACCTTACCTTCTGTTCCATCACCGACCTCCTGGATCTTGTAGTTTGCTGCGACGATTCCTCCCTCGTCGCGATGTATCGGCGAACTACAAGAACCATGAGACCGGCGATGGAACGGAAGGTAAGGTGAGCATAATACTGTATGTGTGTGCGTGTGTGTTTGTTTGTGGGTATTGGTGCCTGCTTGTGTGTGTTTATGTGGACTGCAAGAGTGGGTTAGAGCGTAGTGGATGTACGGAACCGGAAGTGTGTGTGATGAGTATTTTGCTCAAACAGCAAAGCTTTCTCGTAATATGGACGATATATATATATATATATATATATATACACATATATATATATATATATATAGTACAATATATATATATATATATATATATATATATATATATATATATATATATATATATATATATATATACTTATATATACAGTTAGGTCCAGAAATATTTGGACAGTGACACTCTGACTTTCGCGAGTTGGGCTCTGCATGCCACCACATTGGATTTGAAATGAAACCTCTACAACAGAATTCAAGTGCAGATTGTAACGTTTAATTTGAAGGTTTGAACAAAAATATCTGATAGAAATTGTAGGAATTGTACACATTTCTTTACAAACACTCCACATTTTAGGAGGTCAAAAGTAATTGGACAAATAAACCAAACCCAAACAAAATATTCTTATTTTCAATATTTTGTTGCGAATCCTTTGGAGGCAATCACTGCCTTAAGTCTGGAACCCATGGACATCACCAAACGCTGGGTTTCCTCCTTCTTAATGCTTTGCCAGGCCTTTACAGCCGCAGCCTTCAGGTCTTGCTTGTTTGTGGGTCTTTCCGTCTTAAGTCTGGATTTGAGCAAGTGAAATGCATGCTCAATTGGGTTAAGATTTGGTGATTGACTTGGCCATTGCAGAATGTTCCACTTTTTTGCACTCATGAACTCCTGGGTAGCTTTGGCTGGCTGTATGCTTGGGGTCATTGTCCATCTGTACTATGAAGCACCGTCCGATCAACTTTGCGGCATTTGGCTGAATCTAGGCTAAAAGTATAGCCTTGTACACTTCAGAATTCATCCGGCTACTCTTGTCTGCTGTTATATCATCAATAAACACAAGTGACCCAGTGCCATTGAAAGCCATGCATGCCCATGCCATCACGTTGCCTCCACCATGTTTTACAGAGGATGTGGTGTGCCTTGGATCATGTGCCGTTCCCTTTCTTCTCCAAACTTTTTCTTCCCATCATTCTGGTACAGGTTGATCTTTGTCTCATCTGTCCATAGAATACTTTTCCAGAACTGAGCTGGCTTCATGAGGTGTTTTTCAGCAAATTTAACTCTGGCCTGTCTATTTTTGGAATTGATGAATGGTTTGCATCTAGATGTGAACCCTTTGTATTTACTTTCATGGAGTCTTCTCTTTACTGTTGACTTAGAGACAGATACACCTACTTCACTGAGAGTGTTCTGGACTTCAGTTGATGTTGTGAACGGGTTCTTCTTCACCAAAGAAAGTATGCGGCGATCATCCACCACTGTTGTCATCCGTGGACGCCCAGGCCTTTTTGAGTTCCCAAGCTCACCAGTCAATTCCTTTTTTCTCAGAATGTACCCGACTGTTGATTTTGCTACTCCAAGCATGTCTGCTATCTCTCTGATGGATTTTTTCTTTTTTTTCAGCCTCAGGATGTTCTGCTTCACCTCAATTGAGAGTTCCTTAGACCGCATGTTGTCTGGTCAAAGCAACAGCTTCCAAATGCAAAACCACACACCTGTGATCAACCACAGACCTTTTAACTACTTCATTGATTACAGGTTAACGAGGGAGACGCCTTCAGAGTTAATTGCAGCCCTTAGAGTCCCTTGTCCAATTACTTTTGGTCCCTTGAAAAAGAGGAGGCTATGCATTACAGAGCTATGATTCCTAAACCCTTTCTCCGATTTGGATATGAAAACTCTCATATTGCAGCTGGGAGTGTGCACTTTCAGCCCATATTATATATATATAAATGTATTTCTGAACATGTTTTTGTAAACAGCTAAAATAACAAAACTTGTGTCACTGTCCAAATATTTCTGGCCCTGACTGTATAGTACAGACCAAAAGTTTGGACACTCCTTCTCATCTCTAGAACAACTGTTAAGAGGAGACTTTGTGCAGCAGGCGTTCATGGTAAAATAGCTGCCAGGAAACTACTGCTAAGGACAGGCAACAAGCAGAAGAGACTTATTTGAGCTAAGGAACACAAGGAATGGACATTAGACCAGTGGAAATCTGTGCTTTGGTCTGATGAGTCCAAATTTGAGATGTTTGGATCCAACCACCATGTCTTTGTAGAATAGGTGAACGGATGGACTCTACATGCCTGGTTCCCAGCATAGAGGAGGAGGTGTGATTGTGTGGGGGTGCATTGCTGGTGACACTGTTGGGGATTTATTCAAAATTGAAGGCATACAGAACCACCATGGTTACCACAGCATCTTGCAGCGGCGTGCTATTCCATCCGGTTTGCGTTTTAATTGGACCATCATTTATTTTTCAACATAACAATGACCCCAAACACATCTCCAGGCTGTGTAAGGGCAATTTGACTAAGAAGGAGAGTGATGGGGTGCTACGGCAGATGACCTGGTCTCCACAGTCACCAGACCTGTACCCAATCGAGATGGTTTGGGGTGAGCTGGACCACTGAGTGAAGGCAAAAGGGCCAAAAAGTGGTAAGCATCTCTGGGAACTACTTCAAGACTGTTGGAAGACCATTTCTGGTGACTACCTCTTGAAGCTCATCAAGAGAATGCCAAGAGTGTGCAAAGTAGTAATTAAAGCAAAAGGTGGCTACTTTGAAGAACCTAGAATATAAGACATATTTTTAGTTGTTTCACACTTTTTTAAGTATTTCATTCCACATGTTTTAGTTTACAGTTTTGATGCCTTCAATGTGAATCTACAATTTTCAGAGTCATGAAAATAAAGAAAACTCATTGAATGAGAAGGTGTGTCCAAACTTTTGGTCTGTACTGTACATACATACACACATACATACACTCAGCTTTATATTCCGCTAAAGGAATTCACACGGTCGCATGTACAATCACAACATTTTGCACAGATACCCCATTTGACTCAGAGAACGTCGTAGACTATGTTTTGAGGGGAAATTTTAACCCCATGCATTACAGTTATTCACCAAAAAACCTGCTTCCTTTACAGTCAATGGAGCTGGGAGCCACAGTGCAGCCAGAATTTCAGAAAAATCCATAGCCACGCCCTTGAATGGAATGTTGGCATGTCATAATACAGCCAGGGAAAGAGACAGACAGACACAGACAGAAACAGAGAAAGGGAAAAAGACAGACAGGGAAAGAGACAGACAGACAGAGAAAGAAGGCAGACAGACAGAGACAGACAGAGGCAGACAGACAGACAAGGACAGATCAACACAGATAAACACAGACAAAGACACAGACACAGGGAAAGAGACAGACAGAGAAAGACAGGGAAAAAGATAGATAGAGAGACAGGGAAGAGACAGAGACAGGGAAAGAGAAAGAGAGACAAACAGGGAAAGAGATAGAGTGACAGGGAAAGAGATAGACAGACAAGGAAAGTGACAAAGAGACATACAGGGAAAGAGACAGACAGACAGGGAAAGAAACAGACAAAGAGATAGAGAGATAGACAGACACAGACAGAGAGGAAGTGACAGAGAGCGAGACAGACAGAGACTGGGAGAGTGACAGAGATACAGGTAATATCCCGGGCAATGCCAGTTACTACAGTCTCCCAGTCTCTGTCTGTCTCCCTCTCTGTATGTCACTCTCTCTCTGTCTCTGCCTGTCTGTCTCTCTTTGTCTATCTGTCAGTCTCTTTCCCTGTCTTTCTCTGTCTGTGTCTCTGTCTCTTTCCCTGTTTGTCTCTCTATCTCTTTCGCTGTCTGTCTCTGTCTGTCTTTTTCCCTGTCCTTCCATGTCTGTCTCTTTCTTTGTGTTCGTCTCTTTGTCTATTTCTTTGTCTGACTGTCTCTTTGTCTGTCTGTCTCTTTCCCTGTCTCTTTGTTTGTCTCTGTCTGTCTCTGTCTCTGTCTGTCTTTGTCTGTCTTTGTCTGTCTCTTTCCCTGGCTGCATTGTGGCATGGCAACATTCCATTCAAAGGCATGGCTGTGCATTCTTCTGAAGTCCTGACTGCATTGTTGCTCCCAGCTCCACTAGCTTTAATGGAGGCAGGTTTTTTTGTCGAATAACTGTAATGCGTGGGGGTTAAAATTTCCCCTCAAAACATAGTCTATGACATTCCCTTAGTCAAATGGTGTGTCTGTGAAAAATGTTGTGATTGTACATGCAACGGTGTGAATTTCTTTAGCGGACATACACACACATACATACATAGATACATTCACTCAACTTTATATATTAGATTGATATGTCAAAAGGAGCTAAACGTATGTATGTGCTTTAGTTTCTAATCATCCTTACAAAATAATAATAAAAATATAATACATGGCATTTCACTTTTAATAATAATTAGATTGCTGCACTCATCACACTAAAATTATGCCACTTAAAATATTTGCCAGTGCACATTTCAATGTTATTTCTTTCATTTCTATATCAAATGTGGTAATTTCTCTACAACTTTTCTCTGAAAGAGAACCAGCTCAGAGTTTTCTTTCTGACATCTTCATTGTCATATGGCATTGGTATTTTACTAAAGAATCTTTGATTTGTAAGGCATTTATTTTCATACTGTAAACTTTTGAATTTACCTTCTATTCTGAAGACAGTAGTGAATACTTGTATGAATGAAATCTTGACATTCTTGGTGTTGTGACTCATGGAATTACCTTCATCTTTTATAAACGCAATAGACTAACATGTTTCTTAAAAAATATTTTTTTTTCTACCATTTTTGAGAAAGAATTGAAATGTCAGTAATCTATCAACCTGCAAGGACAATTTATTTGCTTTATTAAGCAAAATATTCTGTTTGAATTCTGCAAACACGTCTGTAAAACATTTTCTAAAAACTAATAAAAAATAGTGATGAGCGAGCATTAAAATGCTCTAGCGCTCAGTACTCGAATTGAGCAGGTCAGACACTCAGAAGGGCCTGATTTGAGTAATGAGTGTAAGTGAAGTCCATAGGAAACTCAAGCATTTCTCCAGAAGACCCTTGTCACAGGGTGTGATGGGATCAATATGAACAGGGGAGCCTAAACTGGCACTAATGCTAGAGGAACCCTGGCTGACCCTTACCCCAAAGATATGTCTGAAGGTGACAATATTTGGGTCGCCTTCCTTGCCAAAACTCCGGAACAACCCTAAACAAGTACCAATGTGGCACCCCTGAGGCTTCAGTTACCACAGGGTATTGTTTCTGCCTTTAGGTGCAGTACTTATCCCGGGTAAGAGGAGGTTAACCACTGGGGTTCATAGCTTACACAACATCCTGTGCTCATGGCTTACATAAAACAGCCAGCCATCAGATACACAACACAAGTGGTCACCATAGCATTGGGTTTTTGCCGGGCAGGGTGAGTCATCAGGAAGGTGAGGGCTTGACTGGGGAAGTGACAGAACACATAGGAAATCACTTCAGATCAGTCTGAGAAGCAGGAGAAGCCAGGTCGCTGAGGGGTGTGCTTCACACCCCCAGAAAGACCGCCTGGGATAAGTGCTTCAGAGATATCGCAGGGAAGGAGAGGAGAGTGCCAGGATATCATGGCCTCGTAGGATCACAGCGGCGGAGTGACGTTCTTCAGAGCTCCTTCTGTTAGGACTGGGCACACTGGAAAGGACTGGGCAGACTGGGAGAAACAGGAGACGACTGGGTGGAGCTGGTGAGACAGAGGAGCAGCACGGTAGCTGGAGGGTGAGCCCCAACAGCCCCTCCGGGACCAGAGCAGTCAGGGTGCAGAGCCCTAGGGTAGAACATACTCCACATTGAACTACCAGAATCTGCAGGAAAGAAATATTTCATGTCCCATTGCCCAGCACCACAGAGATCCTGCGCACAGCAGCATATAGAGACAGGAGTCAAGACCACCGTCGGGCCTATAATTGTTTTGCACTGTTTGCGAATGGGATGGCAACTAAAGCCAAGGACACTGGGGTCCCCAAGTAGCTTCATGCCATATGGATCCACACTACAAGGCGCAAGGAGGAAGGTTTCACATGCTCTACAACACCAGTGGTGACCTCTGATTCATCCAGAATCGGCTGGGGCCCAGCACGGCGGTGACCAGTACCCTGAGGGTAGCATCCTAAGAACTGTGAGTAAAAGACCTGGACCTGCAATTGATGCCTTAGCTTCTCATTACCGGGGCCATCGCCCCGCCCTTTGGTGCCAACGGCCCCTTCCCCCGTAGCCACCGTCCTCCCTGGGGCTCGCTCCACCTGTGGGGAGTTGGACTATCTGAGCTGAGATAACATCAGCCGCAGAAGAGAGCAACATCTCAAAGCGGTGGCTAATCCCTGGCCGTGCACCATGGGTGGAGCTGCAAAGCAAAACCCCCATCAACCTTGCACCCTCTTTTCATGTAGACAATGGGGCCACGGAGCCTGGTCAGACCAGTCACAAGCAACCCCAAAATACCACTGACCCAGTGACAAGTAGCATGGCAGGTGCCATGGGGCGCTACACCCCCCCTCCCTCCACCCTGCCCCTGCTCTCCCTTCACCCAGAAGGGCAGGAACAGGAGTGATTAATCTCACAAAAATAAACAGATGAGGTAATAAAACATAAAGCTATCATCACAAAGCTATTATTGACATGGGAGACCAGGCATCACCATCTTAAAAAGGATAGGAGGCAACTGTGAAAGGTCTCTTGCAACATGTTACTCCAGCAGTAACCCACAGGCTAGCAGAAATTAACTTCTGCAAGCCCAATTAACAAGAGCACAGCTGGTCGATGCTGAGTCTGTCTGTGCAACTCAAAAGCAGCATTGTGTTGAGTGTCTGACACTTGGCTAGTCTTGATCCAGACATCGTGTGACAGTGACCCTCCTTCTATGAGGGGCCTCTGGACCCTAGGACCAGGTCTCTCTGGATTACGGTGATGGAATGTCCTAACCAGATGCTCTTCAGGGACACCAGCGACAGTCACCCAAGTTCTTTCCTCAGAACCATAATCCTGCCAATGAACCAGGTACTGTAGAGAGCAGCAATGGAAGAGTCAACAATTCACAATTCTTGAAACTTGAAAATCCAAAGAACTATTAAGAAGAGGAGTTCCCAAACCCACACATTTCTTTAATAGAGACTTGTGGAAGACATTGTTGATCTTATATGATGATGATAAGACCAGACAGAAAGCCAACAGATTGTTGACAGCAGTAATTATGAATGAAAGATGAGAGAGATGAGAAATGAAACAAGGACATACAGTTAGGTCCAGAAATATTTGGACAGTGACACAAGTTTTGTTATTTTAGCTGTTTACAAAAACATGTTCAGAAATACAATTATATATATAATATGGGCTGAAAGTGCACACTCCCAGCTGCAATATGAGAGTTTTCACATCCAAATCGGAGAAAGGGTTTAGGAATCATAGCTCTGTAATGCATAGCCTCCTCTTTTTCAAGGGACCAAAAGTAATTGGACAAGGGACTCTAAGGGCTGCAATTAACTCTGAAGGCGTCTCCCTCGTTAACCTGTAATCAATGAAGTAGTTAAAAGGTCTGGGGTTGATTACAGGTGTGTGGTTTTGCATTTGGAAGCTGTTGCTGTGACCAGACAACATGCGGTCTAAGGAACTCTCAATTGAGGTGAAGCAGAACATCCTGAGGCTGAAAAAAAAGAAAAAATCCATCAGAGAGATAGCAGACATGCTTGGAGTAGCAAAATCAACAGTCGGGTACATTCTGAGAAAAAAGGAATTGACTGGTGAGCTTGGGAACTCAAAAAGGCCTGGGCGTCCACGGATGACAACAGTGGTGGATGATCACCGCATACTTTCTTTGGTGAAGAAGAACCCGTTCACAACATCAACTGAAGTCCAGAACACTCTCAGTGAAGTAGGTGTATCTGTCTCTAAGTCAACAGTAAAGAGAAGACTCCATGAAAGTAAATACAAAGGGTTCACATCTAGATGCAAACCATTCATCAATTCCAAAAATAGACAGGCCAGAGTTAAATTTGCTGAAAAACACCTCATGAAGCCAGCTCAGTTCTGGAAAAGTATTCTATGGACAGATGAGACAAAGATCAACCTGTACCAGAATAATTGGAAGAAAAAAGTTTGGAGAAGAAAGGGAGCAGCACATGATCCAAGGCACACCACATCCTCTGTAAAACATGGTGGAGGCAACGTGATGGCATGGGCATGCATGGCTTTCAATGGCACTGGGTCACTTGTGTTTATTGATGACATAACAGCAGACAAGAGTAGCCGGATGAATTCTGAAGTGTACCGGGATATACTTTCAGCCCAGATTCAGCCAAATGCCGCAAAGTTGATCGGACGGCGCTTCATAGTACAGATGGACAATGACCCCAAGCATACAGCCAAAGCAACCCAGGAGTTCATGAGTGCAAAAAAGTGGAACATTCTGCAATGGCCAAGTCAATCACCAGATCTTAACCCAATTGAGCATGCATTTCACTTGCTCAAATCCAGACTTAAGACGGAAAGAGCCACAAACAAGCAAGACCTGAAGGCTGCAGCTGTAAAGGCCTGGCAAAGCATTAAGAAGGAGGAAACCCAGCGTTTGGTGATGTCCATGGGTTCCAGACTTAAGGCAGTGATTGCCTCCAAAGGATTCGCAACAAAATATTGAAAATAAAAATATTTTGTTTGGGTTTGGTTTATTTGTCCAATTACTTTTGACCTCCTAAAATGTGGAGTGTTTGTAAAGAAATGTGTACAATTCCTACAATTTCTATCAGATATTTTTGTTCAAACCTTCAAATTAAATGTTACAATCTGCACTTGAATTCTGTTGTAGAGGTTTCATTTCAAATCCAATGTGGTGGCATGCAGAGCCCAACTCGCGAAAATTGTGTCACTGTCCAAATATTTCTGGACCTAACTGTAACTTAAGTGAGGTTACCTATGTTTAATTTTTTTGGGGATAACCACACCAGATAACCTACACACAGGCCCACACCAAGCATACGTCCATAGTCAGCTACTTGCTTATACCTAGAGTCCATGCTATGCAAATGCTGCGGAACCTTTTCACATGCAGATGAAAAGGCAGAGATCAATTGGCTCTTTTTGGGTACCCTGGAAGAGTGCTCTTTCAGAAAAGTACAAAACTGAGCATGGTGACTATAAACACAAAATAAAGGGGACACACCATAGGACTCAAGGCGATGATTAATGATAGGAAATTCAGACACAAGAAGGAACAAGTACAACTCCTTCTGATTAGCTAAAACAAAACAGCGCAAATACTACTCCAAGTTCTTGTTCATGAGCTCTGTTTGCCTATTAGACTGTGGATTAAATGTCAATAAGTGGAACAATTTAATCTTTAAGCAAGAGCAAAATGGCCTCCAAAAATTGACAATAGATTGTGCACCCCTATCAGATACAATGTCAGACCCCATGGAGTCTGACAATTTCACCAATAAATACCTGTGCTAAAGTCTTAAGGGTACTTTACACGCTGCAATATCAGTACCGATATCGCTAGTGGGCATACCCGCCACCGTTGGTTGTGCATCACGGGCAAATCGCTCTTTGTTCGTGCGCGTCACAGCAACGTCACACGGCAGCCGTCCAATAGCAGAGGAGGGGCCAAGATGAGCGGCCGGAACATGCCACCCACCTCCTTCCTTCCGCATTGCCTGTGAACGCAGGTAAGGAGATGTTCGTCGTTCCTGTGGTGTCACACATAGCGATGTGTGCTGCCGCAGGAACGACGAACACCATCATACCTGCAGCAGCAACAATATTAAGGAAATGAACAGTGTATAAATGAGCAACGATTTTTCACGTTTTTGCGCTCGTTGATCGTCGCTCATTGGTGTCACACGCTGCGATGTCGCTAATGGCGCCGGATGTGTGTCAGTAACGATGTGACTCCAGCGATATATCGTTAACGATGTCGCAGCGTGTAAAGCACCCATTAGTGTTGGGTAAAGATGGAAGATCAATAAAATGTGTCATTGGAAAACCTGTCAACCACAACAAAAAATAACAGTAATACCATCAGAGGGCGGAATATCTGTAAAAAAAAACCCATGTAGATATCCGTCCAATGTTTGCTGGGAACACTCAGTGGTAGGAAACAACCTGACGGGCTAGAGTGTAATGCTTTGTAATGCGAACAGGTGGCACAGGCCAACACATAGGACACCACATCCCTCCGGACTTTGGACCACCAGAAACAACATAACCAGAGTTCCATTCACCCCGGATGAACAGCCAGGACTGGATCATGATGTTCCCCAGAGAAACTTAAGGCTAAGATTCAGATCGAGTACTGACTTGTTAGTTTGGACCTGTGATAGTGCCTCATCCTGATCTTCTGCAATGTCAGATTCCACCTCTGTACTGAGCACTGACACTGACACTCCTTTTGCATGATAGGCACCGGTTCCTCACAATATCTTCCCTCCCCAGAAAACTCCTGGACAGAGCATTAGCCTTTGTGTTTTTAGAATTTGGACAATAAGTAACAAAAAATGTAAACCTATTAGAAATAAAGACCACCAAGCTGCTATCGGTATGAGAGATTTTGCTTACGTGACATAAAGGAGATTGTGATGGTCCAAATGACAACTTAATAGCGAGTAATTCCCTATTACCTATATCATTATTACATTTGTCCGGAGATAACATCTTAGAAGAAAAGAATGCATGTGGACGAAGTTTGGCAACAGATGGACCCTGAGACAATACAGCTCCCACCCAACCTCCGATGCATCAACTTCCACCGTGAGGGAAGAGATATACCAGGCGGCTGTATCAACACCGTTGCTGATGTGAAAGATTATTTAAGACAATTAAAAGAGTATAAAGCCCTCTGAGACTAGTTAGAAAAGTCTGCACCTTGTTACGTCATGTCAACCAGAGGTCTTGCAATGGCCAAAACATTTTCTGTAATCATTTGCAAACCCTAAGAAATATTGCCACACTTTCAGCTTCTCATAATAGCTTGCAAGTTAGAGTAATCCTTCCTACAACCGGAAGCTGAAAATAAACATATATAACCCAGAAACAGAAGTTCCTGAACGGCGAATACACATTTCTCTAATTCAGCATACAATTTGTTCTCCCTGAGGATCTGTAAAACTTGTTAGACATGTTTCAATTGTGAGACAGAATCCTTTGAATAAATGAGAATATCGTCTAAGTAAATGATAACAAATTTTTCCCAACAGGTGAGTAAATTAATAAATCACAAATTGCTTTAAAGCCACAGGTAGGTTGGTCAGACCAAAAGGCATCTCCAGATTCTCAAAGTGACTCTCCAGCAAATTGAACATCATCTTCCACTCATCTTCTGGTCAAACCCGAATCAGATTATATGCCCCCCTGATTTCTAATTTGGAGAACCATTTGGCACTGCAAATCTGGATAAAAAGGTCAGGAATGAGTGTCATCACATGTGGGTCGCAAACCATAATCTGGTTAAGCTCTTGGAAATCCAGACATGGATGCAGTCCACCATCCTTCTTTTTGAGAAAGAAAAATCCCACAGCCACAGGGGATGAAGATGGCCTAATGGGACCATTAGCCAAACTCTCCGTTATGTACTCCTTCAGAGCTTGTCTCTCAGGGCATGACAAATTATACAATCTGCACTTGGGTAACTTGGCCCCTGGCTTTCCCCTTATGGTGCAGTCATAAGGTCTGTGTGTTGGCATCTCCTGGCAGCTCTTTTCAGAGAAAATGTCACAGAACTCAGAAAAACGCTCTGGAATATTCATGTTTATTGCAGAGATACTGGTCCCTAAACAGTGTGGCTACAGAAGAGCTCCATTTAGTTATGTTCTGGGTCTTCCCGTCATTAACCGGGTTATGCAATGCAAACCAAGGGAAGCCTTGCACAATTTGCGTAGGAAGGTCTTTGAGCACAAACCAAGTAATGCATTCTGAATGGAATACCCCCATACAGAGCTCCAACCCCAATATACATTCCTTAAATATTCTTTGGGAGAAATGTAAGTATCAAAAATCCTGACAGGACTGGATAACCTGTCTACCTATAACCATGAAGTGCGAGCAAACTGTTCGTCGACTATGAGTGCCGCTGAGCCCCTATCAATAAAAACTTTAACCGAGACATCATGGCCCCTTATTTTAACCTTGGCAGGTAACAAACACTGAGACTACATGGTGGAGAAAATATGTATGCCCAGGTTTGAATTCCCAAATCTCCCTAGAACTAACAGATTTCCAATCTCTCTAAGATCTCTCTTAGGCACCAAATGACAGGTACTAATAAAGTATCCATATTAGCTCATTAAAAGCAAGTATCTACCAATTTAGAAGTAGGGGAATCTCTCCTGACATGAGATGTCCAACCAAGCAGCATAGACTCAGGTGAAGCCTCAGATGGTAATACAGCTAAAGCCACCCCTCCCAGAGAGTCTTGGCATTATGAGACCCTTGATGGAACCGGGGATCAATATGAATTACCAAACACATAGCTGCCTCAAGAAAGAGAGGATCCTCATACACGACCAACACTTCCATTATCCTCTCAGACATGCCCTGAAGAAATTGATTTTTGACAGAAGGATCGTTTCACAATGTGTCCATAGACTATCGCTGGAATTTAGCATAATAATCTTCTGCTGATTGAGTCCCCTGATGCAATGTACTCATCTCAGACTCGCCCGGTGACACCCTATCGGGATCATCGTAGTTAACACTGAGCAAGGAGAAAAATCTGTCCACTAACACAAACACAGGTGACTCAGGAGGCAGGGAAAAAGCCCATGCTTTTCGGTCTCCACTAAGAAGAAAGATTACAATACCCACCTGCTGCGCCACACTCCAAGAAGAATGAGGAAACAGACAAAAGTACAATTTACATGCTTCCCTGAAGGCGACAAACTGGCTGTGTTCCCTTGAAAATCTCTCCTGGTGCAGCAGCTTGGTTTTTGGTGATCTGGCAACCAACACAGATTGTACCAGGGTAGCAGACTGAACCTGTTGCTGAACTGCCCCCTTTAATTCTGTCACCTGAAGGGATAGTGTGAGCACTTGAAATTGAGGCTACAGCGTCTATGCTGAATTTTAAATTGGGCCAATGATAATTCATGGGGTGTGACGAGATCACTATCGACAGAAGAGCCTAAACTGGCCCTCTGTCCAGGGGATCCCTGGCTGACCCTGATTAAAAATATACGTCTGAAGATGACGATGTTTGAGCTGCCTTTCTAGCCATAGCTCCTGAACAACCCTGATCTAATGGCCCGCATCTCTTCACCCAGTAGAGGGCTGGGACAGGAGTGATTAATCCCAGACAAATAAATAGACGGGAAAAAAATTAAAGCTTACATAAGTATAGACAATAAGTGATCAGGAGGAAAGTAAATGAAGGGAAGAAATGATCAGACAACAAGACTATTTCCACAACACACAAAACAGCACACAGTAGTTCAGCAGCAACTGGATACCAAAGCACAAGGACTGGGATGGTTTAAAGCTATCATCAGCACAAGAAACCAGACTCAACCATCTAAAAAAGGGCAGAGGTGACTGTGATAGGTCTCCTGCAACATATGACACAAACAATAATCCACGAACTAGCAGAAATTAACTCCTACAAGCCCGATTACTAACAACAGCACAGCTTGTCGCTCCCGAGCTTGTCTGTGCAACTCAAAAGCAGCATTGTGTGGAGTGTCTGACTCTGCTGTGTGAACGGCTTCAAAAGTAGTCCGGATGATCAGAGAGTTTTTATCCAGACACCGTTTGACAACCCTGCCAGGAGGTCTGAGAGGGCAGGAAAATTGCTGAAATGTATAGAAAAAGTTCTTAGATGGATTGGGAGCAACATGGGGAAGATGACTGAACACATAATTGATTACCAGGTCATTGATGGAAACAATGCTGTCAGAGTATTACTATACCTTTGCGGACTGTATATAAAACATACAAAACCGACCATAAAATGTATACATTTTTTTTCATAATTACATGTATATAAGGTAAAATTAGAAAGAGGAAAAAAAGCCTCCTACACCCCTTAATAGCTGAACCATCTCTCACCATTTTTTTCTATTACCTATGACCACAGTAGGTGAGAGTAGAAAGGGAAATAACACTACACTCATCGGTTGTCACTGAACAGTTTAACTTTAACATTTTACTACCATATCTGGGCATGTGGTATATGTTTAATGCATGAAGCAAGGAAGAGGGACTTCACTTCTATACACTAAGTGCTAAAGGATGCAAAAAAAAACAGAAGAAGGGACTACAATACAAACTGGAAGATATGTAGAGGAGGGCCTCAGAAAATATTTTTTTCCAATTTATAAGAAGTGTGATGCCTAGCTTGGTAAGGCCTATGCACAAAGTGCAAGGGCTGAAAAACATTTACCCCTGGGGCTATAGAACTATAAATATGTATATATATATATATATATATATATATATATATATATATATATATATATATATATACATATATATATATATATATATATATATATATAAAAAAAGAATAGTGGAAGTATGCCTCATACTATCCGTACAGATTATTAAGGAGGGCATCATACACACCCTGGAAAATTTAAGAGTGACGGTCACAAGATAACTCTGAAGACCACCTATTTACCCTTTTTCAATTTGGATCAAGGGCTACCAGACGATCCTCTAACGATTTTGAGAGAAGGCTGTTTACTCTCTTAAAATTTGGAGTAAGGGCCGCCTGATGACCCTTTAAAGATTTTGTCTGAGGGCTGACGGTTTACCCTCTTAAAATTCAGAGTGAGGATCGCCTGATGACCTTCGGGCACCTATGAAACTGGAAAGTTTTGTAGCAAGGGTCATCTGATGAAATTTAAAGGTCTTGATCAATGGCTGCCTGTTTACCCTCTTAACATTTTGAGAGTGGGCCACCTGATGACCCTCTAAAATTTGTGAGCAAGGACTTTCTGATGACCCTCTAAAAATTTTGAGCAATGGCTTCATGATGATACTCTAAAAATTTTGGGCAAAGGACTCCTGTTAACCTTCAAAAGATTTGGAGAAAGGGCCACCTGATTACCCTGTAAAGAATTTGACCGATGGCCACCTGTTTACAATCTTAAAATTTGGAGTGAAGGTCGCCTGATGATCTTCTCAAAAATTTAGAGCTAGGGCTGTCTGATGACCTACAAAAGATTTTGAGCAAGGGCTACCTGATCACCCAATAAAAATTTTGAGAAAGAGCCTCCTGATGACCCTCTAAATATTTTGAGGAAGGGCTGGCTGATGGACCTCTAAAATTTAGGAGCAAGGGTCACGTGATGATCCTCTAAAAATTTTAAACTAGACTGCCTGGTGACTCTCTATAAATTTGGAGCAAGGGATTCCTGATAACTCTCAAAAGATTTGAAGTTAGGGCCGAGTGATGATCCTCTAAAGATTTTGAGCAAGCACCACCTGATCACCCTGTAAAGATATTGACCAAGGGTTGCCTGTTTACCATCTTAAAATTTGGAGCGAGGGTCACCTGATGACCCTCTAAAATTTTTTAGCTAGGGCAGCTTAATGAACCTCAAAAGATTTGAAGCAAAAACCAACTGATAACCCTCTAAAGATTTTGAAAATGGGGCACCTGATGACCCTCTAAAGGTTTTGACCGATGGCTGCCTGTTAAATGTCTTAATATTTGGATTGAGGGCCGCTTGATTATCCTCAAAAGATTTGAGGCAAGGGCCGCAGGATAACTCTATTGATACAGTGGAGGAGAAGGACAAAAAAAAGAAAAATCCATGAATCATTCAACCTTTTTTGGGTGGGAAGTGGTTCATAATAATACACCCGAAAAGAAAGGAGCAAATGTGGCGGAGCTGCTGCGTGTGGGGTTGCTTAGCAACCAATGAAAGAGGAATGTTTGCTGCAATACTGTGGCGATTTTTTGAGTGATTAAGCAGGATTTGTACCTATGACTCCCCAACTTGCCCCGTCTGAGGTTGTAACAATAAAATGTTTGAAAATAAGCATATTTCAGATTGATTCCTTGATGTTGGAAAGATAGGAACAGGAAGTGATGTATATCGATAAGTGGGTGGGGTATGCAACATGGGCTCTGTATATATTGTGAGACTGTGACCGGGGTTATCTATGACGGCCGGTATGTCTCGCCCCGGTTGTGCTCACTCTATAATAATCCACTATAGGGTTAATGCTGTTTTCCCTACAGGCTGAAGGGAGGGATAAATAGATTCAGGAACAAGGGCAGGTGTGCCGGGTGTGAGGGGGTGTTCACATCTCCCTGAGTTCTCTGCCGGAAAGGCACATATGTAATATTATGGACTTTTTTCTTTGGAATAAACCGTGTGCTGTGAACCTTGGTGCCTGGATCCCGTGTCTTCTGCAGCGCAGCCGACGACGCTACCTCACAATATGTATATAAGGGTCTGAAAACAAGATGGCGGTCCCTCAGCATCAGTATATCAAGTTAGTAATGGCATAGAGATCGTATTAGCCTCGTGATGAACCATAAGGGGAAACGCGTTTAGGCTTGAGACATAGTTCCGGCACATCAGAATGATAAGTAGCCCCCCTGATTTATTGCACCCTGTTGTGTGAGCACTATTTAGCACTTTATGAATAGGCATGTACACTTTTTTCTGTATTGATTTAAGGGCGAGTCAAGGGAAGTAATGGACAGTTGACGACGAGTGGAGGCGCCATATGGACTATATAGGGTACCGACCTCTGCTGCCACGTGGTGTACACTAGGGGAGGTTTCAATTGTAGGGCATTCATTAGCTCTCCTCCCTCATCTGTGCACTAGTGAGTCTGTCTTCCTTTGATATTGCTTGTGTTTAAATAATCCACTATTGTCTTGTATTTTAAATATTTATCAATAAATGTATGGTTTTTAAGAAGGTTTTTTGTTAGGTACAGTGGCGGAGGACAAAAAAAGAAGACTCCATGAATCATTCAAGTTTTTTTGTGTGGGAAGTGGTTCATGGTAATACACCCGAAAAGAAAGGATCATTTGAATTTGCTTTAGATTCTGCCGCTGTTATCCGGTGTGGTTGAGAAGTCTGGGACAATCTAGGCCTTGTTAATTTTGATAAGAGTTAGCTTGTTAACATTTACAGCTGACAGACAGATGTGCATAACAATTATTATGCACCGGACAGCACAAAAAACTGCACTAACAAAATGATAGTGGCATGAAAGGCCAGGACTGTGAAGGTGTAGAGGAATAGTTCAAGACACATGTCCAGCTTGGATAGCCAATACTTTTAAGGCACAGAGGAATCAAGGAGGACTCTTGTATGGTCAGCTAGGTACTCCTTTACCATTTTCCATTTTTTTTACCTCCTTGTCAGACTACCCCACGCATTAGGGCCTAATGAAACTGTCCCAGAACTTAAAATATTTCCCCCCTACCTCTGTTGGACTCGGTGTGTGTCTCCCTCGCCTCTCCTCTTTGCTTGCCAAATGAACCTCTGCTGCCAGCATTGTCAAATAAAAATATTTATCCTAACTGTTCGACTATGGCCTTCTGGTATTGCACTATTTTACTAGACCTGTGCACTGAAGGAAAGAGAATTGCAAAGTTTCCTTGTAGCATGGTTCAGGAAGGGTGAATAATCTGTAATTGTTGGCCAAAATACATATAACTTGTTTGTCACACGAAAGGTAGTGGGACACAAAGTCAGTCATGTGTGCCAAACTCCCAACAGGTGAAGATGTAATGCTCGCCCCAGGGATGGTGATGTGGTGAGCTGAAGTTGACCCACAGGGAGACCCCGGGCCTACCCTTACATGGCATAAAGGACTGTGGCAGCTGATCCTTAGAACAAAAGCTGACACAGGAGCAAACAGAACAGAGTCTCAAGTACAAACAGGGACTGATAGGGTAGCTCAAGGCAGACAGCACAGGTGGGACAGAGCAGAGTCTCTAGTAACAGCAAGGCAGGATGGACAGGCAGAGTGACTAGCAAGGCAGATAGCATGGGCAGGATGGACAAGCAGAGTCACTAGCAACAACAAGGCAGATGGCATGGCCAAGACAGGCAGGCAGAGTCTCTACCACCAAAATGGCAGGACAGGCTGGTATCCAGGTACGGGCACGACAGCACTTGGAACCAGGTTGCAACAGGCAGGATGGGCTGGGACCAGGTACAGGCTGGGTACAGGCAGCAACAGAACTGAAAACCAAGTGCCAATAGGCAGGACAGGCTGGGACCAGTTACAGGCATGAACAGGACTGGAAGCAGGTACTAATAGGCAGGACGGGCTGGATAGGGTGACCTGACAACTAACTAGAAAGAACTCACCTAATTAAACTTAGGGTGTTGAGCAGGCATCTCCCCTAGTGAGAGCATGCCTTAAATACCCAGTGCCTCTCAGCGATAGGCTGAGTAGCACTTGCTAGTAGTGGCACACTGGCCCTTTAAGATAGGGGCAGCGCTGGCGCACAGTCCATAGGAGGTCTTGTCACGCCCGCACAGACTCAGGGAAGGGGAAGGAACACACACACGTTGAGGAGGGAAGGGACACTGAGAAGCATAGAGGATGTTGACCGCAATGGTGAGTAGAGTTGAGCACGGTTCGAGGTTCGAGGTTCTCCAGTTCTAGGCTCGAGTGATTTTGGGGGCTGTTCGAGATCGAACTAGAACTCGAGCTTTTTGCAAAAGCTCGATAGTTCTAGATACGTTCAAGAACGGTTCTAGCAGCAAAAAGCAGGGCTTTTTACAGCTACAGTGTGCAGGAGCCATCGCTGGGAGCCTGCCAGAAGCTGGTAACCAAGATAAACATCGGGTATCCAAGCAAAGCGCTTTGGTTAGTAACCCGATGTTTATCCTAGTTACGTGCAGGAAGCCCACACTTCCCCGCTCAGCTAGCTCCGCCTCATCCTGCCCGCGGCATGTACACACGTACACGTACACACACACACACAGACACACACACACACACACACACACACACACACACATGGTCCCGCTCGGCTTACCTGCGGTGATGAAGTCCTGACCTCAGCGCTGTCACTGTCCTCCATGGCCGCCGCTTGTCACATCACCTTCTCTCGCTTCCGACCCGAGACTGACTAGCGGTGACGTCACGGGCCTCTCGCGATACTTGGTGTGAAGGCGCCGGTCATTGAACTCAGTGACAGGGGCTGTCAGTGTGCTGGTGATCAGCGCAGGTAATGTACCTCGCTGACAGCAGCACTTGTCATGCCCTGCAGTGACCTGGGCTGACCCATTGATGTTAGCTCAGGTCACTGCATTGCTCTCCCAGCCAATGGGGAACATCCTGCTCTTCATTGACTGGGACAGTGTGGATCGTCATGGCAACCCCTTGGATTACACCAGACCTGGATTTGTTTTTCATTCTAATAAATTGGTTAAAGAGGGAATGTTTTGGGGAGTGTTTTTTCACATAAAAATGTGTTTGTCGTCTATTTTTTTTTATTACTGACTGGGTTGGTGATGTCGGGTATCTGATAGATGCCTGACCTCACCAACCCCAGGGCTTGATGCCAGGTGACATTACACATCTGGTATTAACCCCATATATTACCCCGTTTGCCACCGCACCAGGGCGCGGGATGAGCTGGGGCGAAGCACCAGGATTGGCGCATCTAATGGATGCGCCACTTCTGGGGCGGCTGCGTCCTGCTATTTTTAGGCTGGGGAGAGTCCAATAACCATGGACCTCCCTAGTCTGAGAATATCAGGCCCCAGCTGTCTGCTTTACCTTGGCTGGTGATCCAATTTTGGGGGACCCCTACGTGGTTTTTTTTTTAATTATTTATTTAATTTAAAATAACAGCGTGGGGTGCCCTCAGTTTTGGATTACCAGCCAAGGTGAGGTTGCCAGCTGTGGTCTGCAGGCTGCAGCCGTCTGCTTTACCCTAGCTGGCTACAAAACTAGGGGGAACCCTACGTCATTTTGTTTTTCATTTTTTTGGCTAAATACAAAGCTAAGCACCCCTTAGTGCCACATGAAAGGCACCAAAGGGTGCTCCACTTTTTCTCCACTTTTTCTCCATTTTTTCTCCACTTTTTCTCCATTTTTTCTCCACTTTTTCTACATTTTTTTCTACATTTTTTTCTCCACTTTTTCTCCACTTTTTCTCCACTTTTTCTCCATTTTTTTCTCCACTTTTTCTCCACTTTTTCTCCACTTTTTCTCCACTTTTTCTCCATTTTTTTCTCCACTTATTCTCCATTTTTTCTCCACTTATTCTCCACTTTTTCTCCACTTTTTCTCCACTTTTTCTCCACTTTTTCTCCATTTTTTCTCCACTTTTTCTCCACTTTTTCTCCATTTTTTTCTCCACTTTTTCTCCACTTTTTCTCCACTTTTTCTCCACTTTTTCTCCACATTTTTCTCCACTTTTTCTCCACTTTTTCTCCACTTATTCTCCATTTTTTTCTCCATTTTTTCTCCACTTTTTCTCCACTTTTTCTTCACTTTTTCTCCACTTTTTCTGCACTTTGTCTCCACTTTTTCTCCATTTTTTCTCCACTTTTTCTCCACTTTTTCTCCATTTTTTTCTCCATTTTTTTCTCCATTTTTTTCTCCATTTTTTCTCCACTTTTTCTCCACTTTTTCTCTACTTCTCCACTTTTTCTCCACTTTTTTCTCCATTTTTTTCTCCACTTATTCTCTACTTTTTCTCCACTTTTTCTCCATTTTTTTCTCCACTTTTTCTCCATTTTTTTCTCCACTTTTTCTCCACTTTTTCTCCACTTTTTCTCCATTTTTTTCTACACTTTTTCTCCACTTTTTCTCCACTTATTCTCCACTTTTTCTCCACTTTTTCTCCACTTTTTCTCCACTTTTTCTCCACATTTTTCTCCACTTTTTCTCCACTTTTTCTCCACTTATTCTCCATTTTTTTCTCCATTTTTTCTCCACTTTTTCTCCACTTTTTCTTCACTTTTTCTCCACTTTTTCTGCACTTTGTCTCCACTTTTTCTCCATTTTTTCTCCACTTTTTCTCCACTTTTTCTCCATTTTTTTCTCCATTTTTTTCTCCATTTTTTTCTCCATTTTTTCTCCACTTTTTCTCCACTTTTTCTCCACTTCTCCACTTTTTCTCCACTTTTTTCTCCATTTTTTTCTCCACTTATTCTCTACTTTTTCTCCACTTTTTCTCCATTTTTTTCTCCACTTTTTCTCCATTTTTTTCTCCACTTTTTCTCCACTTTTTCTCCACTTTTTCTCCATTTTTTTCTACACTTTTTCTCCACTTTTTCTCCACTTATTCTCCACTTTTTCTCCACTTTTTCTCCACTTTTTCTCCACTTTTTCTCCATTTTTTTCTCCACTTTTTCTCCACTTTTTTTACACTTTTTCTCCATTTTTTTCTACACTTTTTCTACACTTTTTCTACACTTTTTCTCCACTTATTCTCCACTTTTTCTCCACTTTTTCTCCCTTTTTCTCCACTTTTTCTCCACTTTTTCTCCATTTTTTCTCCACTTTTTCTCCACATTTTCTCCACTTTTTCTCCATTTTTTCTCCACTTTTTCTCCACTTTTTCTCCACTTTTTCTCCACTTTTTCTCCATTTTTTCTCCACTTTTTCTCCACTTTTTCTCCATTTTTTTCTCCATTTTTTTCTCCATTTTTTCTCCACTTATTCTACATTTTTTCTCCACTTATTCTCCACTTATTCTCCACTTTTTCTCCACTTTTTCTCCATTTTTTTCTCCACTTTTTCTCCACTTTTTCTCCACTTTTTCTCCACTTTTTCTCCACTTTTTCTTCACTTTTTCTCCATTTTTTTCTCCACTTTTTCTCCACTTTTTCTCCAGTTTTTCTCCATTTTGTTCTCCACTTTTTCTCCACTTTTTCTCCACTTTTTCTCCACTTTTTCTCCACTTATTATCCACTTTTTCTCCACTTTTTCTCCACTTTTATCTCCACTTTTTCTCCACTTTTTCTCCACTTTTTCTCCACTTTTTTCTCCACTTTTTCTCCACTTTTTCTCCACTTTTTCTCCACTTTTTCTCCATTTTTTCTCCACTTTTTCTCCACTTTTTCTCCATTTTTTCTCCACTTTTTCTCCACTTTTTCTCCACTTTTTCTCCATTTTTTCTCCACTTTTTCTCCACTTTTTCTCCACTTTTTCTCCACTTTTTCTCCATTTTTTCTCCACTTTTTCTCCACTTTTTCTCCATTTTTTTCTCCATTTTTTCTCCACTTATTCTACATTTTTTCTCCACTTATTCTCCACTTATTCTCCACTTTTTCTCCACTTTTTCTCCATTTTTTTCTCCACTTTTTCTCCACTTTTTCTCCACTTTTTCTCCATTTTTTTCTCCATTTTTTCTCCACTTATTCTCCACATTTTTTCTCCACTTTTTCTCCACCTTTTTTCCATTTTTTTCTCCACTTTTTCTCCAATTTTCTCCACTTTTTCTCCATTTTTTCTCCACTTTTTCTCCACTTTTTCTCCATTTTTTTCTCCATTTTTTTTCTCCATTTTTTTCTCCATTTTTTCCCCACTTTTTCTCCACTTTTTCTCCACTTTTTCTCCACTTCTCCACTTTTTCTCCATTTTTTTCTCCACTTTTTCTCCAGTTTTTCTCCAGTTTTTCTCCATTTTGTTCTCCACTTTTTCTCCACTTTTTCTCCACTTTTTCTCCACTTTTTCTCCACTTATTATCCACTTTTTCTCCACTTTTTCTCCACTTTTATCTCCACTTTTTCTCCACTTTTTCTCCACTTTTTCTCCACTTTTTTCTCCATTTTTTCTCCACTTTTTCTCCACTTTTTCTCCATTTTTTCTCCACTTTTTCTCCACTTTTTCTCCATTTTTTTCTCCATTTTTTCTCCACTTATTCTCCATTTTTTCTCCACTTATTCTCCACTTTTTCTCCACTTTTTCTCCACTTTTTCTTCACTTTTTCTTTACTTTTTCTCCACTTTTTCTCCACTTTTTCTCCATTTTTTTTCTCCATTTTTTCTCCACTTATTCTCGATTTTTTCTCCATTTTTTTCTCCACTTATTCTCCACTTTTTCTCCACTTTTTCTCCACTTTTTCTCCATTTTTTTCTCCACTTTTTCTCCACTTTTTCTCCACTTTTTCTACACTTTTTCTCCATTTTTTCTACACTTTTTCTCCACTTTTTCTCCACTTTTTCTCCACTTTTTCTCCACTTATTCTCCACTTTTTCTCCACTTTTTCTCCACTTTTTCTCCACTTTTTCTCCACTTTTTCTCCACTTTTTTCTCCACTTTTTCTCCACTTTTTCTCCACTTTTTCTCCACTTATTATCCACTTTTTCTCCACTTTTTCTCCACTTTTATCTCCACTTTTTCTCCACTTTTTCTCCATTTATTCTCCATTTTTTCTCCACTTTTTCTCCACTTTTTCTCCACTTTTTCTCCACTTATTATCCACTTTTTCTCCACTTTTTCTCCACTTTTATCTCCACTTTTTCTCCACTTTTTCTCCACTTTTTCTCCACTTTTTTCTCCACTTTTTCTCCACTTTTTCTCCACTTTTTCTCCACTTTTTCTCCATTTTTTCTCCACTTTTTCTCCACTTTTTCTCCATTTTTTCTCCACTTTTTCTCCACTTTTTCTCCACTTTTTCTCCATTTTTTCTCCACTTTTTCTCCACTTTTTCTCCACTTTTTCTCCACTTTTTCTCCATTTTTTCTCCACTTTTTCTCCACTTTTTCTCCATTTTTTTCTCCATTTTTTTCTCCATTTTTTCTCCACTTATTCTACATTTTTTCTCCACTTATTCTCCACTTATTCTCCACTTTTTCTCCACTTTTTCTCCATTTTTTTCTCCACTTTTTCTCCACTTTTTCTCCACTTTTTCTCCACTTTTTCTCCATTTTTTTCTCCATTTTTTCTCCACTTATTCTCCACATTTTTTCTCCACTTTTTCTCCACCTTTTCTCCATTTTTTTCTCCACTTTTTCTCCAATTTTCTCCACTTTTTCTCCATTTTTTCTCCACTTTTTCTCCACTTTTTCTCCATTTTTTTCTCCATTTTTTTTCTCCATTTTTTTCTCCATTTTTTCCCCACTTTTTCTCCACTTTTTCTCCACTTTTTCTCCACTTCTCCACTTTTTCTCCATTTTTTTCTCCACTTTTTCTCCAGTTTTTCTCCATTTTGTTCTCCACTTTTTCTCCACTTTTTCTCCACTTTTTCTCCACTTTTTCTCCACTTATTATCCACTTTTTCTCCACTTTTTCTCCACTTTTATCTCCACTTTTTCTCCACTTTTTCTCCACTTTTTCTCCACTTTTTTCTCCATTTTTTCTCCACTTTTTCTCCACTTTTTCTCCATTTTTTCTCCACTTTTTCTCCACTTTTTCTCCATTTTTTCTCCATTTTTTCTCCACTTATTCTCCATTTTTTCTCCACTTATTCTCCACTTTTTCTCCACTTTTTCTCCACTTTTTCTTCACTTTTTCTTTACTTTTTCTCCACTTTTTCTCCACTTTTTCTCCATTTTTTTCTACACTTTTTCTCCACTTTTTCTCCACTTTTTCTCCATTTTTTTTCTCCATTTTTTCTCCACTTATTCTCGATTTTTTCTCCATTTTTTTCTCCACTTATTCTCCACTTTTTCTCCACTTTTTCTCCACTTTTTCTCCATTTTTTTCTCCACTTTTTCTCCACTTTTTCTCCACTTTTTCTACACTTTTTCTCCATTTTTTCTACACTTTTTCTCCACTTTTTCTCCACTTTTTCTCCACTTTTTCTCCACTTATTCTCCACTTTTTCTCCACTTTTTCTCCACTTTTTCTCCACTTTTTTCTCCACTTTTTCTCCACTTTTTCTCCACTTTTTCTCCATTTTTTCTCCACTTTTTCTCCACTTTTTCTCCATTTTTTTCTCTATTTTTTTTCTCCATTTTTTCTCCACTTATTCTCCATTTTTTCTCCACTTATTCTCCACTTTTTCTCCACTTTTTCTCCACTTTTTCTCCATTGTTTTCTCCACTTTTTCTCCACTTTTTCTCCATTTTTTTCTACACTTTTTCTACACTTTTTCTCCACTTTTTCTCCCCTTATTCTCCACTTTTTCTCCACTTATTGTCGACTTTTTCTCCACTTTTTCTCCACTTTTTTCTCCACTTTTTCTCCACTTTTTCTCCATTTTTTTCTACACTTTTTCTCCACTTTTTCTCCACTTTTTCTCCATTTTTTTTCTCCATTTTTTCTCCACTTATTCTCCATTTTTTCTCCATTTTTTCTCCACTTATTCTCCACTTTTTCTACACTTTTTCTCCACTTTTTCTCCATTTTTTTCTTAACTTTTTCTCCACTTTTTCTCCACTTTTTCTCCACTTTTTCTCCATTTTTTTCTACACTTTTTCTCCACTTTTTCTCCACTTTTTCTCCACTTATTCTCCACTTTTTCTCCACTTTTTCTCCACTTATTCTCCACTTTTTCTCCACTTTTTCTCCACTTTTTTCTCCACTTTTTCTCCACATTTTCTCCACTTTTTCTCCATTTTTTTCTCCACTTTTTCTCCACTTTTTCTCCACTTTTTCTCCATTTTTTCTCCACTTTGTCTCCACTTTTTCTCCATTTTTTTCTCCATTTTTTTCTCTTTTTTTTCTCCACTTATTCTCCATTTTTTCTCCACTTATTCTCCACTTTTTCTTCACTTTTTCTCCACTTTTTCTCCACTTTTTCTCCATTTTTTCTCCACTTTTTCTCCACTTTTTCTCCATTTTTTTCTCCATTTTTTTCTCCATTTTTTCTCCACTTTTTCTCCACTTTTTCTCCACTTTTTCTCTACTTTTTCTCCACTTTTTCTCCATTTTTTTCTCCACTTTTTCTCCACTTTTTCTCCACTTTTTCCCCATTTTTTCTCCACTTTTTCTCCACTTTTTCTCCACTTTTTCTCCACTTCTCCACTTTTTCTCCATTTTTTCTCCATTTTTTCTCCACTTATTCTCCACTTTTTCTCCATTTTTTCTCCACTTATTCTCCACTTTTTCTCCACTTTTTCTCCACTTTTTCTCTACTTTTTCTCCACTTTTTCTCCATTTTTTTCTCCACTTTTTCTCCACTTTTTCTCCACTTTTTCTCCACTTTTTCCCCATTTTTTCTCCACTTTTTCTCCACTTTTTCTCCACTTTTTCTCCACTTCTCCACTTTTTCTCCATTTTTTTCTCCATTTTTTCTCCACTTTTTCTCCACTTTTTCTCCACTTTTTCTCCACTTCTCCACTTTTTCTCCATTTTTTTCTCCATTTTTTCTCCACTTATTCTCCACTTTTTCTCCACTTTTTCTCCACTTTTTCTCCATTTTTTTCTCAACTTTTTCTCCACTTTTTCTCCAATTTTTCTCCACTTTTTCTCCACTTTTTCTCCGTTCTTTTTCTATGGTTGGTCTACCCATTAGCTCTGCCATGCATAGTGTAGCTCTACACCTACTGCACATGTTACTTTATGATTGACATCTCTTTCGTACCAGAGCTGTCTAAGCCTACTCTGACCCCATATTTGTCATTACTGTATTGTTCTTGTACTGTATTATGACATTTGTATCATGTGTTTCATTTCTTGCTGTGTTGCAATTTTTTTGCTGCATCCCAATTGTACCTCTACATTGTTCGAGTTTATGTTATTGTTCTCTCACTCTTATGTGATACTGATTATTGTCATTTTTCATGATTACATGCAGATAAGTCCAATCTGACGAAGGCTCAGGCCGAAACGTCATTTGTAACTTGTTTGGACAAAAACATATATGCTTATGAAAAAAAAAATTTTCTTTATACGGACCAATAAAGAGTGATTTTGCATTACTATCCGTTGTGACTTACTGACTTAAGCTGGGTTCACACTATGCGACAGCGACAACAACGTCGCTGTTACGTCACCATTTTCTGTGACGTAACAGCGACCTTGTAAGTCGCTGTTATGATCGCTGCTTAGCTGTCAAACACAGCAGAAGCAGCGATCATAACGTCGCTACATGTGCAGAGAGCAGGGAGCCGCGCTTAGCGCTGGCTCCTTGCTCTCCTAGGTACAGTACACATCGGGTTAATTAACCCGATGTGTACTGCAGCTACATGTCACAGTGCAGAGAGCAGGGAGCCGCGCACACTGCTTAGCGCTGGCTCCTTGCTCTCCTTGCTACAGTATACATCAGGTTAATTACCCGATGTGTACTGCAGCCACATGTGCACAGAGCAGGAGCCGGCACTGGCAGCAAGGGCGGAGGCTGGTAACGAAGGTAAATATCAGGTAACCAGGGAAAGGTCTTCCCTTGGTTACCCGATGTTTACGCTGGTTACAGCTTACCGCAGCTGCCAGACGCCGGCTCCTGCTCCCTGCTCGCTTCATTTCGTCGCTCTCTCGCTGTCACACACAGCGATGTGTGTCACAGCGGGAGAGTGACGACGAAAAAATGAAGCTGGACATTCAGCAACGACCGGCGACCTCACAGCAGGGGCCAGGTCGTTGCTGGATGTCACACACAGCGACAGCGATGGGACGTCGCTGCAACGTCACAGAAAATGGTGACGTAGCAGCGACGTCGTTGTCGTTGTCGCTGTGTGTGACACCAGCTTAAGTCTGGGAGATTTAGAGTGCCAAGGTTACTCACTAATTTTATCTATTATTACCTCTGAGCACCTATATACCAGTGAGCAGAGCTTCCTCTACAGTAGTTCTCCTGATTAGGCATGCCCTTACCTCATGAGCAGGGCATTGCAGCTTTGGTAGCAACCATTACGACATGGACTCTGCTGCTGTGGACCCGAGAAGAGTGAGTGCAGATTCATTGCACCCACACTCCTCACATGAAGGGTCCGCACTTCTAGAAAATGGGGGATACGTTCCCTGAGTGTCTTCCCCCCATATTCTAGACGGTCCAGAGTCGTCGTGGGACCCCTTTATTTTTTTTCTTACAATAAATTGGTGAAAGAGGAAATGTTTTGGGGACTGTTTTTTCAAATAAATTTCTTTTGTCGATTTTTTTTTTTGTTAGTACTGACAGTTTATGATGTTGGGTATCTAATAGACGCCATGACATCACAAACTGCTGGGCTTGATCTCAGGTTACTTTACAGCTAGAATCAACCCGATTTATTACCCCGTTTGCCACTGCACCAGGGCACGGGATGAGCTGGGGTGAAGCGCCAGGATTGGCGCATCTAGTGGATGCACCACGTCTGGGGTGCCTGCGGCCTGCTATTTTTAGGCTGTGAAGGCCCAATAACTATGGACCTTCCCACCCTGAGAATACCAGACCACAGCTGTCCGCTTTACCTTGGCTGGTGATCCAATTTGGGGGGGACCCTACTTTTATTGTGTAATTATTAATATTATAAAATAATTATAAAAAAGAGTCTGAGGGGACCTCCACATTGGATCCCCAACCACGGTAAAGCTGCCAGCTGTGGTTTTCAGGCTACAGCCGTCTGCTTTACCCTAGCTGGCTATCAAAAATGGGGGGACCCAACGTCATTTTTTTTTTAACTATTTTTTAAATAGAAAAAATTAATGGGCTTCCCTGTATTTTGATTGCCAACCAAGGTAACGGCAGGCAGATGGGGGTGGCAACCCATAGCTGTCTGCTTTATCTGCGCTGAGAATCAAACATACCGCGGAGCGCTACGTCATTTTTTTAAAGATTTATTTTTACAGCACTGTGATGTCCAGCAAGCAAAATACAGGGAAACCCATTTTATTTTTAGTTATTTAAATAAATAATTAAAAAAAATATATATGGGCTCCCACTGCATTTTTTGTATTGCTAGCTAAGGGTAATCCAAGCAGCTACTGGCTGCTAACCCCCACTGCTTGGTGTTACCTTCACTGGCAATGGAAAATCCAGGGAAGCATTTTTTATTTTTTTTGCCAAAAAACTACAAAAAAAGGACGTGAGCTTCGCCATATTTTTGTATGCTAGCCAGGTATAGCAGGCAGGTGCTGGAAGAGTTGGATACAGCGCCAGAAGATGGCGCTTCTATGAAAATGCCATTTTCTGAGGCGGCTGCAGACTGCAATTCGCAGCAGTGGGGCCCAGAAAGCTCAGGCCAACCTGTGCTGCGGATTCCAATCCCCAGCTGCCTAGTTGTACCTGGCTGGACACAAAAATGGGGCGAAGCCTACGTCATTTGTTTTCTAATTATTTCATGAAATTCATGAAATAATAAAAAAAGGTCTTCCCTTTATTTTTGGTTCCCAGCCGGGTACAAATAGGCAACTGGGGGTTGGGGGCAGCCGTACCTGCCTGCTGTACCTGGCTAGCATACAAAAATATGGCGAAGCCCACATAATTTTTTCAGGGGGCAAAAAACTTCTGCATACAGTCCTGGATGGAGTATGCTGAGCCTTGTAGTTCTGCAGCTGCTGTCTGTCTGTATGGAGAAGAGCAGACAGCAGCTGCAGAACTACAAGGCTCAGCATACTCCATCCAGGACTGTATGCAGAATTTTTTTGCCCACCAAAAAAATGATGTGGGCTTCGCCATATTTTTGTATGCTAGCCAGGTACAGCAGGCAGCCATGGGCTGCCTCCAACCCCCAGTTGCCTATTTGTACCCGGCTGGGAACCAAAAATATAGGGAAGCCCGTTTTTTTTTAATTATTTCACTTATTTCATGAAATAATTAAAAAACAAATGACGTGGGCTTCGCCCCATTTTTGTGTCCAGCCGGGTACAACTAGGCAGCTGGGGATTGGAATCCGCAGCACAAACAGGTTAGCCCGAGGTTTCTGGGCGCCTCTGCTGCGGATTTCAGTCCGCAGCCGTCCCAGAAAATGGCGCTCTCATAGAAGCGCCATCATCTGGCGCTGTATCCAACTCTTCCAACAGCCCTGGAGCCGGGTGGCTTGTTGGGTAATCATGAGTTAATACTGGCTTTGTTTTACTAGCCAGTATTAAGCCAGAGATTCTTAATGTCAGGCACGTTTGACCCGGCCATTAAGAATCTCCAATAAAGGGTTAAAAAAAAACACCACACAGAGAAAAAATACTTTAATAGAAATAAATACACAGACACATTAGAGACTCCATCTTTATTACCCCCTGTCAGCCCTCCACGATCCTGCTCTTCTGTCTTCTTTCTTTCTAGTGTAGTAGAAGTGACGATTGTAGTGAGGATGAGGTTCCCCAGCTCATCACTTGGGGCTGGGGAACCTCATCCTCACTACACTCCTCACTAGTGTAGTAGTAGTGACGATTGTAGTGAGGATGAGGTTCACCAGCTCATCACTTGGGGCTGGGGAACCTCATCCTCACTACAATCATCACTAGTGTAGTAGTAGTGATGATTGTAGTGAGGATGAGGTTCACCAGCTCATCACTTTGGGCTGGGGAACCTCATCCTCACTACAATCCTCACTACAATCCTCACTAGTGTAGTAGTAGTGACGATTGTAGTGAGGATGAGGTTCCTCAGCTCATCACTTGGGGCTGGGGAACCTCATCCTCACTACAATCCTCACTAGTGTAGTAGTAGTGACGATTGTAGTGAGGATGAGGTGCCCCAGCTCATCACTTGGGGCTGGGGAACCTCATCCTCACTACAATCCTCACTAGTGTAGTAGTAGTGACGATTGTAGTGAGGATGAGGTTCACCAGCTCATCACTTGGGGCTGGGGAACCTCATCCTCACTACAATCCTCACTACAATTGGGAAGCAGCGTGCAGCCTTCACTCCATGAGTGATCAGTGCTGGCTGTCAGCGGTAACAGCGGTAACGCTGACAGACGCGTTACCATAGCAACGGTGCTCTCGGAGCCGCGGTTAGCGGTGACGTCACCGCTAACTGCGTTGCTATGGCAACGGTGATCTCCGTTAATGACCGGCTGTGTCAGCCGGTCCCTAACGGAACGGGGAGTCGACCGTGTGCTAGAGCATGTCACCGGTACACGGCGATACACATATGTGCACCGTGTACCGGAGAGATGCACTCGCAGGTCCTACATGACGCGTCATAGTCATGTGACCAGTCTGTAGCCAATGAGATAATAGCCACGTGACTGGTCACATGGCTATTTTGACGTCACGATAGGTCCTGCATCTCTGCTGGCAGTGCCGTCACCGGTAGGATTCAGCGATCGTCGGATGGAATAGCGGCAGGAGACAGAGTGCAGAAGGGATCGCGAGGACCGGTAAGTGTTATGGCAATGTTTATTAACTGTTTGTGTACATTTATAATGCATTTTTATGTGTTTGTGATTGCCTCCCATTATAGCCTATTGGTTCAAATTTGGTTCGTCGAACGTTCGACGAACCGAACTCGAACGGGACCCCCGTTCGGCGAACCGACCTCGAGCCGAACCGCGACCGGTTTGCTCATCTCTAATGGTGAGTGATAGTGTGTCTCTGCAGAAAAGGAGAGTAAGGAGTGCAGAGACGCAGCGCTACAAAAGACTTCCCTGTCCCCACCAGAAAGATGACTCTCCATCTTCTACTCGCTTTCCTCCTCCTCCTCTTCACACCATCTACACTGAACAGATGGGATGTCGCTAGTGTTGGTAGTACCTTCTTTAGTGCAGGGGTCCATCTCCTGTTCCTCCTTCAACTCGTCCTCCCCTTAGCCTCCTCATTATCACCAAATGTTTGCTTAAAAATTGGGATGAGAATGTGTTGGGTAGCATCACCCTGTGTACTTTCTTCCTCCATCTCTACATGGTACACATGCAAAGTTTCCTATTTAATTGTAAACAGTGAGCATTTGAGTAGACACAAAAGTGGGATGGTTATGTTAATTACGGAATCATTCCCGCTCTCCATCTTGGTTAATTCCTAAAATTCTGTAGAACCTCATAGATGTCAGATATCCATGCTTATTCATCAGCTCTTATGTGCTGAGGCTGAAGGAAATGCCCATGGGTAATTTGTAGTTTTTATTCAACTACGGCCCTCTGCTGCTCATAAAAAATTGCTAACATGTGTAATGGGGAATTCCAATGTGTTGGCACGACACACACCAGTAAATGAGCTGACATTTTCAAGCGCTGCTGCAGCACTGCCAGACCGGTGGTGGCTGTAGCTGACTTGTTGAAATGGGTGCACACGTAGCATACAGTACTTTCACAAGTAGCTCAGGAAAATCTGGGTAGATTTTTAAAAAACGCTGAACCACTATATTGAGCACATGGACCAGGCATTATATGTCTGCAAGCTTTGCAAGCTTCAGAGCCGCCACAAGGTGAAAGCCACGATCACACAAGACCGTACCTGACTGTAGGTTCAGAGGTGAGAGACACTGATCTGTCTGGTGTGTTATAGATTTCAAAAACTGTAAGGCAACGTTCTGTTTGTCACCTAAACAATTTTTTTTCAGCTGAGTCTGTTGAAGCTTCACTTAGGCAGTGTTGTATTGCTTCCAGCTTGCAACTCCTGCAAACAACATGCTCCTAAACAACAATTAGGGGATGGTGGATGAGGAGGAGAAGATGCAGGAACTGATGTAGGTGGAGGAAACCCTGATACAACTAGAAATTGCAATCCTCTGCCTCAGTAGCAAATTTGCTGTCCCAAAGTCCAACTCATTCCTGGTCTCCACAAGGTTCTTCCAGAGTGCTTTAAGGGAAATATTACATCCCTGGCCACAAGCACTTGTCCATGTGTAGGTCGTTAAGTAGATCTTCCAAGTAACTATGTTGGTCAGGGAAAGGGTGATATTATGCTGCTGTAAGGCACACTGGGAAAAATAATGTCAGCTTGTAAATCAAGTGCTAAGGAATGGCCTTTTCCATGAGGTTGCAGAAAGACTCTGTTCAGAAGCCTAGACGGCAATGTGTCCATTTTGGTTTTGGGCCTGTGGGTGCATGGATGGGTATTATGTTGGTGTTCCAAAGCCTCCAGTAGCGAAAGTTGAATGCTGTGCTAGGACAAAGAATCTGACGTGCTTGCTGATGATGTTTGCAAATGTGTAACAACAGGTTCAGGGCAGGAGGCATCTGTGCCTGCATCCTGCACAGGAGATTGGTAGCACGAAACACTGTAAAAGGGACAGTGGAGTCACTCACATGCACAGATTATGGACCAAGGTATTTGACCCACTGTTACGGGGGGCTGTCTGATAATAACCTAAAGGAGTATCAGACAGTCAGGGTCCACCGTGCAAAGACTTTGCTGCAGACTATGGCAGAGTGCAATACCTCTGTTAACTCACAGAAGGATATAATAAGTAAGTAAAGCAATTCCTCCCTTACTTGGAGGGTGTGTAGAATGATCTCTGTTAATAATCACAGAGACAAAGGCAATGTTTGCGAAATGGCACCTACCTAGGTCCACTCTTCTAGTGGTGCAAAAGAGACGAACAGCAGCGTAAGCCGCACAAAGCTCCTACCTGCGTTCGCTCCTCTAGTGTGCGAGGACACGAACCACTAGATATGGCACCTGCCTAGGTCCGCTCTTCTAGTGGTGCAAAAGAGACGAACAGCAGCGTAAGCCGCACAAAGCTCCTACCTCTGTTCGCTCCCCTTGTGTGCGAGGATACGAACAACTGCCAGATGCAGTATAAGGAACGTTACCCTAGCGGCAACGTCCACCTACGAGTCAAATCACAAGGCCCAGCCAGACCATGTGCCTCAGGCACCTGCCTATGTCCGCTCCCCTAAGAGGTAAGGATACGGACAGCAGCCGAAGCTGTAAGGTATAAGAACGCTACCCTGCTGGTAACGCTCACCTAGCATAGACAGAGGAATGCCTAGAGGAAAGCGCACAGAGCGTCTACTCTTATGCATGAACCAAGAGGACTGAGCGCCATGCGGCGTGTGTCAGGGTCTTATATAGACTCTGTGCCTCATCCAAGATGGAGGACACCAGAGCCAATCCGCTGCCAGAACGACAGGAGTGACGTCATGCTGGCCTATCACCGAGCAAGGCGTCACAAGCACATGACCAGCGACCAATCGGCATAGAAGGTGTCAGAGACATGTGACCTCGTGTCAGCGATGATGTCACCCGCACATGTGCAATGGCTCCAAGATAGGACTTAGTCTCCGGCGCTCGCACATGTGCAGTAGCAAGAAATCTTGACTTAGTCTCCAGCGCTCGCACATGTGTAGTAGCAAGAAATCTGGACTTAGTCTCCAGCGCTCGCACATGTGCAGTAGCAAGAAATCTGGACATAGTCTCCAGTGCTCGCAGCAACCATAACAGTACCTCCCCCTCAAGGGCCCCCCTCCCGGCAACGCAGGTAATCGGCAACTAAGTCGGGAGCATGGACAGCCTCCTCAGGCTCCCAAGAGCGATGTTCCGGGCCATAGCCCTCCCAATCTATCAAGAAGAACCTGCGCCCTCCAACCATCTTAGAACCAACTATGGCTCTTACCTCATAGCTAGAGCGAGAGGAATCAGAGGCAGGAGAGTGCACTTCACGAGCGTGAGGTAAAATAGCTGGCTTTAGCAGTGAGACATGGAATTTGTCATGAATCCTAAGATGGACAGGTAACTTCAATTGGTAGACTACAGGATTTACCTGTTGAAGAACCTCATAAGGACCCAGGAAGCGAGGAGCAAATTTGACAGAGCTCACTCTAAGTCTCACGTGTTTTGCAGAGAGCCACACAAAGTCCTCTGGAGAAAAGACAGGAGCCGGGCGACGAAACCAATCGGACACCGTCTTCATACGGTCCTTAGCTGCTTGGATCGACTCTTGAGTCCGATCCCAAACCTCTCTGGCATTAGTTGCCCAGTCGGCCACAAGAGGAGGAGGTGCCGCAGCGGGAAACGGTACCGGTACCCTAGGGTGTTGCCCATTATTGAGTACGAACGGTGTCTGCCCAGTGGCCTCAGCCAGCGAATTGTTAAGGGAAAATTCTGCCCAGGGTAGGAGGGAGGACCAGTTATCGTGGTTCTCAGCAACAAAGTGTCGAAGGTATATAATCACAGATTGATTGGTACGCTCAACCAAACCATTGGTCTCCGGATGGTATGCCGAAGAGAGATTCAACTCAATTTGCAGAAGGCTACAAAGATCTCGCCAGAAACGGGAAGCAAATTGCGGGCCTCTATCACAAATGATACGATTTGGCATCCCGTGAAGCCTAAAGACATGCTTGAGGAATAGTTTGGCTAGTACCCTGGAAGATGGGATTCTCGATAACGGTAGGAGATGAACCATCCGGGAGAAATGGTCCGTAATGACCCACACAAATCTATGTCCCTGAGAACATGGAAGATCACCCACAAAGTCCATGCCTACCACCTCCCATGGTCTATCTGGCACTGGTAAAGGATGCAAGAGTCCAGCCGGTCTCTGCCGTAATGGACGGTTGCGAGCACACGAGTAGCAGGAACCGACATATCTCTTGACGTGGCTGGCTAAGTGTGGCCACCAATACCACCTCTCCAGTAACTCTCGTGTCCGCCTAATACCAAAATGCCCACCCACCTTTGAGGTGTGGGCCCATGACAGTATATCATTCTGTCGATCAGGCGGAACAAAGGTCTTGCCAGGTGGGATTTGGTCTAACGTCACAGGGGAGAGCGTATGAAAAACCCTGGAGGGAAGGATAAGACGAGGTTCGTCAATCTCTTCCTGGGTAGAAATCATAGAGCGAGACAGGGCGTCTGCCTTGTTATTCTTACTCCCAGACAGATAGTTGATGGAGAAGTGAAAGCGGGAGAAAAACAAGGACCAGCGGGCTTGGCGAGGATTCAGACGCTGAGCGGTTTGTAAGTACGTCAGATTCTTATGGTCTGTATAGACCTGGAAAGGATGTTTCGCTCCTTCCAGCAAGTGACGCCACTCCTCCAAGGCTAATCTCAAGGCGAGCAGTTCCCTATACCCAATGGTATAGTTTCTCTCTGCCGGTGAAAAGGTTTTAGCAAAGAAGAAACACGGCCTTTTTCTACCTGCACCGTTCTTTTGATACAAGACCGCACCAGCACCCACTGAAGAGGCATCAACCTCTAAGAGGAAGGGCTTACTCTCATCGGGTCTTTGAAGAACGGGAGCAGTTGAAAAGTGTCTTTTTACTGCCTCGAAAGCCTGAGATGTCTCAGTAGACCAGGCTTTGGGATTAGCACCTTTCTTAGTCAAGGCCACCAAAGGGGCCACCAAAGTAGAAAAATGGGGTATGAACTGCCTGTAATAATTTATAAATCCTAAGAAGCGTTGCACCGCCTTCAAGGAATGAGGTTCGGACCATTGCAAGACAGCAGAGAGCTTCGCAGGATCCATAGCCAGACCCTCTTGTGAGATAATGTAACCCAAAAAAGGCAATGAGGACTGCTCGAATACACATTTCTCGAGTTTAGCAAACAATGAGTGCTTCCTTAAACGGGAAAGGACACGAACGACATCCTGACGATGAGTCTCCAGATCAGGAGAAAAAATCAGGATGTCGTCCAGATACACCACTACTGAGGATAACAGTAAATCCCTGAACACATCATTTACGAAGTCCTGAAATACTGCGGGTGCATTACATAACCCAAAAGGCATGACGAGGTATTCATAGTGACCATCTCGGGTGTTAAAAGCGGTCTTCCATTCGTCACCCTTTCGAATTCGTACCAGGTTATACGCACCCCGCAGATCCAACTTCGTAAAAATTTGAGCTCCTCTCAGTCTGTCAAAGAGCTCCGAAATTAAAGGTAATGGGTATTTGTTCTTTATTGTGATTGCGTTGAGACCCCTGTAATCTATGCAGGGACGCAAATCACCCTCTTTCTTCCGAACAAAGAAAAACCCAGCTCCCGCGGGAGAGACAGACTTACGAATGAACCCCTTCTCTAAACTCTCTCTTATATAGGTCGACATGGCCTCCGACTCAGGTATCGACAGGGGGTAAACTCTGCCTTTAGGTGGAACCGAACCTGGGATAAGGTCTATGGCACAGTCATACGGCCTATGGGGTGGAAGAACCTCAGCACCCTGTTTGGAGAACACGTCAGCGAAATCCAAATAGGGTGTAGGTATGGGAGAGAGATCAGTTGATGCAACCGCAACGACCTTAGGTGGTAAGGGAAGACATCGGGACTGACATTTCGAACCCCAACTAATAATGCTGTCAGACTCCCAGTCAATGTGAGGAGCATGAGTCCGAAGCCATGGAAGACCCAGAAGGACGTCGTCTATAGCCTCAGGCAAAACAAGAAAAGAAATCTCCTCTATGTGACCCTGAGACAGGGAAAGGCGCAAGGGAACTGTCCTCAATGTAATGGAGTCAGACAACATAGTTCCATTAACAACACGGACAGGAATAGGCACCTCTAACATGATAGAGGGAATATTGTGTCCCTTTACAAATCCTGAGGACACAAAAATCCCGTCAGCTCCGGAATCCACAAAAGCCATAATAGGCCATGTATTCTCAGATAACGAGAGCTGACCTGGGATACAACACTTAGAGGGTGCAGAAGACGTCTCTAGTAACCCCCCTCTAATGGTTACTAGGCCAGGGAGTTTCCCTGACGACTAGGACACTTGTTGGCATAGTGCCCAGCCTGACGACATACGTAACATATAGGAGGACCAGACTTGCGTAGTCTGGAGGACGTATGACCTAACTCCATAGAAGTGGGAGATGTTTCAGATGCTGAGGAAGATGGTAGTGGACCCTCAACAACTGGAATAGCCCGATGCTTAGGGCGTGAGGAAGAGACCTCGAGTCTACGTTCCTTATGGCGTACATCGATCCTCGTTGCTACTGTGATCAAGTCCTCCAGAGAAGCAGGGACCTCACGAGTAGCAAGAGCATCCTTGACATAGCCTGCCAACCCTCTCCAGAAGATAGGAATCAACACCTTCTCTGGCCAATCTAGTTCTGCCACCAGAGTTCTAAAAACAATGGCATAAGAACTAGTGGATAACGAACCCTGAGATAAATCTAACAGTCTCAGGGCCGCATCATGGGTAACCTGCGGACCCATGAATACCGCCTTAAGAGCATCAAGAAAGTCTTGATGTCTCAGAGTAACCACATCAGAGCGCTCCCATAGGGGAGTCGCCCATTCTAAGGCTTTGTCCTGAAGTAAGGAGATGATAAAGCCTACTCTGGACCTCTCCGTAGAGAAGCGAGAAGAGTTGACCTCTAGGTGTATCTGACACTGACTAATGAAACCACGACATGATCTGGCATCGCCAGAATATCTGTTTGGCAGAGCAAGTTGAGGATCATGTGCAGCTGTCACCATGGTCTGAGGTTTATCCTCTATACTCTTGAGCCGTGACTCAAGTACTTGTATGTAACGGTGTAACTGCTGATATTCTGCCATAACTGCCAGACCCTTGGCTCAGTCCTAATGTTACGGGGGGCTGTCTGATAATAACCTAAAGGAGTATCAGACAGTCAGGGTCCACCGTGCAAAGACTTTGCTGCAGACTATGGCAGAGTGCAATACCTCTGTTAACTCACAGAAGGATATAATAAGTAAGTAAAGCAATTCCTCCCTTACTTGGAGGGTGTGTAGAATGATCTCTGTTAATAATCACAGAGACAAAGGCAATGTGTGCGAAATGGCACCTACCTAGGTCCGCTCTTCTAGTGGTGCAAAAGAGACGAACAGCAGCGTAAGCCGCACAAAGCTCCTACCTGCGTTCGCTCCACTAGTGTGCGAGGACACGAACCACTAGATATGGCACCTGCCTAGGTCCGCTCTTCTAGTGGTGCAAAAGAGACGAACAGCAGCGTAAGCCGCACAAAGCTCCTACCTCTGTTCGCTCCCCTAGTGTGCGAGGATACGAACAACTGCCAGACGCAGTATAAGGAACGTTACCCTAGCGGCAACGTCCACCTACGAGTCAAATCACAAGGCCCAGCCAGACCATGTGCCTCAGGCACCTGCCTATGTCCACTCCCCTAAGAGGTAAGGATACGGACAGCAGCCGAAGCTGTAAGGTATAAGAACGCTACCCTGCCGGAAGCGCTCACCTAGCATAGACAGAGGAATGCCTAGAGGAACGCGCACAGAGCGTCTACTCTTATGCATGAACCAAGAGGACTGAGCGCCATGCGGCGTGTGTCAGGGTCTTATATAGACTCTGTGCCTCATCCAAGATGGAGGACACCAGAGCCAATCCGCTGCCAGAACGACAGGAGTGACGTCATGCTGGCCTATCACCGAGCAAGGCGTCACAAGCACATGACCAGCGACCAATCGGCATAGAAGGTGTCAGAGACATGTGACCTCGTGTCAGCGATGATGTCACCCGCACATGTGCAATGGCTCCAAGATAGGACTTAGTCTAAGGCGCTCACACATGTGCAGTAGCATGAAATCTGGACTTAGAATCCAGCGCTCGCACATGTGTAGTAGCAAGAAATCTGGACTTAGTCTCCAGCGCTCGCACATGTGCAGTAGCAAGAAATCTGGACATAGTCTCCAGTGCTCGCAGCAACCGTAACACCCACCTAATCAGGTGCTTTGATGAAATGTGCCTGAGCATGCTAGTCATGGTCAGGCTAGTAGTGGTTAGGCCACTGCTGATCTTGTTACTGCACAGGTTGCAAATGACCATTTTATTATTGTCAGCACTTTCTTGAAAAAATCACCAAACTGGGGAACATCTAACCTTTGGCCTGGTTACTTGCCATGAGTGGGTGCTTTAAAGAATAGTTACCCGCCTTCTCATTCTGACCCCCCTTTAACCTCCATGCTGATTGCAATGCTGGAGATCCCTCTCCATCTGCCCTTCTATCTTTGCTCTGCATAACACTTTCCCAGGTTGGGTCAGTGACTTAATCGTCCTCCACCTTGTCTTCCACTTCCACACTCTGGTCCTCTTGACTTGTTGACTTAACAATATCACATGTTGGCAACTGTGTTTCATCATCATCTACCTCTTGAGATACTAAAGGCCATTCCTCACTGTCTTCTTTTTACATGACTGCTCTATTATTTGGGCATCACTACACATAATATCCTCATGTCCTTCTTTAAATGTGCTGATCAAGAAGCTGCAATCAATAAATGGAAATCTAATGAGCTCCTCAGAGTGTCCGAAAGTGGGATCACTTGTTTCCTGGGACTCCGCATGGTGCTAGAAGGAGGATTAGGGTGAGGATTATGTAGTCATGACTTTTGGCTAGTGGAAGACAAGGTGGTGCTGAGAAACAAACTGTATGCATTCTTTTGCCATACCACCAACCACTTGTTTGCACTCTTCTGGCATCAAGAGTAATGTCTCATACCCCCCCTGCAAGGTGAGACAGGAAGCTAGGTCTCATGGATGAGTGTGTTGGTTAAGCTCCTGCAGGAGGCAGAGTTTCACTTGGCACACGGCCTCTGAACAATTAGCAGGATGTCCACTTATGCACTCTTTGCACATTTTTAATTAGGTAGATACTATATATGACAGCAACCTTTCCGGTATTAATAGTTAAAAGAAAATATGTAGTCCTGAAAAGGACGTTTAGTTTGCAGCAGCAGTATAAGTATAGAATGGCTTTAAGACAATAATCCATGCCCATATGCCTCTAATCCCAAACTATCCCCCATCCACCAGCTATCCCTACACTGAATACAGTTATCAGCAGTTTTCCTAAGGAAAGGATAGAACAGGGTGAAACGGACTTTTGCTTTAATGGTACAGCAGGGGTTTACAATTCCTGCAACAGAAATTAAACACTAGGAATAAAGGCCACGTCACACTAAGCAACATCGCTAGCAACATCGCTGCTAATGAACAACTTTTGTGACGTAGCAGCGATGTTGCTAGTGATGTCGCTGTGTGTGACATCCAGCAACAACCTGGCCCCTGCTGTGAGGTCGTTGGTTGTTGCTGAATGTCCTGGACCATTTTTTAGTTGTTGCTCTCCCGCTGTGAAGCACACATCGCTGTGTGTGACAGCTACAGAGCAACAACTAAATGTGCAGGCAGCAGGAGCCAGCTTCTGCGGACGCTGGTAACCACGGTAAACATCAGGTAACCAAGAAGCCCTTACCTTGGTTACCCGATATTTACCTTCGTTACCAGCGTCCGCCACTCTCACACTGCCAGTGCCGGCTCCCTGCTCTCTGCAAACGTAGCCACAGTACACATCGGGTAATTAACCCGATGTCTACTGTGGCTAGGAGTGAAGGGAACAGGGAGCCGGCACTGGCAGTGTGAGAGCGGCGGACGCTGGTAACGAAGGTAAATATCGGTTAACCAAGGTAAGGGCTTCTTGGTTACCCGATGTTTACCGTGGTTACCAGCGTCCAAAGAAGAAGGCTCCTGCTGTGTGAACACGAAGCAGAGTACACATCGGGTAATTAACCCGATGTGTACTCTGGCTAGGAGTGCAGGGAGCCAGCGCTAAGCGGTGTATGCTGGTAACCAAGGTAAATATCGGGTTGGATACCCGATATTTACCTTAGTTACCAAGTGCAGCAATGCTTCCACGTGGCGCTGCTGGCTGGGGGCTGGTCACTGGTTGCTGGTATGATCTGCCTGTGTGACAGCTCACCAGCAACCCGTGTAGCGACGCTCCAGTGATCCATGCCAGGTCAGGTTGCTGGTGGGATCGCTGGAGCATCGCTTAGTGTGACATCTCACCAGCGACCTCCTAGCAACGTTCCAGCGATCCCTATCAGGTTATATCGTTCTTGGGATCGCTGGTAAGTTGTTTAGTGTGACTGGGCCTTAAGCCTGCTCTAATCTAAGCTTTTTCTTCTAAATCTACACTCTCTGAACTGCTTCCAGAGGAGAGTGTGCCAAGCTCTGCATTACCAGGTCTTATGTAAGACCTGATGATGGGATGCGGCAGGCCAATAACAGTAATACCAGTAGCCAACATGACTACGTCATTACTATGTATGGCAGGCAATCCCTGCATGTTGATTGGCTGTCTATAAGCCATGAAACAATTGGATCGGGGACTCGAGGATGGCATTCGAGCACCTGCGATACTCAATTGAGTATCCATCAGAGCTGAGCATGCATTCTCATCACTAGCTGCCAATTGAAGCTGTTAAGCCTCTTCCTCTATTCAACAATGAAGATGTGAGCAACAATTAACGTATCTGGTGTCAGGAACCAACGAAGCACCACTGTGCGTGAAATGGTCACTGTCAACTGAGATGTCTACCATATCCCTCCCCTGTGATTTTAATTTTGGATGAAATAAAGAAAGTTTTGTTTTTTTTTATAAAAGGTGAGTGCCCCTTGTTTTCTTTTCTTCCTTACTGGACACATCCTGTGGTGGACAATTCATCTACAGGACAATTCATATGAGCTCAAGATTATTGAGGATTTATGCTACCTCAGTATTTTTGAGTCCATTTATTTATCTTTCCATAAACAGTACATGGAGTTAAAAACTGGAAGAGTTCACTGTGTTATCGATAGAGTAGGCAGAAGAGAAATTTTTATTTATTTCTTGAGAATGACTAATTACTAATGTAGATTGATTCACATTGCTTTAGATTCATTTAAAATCATCTAATGTTTTTAGTTAGTAAGTTAGGCAATTAGAGAACTATTGATCATTACTGAAGACAACTTGGATGCAATTATCTTACTTAATTTGTGGGGGTAGGAAAACACAGCAACTGCATTTAACATAAGTTATATGAAACTGAATTCTTAATTCTGAAGCAATGTGTGCAACAGAATTTTATTGTAGGATAGAAATGAAATAAGTTGTATTAATTAACAGCAGAAAGCGGCATTAAATAATATTGATGTTGAAAATTTAGATATGAAAAACTTTGTCTGCAAATTATATTATTATATCTAAGAATTTGTTTGATGAAATAGTACCAGTACTAATAGTGGTATGACAACAACTACACTTTTACATGTAGTCTTTTAGTTTCAACATAAGATTACAGTGACACATTAGTTCTTCACAACTGATGATTGATAATTACGGACGAGTGATCGCGAACTGTAAAATTCATGGTTACTACTAAATACCTTGCGTCCGATGCTGGACCCCCGAACACAGACTTTTAACTGTATGTCCGATTTATGTTCCAGAAAAAAAAGAAAGCAAAATGGTTAATGCAGGACATACTTAGCAGTCTCTTCAGAGTGGCTGTAACACTGCTTCTGGGTCTGCATATTACCTCTTATGCATCTTAACTGCTTCCCCAACCCACTGCCTGTGATTGGCTACAGTCAGACTGCAGGTGTGCCGGCAACTCTGATTGGTTGCTTTCACAGAACCTGTGTAAAAATAAATACATATATTTAAAAAAATGAGGTAGGGTGCTCCGAGTATAGCTACCCAGCACAGGCGCAGATAAAGCATACGGATACAGGCTGCAGCCCCCAGTTGTGTGCGATATCTTGTCAGAGTATGAAAATTATTTAAATAATAATAAAAAATACGGTGTGCAATCCCCCCACTTTTGATACTCAGCCAAAGTAAAGCTAACAGCTGGTGGCTGTTATTCTCAACCTGGTGAGGCCCATGTTTTTTGGGCCATCCCCAGCCTAAAAATAGCAGTTTGCAGCCGCCAAGAATTGTTGCATCTAATGGATGGTGCTTTACCCGGCTTATTCCAATTGCACTGCTGTGGTGGCAATCAGTTTAATATAAGTGATTAATGACAGCTGTGATTTGTCAGCTGTCATCAAGCCCTGGATTGATAATGGGTAGGGTTCTATGAGACACCCATTACTAATCCTGTAAGTCAGAAGAAATAAATTTAACTACCATTTGCATCCCCCTAGATCTTATTATAGCAATCTTAAAGCCCCAAACTTCTCATCCTCATTGAATTGTATGGGTTCATTGTTTAAGGTCAAGTTCGGGGTCAATTCACTTGCTGAACCTGAAATTTTGTTTAGTTTGTGCTGATTTGGCAAACCTGAATATCATTTGAGAACACTCATTTTTTTTTTTTTAATTTTTTGCATCCTTCAATAAAATCATGATTTTTATGCAGGACAATGCTCCAGCTTAATTATTCAATAAATTAGAGATGAAAGAATAATGATATGGTCCCCTTCCACACCTGACCTAAACTGTATTGATAACTTGTAGACCTTTCTAAAACAGGATATTTAGGCTGTGTACACATACTGCGTTTTTTTACGCATTTTATGGTGCAGTTTTATGTCCAAAACTGCATGTCTTTCCTACTCCCAGTAAAATCTATGAGAATTTAAAAATGCTGTGCGCACGTTGCTTTTTTTGCCTGCAGTTTTAGATTGTAAAAACTGCAGCATGCCCATTTTTTGTGCATTTTTGACCTGCATTTTTTGCCCTTTCAGCCATTGAATTAAATAACATAAACACGTAGGGAACAAATTGTCAAAAACAAATGCGTTTTTGTTGTGTTTTCTAGCAAAAGGTGCGTTTTTCTGCCACAAAGTGCAGTTTTTTTTATGAACAAATTTTCTGCAATGTGCACACTTAGCCTTACAGTGTAGGATAACATTACACTTTTTTGAACAGTGTTGGAGAGTCTGTGGTTTATGCAGCACAAAATTTAGATCATTAAACGATTAGGAAACAGACAGGCTACATGATTTCAACCCCTTCATTACCTTGGATGTAAGCAAGCATACATCCTGGCAATTGTGAGGTCATTGGCTCTGTGCCTGGTGCAATGGCTACAGGGAACTTGGCTTACCCAACAGCCGAGCCCCGGCTCTCATAGCTAGGGATGGTTCCTGCACTGTCCCTGGCTATTCAGCCCCCTTCAGCTATTTGCGGCACTTAGGATATTAAAAGGGGGATTGTGATCACTCTTTTGAAGTTATGACATTCTAAGCCTTTCAGGCAGTTAGCAATACAGTAGCATCAATTGTCCCCTCCCCATAGGGCCTTAAAACACCAGGGAGTTATGGTCCATGCTACATACAGGCTGTGGACTGGTACTATTTATTTTTTTAAATGAAGACATGCATCAGTCACAGGCGTAGGACTCTCTTTCTAAGAACACTGGCAGTAACCTCTATACAACATTTGGAGACACATCTTGTAGTCTCTGCATTCAAAAATAGTAGTACAGTAGCATCAATTGCCCCCTCCCTATAGGGCCATCAAACACCAAGGATCCATTAATCACACAGGCTACATGCCGCTATTTTTTTTTTTTTTAATGAAGACATTCATTAGGGGCAGTCTTTGGCTCTCTTTCCAAGAACACTGACAGTAACCTCTCCACAACATTTGGAGACACATCTTTTAGTCTCTGCCTTCAAAAACATCAGTACAGTAGCATCAATTGCCCCCTTTCCTTAGAGCCTTAAAACACCAGGGAGCTAAAGTCCATGCAACACACATGCTGTAACCCAGCAATTCAATTTTAAAAATTAAGACATTCCTTGAGTGCCATGTGTAGGCCTCTTGCCCTCAGAACACTGGCCCTAAAGATCAAACCAAACTTGGAGACCCTCCTTGGGGTCTCCACTTTTCCAAAAATTAAGATGAGGCAAAAGGAAAAGTGGCCACAATTGGGACACAATACCGATAGGCCAACAAAGAAACATGGCTGTGTTTGACCGCCCCAGAACAAGGCCTGAAACAGCATTTGTTTCGTCACTAGGGTATGCAAGATGACAAACAGGCATAGGCTTCTTGCTCAAAGAAAGCTGCCTAGACAGACCAAAGCAAACTTGGAGACCCTACTTGAGGACTTCACATTTCCAAAAATGAAGGTGAGGCAACAGGAAAATTGCCACAATTGGCAAACAATACCGATAGGCCAACAGAAAAACATGGCCACATGGGAAAGGCACTGGAGCAAGACCTGAAACAGTATATATTTTGTCATTAGAGCATGCAAGATGACAGACAGGTGTAGACCTCTTGCTCACAGAAGCCTGGCACTTCACCATTGCTAATCTGCACAGTCTGGGACTAGGATGGCAAAATGACTGGATATCCATAATTTGCTTATCTTTATGAACGTTAGGTGGTCTATGCTTTTAGGGGACAGCTGGCTGCGCTTATCCATCAATACACACCCAGCAGCACTGAAGACACTTTCTGAGAGAACGCTAGCTGTCGGGCAGGCCAAAACTTCCAAAGCGTGACTGGTGAGCTCAGGACTCTCTTCCATTTTTGAACACCAAAATGCAGAAGGGTCCAGTTAATCAACTGCATCGATATTGAGTTCTAGATAATCCAGCACCATCCTCTATAGTCATTGATTATGTTCCAGACATCTACCCTGTTCTGCTGGTGCATGCAACGGTGTAAACAATGAGTTCCAACAAGCATATAAATTGCTTCTGGCACTTTAACTGCTGCTGCTTATGTTTCTGCATTGAGGACGCGATGTTCCCATGGTTGGAATTATAGAACTGCCATGTACGTTGTGTGCCTCCGTACTGTCATGGGGAAAACTACTGTTAAGATAGTCGAGAAGCTTGTTTTGATTCTCCAGCATCTGCACGTCCCTTTCCAGGGTTGAAAGCATTTTGCTAAATTGACTTTTCAAATGTGGATCAAACAGAGTGGAAACCCAGTAGTCAGCACTATTTCTAATATTAACGATACGGATATCATGTTGCAAATAGTGCAGCAAGAAGGTACTCATGTGTCAGATGCTTCCATGTAGTCCAAGTCCATGTTGGGTTGAAGGCGGGTTAATGCTCATGCTTGCCTCCTCAATCACCTCTAACCAACCACAGTCAAAAGACACGAGATCAATATCTTCTTCGTTTCTGCAGTTTTCTGCGCCCATCACCTCTTCCTCCTCCATTTGGTGCTTGGCTCCTGCACCTTCACTACCAGTTTCTCTGTTATCATGAGCCCACCTACATTGATTGCCTACACTCTTCTGTGACACCCGCCAGTACGACGACTGTCCGGACCTTACAGGAAATGTTATCCCTACTTCATCCATCTCTGATTGCTCCTCTTCCTCTTGGACCCCGACCTCCTCCCGCAGACTATTCAAAGTGTGCTCCAACATGTACATGAGCGGAATAGTAATGCTGATGATGGCATCGTCAGCGCTAACCATCTTTAGAGACATATCAAAACAGTCAAGGAGGGTGCAGATGTCCTTGATCTGTGCCCACTCCGCAATCGTGATTTGTCCCACATTCGTACTGCGTTGTCCAAGGTTATACCTCATAGCATAGTGCAGCAGGTCTTGCTGCTGCTGCTACAGTCACTGCAACATGTGCAGAGTGGAATTTATCTGGTTGGCACATTGCATATCAATCGAATAACCAGTAAGCCAAAAGTGCTTTGTAGCATTGCATGTCGATTAGCCATGGGGTGCGAATGGCAGAAGTGACCATACACCAAACGTGCCTCCTGCAGCAGCGCAGCCAGCCCAGGATTCTTGGCTAGAAATTTCTGTACAACTAGGTTGAGAACATGATCCATGCAAGGCACATGTGTAATGTTGCCCAGGCGTAGGGCTCTGAGTTCAGTGGAGATAGCCATTGATAAAACTCAGCCTGGATAGCGGTCCACAACTTTGGAACTGTGTGACATTGTTCTCCGATGCAGATTAATTTCACCACTGCCTGATTGCATTGAACCCTGGCTGAGTTGTACGGAGGTGGGAGGGATTCTCTCTGCACTCTTGGAATGCATATTACATTAAGTGAGAGGTTGATGTGTAGGTGGAGGCCCTAGAAAAGGTGGCGGAAGCAGAACATGAAGTGCGAGATACAGAATTTTGGCTCGCAAGCCTTGGGGATTTCAAGTTTTGTGATGCAGCCCTTTTTTTGCTTGCCTTCACAGCCACCAGAGTAACCCAGTGCCCAGTTAGTGAGATGTAATGCGCCTGCTCATGCTTGCTCATCCTGGTGTAAGTGATGAAATGCACCCTGGGAGACACAGAGTTTTCAAAGGAAAAGGTAATATTGACTTGATGGTGTATTGCAGGCACAGCTTTATTAGTGAAGTAATGGCGACTGGGCAACTGGTACTGGGGGACTGCAAAGGCCCTGAAGTTTAGGAAACTGTCTGTATCTACCAGCCAGAAAGACAGTATTTCCATGGCCAGTTTTGCTATGGTGAGGTTCAAGCATTTTGCTTTCTCATACATGGGAGGAAATGATCTTTTACGTTAACGAAGCTGTGTGACCGAGGGCTGGTTACTGTGCTGAGAGAGGGTGAAGTAAGGTGTGCACGGCCAACCAGTAGACTATGCGGGAAGTGTAGGAGAAAATGTAATGCTGGATTGAGAACCATGTAGTGTGCTTGAGTCTCACATGGATCTAAAACACTAGGCATAGTCACATCCATAACACTTGACAGTCCCACACTCACCCCAACTGTAGCGGGTAAACCAGAGGAGTTACTGAAATCGGAGACCTGTGTTTGAATACTTTTGACTGTGATTCTAGAGGAGGAAGAAGCAGGAGACGATATTGATATTGTGGCCGGTGATTTGGTAGCGCTCCAGTAGTCTGCATTTTAGCACAGTGAGAATCCCACAGTAATGCATGTTGGTTGCACATGTGCCTTTTCATGCATATAGTAGTCAAATAATTACAATTTCTGCCTCTACTCAGTCCTTATTTACAATGTTGGCAGATAGCGGAAGTTGGGTCATCTTTTACGGTCTGAAAAAAGGCCTAGGCTAGGCAAACTTTCCTGCGAACTGCAACTGTGTATATTAATTCCTAATGAGATCATTGTTGTAATGTTTTGGCTTTATATGGGGTATGGTGAAAAAAGAAGGAAGATCTACTCAGTTTTGGAGTGCTATCACGTTTCCTTCCATTATTTGTAGAAAAAAAATACTTGGAAAAAACAGCAATGAACAATGCATCTTCGAAAACTCATCCATGAGGCTTTTCAATATATAATTTCTCTGAAGTCTGTGGGATCAAAGAAATGAAAATCTTTTCAATATGTTTTCTGTGAAACACATTTCAGAGTAAAATATGCAGTACATGACTGCAACAAGGCGACCAGTGCCTTATTCATGCTTCCAATGGTGTAAGCAGTATATTTCAGCTGTCAGGTTCACTTCAAGTTTTTGGAAACAAATTTAAAATCTGTCGTCACCTGCCATTTACCATGTGTACTATAATGGGTGAATTCTTATGTGGCAATTATGTCTTCAGGCATCCTAAGGCACCAGGATTTAATTTTCACTGGAGGCACTGCACACCCTATAGATAAGCCGGTGATCAATGAGAAAAGGTTTCTACCCATTTCCTGTTTGATTTCATAGCGTCATAAAAATATTGTCAAGATGTGACCAAAACATCATATAGTACATACATTTGCTATTTTCTACTTTAGATTTGTTACACACTATTGTATATAACAATCACTAATATTGATGTGCCCAATTATATCTTTACCTGAGCTTTCATTTTATTTTTTTTGTCAATTTTTATTTTCTTTTCAATTGTAAAACAAATTAATGCATTTAACTGTTCAAAAACATGCTTTACATCTTTCTTAGAGCTTTCTAGCATTGTGTTAAAAGCAGATTAAAAATTGAGCTATTTGCTTTGTTCTATGTAACTCCGTATACACATCTGCATAATTGTTTTTGTACAATTGTTTTACCACAGAAAAAGTGATTAACATTAAAAAGTGTATCGAAAAAAACACTGCAAAATTCTAAACATAGATTACTTAATTAACTCCAAATCAGTCTAAAAGGGACTATGAAGGCTCTAAATGAGTCAAGTCCATGAATAAGTATTGTGTGCAGTTCTTAATATGAGTGTATTACAATTATAGCTGTGACTGCAAATCCAGAGAAATCAAAACTCTGTTAGCAGACACAAGATTCTATTATAAATCTAATTACTATTATTAAACATATTTCAAAAAATGAAGAGGAGGAAGAAAGTGTAAGACTTTTTTACACAGCAGGTCATTTTCTATGCCTTCTAAATACAGATGAGCAAACCCAAATGATAAAGTTCAGGGTTCATAACGGATATCTAGTGTCTGGTGCCTTATTCTGCACATAGACTTCTCACGGAAATCCATGTTACAGTTTAGTTTCACCACCCAAATAAAGCTTGTTGAAAAGCAGCTTAACGAATCAACAGGACTTGGGATGTGACCACTTCCATACCCAATATTCGGCAAGGCTGTGATTGGCTGGCACACCATGTGGCCTGGCCTATATAATGGCTGGAGCACAGGTTGCACTGCCATTTCATTCTCAGCCTGGTGGAGAGTGCCATAACAGACTGGTGCAGAGTGCTCTAACAGACTGATGCAATGAGACCTAACAGCCTTGTGCAAAGTGCCATAAAAGCCTGGTGCAGAATGCCCTAACAACCTGGTGCATACTGACCTAAAAGCCGGATCCACAGTGCCCAAACACCATGTTACACAGTACCCTCAAAAGCCTTGTGCAGAGCGCCGTAAAAGTCTGGTGCAGAGTGCCCCAGTAGCATGGTGCACAGTGCCCCAACAGCCTGGTGCACAGTGCAATAATAGCCCAGTGTCCAGTGTCCTATCAATCTGGGGAACAGTGTTTTAACAGTCTGGTGCACACTGCCCTAACAGCATTATGCAGAGTGCCCTAACAGCCTAGTGCACAGTGCCCTTACATACTGGTGCACAGTGCCCTATAGCCTTGTGGAGAGTGACAGAACAGCCTGGTGTGAATGCGCTAACAGCTTGATACACACTGTGCTAACAGCTTGGTGCATAGTGTTCTAACAGCATGTTGCACAATGCTCTAACAGCCTGGTGCACAGTGCCCTAACATCCTGATGCACAGTGCTCCAACAACATGGTGTACATTACCCTAACAGTCTTGTGAACATTATCCTAACAGCCTGTAGTCATCTGCCACAACAGCCTTATGCAGTGTGCCCTAACAGACTGGTGCAAAGTGACCTAACAGCCTGGCGATCAGTGCCTTAACTGCATGGTACACAGGGCTTTAACAACCTTGTGCACAGTGTTCTTACAGCCTTGTGGAGAGTGACATACTGTAACAGCCTGGTGCAGAGTGTGCTAATAGCCTGGTGAACATTGTGCTAACAGCCTGGTGCATACTGCTCTAACAGCATGGTACACAGTGCTCTAACAGCCTTGTGCAGAGTGCAATAACAGCCTTGTGCAGAGTGCAATAACAGCCTGGTGCAAATAAAACCTAACAGTCTGATGCAAACTGCCTTAACAGCCTGGTGAATACTGTGATGCCCTGGCCGGACCAGGTAGTCACAGATAGGCCCCTGGACTACACCTTTCCCTCACAGGTGACATCAGCCGACCTTAAAACCCTAGTCACCCCCCTCGGGGCTAGATGGACACACCAGGGGATGGAAACAGGCGGTTGGAAGACACCCACCAAGGAGTCTAGACAGCCCGGAGCGGGAAAACAGGGAGTCTACAGACAGTTCAGTTTGAGAGTTCAAGGAGAGTGGAGGTCAAGCCTGTGTGTCAGGCCTGAAGTAAACTGACAGGTACCAGGGTAGGAGCCCTGATGACTTTGGCTAGGAGGCAGACGGCGGTCTCCGTCTGCAGGAGCCGGGAAGACGGCTCGGTAGAACCGAGGTGGACCAGGACAGGGTAGTGGCCCGCCGGTACCGACCCGGGGATCCGACTCGGAAACCGGAGCACACAGGGGGTACTCGGACCCTGAAGCCGGGACCAGAAGCGACTGGAACCAACTAATTTACCGATTGAGGCAAGGACTAGAGGTCCGAGGGGGATAAAAGGCCACCGCCACAGCTCAGAGATCCCACGGGCCAGCGTCTGCGGGCAAGAGCTCCTTAGGCCACATCCAGCCAGGAGTGGACTCCTGAAGTTGCAAGCACAGGCAGTCCACCATTACACAAAAGTGCAGGAGAAAGACAGAGACCACCAGCCGGGTGGGGGACCAGAACGCAGCCGGCTCGGGCACCGACCATCATCACCTTGGTTTACCAGAGACTTGTGTGTTTCCTTTACTAGTGAGTACACCAGTACCCTGCAGTCGCTGATCTCCCTGCACCAGCAAATCCAAACGGGTCCCAGAGCAATCAATTTTTGCCCACGGAGGGGTTAACAACTTGCTGCACAACATCTCCCCCCGGGTGCCCCGTAATTGCAGCGGTGGTGCCAAACTCACCACATGCCATGGGTGGCGTCACAAACCTAGTACGGGCCAGCCTGTACATATACATCCTACATCCACCACCCCCAAACCATATTCATTCGGAGTGTCCGTGGGATCCCCCGGGTCCGGAGACCCTTGAGCCACCCACCGGAAAGCCAGGACCCGAGCAGCGGCAGGCTGCCGGCACGGGTGGCGTCACCACCCCACCCTAACAGCTTAGTGCATACTCCCCTAAAATCCTGGTGCACAGATCAATAACAGCCTGGTACACATTGCCCTAAATGCCTGATTCAGATTGCACTAACAGCCTGGTGCACAATGCCATAACAGCCTGGTGCAGACTATCTTAACACCCTTGTGCATACTGCCCTAACCACAATCTCTAATCTACTGGGAATTTTTGAACTGGGAAAAAAGAGGAGCGCTTCAAATAGGAGACATGGATGTGGCCATGGTGATGCTGGAGGTCATGGTGTAGTTACAGCAGAGAGAGGATGTTGTTGATCTGTGCCTGCTATGCACCCAAATGAAACAACTTATTTTGCCACACACATGCGACAGGATATTATGCGTAATTTAGTTGACCCAAGTTATACTGGATGAATAGTGAGGCCAGAACATATTTAGGCAATTTAGATTGAATGACTGAGAGTGCGTTCAGTTCCTTTGCATCATATTCCACCTGGTCATGAGCTGAAAGTGAAGAGTTGGAACCTGACGACCATAGACATCTGTCTACCACCTACCCCTTGAAAATCAGCCAAGAAGTCAGAACCCCAAGTTATGCAGCAGTCACTTATGCATTTTGATGACTTTACTGGCTGTGGTTCCTAGGCACATCCACCTGGCACTACCCCAGAAGTGGAATATACTGAGTGCACTGATGCCCAACCACATGAGTACCTGGGAAGGCTAGTGCACATTGTCAGCGGACCACAGCAGCACATCTGTGATGCTGATTTAACACAGGTGTCAACTGCTTCTGTTTTCTATAATATGCAAATCAGTAATGAATGCGGGGTGAGGAGTGAGTGGAAGATGATGAGAGGGATGATGAGGTCCTAGACCTTACATGGAGGAAGGCCATCCGAGTAACATGTGCAGTTCGGAGGACTAGGAGGTAGTCATGCAGCCCCAGCTCGACAGCAAAAGAGGGAGCAATGCAGCCAGCAATTAGCTAGTACTTTGGCAGCTACTGCTGCCAAACGAAATGCCAGCTCAAAGGAACTCCCAGACATGGCATCTTTTCAGGCAATGTGCTAATGACAAGAGATGGATAGTTTACATGCTGTGCCTTCAGAGCTTGAAGTAAGGCATAAATCTTCTGAACCTGAGTACCACTTGCATGACGCGGCCTCTTAAATTAAGGCATGAGCTCCAGTGGAGTACACACCTGAAAAAACAAGAATGGTCTGTGGCACCTCTTGCTCCCACTTTTGTTGTGGTCTCATCTGCTTCCTTCCACTCACAATGAACAGGGCCACCTGCCCACCCACAAAGATAGGAATAGACAGCACCAACACCAGTAGCCATGTTACTGAGCATCTTCATGCTGTCCCATGGGAGCGTTCAACTTTCCATCCCCCAAACCCTGTAGAGAAAAATAAAGTAACTCCCTACCCACCCATGAGCCCTGGTCATGAAATACAGCATTTCAGAATTTCTGGTGTTTGAAATGGTGCTATTATAAAGAATGACACTTTTAAAAAAAACTAATGTCGGTGGCTGTTCCACAGTACGTTGTTTCCAGCCGCCACTACTTATGCACATGGGCCATCCCTACCCTGCACACACATGTTGCAGACAAAATCAGGTGTGCACTGTGCAAGGCCATCAGTAGCAAGGTCCATATAACCACTGATATGTTGATCAGTAAGCATGGGCAGAATCATTATATTTCCCTAAATGCCCACTAGTTAAATGTAGTGACGGCTGGGCCTGAGGCGGACGGCATTCTGGCACATGTTCTGCCACCACTAAGGATTGGTGGATATCTCTCTGTTCATGTTGCCTGCTCTTCCTACTGTGCTTCCACCACCATGTCTTCATCCAGTTAGTGTAACACCTGCACAATAAGTGACAATAGGCTGACAATAGGCTGCTATGAAACTCATCTCTTTGAGTGGTTGGTACCACTGAACCTAACATTCGACCTGGGGGTGTTCAAATAAAGAGCAACATCTTGTAGCAGCTTTTCACCTAGCCGGTTTAAAGCATTGATGGGGACAATAGGTGGTGATTTGAACTTTTGAGGGGTTTCTTCATTTTTTTAAAAACTTTTTTCACATTTTTTATTGATTTTACTAGTTTTTATGCCTGCACTGTCCAATTGCTTCTGCTGATCAGAGCAAGCTTCAGCAGAAATGCAAATGTCCTGTGAATGTCAACACTCTGACGGCATTCACAGGAAGCACATCATGACAGCAACAGGGGTAATAATCTGACCCCACGTTATCATGGCAAGGGCCACTGATTGCAGCGGGGAATGGCACGATTGGAGTGAATTAGATTGCGTTGTCAGTTTGACAGTGTGATTTAAGGGGTTAATAGACGTGGGTGGAACCCCAAGCAACTTGCTAGCTGTGCAAGTGTGCTGATCAGATCAGCTGACATGTGCTAGGAATAACATGGGCTTACCGTATGAGCTCAAATTAAAGGGACAGACACAGTAAAGGATGTATGTATACATCCATGGTTTTTAAGTGGTTAAGAATTAGCCAGACATATTAGACCTAAAGCCAAAAGTGCAAACAATCTGTGTGCGGTTTTGGCATTCTCCCCCTGGTGCTGCATGCCTGTCTGCCTTCCCACTCATCGCCTTATATGTGACGTACCAACTCCACTATTGGCTGATGGACCTTGCATAGGCTGGAAGGTGTGACCATTAAAATCAATGGGAATCACACAGGACTTGTCCATACCTTTAACTGACTAGAGAACTAGACCAGGTGTGCCCAGCTATTGTTATACTCTATTTGCCAGGGCCACTGAAAGAGTTGGATACAGCGCCAGAAGATGGCACTTCTATGAACGTTCCATTTTCTGGGTGGCTGCAGATTGCAAATCGCAACAGGAGGGGCCCAGAAAGGTTGGGCCAACCTGCGTTGCGGATTCCAATCCCCAGCTGCCTAGTTGTACCTGGCTGGACACAAAAATTTGGCAAAGCTCACATAGTTTTTTTTTAATTATTTCATGAAATTCATGATATAATTAAAAAAAGGGCTTCCTTATATTTTTGGTTCCCAGCTGGGTACAAATATTCAGCTTGTGGTTGGGGGTAGCCCATACCTGCCTGCTGTACCTGGCTGGCATACAAAAATATGGCAAAGCCCATGTCGATTTTTTTTTTTAAAATCATTAAAAAAGAAAAGAAAAAAAACCAAACACATAACCCTAACCCAAGGGTTAGGGGTTAAAAAAAATAAAAAAATGTTGGCTACTGCTGCATTTTCTATTGCTAGCTAAGGGTAACCCAAGCAGTTACTGGCTGTTAACCCCCACTGCTTGGTGTTATCTTCACTGGCAATGGAAAATCCAGGGAAGCACCTTTTTAAGTTTTTTTTACAAAAAACTTAAAAAAAAAATTATGTAGGCTACACCATATTTTTGCATGCTAGCCAGGTACAGCAGGCAGGTATGGGCTTCTCCCAAACCCCAGCTGCCTATTTGTACCCAGTTGGAAACAAAAAATATAGGGTAGCCCTTTTTTTAATTATTTCATGAATTTCATGAAATACTTAGAAACAAAATGATGTGGGCTTCGCACAATTCTTGTATCCAGCCAGGTACAACCAGGCAGCTGGGGATAGGAATCCGCAGCGCAGGTTGGCCCGTGCTTTCTGGGGCCCCCCCCGCTGCAAATTGCAGTCCGCAGCCGCCCCAGAAAATGGCACTTTCATAGAAGCGTTATCTTGTGGCGCTGTAACCAACTCTTCCAGTTGCCCTGGGGCCGGGTGGCACGCTGGGTAATATGGAGTTAATACCAGCTTTGTTTTAACAGCTGGTATTAAGTCTGAGATTCTTAATGTCAGGCGACGTTTGACCTGGCCTTAAGAATCTCCAATAAAGGGTTAAAAAAAGACACCACACAGAGAAAAAATACTTTATTATAAATAAATATCCAGACACACTTAGGGATTCCATCTTTAGTACTCCCTCTCACCCCTCCATAATCCTGGTCTTGTGTTTTCTTTTACCCATGCAGCTCTGCTATATCACACAGCACACGGAGGAAGATCGTTGCTCCCCCCCGGGCTGTGTAATCGAGCAGAGGCTGCGGTGGGTTGGTAGGCGGTGATGTCACCACTGCCACCATTGCCATAGTAACCTACTGAGTGGGTTACTACAGCAACGGTGATCTCCGATCAGCTCATTCCCAGCGCCGCTATTCAGCGGCTCCTTCATAAGCCGCTGAACATGGAGTTAATTTCTGCGGCTCCTGCAGTAGCCAGTGCGTAGCGGCCCCGGTAATCAGGTGATCAGAGATCACCGATGCTATAGTAACCCGCTTTGTAGGTTACTATCGCAATGGTGGCAGCGCTGACATTATGTCTCCTAGTACCTACACTACCTACACACTAAATCTGTCCCTAGCTCAGCAGCATCTCCCCCTACACTAGCTGACTATGGATCACACTGCCGAGTACAGAGCAGTCAGCTGTCACATAGAGCTGATGATGCTATGCGGCCAGCCAATCACTGTAATGCCACAGCCATGTTGGTTTTGGCATTACAGTGTGTGACAGCCAATCCCTGCATGTGGGCTGACTCTGTAAATACCGCCCACATGCAGGGAGGGGGACCCGAGCATCTGCCCAAGCATCTCGCCGGTACTCGGAGCTCCCCGAGTATACCGAGCACTGAGATGCTCGGGTGAGCACCGAGTAGCGGTGAGCATGCTCGCTCATCCCTAATAATAATCATAAAGATCATCTGCTTGCAGCTCCCTTTGCAGTAGCTGACCAATAATGTATCTCATGTTTTCGATCTTAAGCCGCTAGGCAAAATTTAAATACCTAAGCATGGGTTTCGCAGATTCTTCGTTTAACATTCTGATCAGACTGTATGAAGTCCACTGCCACGTCACGGCAAACCTCTTAGTGGTTCCCTAATCTATGCCATAAGATGTGGGCAGGTGACCTGGTGTCTCACAATGCCCATACTTCAATTCAGAGTCACCAAGACTCCAGGCCACACCGCTCCACAGATATAAAATAACTGCAACAATTGCCGCCACAAAGCACAAACACCTTGTAAAAGGAGTTAAATAACTCACCATCCACCAGCAACCAGTAAGTGAACTGGAACAAAGAAAAGGCAAACCCCTTTTGCAGTCTCCTGCTAATTAAAAACAACTGTGCCAAATGGAAGGAGTGCTGGTCCAAGAAAAACAAAAAAGCAGAGGATATACACCATGCAATGCTGGTGGATTGTCGCTGCACCGCACATTTAAGGCATAGATTAGGGACCTGCTGAAAGGTTTGCCATGATGTGGCAGTGGGTTCCATACAGTCTGATCAGAATGTTAAATCAAGAACCTCATGTTCAAGTATTTAAATTTTACCTAGCGACTTTAGATCAACTTATGATTTTTGGATGTGCGTTAATGTCTTTTTCTACTACTATGTTGCAATTCAACAGATCACTATGCCAATTTAGATCACTATGCCAAAAAATATGTCTCCCATAAATATTAGATCAATACAAACCTAAATATTTATCACTGACCACTGGCCCTGAAATGTCAAATTAATTCCATGGAACTTCAGCAGAGCTGACTTCAGAGTTGATACATTTGATGCATCTCAAGCTCTGGGTACATAAATTCCAGGCTTTTTGTCTGCTTACTGCACATACGCCGTTTTAACCCTTTCACCCTTGCCCGATTTTACATTTTTTCATTTTCTTTTTTTGCTCCTATTCTTGCCATATCATGGCTTGTTTTTTGCAGGACAAGTTGTACTTTTAAATGAAACCATAAGTTTTACCAAATAGTGTACTGGAAAACGGCAAAAATATTCCAAGTGCAGAAAAATTGCAAAAAAAATGTGATTGCATGATTGTTTTTGAGATCTTTTATTCACCGTGTTCACTATATGGTAATACTGATGTGTCGGTGTGGTACCTTAGGTCGGTACGAGTTTGTAGACACCAATCATGTATAGGTTTACTTTTATCTAAGGGGTTAAAAAAAATCAAAAGTTTGTCCCAAAAAAGTGGTGCACGTTTTGGGCCATTTTCCACAGCACGTAATATTCTCATTTTTCAGGATCTATGGCTTAGTGACAGCTTATTTTTTGCATCTCGAGCTGACGTTTTTAATAGTATAATTTTTTGCACAGATACTACGTTTTGATTTCCTGTAACTGCATTTTGCACAAAATTTGTGGTGACCAAAAAACTTAATTTTGGTGATTGGATTTTTTTTGCCGCTACACCATTTACCAATCAGATTAATTAATTTTATATTTTCATACATCGGGCATTTCTGAACTCAGCGATACCAAATATGTGTATATTTTTTATTTTTTTATCCCTTTCATTTTTAATGGGGTGAAAGGAGGGTGATTTGAACTTTTATTTTTTTTATTTTTTTAAAACCATTTTTATTTTATTAGTCCCCCTAGGGGACTATAAAGATCAGCAGTTTGATCGCTCATTCTTTTCTGTTGATCACAGCTACCTGGCTGAGATCAGCATGAATACTCACCTCTTGTTTCTAGCAGCAGCCAGTTGGGTGAAAAAGGACTCATACTAGCTACAGAAGTCATCACATGACCCTGTGCTACCATGACAACCATTGGCTCCCAGTGTTCACGTCACTGTGACACCAATGGCGGCCGGTGAATACAGATTAACCGCGTCGGGGAATTAAATGGCTCTGTCACATTTTGACAGCACCATTTAAGGGGTTAACAGGCACGTTCGCAACACAATTCCACTCGTGCCTACGAGGCACTCATGTCAGCTGTACAAATCAGCTGACATGGGAGCAGATCCCCGCCAGCTGCCGGCAGCAGCCAGAGTGGATCAGACTATGACCGCTTAGGATGTAATATTACTGCTGCGGTTGTTAAGGGGTAATTACCTGTCCACATCAGGAGGACCTACTTCAATGAAGATAGTCTTTTAATTAGTTTCTCCTTTTCCCAGTTATACTTAATCCCATGTTCAATGTGAGGGTGAGGGTCTTTATAAATTTTAAATTTCTCTCTACGACAAAGTGCTTTAATAAATTAGACACATGAAACTTCAGCATGTTTATTATTAAGTCTGGCATGCAAAATTTCAGGCTTAATGAATCAGGTTCTTTGTTTCAACAGCACTTTTACAGTAAAAGCGATTCTTTGTATTTTAGTGTTAATCATTACAGGACATCTGTTAATATTGAAGGCTCCCAAACTCTGCATAATGAATAATGTAAAAATGGACTGGCCAAACAAAGCATTCTGTTTAGAGGATATAACTAGTTTGCTTAAAAAAAATTGAAGCATTGTTTAACATTTTATTTGCACAGAATCAATATTAACTATACTTTCAGAATAATTACACTTAGAATATTAACAGCAAACTCAAATAGAGTAACGAACAAAATGTGATGCTAGATAGCAATGCTCGTAAAAGTATCTCTACATAACTTGCAAGCTCTGCCACGGTAATAATACCTTGAGTATGCAGACCCAGAAAAAAGTGAATAATAATGCAATCAACATTTTTTTTTATCAAATGCTGTTTTCTGATGATTTTCTAAATGTGTCTTCCAATATTTCAGAGAATGAACAATATACTTTAAGGAATAAAAAAAGTCATAGAAGAAGTTGTAAAATTAATAATCAAATTTGAGAAAAAAGCCCAAATCCTAAAATTAAATGAAAAGAGCACAAAAGTATGACATCAAATGTATGAGCCATGTGCATACACTGTGTGTGCAGAATTATTAATTAATTTGTATTTTTTTAATTTTTTTATTTTTTACCAAATACAGTCTGTCAATTTAAAAGTTTAAAAAACCTGAAACCTGACATTTTTAGAAAGCAAAATTGCATTTCTTAGGAGAATATCTGTGTGTGCATAATTATTGGACAAGAATTAGTGTCCAGAACTTTTATGTAACTAAATGAAAAAGGACATTTTTAACTTTTCAATTGTTTCTTTTCATATCTTAAAGTAAAAATAAAGACCAAACAACTTAAAATGTTTATAAATGCATTTCTGCCATTTTTTGTACATTTTTTTTTTACATTATCAGTGACCAAAATAGCCTTTTTTCTTTTCAATAACAGTCATAAGCCTTAAAGTCATGGAGTCTGACAATTTCTTTTTCTGTTCACAATCAGCTTTTTGGGAAGCACCAACTGAAGCTTCACAGACTTCATAGAGGTGTACTGTTTTCCTTCACTGTAAATGGGTCAAAGTGCAGGTCTGTGCCCCTTACTGAACCAGCCGTGTCCCTCCATCTGGTCCATCAAGAGTCAGTTTCCTCTCATCAGTCCATGAAACCTTTGAAAAATGTATCTTCATATACTATACATCTTGGCCTAGTCTTGACATCTCAACTTATGTGTCTTGTTTAATGGTGGTCGGGTTTCAGTCCTCCTTACCACAGCCATGTCTCTAAGCACTGAACACTTTGTACTTTTGGGCACTCCAGGAAGGTTGTAGTTCTGGAATATGACAGCACTAAATGTTAATGGGTTCTTGGTTGCTGTTGGATTCTTCCAAAATCTTTGGCAGTTAATATGCATCTTTATTTCTTAATATTATTTTGACTCTGTTGACAATTTGTAACAAATCTTTGATGGTTCTGTAATCATGACGCAATATCTTAGCAATTTAAAGAGTACTGCTTAACTCTATTAGACTTTTAAGGATTTGGATATTGATATCATAGTTACATAGTTACATAGTTACTTAGGTTGAAAAAAGACCTAGGTCCATCTAGTTCAACCTTCCTCCACCAGTTCTACATTTAGTCACTAAGTCATTTATAACCAACAATGTTTTGTGTACTGAGGAAATCATCCAGCCCTTTTTTAAAAGCTGTTATAGTATCTGCCATTACTATCTCTTGTGGTAGGGCATTCCACAGTCTGACTGCTCTAACTGTAAAGAACCCTTTCCTATTTAGCTGTTGGAATCGCTTTTCTTCCACTCGCAGTGAGTGCCCCCTGGTCCTTAGTACTGTCTTTGTAAGAAATAAGTCATGAGCCAGTCCTTTATATTGACCACACATGTATTTATACATATAAATGAGATCTCCTCTGAGACGTCTTTTTTCTAAGCTAAACATATCTAACTTTTTAAACCTGTCATCATATAGGAGGCCTTCCATTCCTTGTAATAGTCTAGTTGTCCGCCTTTGAATTGACTCTAACTTCTGAATGTCCTTTTAAAAATGTGGAGCCCAAAACTGGATCCCGTATTCCAGATGTGGCCTTACAAGTGATTTATAGAGGGGTAACAATACGTTGGGATCACGGGATCTAATCTCTCTTTTTATACACCCTAAAATCTTGTTTGCTTTAGCAGCTGCTGCTTGACATTGAGTCCTGCTTCTCAGCTTATTTGTAATGAGAATACCCAAGTCCTTCTCCTGTTCTGTAGTCCCGAGTTTACTTCCATTTAATGTATATGCAGCTATAGGATTACTCCGTTCTAGGTGCATTACTTTACATTTATCAACATTAAATCTCATTTGCCAAGTATCTGCCCATTCTGACATCTTATCCAGATCTTTTTGTAATATTGTACTATCCAGGTCAGTTTTTAATATCCTACATAGTTTGGTGTCATCGGCAAAGACTGACACTGTACTATCAATCCCATCCACAAGGTCATTAATAAAGAGATTAAAAAGAATCGGTCCAAGCACAGATCCCTGCGGCACCCCACTGCTGACTATAGCCCATTTAGAGAATGTACCATTTATGACTACTCTTTGTTTCCTATCTTTTAGCCAATTCCTTACCCAGTTGCATACTGTGTCCCCTAGTCCTTGCTTCTGGAGCTTTAGTATAAGGCTATTATGTGGTACAGTATCAAATGCCTTTGCAAAGTCCAAATAAATCACATCAGCTGCATTACCAATATCCAGGTTTGAACTTACCCCCTCATAGAACCCCAACAGGTTGGTTAGACACGACTTATCTTTCATGAATCCATGCTGTTTGTCAGTTATCATATTATTTTCTGCAATATATTTTTGCATGTCATCCCTTAAAATGCCCTCAAAAACTTTGCATACTACTGATGTCAGGCTTACTGGACGGTAGTTGCCTGGATCTACCCTCTTACCTTTCTTAAATATCGGTACCACATCAGCAATCCTCCAATCCTGAGGCACCAACCCTGTTACAAGTGAGTCTAAAAAGATGAGATACAGCGGTCTGTTGATTACGGAGCTCAATTCCCTCAATATTCGTGGATGAATGCCATCTGGCCCTAGGGATTTGTCAATGTTTAATTTACTCAGACGTAGGCGTACTTCATCTTGTGTTAAATTAATTATATTGGGTGGTGAACTTTGATTTTTCACTTGTTGAATGATCCCTGGTACAGTCAGTTCCTTGGTGAATACAGATGAGAAATGCCTATTTAATATCTCAGTCTTTTGTTTGTCCTCTATAACTAACTTGTTATTATATTTTAAGGGGCCGATACTATCCTTTGTTTTCCTTTTGGCATTAATGTATTTATAAAAGATTTTGGTATTTATTTTAATGTCATTGGCGATTTTTGTTTCAGTAGCTAATTTTGCTTGTTTGATTTCTTTTTTACATTTCCTATTGATATCTTTATACTTCTGAAATGCTATTTCTGTATTCTCAGCCTTTAAGATTTTAAATGCCCTTTGTTTTTGTTTTATTATACTTTGTACAGTCTTATTTATCCATAGTGGTTTCTTTTTATTCCTGGACATTTTATTACCAGAGGGTATACGTTTTTTACAGGACTCTAGTAGTATATCCTTAAACTTACCCCATTTATGTTCGGTATCCCCAGTTATTATGACTTTGTCCCAATCTACACATTTAAGCTCTTCCCTTAATTTGTTGAAATCAGCTTTCCTAAAATTCCAGGTTTTAGCATTCCCCCTTTGAAATGTTCTATTGAATATTATGTTGAAGCTTACCATATTATGATCGCTGGTGCCCAAGTGCATCCGGACCTGTAGATCTGAAATTGTATCCGGTCTATTTGACAGGACCAGATCTAGCAAATTATCTCCCCTGGTCGGTTCACCTACCATCTGAGAGAGGAAATGGTCTTGAATAGTAGATAAGAATTTACAGCTTTTAGCACAACCAGAAGATTCTATGTCCCACTGTATGTCTGGATAGTTGAAATCCCCCATAATAAGAACCCGATTATTATTAGCTGACTTTTCAATTTGTTCCAGCATTTCACCCTCTATTTGTTGAGGTATGTTAGGAGGCTTATAGCAAACTCCAATTAGCATTTTTCCATTATTCCCCTCCCCATGTACATTTACCCATACTGACTCTACATTGTTGCTGTTCCCCTCAATGTCATCATACAACACAGGTTTTAGGTTAGATTTAATAAATATACACACCCCACCACCTTTTTGGCCTTTCCTGTCCTTCCTAAATGTACTATAACCCTACAACCTATAGTTAGCCTCATATATGTAATACAGCGTGTCCCTGGGAATGAGAGATCCTATAGACAACAATATCAGGTCCACAAAGCAGATATATGTGTGATCATACTCAATTTATTAAATGTTACAAAAACATACATATAAAATTATAACAATACAAGTTAATAGATAGAGGCTACACAGATATGGAATAGGGAAAGAGTCGCACTACTCAGGGTGACCACACGGGACCAGTGCGGTCCGTAGACACATATATATGAAGGCTGATTACTTACGGGCTATGATTGACACTAAGAGTGCTGGTGGTGTCAAATTACTAACAGTATATTAGAATTAATCAGCCCTTGTACACCCGAAAACATCAGAAATGCACAACCACTCAGCCGTCACTGAATCAAACTTCTATTATGCCCCCAATATAATACAAGACTATAGTGGTAAGTTACCTGCAGCCATGTGTCTATCGGTGAGCACCTGCTCGTGTAGCCACTCCCACCTCGACGCGCGTTTCACCGCTTCCGGTTTCGTCAGGAGGCATGTCAGGGATGTAGTGTGTGCCTTAGATATACTATGTGGAATTATACCCAGCTGATGGTCATTTGCCGGAATCGGGCGCTCCGACCGTCATGATGAGCGTCCCATGGGTGAGTCGCACTGCGAGCACGTCAGCAGTCCACGTGACCGCGCGTCACGCGGTACGCGTCCCTGTGACGTGGTGTATCCATGGGGACAGGACCAAAGTCCCGCCCCCATGTCACTCGCTCAAGTGGCGCGTCATCAATGGAGTCAGCACAGCGCATGATTACAGAGCAACCCCCGGATAGCATGGTGAGTGAAGCCCTGACCACACGGAGAGTAACTTACAGTGTGGAAATGTATGTTAGATTGAATCAGGACGCAAAGCATACATACTGAGATGGCGTGCGTCATGCATGAGCATAAAAAAGGTGCAAAAGTTAATCTGCACTCTTATATGCATATAAGGAGACAAGTTTCAAATACATGCTCATACCAGACGCATTACGCCAATCATAGGTAAGCTTGCAAAAGTGTCCACAAATATATGTACACACACATCACGCATTCTAACAACCCCATGCGCACATGCCGTGTAATATTAAATGCCCAGAATTCCATGTATAAATGTGTCCGGTGGGACAGATAATGTCTCACTAATCATTGGGTACCCTTATATAGGTATCCAGTCGTTTAGATGTCAATATTTTGGACACATGTATACATGGAATGTCCATATTATGGGAAGCAAGCCCATATCAATCAAGGCCTAACAGGCACCCCCAGATCAACAACGCCAATTGCGTACAACACGCCGCAGGCCCACGTGACCCGTTGCCCACGTGTCACCCACACCATATGTCCATTTAACGATGATGGGAATGCATGTTTGATTATATCAAAACATGATACATACATACTATGGTGACACACGTCGTACATGAGCATAGAATGGATGCAGAAGTCAACTTGCACTATTAGATATGCACACAAAAGGACAAGTCCCAATTACACGCTCATAACGAACGTGTTACACCAATCCCAGACAAGCATATACAAAAATCGGCAATTATATATATACCTACATCACACGTTCTGCAGCCCCGTATATTCATGCCGTGTACTGTTAAATCTCCAAAAATTCCATGCATGAATGTGTCCAGTAGGGCAGATAATATCTCACAAATCATTGGATTTCTTTATATGAAAGTCCACTCATCTAGATGTCACTATTTTGGACACATGCATGCACGGAACATCCATATTGTGGGGAACAAGCCCACATGGAACATGGCCCATCGGGCATCCCCAAATCAACACCGCAACATACACACCGCACACCGCAAAACCACGTGACCTGTCGCCCAAATGTCGCCCCCACCATATGCCCAACCACAGAAAGAATCTATATTATTACAGGAAATTCCCATATGCTACCTACTCTGCATCACGAAGCACATGTGAGGGCCATATACTAGCCAAAAATAGGCATAATGTCAGCCACAGGTCACGTCCATTTGCATGTCCCCGCTGCTGTAACCAATTTAATTGGCCGCAGGACACATCCACCACAGACTAGCCAGACGTATGACTCAAGTATATACATAAAAAATAGGGTATGTTGCTATCGCCGATGCTTCTATATATCATCATCTTGACTGTTGTCAATAAGGGATCAGGTTATTATCGATCATGCCGACTTCCATACTCTTGTGTGGTCCATGTGATGTCATATCAGGCTCCAAATCAAACGCTGGAATTCCACGAAAGGCACAAAGAGAGTATCAAGAAAAGAAAAAAGAAGGAATAAAAGAAAAATTAAAATACAGATACGTTATGTACAGCTAAAATTCGCGCTACATTGGTAAGAAGGGTTTGAAACGCAAGGCCTCATTGAGACCAATGGGCATTACAGTGTCGAGGACAACCATCCATTTTGTCTCCTTTTTTAGGAGTTCCGTCCTATAATCGCCCCCTCTCGCACCCAAGCTGACGTGGTCCATACCTTTGACTCTTAAGTCCTTGGGATTACATTTGTGGTGATTGAAGAAATGCCGTGGTATAGTCTTTAACTCGCTAGTATCTTTACACCCTTGGGCATTTACAATATCCCGAGCATGTTCCAGTATTCTAACCCGTAGCTGTCTGGTGGTCATCCCTATATAGATTTTTTTGCAGGGGCAACTAGCATAGTAAATAACCATGTCAGTTTTGCATGTTATATTATGCGTGATGGAAAAGCATTTAGTTTCTGCGCTATTCGCAAATGTGGTGCTCCTCTCTATGTACCTGCATGCCGTACAGCTACCACATTGAAAACAACCCCACTTGGGTCCCTTCTGAGTAAATGGATTTTGAAGTAGCGGGACATAATGGCTACGAGTAAGCAGATCTTTTAGATTTCTCGATCTACGCCAAGTGATGGATGGGTAAGCTGTAAGATGTTTGGCCAGGTCTTGATCAGCTAACAGGATCCCCCAATGTTTTTGGAAAATGTTTCTTATATCCTGCCATTTGGTGTTGAAATTTGAAATAAATCTGACAGGTTGTAACTCACTATTGTCCCTATGCGACATGAGCAGTGTCTCTCGTTTACTGTTAAGTGCTCTAATGTAACCCTGTTTGATATTTTGAGGTTTATAACCTCTCTCTTTGAGACAGGTACTGAGTCGGGTGGCTTGGGCCTCAAAATCCACCTCCCTTGAACAAATCCTGCGCATACGCAGGAACTGTCCTGTTGGTACTGCCTTAATTGTTTGTGGGTGGTGAGAGGAGGATGCGTGTAAAAGCGAGTTAGTTGCCGTGCTTTTACGAAAAACATCAGTCACCAAGCCGCCATCCTCACCTCTAATTATTGAAATGTCCAAGAATTCCGCTTTGGTGTAATCATATTTAGATGTAAGTTTGATGTTCAATTGATTGTCATTGAGTTGTTGTAAAAACCCGACCAGGGATGCCTCAGAGCCCTGCCACACGAATAGAATATCATCTATGTACCTATACCATGACACCACTGCATTGAAGCCCTCTATGGATTGCACAACCTCCCGCTCCCACAGCCCCAGGAAAAGATTTGCATATGAGGGCGCACAAGTCGCCCCCATTGCCACTCCCTGGAGCTGTAGGTAATAGCGGTCCTTGAATAGGAAATAGTTGTGTTTCAATATGAAGTCTAGCAATTCCATTACAAAGTTGATCAAGTCATCATCCATATTCGTCATTCGCAAGTAAGTTCTCGATGCAGTGGTGCCATGGCCATGTGCAATAGACGTGTACAGCGACTCTACGTCACATGTGACCAGCAACATGTCCGGTTCTAATTGGACACTGTGTAGCCGCTTAAGTATATCAGTTGAGTCTCTGATATACGATGGCAGAGTCCCGACACATCCCTGGAGGTAAAAATCAATGAATCTACAGATCTTCTCATTCAGCCCCCCTATACCTGCTACAATTGGTCTCCCCGGGGGGTTATCTTTGTTTTTGTGAATCTTTGGGGTTAAGTAAAAAGTCGGAATCCTCGGACATTTAGTAATAAGGCCATCCCTCATTTTCTCAGTAATGATTCCCCTCCTAAATCCATTCTCGATAATTCCATCTAATATTTTTTTATATTGAATTGTCGGGTTGTTACTTAATCTTTGGTAACAGCTAGCAGCATTAAGTTGTCGGAATGCTTCACCTTCATACATACCTGCAGGCCACACAACAAGGTTCCCCCCCTTATCGGCCGGTTTTATGACCACATCCTTCATATCTCTTAGTTCTTTAATAGCTCTTCTCTCCTGAGCTGTCAGATTGTAATTTCTTGTTTTTTCTGAGATAGTCAATATTTCTTTTTTAACTAATTTAACAAAGATGTCAACATTTGGACTAATGCCATGGGGGGGGAAGGCTTGCGTCCGGCTGTGCAGGTGTGTAGGGAACCGAGAATGTATAGGTTCCTCAATCTCTTGTTCATCCAACAATATTTGAAGATCTGATAACGCTTGTTGTTCTCTAAAAGTAGGAAAACCATCGTCATCTTTTGAGGCAAAAAACTTTTTATATCGTAGCTTTCTGGCAAATAGTTCTAAGTCCTTTATGAGTGTAAAATGATCAACATGTGCAGTGGGGGAAAAAGTAAGCCCCTTCTCCAGTACACATATCTGTGCACTGGTAAGGTTTTTACTCGACAGGTTTATTACCTTTAGTTTATCTTTGTTTTGTATCCCCACTTTTTCTGGTTCCTTAGGACTCTTCCAGAACTTCCTGGATTTTGGGCAATTGAAGGAGGGTTTCGTTCTGGGCCATCTCCCCTCCCTTGCCGCTTGGCTAAAAAATGTTCTCCACATATTTCTTCAGATTGGTTAGATGTAATGGAAGAGGCTTGTGATCCTCGTCTGTTTCTATGTCCTTGATTATTGTTATACCACCGATATACTTTTTTGTCTTGGTAATCGGAAAGATCTCTCTGGAATTTTTTAATTTTTCTTTCCTGTACCTCTTTTTCACATTTATTAATTTCCACATCCAGATCCTTATCAAATTTGGAGAATTCCTCCGATGAGAGATTCTCCTGGATTTGTATTTTATATGTGTCAATATCTTTTTCTACAGTCTCTATAGATTTTTTATCCAGTCCAATCAATAATTCAATTAATGTACGAGAACATTTAGTAAGCGTATCCTCCCATCTCTCTATGAACAATGGATCAGGTGTTACAGTAGTGGGGAATATCTGCAATCTAAGTCCTCGAGGGATAATGTTTTTCTGGAGGTAGTTCTCTAATGATACCTTATTCCACCACAGGCGTGTACGTTTTTTTAAAGAGTTGGTGACCTTGAGTTTCAAATCCTTAACATTACAAGTTTCACTCTCAACGACTCCCCCCTCACCAAACAGTGAGCCTATCTGATTTATTCAAGCTTTATCTCGTTTTTTATAGTCCATGTAGCTAGTGCTCGAGGCATCTGAAAATACAGAAAAGAAGAAATAGCATACAACCTATAGTTAGCCTCATATACGTAATACAGCGTGTCCCTGGGAATGAGAGATCCTATAGACAACAATATCAGGTCCACAAAGCAGATATATGTGTGATCATACTCAATTTATTAAATGTTACAAAAACATACATATAAAATGATAACAATACAAGTTAATAGATAGAGGCTACACAGATATGGAATAGGGAAAGAGTCGCACTACTCAGGGTGACCACACGGGACCAGTGCGGTCCGTAGACACATATATATGAAGGCTGATTACTTACGGGCTATGATTGACACTAAGAGTGCTGGTGATGTCAAATTACTAACAGTATATTAGAATTAATCAGCCCTTGTACACCCGAAAAAATCAGAAATGCACAACCACTCAGCCGTCACTGAATCAAACTTCTATTATGCCCCCAATATAATACAGGACTATAGTGGTAAGTTACCTGCAGCCATGTGTCTATCGGTGAGCACCTGCTCGTGTAGCCACTCCCACCTCGACGCGCGTTTCACCGCTTCCGGTTTCGTCAGGAGGCATGTCAGGGATGTAGTGTGTGCCTTAGATATACTATGTGGAATTATACCCAGCTGATGGTCATTTGCCGGAATCGGGCGCTCCGACCGTCATGATGAGCGTCCCATGGGTGAGTCGCACTGCGAGCACGTCAGCAGTCCACGTGACCGCGCGTCACGCGGTACGCGTCCCTGTGACGTGGTGTATCCATGGGGACAGGACCGAAGTCCCGCCCCCATGTCACTCGCTCAAGTGGCGCGTCATCCATGGAGTCAGCACAGCGCATGATTACAGAGCGACCCCCGGATAGCATGGTGAGTGAAGCCCTGACCACACGGAGAGTAACTTACAGTGTGGAAATGTATGTTAGATTGAATCAGGACGCAAAGCATACATACTGAGATGGCGTGCGTCATGCATGAGCATAAAAAAGGTGCAAAAGTTAATCTGCACTATCTTATATGCATATAAGGAGACAAGTTTCAAATACATGCTCATACCAGACGCATTACGCCAATCATAGGTAAGCTTGCAAAAGTGTCCACAAATATATGTACACACACATCACGCATTCTAACAACCCCATGCGCACATGCCGTGTAATATTAAATGCCCAGAATTCCATGTATAAATGTGTCCGGTGGGACAGATAATGTCTCACTAATCATTGGGTACCCTTATATAGGTATCCAGTCGTTTAGATGTCAATATTTTGGACACATGTATACATGGAATGTCCATATTATGGGAAGCAAGCCCATATCAATCAAGGCCTAACAGGCACCCCCAGATCAACAACGCCAATTGCGTACAACACGCCGCAGGCCCACATGACCCGTTGCCCACGTGTCACCCACACCATATGTCCATTTAACGATGATGGGAATGCATGTTTGATTATATCAAAACATGATACATACATACTATGGTGACACACGTCGTACATGAGCATAGAATGGATGCAGAAGTCAACTTGCACTATTAGATATGCACACAAAAGGACAAGTCCCAATTACACGCTCATAACGGACGTGTTACACCAATCCCAGACAAGCATATACAAAAATCGGCAATTATATATATACCTACATCACACGTTCTGCAGCCCCGTATATTCATGCCGTGTACTGTTAAATCTCCAAAAATTCCATGCATGAATGTGTCCAGTAGGGCAGATAATATCTCACAAATTATTGGATTTCTTTATATGAAAGTCCACTCATCTAGATGTCACTATTTTGGACACATGCATGCACGGAACATCCATATTGTGGGGAACAAGCCCACATGGAACATGGCCCATCGGGCATCCCCAAATCAACACCGCAACATACACACCGCACACCGCAAAACCACGTGACCTGTCGCCCAAATGTCGCCCCCACCATATGCCCAACCACAGAAAGAATCTATATTATTACAGGAAATTCCCATATGCTACCTACTCTGCATCACGAAGCACATGTGAGGGCCATATACTAGCCAAAAATAGGCATAATGTCAGACAACAGGTCACGTCCATTTGCATGTCCCCGCTGCTGTAACCAATTTAATTGGCCGCAGGACACATCCACCACAGACTAGCCAGACGTATGACTCAAGTATATACATAAAAAATAGGGTATGTTGCTGTCGCCGATGCTTCGATATATCATCATCTTGACTGTTGTCAATAAGGGATCAGGTTATTATCGATCATGCCGACTTCCATACTCTTGTGTGGTCCATGTGATGTCATATCAGGCTCCAAATCAAACGCTGGAATTCCACGAAAGGCACAAAGAGAGTATCAAGAAAAGAAAAAAGAAGGAATAAAAGAAAAATTAAAATACAGATACGTTATGTACAGCTAAAATTCGCGCTACATTGGTAAGAAGGGTTTGAAACTCAAGGCCTCATTGAGACCAATGGGCATTACAGTGTCGAGGACAACCATCCATTTTGTCTCCTTTTTTAGGAGTTCCGTCCTATAATCGCCCCCTCTCGCACCCAAGCTGACGTGGTCTATACCTTTGACTCTTAAGTCCTTGGGATTACATTTGTGGTGATTGAAGAAATGCCGTGGTATAGTCTTTAACTCGCTAGTATCTTTACACCCTTGGGCATTTACAATATCCCGAGCATGTTCCAGTATTCTAACCCGTAGCTGTCTGGTGGTCATCCCTATATAGATTTTTTTGCAGGGGCAACTAGCATAGTAAATAACCATGTCAGTTTTGCATGTTATATTATGCGTGATGGAAAAGCATTTAGTTTCTGCGCTATTCGCAAATGTGGTGCTCCTCTCTATGTACCTGCATGCCGTACAGCTACCACATTGAAAACAACCCCACTTGGGTCCCTTCTGAGTAAATGGATTTTGAAGTAGCGGGACATAATGGCTACGAGTAAGCAGATCTTTTAGATTTCTCGATCTACGCCAAGTGATGGATGGGTAAGCTGTAAGATGTTTGGCCAGGTCTTGATCAGCTAACAGGATCCCCCAATGTTTTTGGAAAATGTTTCTTATATCCTGCCATTTGGTGTTGAAATTTGAAATAAATCTGACAGGTTGTAACTCACTATTGTCCCTATGCGACATGAGCAGTGTCTCTCGTTTACTGTTAAGTGCTCTAATGTAACCCTGTTTGATATTTTGAGGTTTATAACCTCTCTCTTTGAGACAGGTACTGAGTCGGGTGGCTTGGGCCTCAAAATCCACCTCCCTTGAACAAATCCTGCGCATACGCAGGAACTGTCCTGTTGGTACTGCCTTAATTGTTTGTGGGTGGTAAGAGGAGGATGCGTGTAAAAGCGAGTTAGTTGCCGTGCTTTTACGAAAAACATCAGTCACCAAGCCGCCATCCTCACCTCTAATTATTGAAATGTCCCAGAATTCCGCTTTGTTGTAATCATATTTAGATGTAAGTTTGATGTTCAATTGATTGTCATTGAGTTGTTGTAAAAACCCGACCAGGGATGCCTCAGAGCCCTGCCACACGAATAGAATATCATCTATGTACCTATACCATGACACCACTGCATTGAAGCCCTCTATGGATTGCACAACCTCCCGCTCCCACAGCCCCAGGAAAAGATTTGCATATGAGGGCGCACAAGTCGCCCCCATTGCCACTCCCTGGAGCTGTAGGTAATAGCGGTCCTTGAATAGGAAATAGTTGTGTTTCAATATGAAGTCTAGCAATTCCATTACAAAGTTGATCAAGTCATCATCCATATTCGTCATTCGCAAGTAAGTTCTCGATGCAGTGGTGCCATGGCCATGTGCAATAGACGTGTACAGCGACTCTACGTCACATGTGACCAGCAACATGTCCGGTTCTAATTGGACACTGTGTAGCCGCTTAAGTATATCAGTTGAGTCTCTGATATACGATGGCAGAGTCCCGACACATCCCTGGAGGTAAAAATCAATGAATCTGCAGATCTTCTCATTCAGCCCCCCTATACTTGCTACAATTGGTCTCCCCGGGGGGTTATCTTTGTTTTTGTGAATCTTTGGGGTTAAGTAAAAAGTCGGAATCCTCGGACATTTAGTAATAAGGCCATCCCTCATTTTCTCAGTAATGATTCCCCTCCTAAATCCATTCTCGATAATTCCATCTAATATTTTTTTATATTGAATTGTCGGGTTGTTACTTAATCTTTGGTAACAGCTAGCAGCATTAAGTTGTCGGAATGCTTCACCTTCATACATACCTGCAGGCCACACAACAAGGTTCCCCCCCTTATCGGCCGGTTTTATGACCACATCCTTCATATCTCTTAGTTCTTTAATAGCTCTTCTCTCCTGAGCTGTCAGATTGTAATTTCTTGTTTTTTCTGAGATAGTCAATATTTCTTTTTTAACTAATTTAACAAAGATGTCAACATTTGGACTAATGCCATGGGGGGGAAGGCTTGCGTCCGGCTGTGCAGGTGTGTAGGGAACCGAGAATGTATAGGTTCCTCAATCTCTTGTTCATCCAACAATATTTGAAGATCTGATAACGCTTGTTGTTCTCTAAAAGTAGGAAAACCATCGTCATCTTTTGAGGCAAAAAACTTTTTATATCGTAGCTTTCTGGCAAATAGTTCTAAGTCCTTTATGAGTGTAAAATGATCAACATGTGCAGTGGGGGAAAAAGTAAGCCCCTTCTCCAGTACACATATCTGTGCACTGGTAAGGTTTTTACTCGACAGGTTTATTACCTTTAGTTTATCTTTGTTTTGTATCCCCACTTTTTCTGGTTCCTTAGGACTCTTCCAGAACTTCCTGGATTTTGGGCAATTGAAGGAGGGTTTCGTTCTGGGCCATCTCCCCTCCCTTGCCGCTTGGCTAAAAAATGTTCTCCACATATTTCTTCAGATTGGTTAGATGTAATGGAAGAGGCTTGTGATCCTCGTCTGTTTCTATGTCCTTGATTATTGTTATACCACCGATATACTTTTTTGTCTTGGTAATCGGAAAGATCTCTCTGGAATTTTTTAATTTTTCTTTCCTGTACCTCTTTTTCACATTTATTAATTTCCACATCCAGATCCTTATCAAATTTGGAGAATTCCTCCGATGAGAGATTCTCCTGGATTTGTATTTTATATGTGTCAATATCTTTTTCTACAGTCTCTATAGATTTTTTATCCAGTCCAATCAATAATTCAATTAATGTACGAGAACATTTAGTAAGCGTATCCTCCCATCTCTCTATGAACAATGGATCAGGTGTTACAGTAGTGGGGAATATCTGCAATCTAAGTCCTCGAGGGATAATGTTTTTCTGGAGGTAGTTCTCTAATGATACCTTATTCCACCACAGGCGTGTACGTTTTTTTAAAGAGTTGGTGACCTTGAGTTTCAAATCCTTAACATTACAAGTTTCACTCTCAACGACTCCCCCCTCACCAAACAGTGAGCCTATCTGATTTATCCAAGCTTTATCTCGTTTTTTATAGTCCATGTAGCTAGTGCTCGAGGCATCTGAAAATACAGAAAAGAAGAAATAGCATACAACCTATAGTTAGCCTCATATATGTAATACAGCGTGTCCCTGGGAATGAGAGATCCTATAGACAACAATATCAGGTCCACAAAGCAGATATATGTGTGATCATACTCAATTTATTAAATGTTACAAAAACATACATATAAAATTATAACAATACAAGTTAATAGATAGAGGCTACACAGATATGGAATAGGGAAAGAGTCGCACTACTCAGGGTGACCACACGGGACCAGTGCGGTCCGTAGACACATATATATGAAGGCTGATTACTTACGGGCTATGATTGACACTAAGAGTGCTGGTGGTGTCAAATTACTAACAGTATATTAGAATTAATCAGCCCTGTACACCCAAAACATCAGAAATGCACAACCACTCAGCCGTCACTGAATCAAACTTCTATTATGCCCCCAATATAATACAGGACTATAGTGGTAAGTTACCTGCAGCCATGTGTCTATCGGTGAGCACCTGCTCGTGTAGCCACTCCCACCTAGACGCGCGTTTCACCGTTTCCGGTTTCGTCAGGAGGCATGTCAGGGATGTAGTGTGTGCCTTAGATATACTATGTGGAATTATACCCAGCTGATGGTCATTTGCCGGAATCGGGCGCTCCGACCGTCATGATGAGCGTCCCATGGGTGAGTCGCACTGCGAGCACGTCAGCAGTCCACGTGACCGCGCGTCACGCGGTACGCGTCCCTGTGACGTGGTGTATCCATGGGGACAGGACCGAAGTCCCGCCCCCATGTCACTCGCTCAAGTGGCGCGTCATCCATGGAGTCAGCACAGCGCATGATTACAGAGCGACCCCCGGATAGCATGGTGAGTGAAGCCCTGATCACACGGAGAGTAACTTACAGTGTGGAAATGTATGTTAGATTGAATCAGGACGCAAAGCATACATACTGAGATGGCGTGCGTCATGCATGAGCATAAAAAAGGTGCAAAAGTTAATCTGCACTATCTTATATGCATATAAGGAGACAAGTTTCAAATACATGCTCATACCAGACGCATTACGCCAATCATAGGTAAGCTTGCAAAAGTGTCCACAAATATATGTACACACACATCACGCATTCTAACAACCCCATGCGCACATGCCGTGTAATATTAAATGCCCAGAATTCCATGTATAAATGTGTCCGGTGGGACAGATAATGTCTCACTAATCATTGGGTACCCTTATATAGGTATCCAGTCGTTTAGATGTCAATATTTTGGACACATGTATACAGGGAATGTCCATATTATGGGAAGCAAGCCCATATCAATCAAGGCCTAACAGGCACCCCCAGATCAACAACGCCAATTGCGTACACCACGCCGCAGGCCCACGTGACCCGTTGCCCACGTGTCACCCACACCATATGTCCATTTAACGATGATGGGAATGCATGTTTGATTATATCAAAACATGATACATACATACTATGGTGACACACGTCGTACATGAGCATAGAATGGATGCAGATGTCAACTTGCACTATTAGATATGCACACAAAAGGACAAGTCCCAATTACACGCTCATAACGGACGTGTTACACCAATCCCAGACAAGCATATACAAAAATCGGCAATTATATATATACCTACATCACACGTTCTGCAGCCCCGTATATTCATGCCGTGTACTGTTAAATCTCCAAAAATTCCATGCATGAATGTGTCCAGTAGGGCAGATAATATCTCACAAATCATTGGATTTCTTTATATGAAAGTCCACTCATCTAGATGTCACTATTTTGGACACATGCATGCACGGAACATCCATATTGTGGGGAACAAGCCCACATGGAACATGGCCCATCGGGCATCCCCAAATCAACACCGCAACATACACACCGCACACCGCAAAACCACGTGACCTGTCGCCCAAATGTCGCCCCCACCATATGCCCAACCACAGAAAGAATCTATATTATTACAGGAAATTCCCATATGCTACCTACTCTGCATCACGAAGCACATGTGAGGGCCATATACTAGCCAAAAATAGGCATAATGTCAGACAACAGGTCACGTCCATTTGCATGTCCCCGCTGCTGTAACCAATTTAATTGGCCGCAGGACACATCCACCACAGACTAGCCAGACGTATGACTCAAGTATATACATAAAAAATAGGGTATGTTGCTGTCGCCGATGCTTCTATATATCATCATCTTGACTGTTGTCAATAAGGGATCAGGTTATTATCGATCATGCCGACTTCCATACTCTTGTGTGGTCCATGTGATGTCATATCAGGCTCCAAATCAAACGCTGGAATTCCACGAAAGGCACAAAGAGAGTATCAAGAAAAGAAAAAAGAAGGAATAAAAGAAAAATTAAAATACAGATACGTTATGTACAGCTAAAATTCGCGCTACATTGGTAAGAAGGGTTTGAAACTCAAGGCCTCATTGAGACCAATGGGCATTACAGTGTCGAGGACAACCATCCATTTTGTCTCCTTTTTTAGGAGTTCCGTCCTATAATCGCCCCCTCTCGCACCCAAGCTGACGTGGTCTATACCTTTGACTCTTAAGTCCTTGGGATTACATTTGTGGTGATTGAAGAAATGCCGTGGTATAGTCTTTAACTCGCTAGTATCTTTACACCCTTGGGCATTTACAATATCCCGAGCATGTTCCAGTATTCTAACCCGTAGCTGTCTGGTGGTCATCCCTATATAGATTTTTTTGCAGGGGCAACTAGCATGGTAAATAACCATGTCAGTTTTGCATGTTATATTATGCGTGATGGAAAAGCATTTAGTTTCTGCGCTATTCGCAAATGTGGTGCTCCTCTCTATGTACCTGCATGCCGTACAGCTACCACATTGAAAACAACCCCACTTGGGTCCCTTCTGAGTAAATGGATTTTGAAGTAGCGGGACATAATGGCTACGAGTAAGCAGATCTTTTAGATTTCTCGATCTACGCCAAGTGATGGATGGGTAAGCTGTAAGATGTTTGGCCAGGTCTTGATCAGCTAACAGGATCCCCCAATGTTTTTGGAAAATGTTTCTTATATCCTGCCATTTGGTGTTGAAATTTGAAATAAATCTGACAGGTTGTAACTCACTATTGTCCCTATGCGACATGAGCAGTGTCTCTCGTTTACTGTTAAGTGCTCTAATGTAACCCTGTTTGATATTTTGAGGTTTATAACCTCTCTCTTTGAGACAGGTACTGAGTCGGGTGGCTTGGGCCTCAAAATCCACCTCCCTTGAACAAATCCTGCGCATACGCAGGAACTGTCCTGTTGGTACTGCCTTAATTGTTTGTGGGTGGTGAGAGGAGGATGCGTGTAAAAGCGAGTTAGTTGCCGTGCTTTTACGAAAAACATCAGTCACCAAGCCGCCATCCTCACCTCTAATTATTGAAATGTCCAAGAATTCCGCTTTGTTGTAATCATATTTAGATGTAAGTTTGATGTTCAATTGATTGTCATTGAGTTGTTGTAAAAACCCGACCAGGGATGCCTTAGAGCCCTGCCACACGAATAGAATATCATCTATGTACCTATACCATGACACCACTGCATCGAAGCCCTCTATGGATTGCACAACCTCCCGCTCCCACAGCCCCAGGAAAAGATTTGCATATGAGGGCGCACAAGTCGCCCCCATTGCCACTCCCTGGAGCTGTAGGTAATAGCGGTCCTTGAATAGGAAATAGTTGTGTTTCAATATGAAGTCTAGCAATTCCATTACAAAGTTGATCAAGTCATCATCCATATTCGTCATTCGCAAGTAAGTTCTCGATGCAGTGGTGCCATGGCCATGTGCAATAGACGTGTACAGCGACTCTACGTCACATGTGACCAGCAACATGTCCGGTTCTAATTGGACACTGTGTAGCCGCTTAAGTATATCAGTTGAGTCTCTGATATACGATGGCAGAGTCCCGACACATCCCTGGAGGTAAAAATCAATGAATCTACAGATCTTCTCATTCAGCCCCCCTATACCTGCTACAATTGGTCTCCCCGGCAAATTCCGGCAAATGACCATCAGCTGGGTATAATTCCACATAGTATATCTAAGGCACACACTACATCCCTGACATGCCTCCTGACGAAACCGGAAGCGGTGAAACGCGCGTCGAGGTGGGAGTGGCTACACGAGCAGGTGCTCACCGATAGACACATGGCTGCAGGTAACTTACCACTATAGTCCTGTATTATATTGGGGGCATAATAGAAGTTTGATTCAGTGACGGCTGAGTGGTTGTGCATTTCTGATGTTTTCGGGTGTACAAGGGCTGATTAATTCTAATATACTGTTAGTAATTTGACACCACCAGCACTCTTAGTGTTAATCATAGCCCGTAAGTAATCAGCCTTCATATATATGTGTCTACGGACCGCACTGGTCCCGTGTGGTCACCCTGAGTAGTACGACTCTTTCCCTATTCCATATCTGTGTAGCCTCTATCTATTAACTTGTATTGTTATAATTTTATATGTATGTTTTTGTAACATTTAATAAATTGAGTATGATCACACATATATCTGCTTTGTGGACCTGATATTGTTGTCTATATGTACTATAACCCTGTATGTTTGTCACCCAGTCATGGCTTTCATCCAGCCAGGTTTCCGTAATGCCCACCACATCATAATCCATGGTTGACATAAGAGTCTCCAATTCATTCATTTTGTTTGCAAGACTTCTTGCATTTGCCAGTAGACATTTAATCCTATTAACACCTTTATTACTCCTAGCCTCCCTACGTTCCTTGTATGTCCCATCCCCCCCTAATCCTTCATTGACCCCTACCGTCTCACTGTCTCTATCTGCTCTATCTCTCCCCTTATTTGCTCCACTACCCTCCCTCCCCCCCGATCCTAGTTTAAAAGCTCCTCCATCCGTCTGACCATTTTCTCCCCCAGCACAGCTGCACCTTCCCCATTGAGGTGCAGCCCGTCCCTACCGTAGAGCCTGTAGCCGACTGAGAAGTCGGCCCAGTTCTCCATGAACCCAAACCCTTCCTTCCTGCACCAATTTCTAAGCCACATATTTATCTCCCTAAGCTCCCGCTGTCTTTCTAGTGACGCTCATGGCACCGGTAGTATTTCTGAAAACACCACCTTGGAGGTCCTGGACTTCAGCTTCTCTCCTAGTTCCCTGTAATCATTTTTAAGGACCTTCCACCTGCCTCTAACTTTGTCATTAGTACCAATGTGCACCATGACCGCTGGGTTTTCCCCAGCCCCACCCAGCAATCTGTCTATCTGATCCGCAATATGCCGAACCCGAGCACCCGGCAGACAACACACTGTTCGGCATTCACGGTCTCGGCGACAGATGACCCTGTCTGTCCGCCTAATTATAGAGTCCCCTACCACCAACATCTGTCTGGGCTTTGCTGCACTCCTATTTCCCTCCTTCCTACAGCAGTTGTTTTCCTGGTTGCTAGGAGCAACATCCTGCTGTAGTGACCCTAGTCCAGGCCCTTCATTCCTAATATCAGCCAAACAGGCATATTTACTAGGTTGTGCCAGGTCTGGACTAGGCTCCCTGACACTTTTCCCCCTACCTCTTCTTCTAACTGTTACCCAGCTACCTACCTCTGGGACCTGATCTTCCCCATCTCCACCCTCTTCCATATCACTGGCCCCAGCCAGAGAAAACTCAGTGAGCTCTAAACTCCTCTCCAGGTTTGCAATGCCCCTTAGTGTTGCAAGCTGCTTATTTAGATCAGTTACCTTGGCTTCCAAATACGCAACATGCTTGCATCGAGTGCAGACATAGTCACCCTCGAACGGCTGCTCAAGGCATGCATACATCTGGCAAGATACACACCTGGTAGCATTGTCCATGGAGCACCTATTAAATGGGGATAAACGTTAAAGTAGTAAAACAAAGAGAAAAACAAAACAATGGAAAACTTATGAGGATAAATTCAAACTATGTTCTTGTGTCAAACTATGTAATTGTGTTGAAACTATGCACTTATCTTAAATTCAGCACTTTACTTCAGTTCAGCACCTCGCACGCTCAGCACCTCGCTTGCACTGGCTGGTTTATATAGATGTACAATGACTACCAGAAGCTGCTAGAAGCTTCTAGAAACAGGTGTGACTAATCCTACTAATTAAATCACAAGACTAACTTTTTTGTTTTTTTTTTTTCCTTTTCACAGAATCACAAACAGACACACAATTCCCTAATGAAATTCAACAATTACAGTTATCACCACTATGTAATTGTGTTGAAACTATGCACTTATCTTAAATTCAGCACTTTACTTCAGTTCAGCACCTCGCACGCTCAGCACCTCGCTTGCACTGGCTGGTTTATATAGATGTACAATGACTACCAGAAGCTGCTAGAAGCTTCCAGAAACAGGTGTGACTAATCCTACTAATTAAATCACAAGACTAACTTTTTTTTTTTTTTTCCTTTTCACAGAATCACAAACAGACACACAATTCCCTAATGAAATTCAACAATTACAGTTATCACCACTATGTAATTGTGTTGAAACTATGCACTTATCTTAAATTCAGCACTTTACTTCAGTTCAGCACCTCGCTCCTTAGACCACATCCTACACATCCTCCTGCTTTATCCATGTCACATCCAATACAATTCATATAGTGATATTTACTTTGTTGCTATTGGTTGTAACAATAGACACGTAAGCTAGTGCAATCCCCTGCACATGAGGTAATTGACATAGCAAGTCACGAGAACTATACTAGATTTCTAATTGGAAGAATTTGCTAATATTATTGTTATTATACATACTACATATTATATTGGGATAGGATCTTGTAGATAGGAATTCCCCCTTAAGCAAGCAATTCAAAACTGACATCATTTAACAGTTTTAGTCAGGGACACCTAATAGAAACTGGATGCCATTTAAACATGCACTTTCCAATGTAGTTCCGTGTACGTTCTATTATAAGAATGTAAAACCTGTCTTTAGCAGATGAACTGAATACATTTTATAATTAGATGCAGTAGTCTAATGAACTGTGTGATTAATAGCCAGTGCTCAGAGGATTTCTTATGATACATCCGAATAGCTACTTTTGATTGCTGATTTTTTTAAAAGCAAAACCCAGTTTTTTTGATGCATAAAATATGAACAGCTGGGTTCAATAGAATGTTTCTTAGACTTTAACTAAAAAAGTGTACTTATACTTTGTAAACTACTCAAAATGCTATACACACAACATCTCGCGAACAGCAAAACATGTATTCCCAAAATGTAGGATAGAAAGTTAACTCATTATTATTATTTACAATGTATACTACATGAACAGAAATTGTAGGATACCATCATTTTTTTCATATGCAAGAACTTTTCCATTTTTAAAACCAAATGCAATAACATGAAGTTAATTTTCTTTTTGCAGTTAAATTGCCTACATTTTTCTTGAAATGCTTTAAAAAATATTGTGGAGTGTAGTTTTAGGAATTTTTGTCTATTCATTCAAAATACCATTTGTGATGTCAGACACTGATGTTATTTGAAGCTGCCTGTCTCACAATAACTATTGAAATCCATCCTTAAATTGCTCTATGAGGTTGAGGTCAGGACTCTGTGCAGGCCAGTCAAGATCTTCCACATCCAACTTACCCAAAGCATGCTCTTATGGACTTTGCATATAAACATGAAGCAACTAAAATGGTCTTGCCCAAGCAATAAAGTTGGAGGCATATATTTTGTCCAAAATATCCTAGTAAACTGAAGGATTAAGATTCCTTTAGTGGAATTTAGGAGCTTTGATAAAATATATAGCATTATTTCTCCACAAAACCTGGTACACTTCTGTCCTGGCTTCAGCACTAGGCCTTTCTGGCTCCCTCTGTACTAATGTGTGCTGAGTTTTTATGGCATTCCAGAAAGGATCCCAAATTTTATAATTTATCTGTGTGTGACTGGGCATTCAGGAAATATTAATTTTGGATACCACATATTTTAACCCCTTCAGCCCCTGGGCACTTTCCGTTTTTGCGTTTTTTTGTTTTTTGCCCCCCTTCTTCCAAGAGCCGTAACCTTTTTATTTTTCCGTCAATCTTGTCATATGAGGGCTTGTTTTTTGCAGGACGAGTTGTACTTTTAAATGAAACCGTAAGTTTTACCATACAGGATACTGGAAAACAGCAAAAAAATTCCAAGTGTGGAAAAACTGCAAAAAAAGTGTGATCACACAATAGTTTTTGGGATGTTTTATTCACTATATGGTAAAACTGATGTGTGGGTGTGATGCCAGAGGTCAGTGTGAGTTTGTAGACACCAAACGTGGATAGGTTTACTTGTAACTAAGGGGTTAAAAAAAATGCATTTCCAATAAAAGTGGCGTACGTTTTGCGCCATTTCTGAAACCTGTAGCGCTCTCATTTTTAGGGATCTATGGCTCATTTATGACTTATTTTTTGCATCTCGAGCTGACATTTTTAATGGTATTATTTTTGCGCAGATGCTATGTTTTGATCGCCTGTTATTGCATTTTGTGTAAGACTTGCGGCGACCAAAAAACGTAATTTTTGCGTTTGGAATTTTTTTTACCAATACACCGTTTACCAATCAGATTAATTGATTTTAGATTTTGATACATCGGGCATTTCTGAATGTGGCGATACCAAATATGTGTGTGTGTATATATATATATATATATATATATATATATATACAGTTAGGTCCAGAAATATTTGGACAGTGGCACAATTTTCGCGAGTTGGGCTCTGCATGCCACCACATTGGATTTGAAATGAAACCTCTACAACAGAATTCAAGTGCAGATTGTAACGTTTAATTTGAAGGTTTGAACAAAAATATCTGATAGAAATTGTAGGAATTGTACACATTTCTTTACAAACACTCCACATTTTAGGAGGTCAAAAGTAATTGGACAAATAAACCAAACCCAAACAAAATATTTTTATTTTCAATATTTTGTTGCGAATCCTTTGGAGGTAATCACTGCCTTAAGTCTGGAACCCATAGACATCACCAAACGCTGGGTTTCCTCCTTCTTAATGCTTTGCCAGGCCTTTACAGCCGCAACCTTCAGGTCTTGCTTGTTTGTGGGTCTTTCCGTCTTAAGTCTGGATTTGAGCAAGTGAAATGCATGCTCAATTGGGTTAAGATCTGGTGATTGACTTGGCCATTGCAGAATGTTCCACTTTTTTGCACTCATGAACTCCTGGGTAGCTTTGGCTGTATGCTTGGGGTCATTGTCCATCTGTACTATGAAGCGCCGTCCGATCAACTTTGCGGCATTTGGCTGAATCTGGGCTGAAAGTATATCCCGGTACACTTTAGAATTCATCCGGCTACTCTTGTCTGCTGTTATGTCATCAATAAACACAAGTGACCCAGTGCCATTGAAAGCCATGCATGCCCATGCCATCACGTTGCCTCCACCATGTTTTACAGAGGATGTGGTGTGCCTTGGATCATGTGCCGTTCCCTTTCTTCTCCAAACTTTTTTCTTCCCATCATTCTGGTACAGGTTGATCTTTGTCTCATCTGTCCATAGAATACTTCTCCAGAACTGAGCTGGCTTCATGAGGTGTTTTTCAGCAAATTTAACTCTGGCCTGTCTATTTTTGGAATTGATGAATGGTTTGCATCTAGATGTGAACCCTTTGTATTTACTTTCATGGAGTCTTCTCTTTACTGTTGACTTAGAGACAGATACACCTACTTCACTGAGAGTGTTCTGGACTTCAGTTGATGTTGTGAACGGGTTCTTCTTCACCAAAGAAAGTATGCGGCGATCATCCACCACTGTTGTCATCCGTGGACGCCCAGGCCTTTTTGAGTTCCCAAGCTCACCAGTCAATTCCTTTTTTCTCAGAATGTACCCGACTGTTGATTTTGCTACTCCAAGCATGTCTGCTATCTCTCTGATGGATTTTTTTCTTTTTTTTCAGCCTCAGGATGTTCTGCTTCACCTCAATTGAGAGTTCCTTAGACCGCATGTTGTCTGGTCACAGCAACAGCTTCCAAATGCAAAACCACACACCTGTAATCAACCCCAGACCTTTTAACTACTTCATTGATTACAGGTTAACGAGGGAGACTCCTTCAGAGTTAATTGCAGCCCTTAGAGTCCCTTGTCCAATTACTTTTGGTCCCTTGAAAAAGAGGAGGCTATGCATTACAGAGCTATGATTCCTAAACCCTTTCTCCGATTTGGATGTGAAAACTCTCATATTGCAGCTGGGAGTGTGCACTTTCAGCCCATATTATATATATAATTGTATTTCTGAACATGTTTTTGTAAACAGCTAAAATAACAAAACTTGTGTCACTGTCCAAATATTTCTGGACCTAACTGTATATATATATATATATATATATATATATATATATATATATATATATATATATATATGTATATATATATACATATACATATATTTTTTTTTAACCCTTTAATTTTCAATCGGGTGAAAGGGGGGTGATTTGAACTTTTAGGGGTTTTTTTAAACTTTTTTTTACTTTTTTTTTATTTTACTAGTCCCCCTAGGGACTAGTAAATCCGATCCAATCCGATCGCTCTGCCCTATCTGCTGATCACAGCTATACAGCTGTAAACAGCAGATATGATCACTTCCTGATTCATTCGGCTCCGTGCCGAGTGAAACTGAAAGTGACTCTTCACAGCTACAGGCATCATCACATGACCCTGTGCTACCATGACAACCACCGAAAGTCATGTGATCACGCACGTGACTTCTGGTGGGGGCGGCGGTAAGTCAAAATCATGGCCGCGTGCATATACATTTCGCTGCCAGACTTTGGTAGTGCGATGTAAGGGGTTAAATGTTGCAAGTGAATGCGATTCCACTTGTAACATGCAGGTGCACATGTCAGCTGTTGAAAACAGCTGATATGTGCGTGGATCGCTGCATCCTGCCCACAGCAGGGGACGGGGCTTAACGTCACACGCTCCATGATGGATAGATCCATGAAGGGTCGTGAAGGGGTTAAATTAATTTTCCACATAATCCAACTCTCTCATTTCCAGCCAAAAGGCTAATCATCTCATAAGAAAACTCCTCTTTGTTATTCAGCAACTTGCAACTACTTGTTAGATCAGTCTTATGAATCCTGTTGCTCTAGCACTCAACTATGCTGCTATATGCTTCTTGATAGTGAATGTATCTATCCGGTACAGGTGCCATTCACACCTCTGTGCAACTTTGTTATTCGTCTCTGCAACTCTTGTGCTGCATATATGCAGAAGTGTTCTCTTACTGTGTGTAATCATATGTCTGCAAAAAAGTTAGTAGAATGCTTACACATCAGAAAATTCAATGAGTATCTGCACACTTGGCTGTACTTTCTATGGTGTTTCCTGCTTTGCTTGTCTGTCTGCCATCCTGAATACTGCCAGGTTCTGGTCTATACAGATCTGTGTGTCATCCAATAAGACTATCATGTCCAGTTTAAGTTGCTCACCGCACTTTGATTGCTTATAAAAGTCACCTTACTAGAGACAGCCTTAGGCTCTGTTCACTGTTCCGTATAAAAACATGGACAGTCCATTTTGGCCATCCATTTTCATACTTATGACATGATGAGCGAACCTGTGGATGTTCGCCGAACATGCACGGACTTAAAAAATTGCATTCGGCAATCGAATGTGACCCTGAACTTGACCCCGGACAACAAACCCCATACAAGTCAATGGAGACAAGGAGTTTTGTGCCGTAAAATGGCTGTAGTAAGTACTAGGGGGTTACACATGGAAGATAATGGTAGTAAGAACAGGATAGTTATAGATACAGTGTTTCCAAAAGGTCCACACTGCACTCAAACTATTTTCTGGGCCTGCTTATTAGGGTTCATAAATATGCCCTGCTTTCCCCTGCCACTCTCTGTGCCAGCATCTGTAACTAATTGTAGGCTACTCTACATGCCCCCCACCCTATGTCTGCATCTGTGATTGGTTGCAGTCAGCTTGCTATATGGTAGTTTAAAAAAAAAAATAATTTTAAAAAATGGCGTGTTCCCACCTTAATTTGATATCCAGTGCATGTAAAACAACAGCTACAGTCTTCAGCCCTGACCTGTTAGCTTTACCATGGATGGATATTAAAATAGAGGGGATCCTAAGGTATTTTTTTATTATTTAAATAAATAAAAAAAAAGGCATGGGGTCCTCCCCATTTTTGATAATCAGACACGATAAAGCAGATAGGTGATGGCTTGTATTATCAGGATGGGAGGAGCCATGGCTATTGCCCCCAGCATAAAAAGACCAGCCTATAGCTGCTAAGAATAGTCAGATCACATTAAATCTGCCAATCCTGGCGCTTTATCCAGCTCTTCCAAATTGCCCTGGTGCGGTGGCAATTGAAGTAATATAAGAGGTTAATGACAGCTGTGATTTGTCAAAAAAGTCCAGCTGCCATAAATCCCTGGATTAGTAATGGGAGGCATCTATGAGACACCAATATTACTAATCTTGTAAGAGAAAAGACATGCATTACACACATCAAAAAATCCCTAATTTGAAATTAAATACACATCTTTTACCCATTTATTAACCCCCAAACAGTCTTGCAGATCCTACAATAATCCATATTAAGTCCCATGATGTTTCTCAGCTCTGCTAATTCCATAGGCTACACGGAGAAAAAACATGTCCACTCTCTGCAGGCTCCGGGAATTACAGACTGCTGACGAGGTACCGTGGTCATACCAGGATTCCCACAGTGTAAATTCAGGTTACCTAGCTGCCAGACTTTCAAACTGTGAGACATGGCCATGTGCTGTACTGTGACAGTCCGGCAGTAAGGTCACCTGAGTTCACACTGGAAGCTCCTACGCTGGATATGGCTGTGATTAAACAGTCTGGCAGTGGCTTAAACTATCATGGAGGGTAGTGGGGAAGCCTCCTGTATGACCTCAGGGGCCTTAATTGCCTGACTATCTGACTACGAGTAACTGTTGTGACCCACAGTCCAACAGTCAGGTCACCAATTTCAAGACTGCTGCATCCCTCTGCAAGACATCTCACAATTTTGGACTTTTCAGAGCCCATCAAATCTCTCTTCTGACTCATTTTGCCAAAGGAAAGGAAGTTGCCTAATATTTAAGCACACCTTATATAGGATTATACCACACCCCTCCTCATTACAGAGATGCACATCACTTGATTTACTTAATTGGTAGTTGGCTCTCAAGCCTATACAGCTTGGAGTAGGACAACATGTATAAAAAGTATCATGTGATCAATATACTGATTTGCCTAATAATTCTGCACACAGTGTACTATAGTCAAAACTACTATTCTATGAAAACTACATAAAGGAGCCCAGGAAGAGATACATCACTGGAATCAGGCTTTCTTGTCCTATGTTATGCGGTTCTTAGATTATATAGCAAAACCTGCTGACAGAGGTTTTTGCTGCATAAAAATTAGATTATCTCTTTATTGCTTTATATACTTGTATCATACAATATATACACAAGCATTGAGAAACAACTAGCAAAACCTATGTCAGCAGATATCTGCACAATATTTCCTAGAGTTTTGTAATAGAGATGAGCGATGTTCGAGGTTCGCCAATTTCATGTTCGAGTGATTTTGGGGGGTGTTCGAGTCATGCGACAAACCCGAACGATTTGCTAAAAGTTCGGCAGTTCGAGCTACGTTCGAAAACGGTTCGATCACCAAAAGCGTGGCTTTTTACAGCTACGTGTGCAGGGAGCCATCACTGGCAGCCTGCGGTAAGCTGGTAACCAGGGTAAATATCGGGTATCCAAGCAAAGCGCTTTGCTTAGTAACCCGATGTTTATCCTGGCTACGTGTGCAAAAATCCCCGAAAGCCACACAGAAGCACTTCCGTGTGACTTCCGTCGGATGCCGCTGCAGTCTGTGTCCCGCTCCAGCTCCAGCCCCGCGGTTGCCCGCTCAGCAGTGTCTGCAGCTGCTCGCACTGTATGGTGTCAGAAGCTGCCCATAATGCAGTGATAGCAGCCGCGGGGAGGTTAGTGAAGTTCCTTACCTGCGGTGATGAAGTCCTGCCATCCCGACATCAGCGCTGTCACTGTCCTCCATGGCCACCGCTTGTCACATCTCCTCTCGCTGCCGACCCGAGACTGTCACTGGTGGTGACGTCACAGGCACCCGCAATACTTGGTTGTGAAGGCGGCGGTCATTGAACTCAGAGTCAGCTCTGCTATCAGGAGTGCAGCGATCACCGCAGGTAATGTACCTCGCTAAGCTCCTGACAGCAGCACTTGTCATGCCCTGCAGTGACAGCTCTGCTATCAGGAGTGCAGCGATCACTGCCGGTTATGTACCTCGCTATCCTCCTGACAGCAGCACTTGTCATGCCATGCAGTGACCTGGGCTGACCTATTGATGTTAGCTCAGGTCACTGCATTGCTCTCCCAGCCAATATGGAACATTCTGTTCTTCATTGACTGGGACATTGACTATGGTATAGAACGTCATGGGACCCCCTTCAATTACACCAGACCTGGATTTGTTTTTCTTTCTAATAAATTGGTGAAAGAAGGAATGTGTTGAGGAGTGTTTTTTCAAATGAAAATGTGTTTGTCGTCAATTTTATTTTTATTACTGACTGGGTTGGTGATGTCGGGTATCTGATAGACTCCTGACATCACAAACCCCAGGGCTTGATGCCAGGTGACATTACACATCTGATATTAACCCCATATATTACCCCATTTGTCACCACACTAGGGCAACGGGATGAGCTGGAGCTAACTTCTGGGGCGGCTGCAGCATGCTATTTTTAGGCTGGGGAGAGTCCAGTAACCATGGACCTCCCTAGTCTGAGAATATCAGACCCCAGCTGTCCGTTTTACCTTGGCTGGTGATCGAATTTTGGGGGACCCCACGTGTGTTTTTTTAAATTATTTATTTAATTTAAAATAACAGCGTGGGTTGCCCTCAGTTTTGGATTACCAGCCAAGGTTAAGCTGCCAGATGTGGTCTGCAGGCTGCAGCCGTCTGCTTTGCCCTAGCTGGCTCTCAAAAATAGGGGAAACCCCACGTCATTTTTTTTTAAAATTTATTTATTTTTTTGGCTAAATACAAGGCTAAGCACCCCTTAGTGCCACATGAAAGGCACCAAAGGGTGCAAAATTACAAAATGCAGGAGAGTGGGACATTTTGTGTTTTTCTGCCATTATAATGATAGAAAAGACTGATATAAAGTGTACAAGCACAAGAAATTCACCAGAGTGCTCTACGCTGTGAAAAGCAGTAGAAGATGGCACTGGAGTGAACATTAGAGTTGAGCGCGGTTCGTGGTTCGTGGTTCTCCAGTTCTAGGCTCGAGTGATTTTGGGGCATGTTCTAGATCGAACTAGAACTCGAGCTTTTTGCAAAAGCTCGATAGTTCTAGAAACGTTCGAGAACGGTTCTAGCAGCCAAAAAACAGCTAAATCTTAGCTTGGTTTCTGCTGTAATAGTGTAAGTCACTCTGTGAATCAAACTATTATCACATTTCAGTGTATAGTGTGCGTGAACAGCGCCTTCAGATCACTGCTGTTTCTATAATGGCGATCGCCATTTTTTTTTTTTTTTTTCTTGTCTTCCTTCCCTAAGCGCGCGCGTCTTGTGGGGCTGGCCAGCATGTCAGCCAATCACAGACACACACACACCTAAGTGGACTTTGAGGCAGAGAAGCAACGGCATGTGTGATAGGATCTGCATGTCACATGTCCCTGCATTATAAAACCGGACATTTTCTTCACGATCGCCATTATCTGCCTTCTGCGTCTTTGGTGTCAGACATCACTGTCGCAGTTCCGTCCTTTGTCCTATCGCCGATACAGCTGTATGCGCTGCATACACAGCGTTAGACAGCTTAGGGAGAGCACATTCTAGCAGTCCTTTTAAGGGCTCGTACCGGCAGGGTCAGAGAGCCATAGGTGACAGGTCCTGCAAACAGCAACAGCGTCTGTGTAGCCCAGGTCAGGGATTTCCTCCCTGCATTTCACCATTAGGAGGGAATAGAAAGGCAGGCTTCCATTCCTCTACCCAGAGCACCACAATCCTGCCACTGTACCCTCTTGTCCTCTGCACACTCCAACTCATTCTAACTAAGCCATTATACTAGCAAACACTCAGTGTACCTAGTGGCATCCTATACGTGGCTATTGGACTTTGCTATAGTCCCACTAGTGCCAAGACATTTGCAGAGCGCATCTGCCTGCGTTGCACACTCCAACTAATTATAACGAAGCCATTATACTAGCACACACTCAGTGTACCTAGTGGCATCCTATACGTGGCTATTGGACTTTGCTATAGTCCCACTAGGGCCAAGACATTTGCAGAGCACATCTGCCTGCATTGCACACTCCAAGTTTTTTAAACTAAGCAATTTTACTAGCAAACACTCAGTGTACCTAGTGGCATCCTATACGTGGCTATTGGACTTTGCTATAGTCCCACTAGTGCAAAGACATTAGCAGAGCACATCTGCCTGCATTGCACACTCCAAGTTTTTTAAACTCAGCCATTATACTAGCAAACACACAGTGTACCTAGTGGCATCCTATACGTGGCTATTGGACTTTGCTATAGTCCCACTAGTGCCAAGACATTTGCAGAGCGCATCTGCCTGCGTTGCACACTCCAACTAATTATAACGAAGCCATTATACTAGCAAACACTCAGTGTACCTAGTGGCATCCTATACGTGGCTATTGGACTTTGCTATAGTCCCACTAGTGCCAAGACATTTGCAGAGCGCATCTGCCTGCGTTGCACACTACAACAAATTATAATGAAGCCATTATACTAGCAAACACTCAGTGTACCTAGTGGCATCCTATACGTGGCTATTGGACTTTGCTATAGTCCCACTAGTGCCAAGACATTTGCAGAGCGCATCTGCCTGCGTTGCACACTCCAACTAATTATAACGAAGCCATTATACTAGCACACACTCAGTGTACCTAGTGGCATCCTATACGTGGCTATTGGACTTTGCTATAGTCCCACTAGGGCCAAGACATTTGCAGAGCACATCTGCCTGCATTGCACACTCCAAGTTTTTTAAACTAAGCAATTTTACTAGCAAACACTCAGTGTACCTAGTGGCATCCTATACGTGGCTATTGGACTTTGCTATAGTCCCACTAGTGCAAAGACATTAGCAGAGCACATCTGCCTGCATTGCACACTCCAAGTTTTTTAAACTCAGCCATTATACTAGCAAACACTCAGTGTACCTAGTGGCATCCTATACGTGGCTATTGGACTTTGCTATAGTCCCACTAGTGCCAAGACATTTGCAGAGCGCATCTGCCTGCGTTGCACACTCCAACAAATTATAACGAAGCCATTATACTAGCAAACACTCAGTGTACCTAGTGGCATCCTATACGTGGCTATTGGACTTTGCTATAGTCCCACTAGTGCCAAGACATTTGCAGAGCGCATCTGCCTGCGTTGCACACTCCAACTAATTATAACGAAGCCATTATACTAGCACACACTCAGTGTACCTAGTGGCATCCTATACGTGGCTATTGGACTTTGCTATAGTCCCACTAGGGCCAAGACATTTGCAGAGCACATCTGCCTGCATTGCACACTCCAAGTTTTTTAAACTAAGCAATTTTACTAGCAAACACTCAGTGTACCTAGTGGCATCCTATACGTGGCTATTGGACTTTGCTATAGTCCCACTAGTGCAAAGACATTAGCAGAGCACATCTGCCTGCATTGCACACTCCAAGTTTTTTAAACTCAGCCATTATACTAGCAAACACTCAGTGTACCTAGTGGCATCCTATACGTGGCTATTGGACTTTGCTATAGTCCCACTAGTGCCAAGACATTTGCAGAGCGCATCTGCCTGCGTTGCACACTCCAACAAATTATAACGAAGCCATTATACTAGCAAACACTCAGTGTACCTAGTGGCATCCTATACGTGGCTATTGGACTTTGCTATAGTCCCACTAGTGCCAAGACATTTGCAGAGCGCATCTGCCTGCGTTGCACACTCCAACTAATTATAACGAAGCCATTATACTAGCAAACACTCAGTGTACCTAGTGGCATCCTATACGTGGCTATTGGACTTTGCTATAGTCCCACTAGTGCCAAGACATTTGCAGAGCGCATCTGCCTGCGTTGCACACTCCAACTAATTATAACGAAGCCATTATACTAGCACACACTCAGTGTACCTAGTGGCATCCTATACGTGGCTATTGGACTTTGCTATAGTCCCACTAGTGCCAAGACATTTGCAGAGCGCATCTGCCTGCGTTGCACACTACAACAAATTATAACGAAGCCATTATACTAGCAAACACTCAGTGTACCTAGTGGCATCCTATACGTGGCTATTGGACTTTGCTATAGTCCCACTAGTGCCAAGACATTTGCAGAGCGCATCTGCCTGCGTTGCACACTCCAACTAATTATAACGAAGCCATTATACTAGCACACACTCAGTGTACCTAGTGGCATCCTATACGTGGCTATTGGACTTTGCTAAAGTCCCACTAGGGCCAAGACATTTGCAGAGCACATCTGCCTGCATTGCACACTCCAAGTTTTTTAAACTAAGCAATTTTACTAGCAAACACTCAGTGTACCTAGTGGCATCCTATACGTGGCTATTGGACTTTGCTATAGTCCCACTAGTGCAAAGACATTAGCAGAGCACATCTGCCTGCATTGCACACTCCAAGTTTTTTAAACTCAGCCATTATACTAGCAAACACTCAGTGTACCTAGTGGCATCCTATACGTGGCTATTGGACTTTGCTATAGTCCCACTAGTGCCAAGACATTTGCAGAGCGCATCTGCCTGCGTTGCACACTCCAACAAATTATAACGAAGCCATTATACTAGCAAACACTCAGTGTACCTAGTGGCATCCTATACGTGGCTATTGGACTTTGCTATAGTCCCACTAGTGCCAAGACATTAGCAGAGCACATCTGCCTGCATTGCACACTCCAAGTTTTTTAAACTCAGCCATTATACTAGCAAACACACAGTGTACCTAGTGGCATCCTATACGTGGCTATTGGACTTTGCTATAGTCCCACTAGTGCCAAGACATTTGCAGAGCGCATCTGCCTGCGTTGCACACTCCAACTAATTATAACGAAGCCATTATACTAGCAAACACTCAGTGTACCTAGTGGCATCCTATACGTGGCTATTGGACTTTGCTATAGTCCCACTAGTGCCAAGACATTTGCAGAGCGCATCTGCCTGCGTTGCACACTCCAACTAATTATAACGAAGCCATTATACTAGCACACACTCAGTGTACCTAGTGGCATCCTATACGTGGCTATTGGACTTTGCTATAGTCCCACTAGGGCCAAGACATTTGCAGAGCACATCTGCCTGCATTGCACACTCCAAGTTTTTTAAACTAAGCAATTTTACTAGCAAACACTCAGTGTACCTAGTGGCATCCTATACGTGGCTATTGGACTTTGCTATAGTCCCACTAGTGCAAAGACATTAGCAGAGCACATCTGCCTGCATTGCACACTCCAAGTTTTTTAAACTCAGCCATTATACTAGCAAACACACAGTGTACCTAGTGGCATCCTATACGTGGCTATTGGACTTTGCTATAGTCCCACTAGTGCCAAGACATTTGCAGAGCGCATCTGCCTGCGTTGCACACTCCAACTAATTATAACGAAGCCATTATACTAGCAAACACTCAGTGTACCTAGTGGCATCCTATACGTGGCTATTGGACTTTGCTATAGTCCCACTAGTGCCAAGACATTTGCAGAGCGCATCTGCCTGCGTTGCACACTCCAACTAATTATAACGAAGCCATTATACTAGCACACACTCAGTGTACCTAGTGGCATCCTATACGTGGCTATTGGACTTTGCTATAGTCCCACTAGTGCCAAGACATTTGCAGAGCGCATCTGCCTGCGTTGCACACTACAACAAATTATAACGAAGCCATTATACTAGCAAACACTCAGTGTACCTAGTGGCATCCTATACGTGGCTATTGGACTTTGCTATAGTCCCACTAGTGCCAAGACATTTGCAGAGCGCATCTGCCTGCGTTGCACACTCCAACTAATTATAACGAAGCCATTATACTAGCACACACTCAGTGTACCTAGTGGCATCCTATACGTGGCTATTGGACTTTGCTATAGTCCCACTAGGGCCAAGACATTTGCAGAGCACATCTGCCTGCATTGCACACTCCAAGTTTTTTAAACTAAGCAATTTTACTAGCAAACACTCAGTGTACCTAGTGGCATCCTATACGTGGCTATTGGACTTTGCTATAGTCCCACTAGTGCCAAGACATTTGCAGAGCGCATCTGCCTGCGTTGCACACTCCAACTAATTATAACGAAGCCATTATACTAGCACACACTCAGTGTACCTAGTGGCATCCTATACGTGGCTATTGGACTTTGCTATAGTCCCACTAGTGCCAAGACATTTGCAGAGCGCATCTGCCTGCGTTGCACACTACAACAAATTATAACGAAGCCATTATACTAGCAAACACTCAGTGTACCTAGTGGCATCCTATACGTGGCTATTGGACTTTGCTATAGTCCCACTAGTGCCAAGACATTTGCAGAGCGCATCTGCCTGCGTTGCACACTCCAACTAATTATAACGAAGCCATTATACTAGCAAACACTCAGTGTACCTAGTGGCATCCTATACGTGGCTATTGGACTTTGCTATAGTCCCACTAGTGCCAAGACATTTGCAGAGCGCATCTGCCTGCGTTGCACACTCCAACTAATTATAACGAAGCCATTATACTAGCACACACTCAGTGTACCTAGTGGCATCCTATACGTGGCTATTGGACTTTGCTATAGTCCCTCTAGTGCCAAGACATTTGCAGAGCGCATCTGCCTGCGTTGCACACTCCAACTAATTATAACGAAGCCATTATACTAGCAAACACTCAGTGTACCTAGTGGCATCCTATACGTGGCTATTGGACTTTGCTATAGTCCCACTAGTGCAAAGACATTAGCAGAGCACATCTGCCTGCATTGCACACTCCAAGTTTTTTAAACTCAGCCATTATACTAGCAAACACACAGTGTACCTAGTGGCATCCTATACGTGGCTATTGGACTTTGCTATAGTCCCACTAGTGCCAAGACATTTGCAGAGCGCATCTGCCTGCGTTGCACACTCCAACTAATTATAACGAAGCCATTATACTAGCACACACTCAGTGTACCTAGTGGCATCCTATACGTGGCTATTGGACTTTGCTATAGTCCCACTAGTGCCAAGACATTTGCAGAGCGCATCTGCCTGCGTTGCACACTACAACAAATTATAACGAAGCCATTATACTAGCAAACACTCAGTGTACCTAGTGGCATCCTATACGTGGCTATTGGACTTTGCTATAGTCCCACTAGTGCCAAGACATTTGCAGAGCGCATCTGCCTGCGTTGCACACTCCAACTAATTATAACGAAGCCATTATACTAGCACACACTCAGTGTACCTAGTGGCATCCTATACGTGGCTATTGGACTTTGCTATAGTCCCTCTAGTGCCAAGACATTTGCAGAGCGCATCTGCCTGCGTTGCACACTCCAACTAATTATAACGAAGCCATTATACTAGCAAACACTCAGTGTACCTAGTGGCATCCTATACGTGGCTATTGGACTTTGCTATAGTCCCACTAGTGCAAAGACATTAGCAGAGCACATCTGCCTGCATTGCACACTCCAAGTTTTTTAAACTCAGCCATTATACTAGCAAACACACAGTGTACCTAGTGGCATCCTATACGTGGCTATTGGACTTTGCTATAGTCCCACTAGTGCCAAGACATTTGCAGAGCGCATCTGCCTGCGTTGCACACTCCAACTAATTATAACGAAGCCATTATACTAGCAAACACTCAGTGTACCTAGTGGCATCCTATACGTGGCTATTGGACTTTGCTATAGTCCCACTAGTGCAAAGACATTAGCAGAGCACATCTGCCTGCATTGCACACTCCAACTTTTTTAAACTCAGCCATTATACTAGCAAACACACAGTGTACCTAGTGGCATCCTATACGTGGCTATTGGACTTTGCTATAGTCCCACTAGTGCCAAGACATTTGCAGAGCGCATCTGCCTGCGTTGCACACTCCAACTAATTATAACGAAGCCATTATACTAGCAAACACTCAGTGTACCTAGTGGCATCCTATACGTGGCTATTGGACTTTGCTATAGTCCCACTAGTGCCAAGACATTTGCAGAGCGCATCTGCCTGCGTTGCACACTCCAACTAATTATAACGAAGCCATTATACTAGCAAACACTCAGTGTACCTAGTGGCATCCTATACGTGGCTATTGGACTTTGCTATAGTCCCACTAGTGCAAAGACATTAGCAGAGCACATCTGCCTGCATTGCACACTCCAACTTTTTTAAACTCAGCCATTATACTAGCAAACACACAGTGTACCTAGTGGCATCCTATACGTGGCTATTGGACTTTGCTATAGTCCCACTAGTGCCAAGACATTTGCAGAGCGCATCTGCCTGCGTTGCACACTCCAACTAATTATAACGAAGCCATTATACTAGCAAACACTCAGTGTACCTAGTGGCATCCTATACGTGGCTATTGGACTTTGCTATAGTCCCACTAGTGCCAAGACATTTGCAGAGCGCATCTGCCTGCGTTGCACACTCCAACTAATTATAACGAAGCCATTATACTAGCACACACTCAGTGTACCTAGTGGCATCCTATACGTGGCTATTGGACTTTGCTATAGTCCCACTAGTGCCAAGACATTTGCAGAGCGCATCTGCCTGCGTTGCACACTACAACAAATTATAACGAAGCCATTATACTAGCAAACACTCAGTGTACCTAGTGGCATCCTATACGTGGCTATTGGACTTTGCTATAGTCCCACTAGTGCCAAGACATTTGCAGAGCGCATCTGCCTGCGTTGCACACTCCAACTAATTATAACGAAGCCATTATACTAGCACACACTCAGTGTACCTAGTGGCATCCTATACGTGGCTATTGGACTTTGCTATAGTCCCACTAGGGCCAAGACATTTGCAGAGCACATCTGCCTGCATTGCACACTCCAAGTTTTTTAAACTAAGCAATTTTACTAGCAAACACTCAGTGTACCTAGTGGCATCCTATACGTGGCTATTGGACTTTGCTATAGTCCCACTAGTGCCAAGACATTTGCAGAGCGCATCTGCCTGCGTTGCACACTCCAACTAATTATAACGAAGCCATTATACTAGCACACACTCAGTGTACCTAGTGGCATCCTATACGTGGCTATTGGACTTTGCTATAGTCCCACTAGTGCCAAGACATTTGCAGAGCGCATCTGCCTGCGTTGCACACTACAACAAATTATAACGAAGCCATTATACTAGCAAACACTCAGTGTACCTAGTGGCATCCTATACGTGGCTATTGGACTTTGCTATAGTCCCACTAGTGCCAAGACATTTGCAGAGCGCATCTGCCTGCGTTGCACACTCCAACTAATTATAACGAAGCCATTATACTAGCAAACACTCAGTGTACCTAGTGGCATCCTATACGTGGCTATTGGACTTTGCTATAGTCCCACTAGTGCCAAGACATTTGCAGAGCGCATCTGCCTGCGTTGCACACTCCAACTAATTATAACGAAGCCATTATACTAGCACACACTCAGTGTACCTAGTGGCATCCTATACGTGGCTATTGGACTTTGCTATAGTCCCTCTAGTGCCAAGACATTTGCAGAGCGCATCTGCCTGCGTTGCACACTCCAACTAATTATAACGAAGCCATTATACTAGCAAACACTCAGTGTACCTAGTGGCATCCTATACGTGGCTATTGGACTTTGCTATAGTCCCACTAGTGCAAAGACATTAGCAGAGCACATCTGCCTGCATTGCACACTCCAAGTTTTTTAAACTCAGCCATTATACTAGCAAACACACAGTGTACCTAGTGGCATCCTATACGTGGCTATTGGACTTTGCTATAGTCCCACTAGTGCCAAGACATTTGCAGAGCGCATCTGCCTGCGTTGCACACTCCAACTAATTATAACGAAGCCATTATACTAGCACACACTCAGTGTACCTAGTGGCATCCTATACGTGGCTATTGGACTTTGCTATAGTCCCACTAGTGCCAAGACATTTGCAGAGCGCATCTGCCTGCGTTGCACACTACAACAAATTATAACGAAGCCATTATACTAGCAAACACTCAGTGTACCTAGTGGCATCCTATACGTGGCTATTGGACTTTGCTATAGTCCCACTAGTGCCAAGACATTTGCAGAGCGCATCTGCCTGCGTTGCACACTCCAACTAATTATAACGAAGCCATTATACTAGCACACACTCAGTGTACCTAGTGGCATCCTATACGTGGCTATTGGACTTTGCTATAGTCCCTCTAGTGCCAAGACATTTGCAGAGCGCATCTGCCTGCGTTGCACACTCCAACTAATTATAACGAAGCCATTATACTAGCAAACACTCAGTGTACCTAGTGGCATCCTATACGTGGCTATTGGACTTTGCTATAGTCCCACTAGTGCAAAGACATTAGCAGAGCACATCTGCCTGCATTGCACACTCCAAGTTTTTTAAACTCAGCCATTATACTAGCAAACACACAGTGTACCTAGTGGCATCCTATACGTGGCTATTGGACTTTGCTATAGTCCCACTAGTGCCAAGACATTTGCAGAGCGCATCTGCCTGCGTTGCACACTCCAACTAATTATAACGAAGCCATTATACTAGCAAACACTCAGTGTACCTAGTGGCATCCTATACGTGGCTATTGGACTTTGCTATAGTCCCACTAGTGCAAAGACATTAGCAGAGCACATCTGCCTGCATTGCACACTCCAACTTTTTTAAACTCAGCCATTATACTAGCAAACACACAGTGTACCTAGTGGCATCCTATACGTGGCTATTGGACTTTGCTATAGTCCCACTAGTGCCAAGACATTTGCAGAGCGCATCTGCCTGCGTTGCACACTCCAACTAATTATAACGAAGCCATTATACTAGCAAACACTCAGTGTACCTAGTGGCATCCTATACGTGGCTATTGGACTTTGCTATAGTCCCACTAGTGCCAAGACATTTGCAGAGCACATCTGCCTGCGTTGCACACTCCAACTAATTATAACGAAGCCATTATACTAGCAAACACTCAGTGTACCTAGTGGCATCCTATACGTGGCTATTGAACTTTGCTATAGTCCCACTAGTGCCAAGACATTTGCAGCACGTCTGCCTGCGTTGCACACTCCAACGAATTATAACTAAGTTACATTGTCAGGGATATTTATTCTTTATTATTCTGCTGTTAATAAAGCTAGACCACCACTGCAATCTTCACCACCTCTCAATTTTTACTACCACATTTTCAGTCCACAATCTTGTCGCAATCAACATGAGTGGCAAAATGACAGATGCTGATGGAAAGGGGAAGAGGCGTGGTGGAAAAGGCAAAAAATGTTTTGTCAGTGGGGAAGGTGGCAAAGCTCCATTATCATCTGCTGAAGATAGACCATCTACTAGCAAAAGTAAGATGTCTACTACTTATTGTGGACAATCCGATGTGCTCCCTTTTTTACGGACACGAACAAGAGGAACAAAGGTAGATGATGGGCAAAAAAGGAAAATGCTTGAATGGATCTCAAGTGGTCCAACAAGTGCCCTCTCAGCCACTTCAAGTACCGCATCCAAAAAACACCATTCCTCTGAGTTGTCATCCCAATCACACTTGATTTCTCCCAGCTCTGAAGTCTCCATCAGCCCTGCACAGTATGGTGGAACTGAGATGGCTGAGTCTGCAGAGCTGTTCAGTCACACTATAGCCTGGGAATCAGAGGTCTGCTCCCAAGCTACAGTGAGTACAGAACAGGAAATGGTCTGCAGTGATGCCCAGAACCTTTGTGACTCAGATTCAGGCCGTGAGGACCAAGTTTCTGAGCATAATGTTGACCCTTTGTCACAAACTGTAACACCTGTGGTTATAGACAATGAGGAACATACTGATGAAGATGAGACGCAGATACCCGATTGGGATGACAACTTAAATATTCGGTCAGGGCAAGAAGAGGCTCGGTCTGAGGGGGAGGGGAGTGCAAACACAACAATTGATGATGACGTTCTAGATCCCACCTACTGTCAACCCCCAGTCAGGCACTCGAGGAGGTCAACAGAGGCGGTGGAGGAGGATGCAACCGACGACGAAGTTACCTTGCGCCTTCCTGGACAGAGTCGGAGCACTGGTAGCACGTCTACAACTGCATCCTCAGCCACCACTCTGCCTATGAGCATTATTCGGGGTGGATCAACAGGTCGCATGGCCTCTAAGCCTTGCCTAGCCTGGGCCTTTTTTCACATCGAAAAAGATCGCCCAACTCATGTGATATGTAACATTTGTCATGATTCTGTTAGTAGAGGTCAAAACCTCAGCAGTTTGACAACTTCTTCCATGAATCGTCACATGAATAAATATCATAAGTCCCGGTGGGAAGCTCACCGTGCTGCAATGCCGGCTAGCGGAGCGAACCATCCACCGCCCGCCCCTTCCAGTGCATCCGCACGCTCTTCATCTTCTAGGACTGTGGGGACAGCTGTCACACCTGTTTTTCCACGCAAAACTTCCACCACTGTAACCGCAACAGGCAGTTTGCTTGTAAGGTCGTCAGTTGGTTTGGAAGGGGAAACAAGTGAGTGTGTACAGCTCTCTCAGACATCGATAGCACCAACGTTGGATGAAGGCAACATCATGTCTCCGCCTGCACTTTCCTCACAAACCTGCATTTTTCCAGGGACACCCTACTCAACACCGTCTACACACAGCAGCCAGATCTCTGTCCCTCAGATGTGGTCAAATAAAAGGCCACTTCCTCCGACCCATGACAAAGCTAAGAGGTTGACTCTATCCCTCTGTAAGCTGTTGGCTACCGAAATGCTGCCTTTCCGCCTAGTGGACACACAGGATTTTAGAGACCTTATGTCTGTCGCTGTGCCCCAGTACCAGATGCCTAGTCGCCACTACTTCTCTAAGAAAGGTGTGCCCGCGCTACACCAGCATGTCGCACACAACATCACCGCTTCCTTGAGAAACTCTGTGTGTGAACGGGTGCATTTCACCACCGATACTTGGACCAGTAAGCATGGACAGGGACGTTACATGTCGCTGACTGGGCACTGGGTAACTATGGTGATAGATGGTGAAGGGTCTGCTGCACAAGTCTTGCCGTCCCCACGACTTGTGTGTCAATCCTCTGTCTGTCCAAGTTCCGCCACAGCTTCTGCATCCTCCACCTCATCTGGGTCCTCCACCTCCGCCCCAAGCCTGCCTGGTCAGGCCACCAGCGTTCTCACTGCGCAGAAGGAATCACGCACGCCTCATTACTATGCTGGCAGCCGAGCGCAACGGCATCAGGCGGTCTTTAGCTTGACATGTCTTGGTAATAAGAGTCACACAGCTGAGGAGTTGTGGTCAGCTCTGCGGTCCGAGTTTAATAAATGGTTGTCTCCACTCAACCTGCAGCCTGGTAAGGCCGTGTGCGACAATGCTGCAAACCTGGGTGCGGCCCTTCGCCTGGGCAAGGTGACACACGTACCTTGTATGGCTCACGTGTTGAACCTTGTCGTGCAGCAATTTTTAACACACTATCCCGGCCTAGATGGCCTTCTGAACAGGGCACGAAAACTGTCTGCTCACTTCCGGCGTTCAAGCGCCGCAGCTGAGCGACTTGCATCGCTCCAGAAGTCTTTCGGCCTGCCGGTTCATCGCCTGAAATGCGATGTGGCGACACGCTGGAATTCAACTCTACACATGTTACAGCGACTGTGGCAGCACCGCAGAGCCCTGGTGCAATACGTCATGACGTATAGCCTGGGCCAACGAGATGCAGAGGTGGGGCAGATCACCCTGATGGAGTGGTCTCAGATCAAGGACCTATGCACCCTTCTGCACAGTTTCGACATGGCGACGAATATGTTTAGCTCTGACAATGCCATTATCAGCATGACGATTCCAGTCATTTACATGCTGGAGCACACGCTAAACACTATTCGGAGTCAGGGGGTGGGACAACATGAAGGGGAGGAACTACAGGAGGATTCATATGTGCAAGGGACAACAACATCACCAAGATCCAGACGTTCATCATCACCAACGCAGCAGGCATGGGACCATGGGGAACAGGGATCGACAAGGGCGCATAGTAGCAGGCGAAATGTTGAGCAAGGTGCAGGAGAACATGAAGAAATGGAGGACGAACTGTCCATGGACATGAAAGACTCAGCGGATGAGGGAGACCTTGGTCAAATTTCAGTTGAAAGAGGTTGGGGGGAGATGTCAGAGGAAGAAAGAACGGTTAGCACCTCTATGCCACAAACACAGCGTGGACTTGGTCCGCATGGCTGCGCAAGACACATGAGTGCCTTCTTGTTGCACTACCTCCAACATGACAGTCGTATTGTCAAAATTAGAAGTGATGATGACTACTGGATTGCCACACTATTAGATCCCCGGTACAAGTCCAAATTTTGTGACATAATTCCAGCCATAGAAAGGGACGCACGTATGCAGGAGTATCAGCAGAAGCTGTTACTCGATCTTAGCTCGGCTTTTCCACCAAACAACCGTGCAGGTGCAGGGAGGGAATCTCCCAGTTGTAACTTGACAAACATGGGACGGTCTCGTCATCTTCACCAGTCTACCCGTACCAGTAGGACCGTATCTGGTGCCGGTAACAGCAATTTTATGGAATCTTTTCATAATTTTTTTAGACCCTCTTTTGCAAGGCCACCAGAGACAACAAGTCTGACACATACTCAACGGCTGGAGAGGATGATACAGGAGTATCTCCAAATGAACATCGATGCCATGACTGTGCAACTGGAGCCTTGCTCCTTTTGGGCTTCAAACATAGAAAAATGGCCAGAGCTCTCCAGTTACGCCTTGGAAATTTTGTCGTGTCCAGCTGCCAGCGTTGTCTCTGAACGTGTATTCAGTGCTGCTGGGTGTGTGCTGACAGATAAGCGCACGCGTCTGTCCAGTGACAATGTGGACAGACTGACGTTCATCAAAATGAACAAGTCATGGATCCAGAAGGAATTTACTACCCCTGTGTCATCCTGGGGAGAGTAAATGCTTGTGGATTTGGAATGTGCTTGATGCAAATCAAAACATCCTGTTTGCAACTAGGGCCCAAGTGCTGCCACTGATGGGGTGGGTGTCTGTGTGGCCCAATTTTTGGAAAAAAGGGAGACTCCGCTTGGAGTAACCCTTGCTTGCTGTGTTTTTAAAAGAAGCCAAGATGAACAGAGCTGGGATCAGGAAAGACTTTGCTACCTACCCCGGTGTCATCCTGGGGACGGATAAGAATGGCGTATTTTTGAATGTGCTTGATGCAAATCAAAACATCCTGTTTGCAACTAGGGCCCAAGTGCTGCCACTGATGGGGTGAGTGTCTGTGTGGCCCAATTTTTGGAAAAAAGGGAGACTCCGCTTGGAGTAACCCTTGCTTACATTGTTTTTAAAAGAAGCCAAGATGAACAAGTCATGGATCAGCAAAGACTTTATCTACGTACCCCGGTGTCATCCTGGGGACGGATAAGAATGGCGTATTTTTGAATGTGCTTGATGCAAATCAAAACATCCTGTTTGCAACTAGGGCCCAAGTGCTGCCACTGATGGGGTGGGTGTCTGTGTGGCCCAATTTTTGGAAAAAAGGGAGACTCCGCTTGGAGTAACCCTTGCTTGCTGTGTTTTTAAAAGAAGCCAAGATGAACAGAGCTGGGATCAGGAAAGACTTTGCTACCTACCCCGGTGTCATCCTGGGGACGGATAAGAATGGCGTATTTTTGAATGTGCTTGATGCAAATCAAAACATCCTGTTTGCAACTAGGGCCCAAGTGCTGCCACTGATGGGGTGGGTGTCTGTGTGGCCCAATTTTTGGAAAAAAGGGAGACTCCGCTTGGAGTAACCCTTGCTTGCTGTGTTTTTAAAAGAAGCCAAGATGAACAGAGCTGGGATCAGGAAAGACTTTGCTACCTACCCCGGTGTCATCCTGGGGACGGATAAGAATGGCGTATTTTTGAATGTGCTTGATGCAAATCAAAACATCCTGTTTGCAACTAGGGCCCAAGTGCTGCCACTGATGGGGTGGGTGTCTGTGTGGCCCAATTTTTGGAAAAAAAGGGAGACTCCGCTTGGAGTAACCCTTGCTTACATTGTTTTTAAAAGAAGCCAAGATGAACAAGTCATGGATCAGCAAAGACTTTATCTACGTACCCCGGTGTCATCCTGGGGACGGATAAGAATGGCGTATTTTTGAATGTGCTTGATGCAAATCAAAACATCCTGTTTGCAACTAGGGCCCAAGTGCTGCCACTGATGGGGTGGGTGTCTGTGTGGCCCAATTTTTGGAAAAAAGGGAGACTCCGCTTGGAGTAACCCTTGCTTGCTGTGTTTTTAAAAGAAGCCAAGATGAACAGAGCTGGGATCAGGAAAGACTTTGCTACCTACCCCGGTGTCATCCTGGGGACGGATAAGAATGGCGTATTTTTGAATGTGCTTGATGCAAATCTAGCTGTGAAGTGTACAACTGGGGCACAACTGCTGCCACTGAAGGGGTGGGTGTGTGTGGGCCCAATTTTTGGAAAAAAGGGAGACTCCGCTTGGAGTAACCCTTGCTTGCTGTGTTTTTAAAAGAAGCCAAGATGAACAGAGCTGGGATCAGGAAAGACTTTGCTACCTACCCCGGTGTCATCCTGGGGACGGATAAGAATGGCGTATTTTTGAATGTGCTTGATGCAAATCTAGCTGTGAAGTGTACAACTGGGGCACAACTGCTGCCACTGAAGGGGTGGGTGTGTGTGGGCCCAATTTTTGGAAAAAAGGGAGACTCCGCTTGGAGTAACCCTTGCTTGCTGTGTTTTTAAAAGAAGCCAAGATGAACAGAGCTGGGATCAGGAAAGACTTTGCTACCTACCCCGGTGTCATCCTGGGGACGGATAAGAATGGCGTATTTTTGAATGTGCTTGATGCAAATCAAAACATCCTGTTTGCAACTAGGGCCCAAGTGCTGCCACTGATGGGGTGGGTGTCTGTGTGGCCCAATTTTTGGAAAAAAAGGGAGACTCCGCTTGGAGTAACCCTTGCTTACATTGTTTTTAAAAGAAGCCAAGATGAACAAGTCATGGATCAGCAAAGACTTTATCTACGTACCCCGGTGTCATCCTGGGGACGGATAAGAATGGCGTATTTTTGAATGTGCTTGATGCAAATCAAAACATCCTGTTTGCAACTAGGGCCCAAGTGCTGCCACTGATGGGGTGGGTGTCTGTGTGGCCCAATTTTTGGAAAAAAGGGAGACTCCGCTTGGAGTAACCCTTGCTTACATTGTTTTTAAAAGAAGCCAAGATGAACAAGTCATGGATCAGCAAAGACTTTATCTACGTACCCCGGTGTCATCCTGGGGACGGATAAGAATGGCGTATTTTTGAATGTGCTTGATGCAAATCAAAACATCCTGTTTGCAACTAGGGCCCAAGTGCTGCCACTGATGGGGTGGGTGTCTGTGTGGCCCAATTTTTGGAAAAAAGGGAGACTCCGCTTGGAGTAACCCTTGCTTGCTGTGTTTTTAAAAGAAGCCAAGATGAACAGAGCTGGGATCAGGAAAGACTTTGCTACCTACCCCGGTGTCATCCTGGGGACGGATAAGAATGGCGTATTTTTGAATGTGCTTGATGCAAATCTAGCTGTGAAGTGTACAACTGGGGCACAACTGCTGCCACTGAAGGGGTGGGTGTGTGTGGGCCCAATTTTTGGAAAAAAGGGAGACTCCGCTTGGAGTAACCCTTGCTTGCTGTGTTTTTAAAAGAAGCCAAGATGAACAGAGCTGGGATCAGGAAAGACTTTGCTACCTACCCCGGTGTCATCCTGGGGACGGATAAGAATGGCGTATTTTTGAATGTGCTTGATGCAAATCAAAACATCCTGTTTGCAACTAGGGCCCAAGTGCTGCCACTGATGGGGTGGGTGTCTGTGTGGCCCAATTTTTGGAAAAAAAGGGAGACTCCGCTTGGAGTAACCCTTGCTTACATTGTTTTTAAAAGAAGCCAAGATGAACAAGTCATGGATCAGCAAAGACTTTATCTACGTACCCCGGTGTCATCCTGGGGACGGATAAGAATGGCGTATTTTTGAATGTGCTTGATGCAAATCAAAACATCCTGTTTGCAACTAGGGCCCAAGTGCTGCCACTGATGGGGTGGGTGTCTGTGTGGCCCAATTTTTGGAAAAAAGGGAGACTCCGCTTGGAGTAACCCTTGCTTGCTGTGTTTTTAAAAGAAGCCAAGATGAACAGAGCTGGGATCAGGAAAGACTTTGCTACCGACCCCGGTGTCATCCTGGGGACGGATAAGAATGGCGTATTTTTGAATGTGCTTGATGCAAATCTAGCTGTGAAGTGTACAACTGGGGCACAACTGCTGCCACTGAAGGGGTGGGTGTGTGTGGGCCCAATTTTTGGAAAAAAGGGAGACTCCGCTTGGAGTAACCCTTGCTTGCTGTGTTTTTAAAAGAAGCCAAGATGAACAGAGCTGGGATCAGGAAAGACTTTGCTACCTACCCCGGTGTCATCCTGGGGACGGATAAGAATGGCGTATTTTTGAATGTGCTTGATGCAAATCAAAACATCCTGTTTGCAACTAGGGCCCAAGTGCTGCCACTGATGGGGTGGGTGTCTGTGTGGCCCAATTTTTGGAAAAAAAGGGAGACTCCGCTTGGAGTAACCCTTGCTTACATTGTTTTTAAAAGAAGCCAAGATGAACAAGTCATGGATCAGCAAAGACTTTATCTACGTACCCCGGTGTCATCCTGGGGACGGATAAGAATGGCGTATTTTTGAATGTGCTTGATGCAAATCAAAACATCCTGTTTGCAACTAGGGCCCAAGTGCTGCCACTGATGGGGTGGGTATCTGTGTGGCCCAATTTTTGGAAAAAAGGGAGACTCCGCTTGGAGTAACCCTTGCTTACATTGTTTTTAAAAGAAGCCAAGATGAACAAGTCATGGATCAGCAAAGACTTTATCTACGTACCCCGGTGTCATCCTGGGGACGGATAAGAATGGCGTATTTTTGAATGTGCTTGATGCAAATCAAAACATCCTGTTTGCAACTAGGGCCCAAGTGCTGCCACTGATGGGGTGGGTGTCTGTGTGGCCCAATTTTTGGAAAAAAGGGAGACTCCGCTTGGAGTAACCCTTGCTTGCTGTGTTTTTAAAAGAAGCCAAGATGAACAGAGCTGGGATCAGGAAAGACTTTGCTACCTACCCCGGTGTCATCCTGGGGACGGATAAGAATGGCGTATTTTTGAATGTGCTTGATGCAAATCTAGCTGTGAAGTGTACAACTGGGGCACAACTGCTGCCACTGAAGGGGTGGGTGTGTGTGGGCCCAATTTTTGGAAAAAAGGGAGACTCCGCTTGGAGTAACCCTTGCTTGCTGTGTTTTTAAAAGAAGCCAAGATGAACAGAGCTGGGATCAGGAAAGACTTTGCTACCTACCCCGGTGTCATCCTGGGGACGGATAAGAATGGCGTATTTTTGAATGTGCTTGATGCAAATCAAAACATCCTGTTTGCAACTAGGGCCCAAGTGCTGCCACTGATGGGGTGGGTGTCTGTGTGGCCCAATTTTTGGAAAAAAAGGGAGACTCCGCTTGGAGTAACCCTTGCTTACATTGTTTTTAAAAGAAGCCAAGATGAACAAGTCATGGATCAGCAAAGACTTTATCTACGTACCCCGGTGTCATCCTGGGGACGGATAAGAATGGCGTATTTTTGAATGTGCTTGATGCAAATCAAAACATCCTGTTTGCAACTAGGGCCCAAGTGCTGCCACTGATGGGGTGGGTGTCTGTGTGGCCCAATTTTTGGAAAAAAGGGAGACTCCGCTTGGAGTAACCCTTGCTTGCTGTGTTTTTAAAAGAAGCCAAGATGAACAGAGCTGGGATCAGGAAAGACTTTGCTACCTACCCCGGTGTCATCCTGGGGACGGATAAGAATGGCGTATTTTTGAATGTGCTTGATGCAAATCTAGCTGTGAAGTGTACAACTGGGGCACAACTGCTGCCACTGAAGGGGTGGGTGTGTGTGGGCCCAATTTTTGGAAAAAAGGGAGACTCCGCTTGGAGTAACCCTTGCTTGCTGTGTTTTTAAAAGAAGCCAAGATGAACAGAGCTGGGATCAGGAAAGACTTTGCTACCTACCCCGGTGTCATCCTGGGGACGGATAAGAATGGCGTATTTTTGAATGTGCTTGATGCAAATCAAAACATCCTGTTTGCAACTAGGGCCCAAGTGCTGCCACTGATGGGGTGGGTGTCTGTGTGGCCCAATTTTTGGAAAAAAAGGGAGACTCCGCTTGGAGTAACCCTTGCTTACATTGTTTTTAAAAGAAGCCAAGATGAACAAGTCATGGATCAGCAAAGACTTTATCTACGTACCCCGGTGTCATCCTGGGGACGGATAAGAATGGCGTATTTTTGAATGTGCTTGATGCAAATCAAAACATCCTGTTTGCAACTAGGGCCCAAGTGCTGCCACTGATGGGGTGGGTGTCTGTGTGGCCCAATTTTTGGAAAAAAGGGAGACTCCGCTTGGAGTAACCCTTGCTTGCTGTGTTTTTAAAAGAAGCCAAGATGAACAGAGCTGGGATCAGGAAAGACTTTGCTACCTACCCCGGTGTCATCCTGGGGACGGATAAGAATGGCGTATTTTTGAATGTGCTTGATGCAAATCTAGCTGTGAAGTGTACAACTGGGGCACAACTGCTGCCACTGAAGGGGTGGGTGTGTGTGGGCCCAATTTTTGGAAAAAAGGGAGACTCCGCTTGGAGTAACCCTTGCTTGCTGTGTTTTTAAAAGAAGCCAAGATGAACAGAGCTGGGATCAGGAAAGACTTTGCTACCTACCCCGGTGTCATCCTGGGGACGGATAAGAATGGCGTATTTTTGAATGTGCTTGATGCAAATGTAGCTGTGAAGTGTACAACTGGGGCACAAGTGCTGCCACTGAAGGGGTGGGTGTGTGTGTGGCCCAATTTTTGGAAAAAAGGGAGACTCCGCTTGGAGTCACCTTGCGGTGTTTTACATGATTTTAGAAGGGCGTGCCATGCCTATATCTGTGTGTCCTCCTCTTTTTCCTTGTCCAGCTGTTTTGTTTTCGCATGAGTATATGTCCTTGTCACTTTCCAATGTGTTTGAGTTGTTTGTCACCTTTAGGACACCTTTGAGGGTGTTTTCTAGGTGTTTTTCTGTGTTTGTGATTGCCTGCCATTGTTTCCTATGCAGTTCGAGTTCGGTTCGTCGAACGTTCGACGAACCGAACTCGAACGGGAGGTCCGTTCGGCGAACCAACCTCGAGCCGAACCGCGACCGGTTCGCTCATCTCTAGTGAACATGTGACCGCCTCATGTAGGTTGAAGCTATGGATCCTGGGTAAATTTATGTATTTTCCCTCCTTCAGTTTTTTTGCAGTACGCAAAAAAATGGAAGGCACATGGATAACAAACGAATGACATATGGACCGTATACGGAATGGAAACAGATGCCACATGGATGCATCCGTGAAAAAAACGGACCGTTTTTTGCGGACCGCAAAAACGGATCAGTTGTGCGAATGTAGCCTTATTCTGATCTGCCGTTTATAAACAGCAGGCAGAAATAAGTGACTAGCGCCCCCCAGCGCAGGAAATCTCCATGGTTTCAGGGGGTAGCTGAGACCCTGGAGATCATGATTCAGGACGGTTTTTCCGGTCCCCGCTCACGTGATCACCGGTATACACCGTATACCGATGATCACGTTAGAGTAAATGATTATGAAAAAAATTATATAAAAAATTATTTATCTCGCATCTGGCATGAACAAACATGTCAGATGGGAGATAAATCTCCTTCCCGGTCCCCTCCAGTCCCCCGTGTCACCAAAGTGCCCCCCCTTCACCACCTCCCGGAAATCCAAGATGGCCACGCGCACAGCAGCGTGCCAGCCGCATTCACCCTACTCCTTTGATTTCTGTCGAATGTGCCATGACACATGCGACAGAAAACTCCTCCCCAGGCCCTGCCAGGTCCCCCCTATAACCCCACCGGTGTTCCCCGGTGTCCCACGGTACCTGTGCAGCATTGATGCCCCGCGGCCCCCTCCTTCACAATAGACACTGCCACATGCACAGAGCAGCTGTCAGCTCAGCGTCCTGTGTTCAGACACAGAGAGTGGTGGTAACCATGCATCTGTAAGCTACTGCAATGCCCTGCTCATGAGGTAAGGAACATAGTTGATCAGGAGAGCTATACTACATTTCCAAATGGAGGTATTTGATTTTATAGTTACCCTGCTGAACGACTACCAAACATGAGAGTCCGTTATACGCCACAAGAAAACATATCTAAATAGCGAGCTCTGTTGTTTAGTATTCATTCAGCTGGATAACTGGACGTAAAGGTGTATTCTATCTCCAAGATCCTATCCCCAAAATGTAGTAGGTGGAATAGCAATAATATCAGCAAATACCAATATTTGGAAATGTAGAATAGTTCTCCTGATTAGGCATGCCTTTACCTCATGAGCAGTGCATTGCAGATTTGATAGCAACAGTTACGACATGGACTCTGCTGCTGTTGACCCGGGGAGAGTGGGTACAGATTCATTGCACCCACATTCCTCACATAGAGGGTCTTCACCCCTATAAAATGGGGGATACATTCCCTGAGCGTCCCCCCCATATTCTGGATGGTCCAGAGTCGTTGTGGGACCCGCTTATTATTTTTTCCTTACAATAAATTGGTGAAAGAGGGAATGTTTTGACTAGTGTTTTTTCAAATATATTTTTTTCGTCTTTTTTTTGTTAGTACTAACAGTTTGTGATGTCGGGTATCTGATGATGCCATGATATCCCAAACAGCTGGGCTTGATGTCAGGTGACCTTACAACTAGTAACAACCCCATTTGTTACCCCATTTGCCACTGCACCAGGGCACGGGATGAGCTGGGGTGAAGCACCAGGATTGGCGCATCTAGTGGATGCGCCACTTCTAGGGCACCTGCGGCCTGCTATTTTTAGGCTGTGAAGGGCCAATAACTATGGACCTTCCCACTCTGAGAATACCAGACCACAGCTGTCCGCTTTACCTTGGCTGGTGATCCAATTTGGGGGGGGGGACCTACTTTTTTTTTGTAATTATTATTATTTATAAAATAATTTTAAAAAAAGAGCCTGTGGTGACCTCCACATTGGATCACCAACCACGGTAAAGCTGCCAGCTGTGGTTTTCAGGCTACAGCCATCTGCTTTACCCTAGCTGGCTATCAAAAATGGGGGGACCCCACGTCATTTTTTTTTTTTAACTATTTTTTTAAATAAAAAAAATTAAAGGGCTTCCCTGTATTTTGATTGCCAGCCAAGGTAACGCCAGGCAGATGGGGTGGCAACCCGTAGCTTGGAACTAAAAATATAGGGAAGCCCTTTTTTTAATTATTTCATGTATTTCATGAAATAATTTAAAAAAAACCCGACGTGGGCTTCGCCCCATTTTTGTGTCCAGCCGGGTACAACTAGGCAGCTGGGGATTGGAACCTGCAGCACAGGTTAGCCCGAGCTTTCTGGGCGCCTCTGCTGCGAATTACAGTCCGCAGCCGCCCCATAAAATGTTGCTTTCATAGAAGAGCCATCATCTGGCGCTGTATCGAACTTTTTCAGCTGCCCTGAAGCCGGGTGGCTTGCTGGGTAATAATGAGTTAATACTAGCTTTGTTTTACTAGCTAGTATTAAGCCAGAGATTCTTAATGTCAGACAAGCTTGACCCGGCCATTAAGAATCTCCAATAAAGGGTTAAAAAAGGCACCACACAGAGAAAAAATACTTTAATAGAAATAAATACACAGACACACTTAGAAACTCCATGTTTATTACTCCCTCTCACCCCTCCACGATCCTGGTCTTTTGTCTTCTTTTTCCTTCAACCTATGCAGCTCTGCTACATCAGACAGCACTGCATGGGAGGAAGACGCTGCTGCTTCCCATGCAGTCTAATCACACAGTGAGCGAGCAGAAGCTGCATGCTGTAAGCGGTGACGTAACCGCTGACAGGTAGGTTACAATAGCAACGGTTCTCCAATTACGTGATTCCCAATGCCACTATTTACCGGCTGTGACAGCTAGTCCCTGCATGTTGCTGACTCTGTAAAGAGCTCCCACATGCAGGAACTGGGAGTCGACCATGTGCCAGAGCATTTCGTCGGTTCACGGACATGCTCAAATGAGCACCGCGTACCGGAGAGATGCACTGACAGCACCTAGCATGACGTCATAGCCATGTGACCAGTCTGTCGCCAATGAGATAATAGACACATGACTGGTCACATGCTATTTTGCCTTTTGCTAAACTGAACCGAATTCGAACTCTAGGGGGGTGGCCCATCTCTAGTTTGTAAAGCTCGTGGCAAAAGCTGAAAGCTCGAATGGCTCTAAGGATACTTTAGTGTTTTTCTGTGGTAGAGGAATATCTGACAATTGCCTGCATTACCAATTGCCCTTTTTCATCTACCAGATACTTTAAAAATGTTCCAATTATTTTTTATTATGAAAACTAAAACAAGGTTTATTGTCTTCACATATTTTGTTAGTTTACATTTAGATTTCATCATTTATACACATGGACACATTTGTTGGTTCTCTTCTGTTAACGTAAGAAAAACCCACAATAGTCACTAAAATAATTTGAAACTGACAAAAGTAATTTTCAATTTAAATTTATTGAACATCAACTAATGAAAAAAAGTCATTGCTTTTCAATTGTGGTACAACAAAAAATAAAAATTAAGAAACAAGCTAATAATAATTGCCTAAAGAAAAAGCTGTCAATCCTAAGAAAGATTGAAAATATTTTGACTATATGGACATGATAAACTTTGGTGTGCCCTGCAATTAGCATCACAAGTGTCTACAAACATAATTTGCAGTCTACCTATAAAAGGATGAAAAATAGTCACTGTTCTGTTTGGTATCATAGTGTGCATCACACTGAACATGGAGAGTTGTCTCAAAAGATAAGAAAAATATATTATAGACAAATATGCTAAAGGTAAAGAGTATAAGACTATCTCCACTCATCTTGATGTATCTGTTTTTGATTGAAAATATAATTTCTTACAATCATTCATCAAAAACTAAATATCTACTGTGCCGAAGCCCAATACACAAACAATTCTACATCAGTCGTGCATAGCATGAGAATATAACGTACTGTACAGATAAACCTAAACTATGCATTGTATGCTTATGCTGCACAAACACTTAATATGAAAAGAAGAATTAAAGTCCAACAATAAAATACAACAAACCCTGATGGAGGATAATGGGAAGAAAGACAAGGGGAAGGGGAAATCACAGGCCTGAAGATTTATTGAAAGACAAAACACATGGAGGGGAGGGGGTAAAAGAGAAGGGTTTAGTCCTTGTCGTCATTATGTGGACCATCCAAGTTGGAATAATCTCTAAGCAGGATGTGAGTCAACGTGAGTCATTCAGGGATTAATATTCTCTTCTTCTGTAAAATAAAAAAGGGGGAAGTTTTGTCAAAGTAAAAAAAAAAACAGACATATACACAATGTAAAATTTTAAAAATTATAATGTGTAGACTTGTGAAAGATCTTGAGAGCAAAATTAGAGAAAAACACACAATTTCCTAAATGTTAAGGTAATTGTGTAGCCCTATGTGATTATATCCTAACATAAGTAAACTAGAAGTATTTTAAGTTTAGTTATTCAATTGAATTAATTCCAAAGCACATAATAAATATGTAAATGAGATAAATGAAAAAGAACACTGATCAAAATTAGATAACACTTTCAGATACCTGAAAGTTATTGGTGTTAATCTGGCACCTGGTGCTAGTTCCTTAATTGTCTATCAAACCGTGTGTAACTGGCACCCTAACTTTCAAGTTTGCACTGACTTTGCAAAAATGGTGTGCCGTTCCAAAGTTGTTGAAACACTACGGCACCAGGTTGTACAGATGAAAGCCAAATGGGTGACCGTATCAGCCATAACAAGAGAACTTGGTCTTTCCAAGTCTGTGATTTCAAGAATATTGCCTCTTTATAACATCAAAAACTCTTTGAAGTCCCCAAAAGGCTGGTCACCCTTGAAAGACAAATGCAAGAAAGATAATGCAGATAATCTTCATGAGTAATCAATTCAACACTGCAGCTGAAATTGTTCGGCAGTCCAGAATTGAACAGGGTAAGGATCTGTTTTGTCATACAGTATCATGACATTTAAGAGCATTTGGACTGAAAGCTCTAATTAGCAGAAACAATCAGAAGGCTAGACTCATCTTTGGTGAGAAGCATATTGTGTGGACAGATGAGAAGTGGTCCAAAGTTCAATTTAGTGATGAAAACAAGTTTCATTTATTGAGGTCTAATAGGAAACATTATATTCATCGATAAACTGGGGAAAGACTGAACCCAAAGTGAGTAAAGAAGTCAGTGAAAGGTGGTGGAGGAAGTGTTATGGTTTGAGGAATGTGTTCTGCAGCAGAAGTTGGACCTCTCATACAGGTGCATGGTAGAGTCAATGCAAGTGTGTATCAGAACCTTCTTCAACAACACATGGTTCCTTACTGGCGTTCATTACTCAATCGTCCAGCAATTTTCATGCAGGAAAATGTCCCCTGTCACACAGCAAAACAGGTAAAGCAGTTCCTTGAAACAGAAAACATTGAAACAATAAAATGGCCAGTCCAGAGTCCTGATGTAAACCCAATATAAAACATCTGTAAATTCCTTGGTAACAAAGTTGTGGCCAAGAAACCCAAAACAGTCTAAGAACTGTGGAAGAGACTGGAAGAAAAGTGGACCAAAATTACACCAGAACAATGTGAGAAACTAGTGATGTCCTGTCGCTGCTGATGTGCTGAACTCATTCAAAGCAAAGGCCTGTACACTTCCTACTGATTGGTGATTGTTAGTATCAATAGAAAAAAAATTGAGTCATATTCCATGATGTGAATAATAAAAATAATATTTATTAACAACACTGATTAAAATACTTAAGTCAAACAAGTGATAAAGGGAGAAGAAAGTGCAGGAGAAGGGAAAAGCACAAACCAGGGGACACGGTAAGGATTGGTATAAGAGCATGGATCAAAATCGGATAAATATAGATATTACACAATGCCCAGAAAAAAATTAGAATAATGTCTGATGATGTTATAAAACATTTAAGTTAGGTGAACCTCAATGCAAAAATTGCACTATGCCCAATGGCGGAACGGAAGACTGGAATTGTAAATGACGAGAAATATCTATATATAAAGCCAGTATAGCCATGTGTGTCACATAAATACACATATAAACTAAGGCATCAAAGAACAGTGTTTAGGGCGCCAGGATTAGTGGTGCTTAATTATGTGAATAAACGGACACACATAAAGAATAATTATATAAATGGCATAAGCTGCACAGGTTAAAGAATGGAAATCAAGCCACACATAGAAGTACAGGGTTGCAGTGCAACAACGACCACTAGAGGGCAAACCTCCTCGTCTAAAGAAAATCACGATGTAACTATAATCCAGCTCATCCATGTTATCCTGTCCCAATGGTAGGTGCTGTCCTGGGTGCCCCGACGCGCATTTAACGTTGGGCTTCCTCGAGGGGCCATGATTGGTGACTGTTGTTACCTTCAGAAAGTTTACTAATAATCTTTCATTGTGCTACAGTCATTGCTATTCTCTAATTTTGATTATCATTTTTTTTAGCAAAATAAAGATGCTTTTGTTGATAAGCTTTGGTTCTTTTTTAAAACACTGTTCTACTGGTATAGTGTGCACCTTATAAAAAACCCTTCAAATGTTGATCAATGTAGATTACATTATTTCTGAAAAAAGCAAGTGGTCATATATTGGTCTCTAATTTTGATCTCCAGTGTTTATTTGCTGGACCAAATAATAGACTCTTGTAAATTGAAACAAGAAAAGAAAGAAAAACAACTGAGATATGGTCAAAATATTAAAATTTTAATTTAAGACAGATTGTTCCAATCACAGGACTAAAATAGTACAGATGTTGGGAAAAAAACAGCAGAGGCAGAAAAAACAATGGGTTTGCATGATATAAAAAAATATTTGAAAATTCTATAATCATAGACTATTGTACAACCAATATCTTCTTGCACATAGGCGGATGGTAAAATCACGTACAATGTAAACTGCACATGTGCAAAAGTAGTATAATCTAAAGCCAAATGGTATACATACAGTATATGAATGCATAAACAGGTAGATATTAAAAGTGAGCAGTGCAGTAAAAGTGCTATTGCAGAAAAATAGTAATATAAATTTAAGTAATAAAAAACAATAAATGTGCTAGTGCACAATTATATAAATAAATAATAGTACGATATAATATAATCCACGATGAATAAATAAATACAGTTGAAATCAGAAGTTTACATACACTATCTAAAAACACAAATATGCATGTTTTTCTCTCTATCGACATAAAATTAGAATAATCATTTCACGTTTTAGGTCAATTTAGATTACCAAAATTATTTATATTTGCCAAATGCCAGAATAATGAGAAAGGGAGAATATTTTAAGGCATTTTTATTACTTTCTAAAAAGTCAAACGTTTACATATATTTGATTAGTGTTTGGTACAATAACCCGTAAACTGTATGACTTGGGTAAAATGTGTTCGATATCCTTCCCAATCTCCACACAATAGTTGGTAGGATTTTGGGTCCACTCCACCTGACAGAACTGGTGTTACTGAGTTCCATTTTTAGGTTGCTTTGCTCACACCTGCCATTTTTGATTTTCCCATAAATTTTCAACACGACTGAGATCAGGGCTTTGTGCTGGCCACTCCAAAACATTTACTTTGTTATCCTTAAGCCACTTTGTAACTAATTTGACAGAATGTTTCAGTTTATTGTTCACTTGGAAGACCCATTTCCGCCAAAGTTTTAAGTTTCTGGTTGATGTCTTGAAATGTTGTTTCAGTATTACCACATAATCTTCTTTCTTCATAATGCAATCTATTTTGTAAAGTGCACTAGTCCCTCCTGCAGCAAAACAATCCCTCAACATGATGCTGTCACCCCCTTATTACAAAGTTGAGATACTGTTCTAAGTGTTCAAAGCTTCTCCCTTTTTCCTACAAATGTAATGTGTCAGGTTTGGTGCAAGGAGGTGGATCCATGGGACCGCGCACCAGACTCCTCGAAGGAGACGACCAGGAGTGAACCCCTATACAGGGGCTGTCTGGCAATCACCCCAGAAGGCCTAGATGCGCAGCAGCCGGGACACTGGAGCATTGCGAGATAGCATCCGAAGATGTCCACACAGGATATGGAGGCTGGTCCAAGATAGACGTGGACTGAGAAGAATCGGGTACAGGTGCCAACTGGAGATGGCAAATGGAATACGGGGCCAGCGAGGGTGCAGCCAGGCGATACCAGGCGGAGTCCAGGATCGGTGACAAGTACAGGCTGGAGGAAGATGACGGGATCCACAACAGTCTGACACCGGAGATTCTCCTGGAAAGCCGAAGGACCGGATACGCACAGGCAGCACTCGGGATCTGTGGGCAGAGACAGGGTTAATCCTGGGCACAAGACACAGGGGACCTGAAAACTAGCACAAGAGACACGGCTACTGGTACACGTTGAACAGGCACTGCCCACATGGAAAAGGAAGTCTTTTATACCCTGAACCTGTATTCAGCCATTTCCTGTTTCAGAGACGCTGGCTCTTTAAGAGAAGGGGAGAGAGCGCGCCCGTGCCTAGTGCGCATGTGCGAGACCCGGGAGCCGGAGAACAGTGCAGGACGCAGGGGAGATGAGGCAGAAGTTCTAGAAGCAGAGTCCCGGGACACAGCGAGGCGCCGGGACCGCCGAGCGGGATGCGCAGGGGAAGCTGAGGGAGGAGAGCGGGAGTGCCGGCTGTGGTCGGGGTGCATGGGGACAGGACCGGTAAGTGATGAGCGGCGCCGAGATAAGTGGCGAAGTGACGGGCGGCGCCGCAGCCCCGGGAGCGTGACATAATGATGGTCATTATGGCCAAACAGTTCAACTTTAGTTTTGTCAAACCACAGGTCATGTTTCCAAAATGAATGTCTTTGATCCTGTGTGCATTTGCAAACATTAATCAGGCTTTTTCTTTTGGAGTAATGGCTTCTTTATGGCAGAGTGGCCTTTCAGTTCATGTTGATAAGGTACTCGTTTCACTGTGGATATTGACACAACTTTACCAACTTCCGCCAACATCTTCACAAGGTCTTTTGCTTTTGAACTTGGAATGTTATGCACATGTCTGAAAAAAGCATGTTCATCTCTGGTACACAGAAGCCGGTATGATGGCTGAACATTTCCATTTTGTTTGTATACAATTGTATGTACAGAAGAATGAGGCACCTTCAGTTATCTGGAAATTGCACCCAAGGATAAACCAGACTTGTGCAAGTCTATAATTCTCTTCCTGAGATTTTAGCTGATTTCTGTTGACTTTCCCATGTTGCTACATAAAGAAACAGTGTTTTTCAGGTGTGCATTAAAATACATCTATAGGTATGTCTCTAATTAGTGTTGCCAATAAACCAGAAGCTTCCAAAGACATGACATTATCATATGGGCTGTCCCATATTACCTAAAGGCAAAGTACTCTTATTGTATGTAAACTTTTGACTTTGCAGAAAGTAATAAAAATGCCTGAAATTATTCTCTTTCTCATTATTCTGGCATTTGGCAAATATAAATAATTTTGGCAATCCTAATTGAACTAAAATAGGAAAGATTTATTCTGATTTCATGTCAAATAGTGAGAAAAACATGCATATATGTATTTTTAGATAGTATATGTAAATGTCTGGTTTCAATTGTATATAACTACAGCATAAATAAATTATAGCACATACTTTGGCAAAGCAGTATAAATGGGGCTACTGAACATAAATTATACAGATATGCTGAGTACAATGAAGTTGGAAGACTATTGCACATGGACCATATAAGTATGGAGTGTAAAACAATCATAGTGAGCAACAGCACATTGCAGCATGAACAGTATTATTTGTATAGTGCATAAAAAGGAACATATGGTTATTTAGAGCAATGATTGTATGATATAGAGTGAGAACAAGAAGTTTAATTTATATCACGTTGTGAAATGAAAGGAGACCACGCTGGATGCAGTGTCCTTTCATGAGGGGGTATGAGTTAGTCTGTCTGCATTTTCCTGTGACTGACGACTGCGCCTATCTGTTATGATAGCACAATAAAAATCAGATCAGACAGGATGCTAGTGACAGGGCAGGCTAACACCTCCAATAAGTACAAAGAGAGTTCTTGCCACATGTCTAGTTTGGACATCCAATAGTTACAGTATAGGGCACTGAGGAATGAAGAGAATGCTAGTACTGTTGTCTAGGCACTGTACTCTTTCGACATCTTCATCAACTTATCTCTTCTTGTCAGAGTACTGTCACTCTGTGCCCGTCGGGGTTCCACCAGGCACCAGTGAACCCCCCAAAAGCAGTGACAGGAACAATGTACATTGCAAACATAGAAACATTGTGGACCATGGAGCTAAGGAGAAGGAAGAAGGGACACCTCATTCACTTACCTAAGGCATTTCTCTAAGCTGTATGAATTCCCTATAGGGGTTCTTTTACCCCATCGTTAAACAGGATACTTAGTCCCTTGCTAGCCCTAAACTCACTGTCACTAGTGAGATGGCCGGCAAGAGCACTAGTCCTAACGCTGCAATAATAAACATAAGGGAAGTAGACAGACAAGGGAGCAATGACAATTAGTCACTAGGATACTTGAGCAGTGCCGATTACATTCGCCCATTACTAATGATGACTGGAAGAGTCTAATCAATGACTATTTTGTAGTTTTTGAACAAAACACTTCTAAAGAATATGATCTGTATGAAAAAAATCTCTGTACAGAGAATCAGAAGGGATGTATAAAGACACTGACATATAGAATTTCAAAGTACTATAAATGATACTTATGAGACAGTTTTCTCTATTTTGAAAGATAATTATTATATCTCTATAGCAACAAAAGACAAGTAAAGGCATTAATTATCATGAAATATATATTGGAAACACAATTAAAAGCTAAATTGCTAATTTACCAATCAAAGCAAACGAGTCTGACAAAGTACTTTTCCAGCTATAATGTGCAAAGTTTAAGTTCAAGTTAAAATATTTATTTGTTTGCTACCACAAGGGAAATATACAATATACACACAAGTGGATAGAGTTTAGTAGAGTTGTGAATTAGGTAAATCTTACAATAGATAAGGGTTCCCTGGAGACATTTTCAATTCATGGTATGTAAATACGTTACTAATTTAAAAGGCACTAGTAGTCATTTGTCTTAAATTCAAAATTAAATTGGTCTTCCACAGTTCTTATTTTTTATTTTTACTTGTTAATACATTCAGAATTAGGTAGTCACATTAGGCATAGGTAAGGCTTAGGTATGAACCTTACTGAATTGAAAACGTAAGTTAATGAGTTGTCCAAGCGTGACATGACCATTAACTAATATATGTTGATCATTCAAGAGCTGTTTGACAAAACAAAAGGCTACAAGTTATTGATCTGGGTGACAACATAATTTAAATGATAATATGTTGCAAGGTGATCAATGCATCTCATTCTGGATAGGAAAAACATGTGATTATTAATATATGACCACACTATTAGCAGCTAAATTGTACTTGGAGGCTATTCAAAGAAGTAGAGCTAAATAGGACCTGGTAGCAGGATTTTTTATTGCAAAATAAATACTTGGCTATAATGACAATTTAAAGATGACTAAGCTGTTATATAGTGATGAGAGAATATTTTTGGCACTATTTGTTAATCGCACGATTAAGATATTTGTAATATCCTTTGCACGTATTCACCTCCCAAGTATTGAGTCCCCCCCTGCATGTTTGGCGCCTGATTTTCAGCCATTTAACAATCAACTGGTGAGGTGGGCTTTACAACACCCCAGGGAAATTTTGTTCAGCTGGCATTCATTGGAAAATGCTGGTATGAATCATCAATGTATTACATTTTCCGATACTTGTGGGTGTCAAAAATTTGGTATACTCATGTGTAATTAATCGCCAATAAGAAAACTATTAAAGCAAACGTGATTTTTGCATTTTCTGTAAAAATTTGAGATTTATAAACACTGGGGTATAGGAAGCCCCACATCACCAGTTGTGTGACAAAAATCCCACCTCACCAGTTGATGGTTAACATGCTGGTATTGCCTTCCAATCACAGTGATGCCATAGCTATTTTTGCTAATGGCATTAATGTGATTGCGCGATGCAGGGACATTTTCTTTTACGTCCGCTCATTAAAGCAGGATAATTACACTTACCAAGTTTACCTGACACATTAATTCCTTATCCCCTCAATAACATTCATTAGAACCCTCTATCGGATCACCGGACTGTCAGATTGCGGGACACTGCCACATGGCAATCAGGCAGTAGTTTCCACTTTTATTGAGAGCAGTGGATTTAACTATCACTGAGGGCAGCTAGAAGCTGCCAGTGTGATCTCCAGTAACCTGTCTGCCGGATTGTCAGACAGATGTTGCTCCATGTCCCACAATCCGAAAAACCGACGGTCAGGTCACACTTGGGGATGCCTGCTGCCCTCAGTAAAAGTTGAACCTGCTACTCTCAGTAAAAGTAGAACCTACTGTTGGATAGCCAGACTGTCGAATTGAGGGACATGGCTACATGGCAACCCGGCAGCGGGTTCCTCTTTTACTCGGTACAGCGGGTTCAACTTTCACTGAAGGCAGCAGGGAGCACCAAGGGTGACCTTCAGTGACCTAATTTCCAGTTTGTCAAATTGCAGATATGGCAGCACAGCAGTCTGGAAATCCAGCAGTAAGAAAACCAGAGTACACACTCGGTGCTCCTCGAAACACTCAGGGAAAGTTGAACCTGCTGCTCTCAATGAACTTGGCATCCACTGCCTGATCACCAGACTGTCGTATTGCGGGACATGGCTGTATGGCAATCCGGCAGCAAAAATCACTTTCACTGGGAGCATCAGGTTCAAATTTCATTTAAACCAACTTTTCACAGTCAGGTATCCCACTGACCTCAGTGTGTTTCAGAAGCTGTAGTGAGTTTTCACATTTTACATCACTGTAGCTTCTGGATGTAGCAGAGCTGGGATCATCTGGGATGCCATGTGGATTATTTTGGATCTGCCTGGGTGTTTAGGGGTTAAAAAATCATGAAAGAGCATTTTTTTTATTCAAAACAAAGGATTTGTGTTTAGTTGTTTTTCTTTTGACTTACAGGGTTGGTAATGGGGGTCTTATAGATACCACTCCATAACCAACCCAGGGCTTGATGGCACCAGTAATTTTTTACAAATCACAGCTGACATAATCCCCATATATTACCCCAATTGCCACCCATCCAGGGCAATTGGGATGAGCAATTGGTGCATTTAATGGATGCAACATTTGTTGGGTGGCTGTGGGCTGCTATTTTTAGGCTGGGGAGATCGATAACTATGGGCCCCCCCAGCCTGAGAATACCAGCACCAGCAATCTGCTTTATTTTGTCTGGATATCAAAATGGAGGGGGTACTCATGCAATTTTTTTTTTAAATTATTCATTTAAGTAATTTAAAAAAGCCATATAATGGATAATAATCTTTAGTTATATAACTCCAATATACTCTGCAGTGCTTTACAATTCAGAGGTTCATATAGAAAAAAAACCAGTAACAGTTATAGAATATACAATAATTAAAGCAAAAATAAAAACAACCCTGCTTATAAGAGCTTACAATCTAGTGAGGTGGGGTTACACAAGGTTTAAGTGCTTAGTTACAACAACGGTTCAGCTATCTTTAAATAATGGGATGATAGATACAATTTTGCATGAACCTGTCATCAGGTAGTCTTTGTTATGCTTTGGAAAATGTGGAGTTTGTGGAATAATTACTGTTCTGAGAAAATGGATAGTGATAGGCTACCCTAAAAAGATGTGTTTTAAGGAGTGTCTAAAGATGTGCAAGTCTTAGTTTTTTCGGGTAGAGCATTCCAGAGGATTGGTGCAGGTCGGGAAAAGTCTTGCAACTGGGAGTGGGAAGTTCAGATCAGTGTGGATGTTATTCAAAAGTCATTTGCGAAGCATAAGGAACGGGTAGGAAGATAGAGAGATATGAGGGTGGAGAGGTAAGGGGTGCCATTTTGGGAAGAGCTTTGTGGGTGAGGACAAGCAATTTAAATTGTATCCTATAATGGGGTCATATGGGGTCCCTCGTATTTTGATACACAGCCAAGATAATGCACATGGCTGAGAGCTGCAGCATATAGCCATCTGCTTTATCTGCACTGGGTATCAATATACAGGGGACCACACTCTATTTTTTCCAATTATTTATTTATTTTTACACTCTACTTCTTTACTCAGGCTGCTAGTGTGATGGCAACTAATCTCACACACTGTCACAGAGGGTGGGTGGGGGAAGCAGTGCATATTTATGAACTTTAATGATCGCACCAGAAAGCAGTGTGACAGCTGTGGGGAAACTCTGTAAGTTTAATTTGCCTGCTTTAATCCCAGTAATACTATGATAACATTAACCGCAGAAACCAAATGTGAGTCAGAAATGCATCCATGCATCTTTCCCATGCTGTTACCATTCAGTTTAAGCACTACTTCCTACTTCCATGGCCCTCAGGATAATTATTAAAGTTTCCCTTTGACTTGCATTGAGTTTTTTATTCATGACAACTATGGAAATAGTAGTAATTATTCTGCTCGAATAATCTAAATCCGAATATTTTACTATTTGGTCATCTGTAGTCATAGTGTTGGCACCCTTGAAATTCTTCCAGAAAATTAAGTATTTCTCCCAGAAATGTATTGCAATTACCCATATTTTGTTATACACATGTTTATTTCCTTTGCACATATTGGAACAACACAAAACAAACTGAGAAAAAAGGCAAATTGGACATCATTTCATACAAAACCACCAAAATGTGCAAGACAAAATTGTTGACACCTTTCCAAAATTGAGGGTAAACAACTTTATTTCAAGCATGGGATGCTCGTTCAAACTCACCTGTGGAAAGTAACAGGTGTGGGCAATATCTAAATCCCACCTGAAACCAGATAAAAAGGTGAGAAGTTGACTCAATGTTTACATTGTGTCTGTGTGTGCCACACTAGGCATAGAGAACAGGAAGAGAAAATAGCTGTCTGAGGACTTGACTAAAATATTTGAAATATCAATAATTTCCAAGTTGCAAGTCCATCTCCAGTGATCTTGATGTTCTTTTATCGACAGTGCACAACATAATCAAGATATTTACTACTAATAATGTGGCACCCTAAGGTTAAGTAGCCACAGTAACACCTGGTAGGTGCAGGAAGGGATTTCCACATTAGGAGAATTTACATGATACACGCACACATCAGACTCATCACAACACTCTACTAAACCGTAGTTAGGGTCTAGTGCAGATGAACTTGTATAGTGGTGAGCACTGTCCCTCAAACCAGCCTGGGGGTGGAGCTTAGTGGGTGAGGTGTCTGAGGTGAGTGGTCTGGAATCTAGTTAGTTCCAGTCAGAGCCAGTTAGTTCCAGTCAGAGCCAGTCAAAAGAGAGTTGGCAGAGTCAGTCGAGTTGAGTGAAGTATGAGAGATCCTGTGTGAGGGTCGGAGGTGAGGCGATACAGAAAAGGGGTGGAGGAATCAATTCAGTGCACCCCCGAAGAAGCAACCCAGATATCGGAGTCCGAGTCTGCACGAATTCAGTCAGGCCCAGCAGAAAATCCCGGAGAGCAAAGAGGACTTCAGTCTCCTGGCGCAGGAACACATGTAGCACAGCCATCATTAGAGCCAGGGACCGCAGCAGAGTTAGTGGTGCCCAGGAGAACGGTTATCACCGCCTGCTATACAAGTGAGCAAGTGAGAGATACAAGAGAGGTCAGGGCCAGGTTTTAGACAGCCCAGAACTTAAACAAACATACAGTAACAAGGAGGCCTCATAACTCATGAATGTGGAAATCCCAACTGCCACCTGACCACCCAGATTGTACCCAGGACTTGACTTTGCCAACAACATCAGTAAAGGTACAGAAATAAGGGCCCAGTGTTTTTGTTACAGTTATTGTTATCAAAGATACAGCTCTCACTATGGACTTTGTTTGCCTGAACATGGGGAGCTGCACATCAGTGGCCTTGAAGAAACCGTTATCAAGACTCGTGTGGTAAGCTGCCTCCCTGTGTGTAAAATCTTGATCCTTCCCAAGGGCCCCGGGGACATGCTCCACCTACGGGGAGCGTGACAAACTAGCTGCTTTATCATCACCCGGAGATCTGCAAGCATCGCCGGTAATATTACCGGGAACCGTAGGTGGCGTCACAAGACACTTTTATTTTATTTATTTTTACTATTTTTTCACAAGACTTCTTTTAACTGCCACCAAGGTCAGGGGACCGGGCACAGCCACCTGTGGCAATACACTGAAAACTATAAGCCCGGGACAGGGTTCCCCACGACCCTGGGTCAGGCTATAACACTGTAGTTAATCTCCCTGGATATGGACAGCAGAAAAAGATTAATCAAAGGCTGAAACCCAGGATAGTCAAGCTGGTGGATACGCAGGCCAAATCAAGTTCCACAAAAATACAAGCCATTTTGCATGCAGGATCAGGGTGCATCAAATGAAATGCTATGATAGGAGACCCAGTAGGACCCCGCTGCTGATATAGAGACATAAAAAGCTAGATTTCAGTTTTACAAAATGTACACGATTAAGCTAAAATCCTTATAGGAAAACATCCTCTGGACACATGACACCAAGATAGAAATTTGGGAAAGGACATCATTCTACTATTTATCGAAAACAGAATGTGACCTTCAAAGAAAAGAACACAGTGTCAAATATTGTGGAGGTTTAAAGATGTTTTCAGGTTGTTTTGTAACTTCTGTCAATGGTTGTCTTTACTGTGTTCAATGTATCATGAAATAGTATGATTACCAAAGGATTTTTGGTCAGTATGTATTGCCTAGTGTCAGAAAGCTGGGTTTGCATCTTAGCTTAGGAATGACAGCAAACATACTTCAATAAGCACCAAAAAAATGGATGGAAACAAAGAGCTGGAGAATTCAGAAGTGGCTAGTAATAAGTCAAAATCTAAATTCCAGTGAACATCTGTGGAGAGATCTTAAAATTATTCTTGTTGGAAGGCACTCTTTTCTCATGTACAGAGAAGAAGAAGAAGAAGAAGAAAGAAGAAGAAAAAAGAAGAAGAAAGAGGAAGAAGAAGAAAGAAGAAGAAAGAAGAAGGAGAAAGAAGAAGAAGAAGAAAGAAGAAGAAAGAAGAAGGAAGAAGAAGAAGAAGACTGGAGCAGTTTACAACAGAACAGTGACCAAAAATTCCAGGGGAGAGGTGTAAGAAGCTTGTTGATGGTTATAGGGAGCAATTGACTGCAGATATTTATTCCAAAGGGTGTGCAACCAGATATTAAGTTGAGGGTGCCAATAATTTTGCCCTGCCATTTTTTTGAGTTTTGTCATGCCTAATTTGCCTTTTTTTCCTCTGTTTTTTTTCTTCAAATACACACAAATGAAAAAAGATGTGTATTACAAAACGTGTAATTGCAATAACTTTCTCAGAGAAAAAAATCATTTTCTGAAACAATTTCAAGGGTGTCTACACTTTTGGCCATGATTGTATTTTTTTAAGAAGTTCTTGTTCTTCAGTATTTAATATGTTAATAAAGTATTAGTGCAGTGGGGATGGATGATGCAATAGGTCTTTACCTGCCAGTTTGGGTATTAGCCAGTCCCTCAGCCTACTTTTGGTCTTTGAATAATAGACCTGCCTCCTCTATGCAAAATATCATGCAGTTGCTGGCAATGCCTGTGGAGGAGCAAGCAGCTAACTTACACATTATATAATTAAGTAAAAAAAATTGATTTGCATATGCACCACCTAACACAATGATGACACCTATGTGAAATTTTGGCCAGAGGAGGCAGGTCACTTAAAAATCAGTGACCTATCAAAGTCCAGGAGCCATCAGAGGGGCCATTGACTTTATATCCAGGTATTCTGTGCTTTGTAGTTTGTGAGCTCCTGTTTGATTTTTCAATCTGCATTATCTTCATGGCTCAGACTTGCAGATAACCCTTCCTCTGCCTAAGGGCTATTTTCCACTTGCGTATAGCTTCCGATGCAAGAGCATCAGAAGCAATATGCATAATGACCCACAGTTGCGTGCGTCAGCCGATGGTCATGCGACTGTAATGCAATCTTGTGATCATATCACAGCTGCAGAGAAGAGGGAGGGAACATTTTCTCCCCATCTCCTCCACTGTCTGTCTCTGCTTATATTGCACTGCAGTTGCATAACATGCAAGTGCTGTGTGGTGTTTCACACGCTCCCATAGGCTTGTATGGGGGTGCGTGAGCTGAGACTCGCTGCAAAATGCAGCATGCTGCAATTGCACCGAGAGCACGATTCGTGACAAGAAATAAAAGTCAAGGGTACACTGCTCCGTAGTTTTGCACTGGTGCGAGTGCAATCCAATGTTTCATCGGATCGCACTCGCACATAGAAATCGCAAGTGTAAAAGAGCCCTAAAACATAAATTTTGCTCTCGGGTTGTTCATATTATAAATGCTGCCAAAAAAGTCAATATCTCTTTTACAAACTATTTTTCTTATCATTGCTGCCAGTGACTATCTGCTAATTAATCTTTAGTCTGCTCTAAGCATAACAAACTCTTCTTTGGAAATGTTTACACTACAACGTGCTGCTGCTGTGTGTTCTTTGTTGAATATTCATCTTCAGTTCCTGTGTATGTGTACATCCTGCCTAAAAGTATTTTGGTGTTCTCTGCTCAGCTTGTCTGCCTCTTGCCCTGGTCATAAACTACTGGATATGAAGGAGGTTTCAACATACAAGTCTTACATAAATCAACCCCCAAATAGAATAATAAAAGCACAATTTTTAATAAATACTATTAAAAAACTCACAAAACTCAACTAGATGTTCAATAGATTAAAGATTATTAAAAACACAAAACAGATACTAAGCTTTCACCTGGTAACCAATGCACCCTACCTACCAGTGGAAGATTTTCACCCTGGTTGTGATTCCCCAGCTCCATGGTAGCTGCCTTTAATGGCCCTATGCTGCCCTATATTTATAATCAAATATTGATGCTTAATGCTTAAAAAAGAGGGTACTTATAAGGGAACGATGCTTCAAATTTCTCATCGTGTTACCTAGAGGGTTCATAAGGAGGCCAATGTAAAACCTCCTTAGTGTGCATGTTTAAAACTTGCAACCATCCACTGAGTTGGTAGGCTGTGAATGGTTGTCTCATTGGTATTCTGCACCTGTGTTACCCATACCTTTTATAATATTGGGCCAGCTGCATCCTGCAAGTGCATTTGCCATTTTATCTTGTGTTGGCTGGTGGCTTTTTTCTGGCAAGAATTTAAAGTGCATAAGTATATCCCACCCTATTGCACTGTCATACTTTTTGCATGATTCATAAGGTACTGTTGCATGTACACAACACAAGTGTGGACAAGGACTTTTATTACCCATATTGTTATCAATCTCTCACATGGATACTGCAGCCCTCTTGGACAACGAGGAACGCTGTAAACGGGTTAACTCCATTTTTGTGGACCATGAGGATACTCATCCCACTACGGACAGTCTTACTGCTGAGGATGATATCTATATTTTCTGGGATTTAGAAAAGGTGTCCATTCAGCGCTTGAAAATCTGGTGGGACTCGAAAACCCTGGAGAAATATGTAGATAAAAACATGATACCCAGAGGGTTAAGACTAAAGAAAATACCCACCTTTAAATTCAGTGATAAATTCTTACAGGAGTGGAATTCTACCTTGTCGATATGCTCATTGAAGTTAATGGAGCTAATAAAGAGGAAAACTCTCGCATATTGGATTTGGACCGTAACATTAAATGTATACATGAATACCTTACTAAAACTTATGACACCCCAGATTTTGACAAGCTAAATAATAGACTTAAGGACACTATTGCCAAAATCAAAAACAGCATAATGGATCTGAAACAGAATAAATACAAACGGGATGCCAGAGATTATGAACTGGATGAAGTTTACACCTGGCACATTTCCCACAGAACCAAATCCATTTTGAGAAAACAAGGTAAATCAACTTCCAATGAAAAATCGGAATATTTTTCCTCAGCCGACTTGGATTCCACAGAGGATAGTACTACATCTTATGAATCTGGCAGAGAGACATACAACCCCAGACCCCAGAGAAATGGGTCAAAATATGCAGACCGCGTAGGGGGGGCAGGAGACACAGTAAATATCTGGGGCAGATACCATCTTCGCCCCAAGCGCCACAAATATTGGAGGAATTAAATTGCTCTGAGCATTCGGAATTTTCTGTTTTGAATCTATCTGCCTGCGTATTAAGTACAAACCAGCTCCAGGTTCTAAAGAAAGGACTGAATTTTGCTCCCACACTTAGAGCAAATCTTTTTCAAACTATTAAAAATGTAAATCGTTTTATCAGAAACATAACGGTTAAAAAACATTTTTTACATGTTCCTACTGAAGAATCTGAGACCGACCTGGACCCCATTATGGAGGATGAACCGGCTCCTATTCCTTTATCCATGAAGCTCCGTGATCAAATCTCCACTATGACCTTGCAGGAATTGGGGGACTCTAATGCGAATATGTCAACTATCCCCAGATTACAACAAAAAAATCCTGCTTTTTATCCTGTGGCCTCAAGGATGCCGGCGATGGATGTCTATCAAGATTTGATTGAAAAGATATCCGCAATATCATTGCTTCAGAACCCACTTCATCTAGTAATCTTACCAAACGAGAAAGACATGCTTTGAATGACCTAGTGAATAACTCTTATATTTCTGTAAGAGCAGCGGATAAGGTTGGCTCGGTGGTCATTCTAGATAAAGCATTGTATGAGAATCAGGTTACAAACATGCTAGGTGATACCTCTATACACAAACAGTTGAGTTGTGATCCCACAGGCATTTTCAAGAACAAATTAGGAAACATCTTACAAAAAGGATTTGATTAGGGAATGCTGAATAAAAAAACATATGAATATCTTATGGTAGACAATTCTGTGTGTCCCATATTTCAGGGTCTCCCAAAGGTGCATAAAGACGTCCCCCCCCACTGCATCCTATTGTTGCCAGCATTGGCTCTCTGTCCAGCCATCTATCAGATTGGCTGGACAACATCTTACAGCCCCTGGCAAAACGGACCACTGGATATGTTAGAGATACCAAGAGTTTATTGCAGAACTTGCATGATATTGAATGGACCAGGGATTCTTTTTGGATCATGAGTGACGTTAATTCCTTATATTCCAGTATCCCCCATAGGCACTACAAGCACTACATTTTCATCTAGAGAAATACAGCTCCCTAGATTGTGTTCACAAAGAATTCATGCTTATGACAACCGGTTTTTTATTAAAACACAATTTTTTTCAATTCAATAAAAAAAATTTCTTCAGATCTTTGGTTGCCCAATGGGAGCCAGTTTCTCTTGTGCATTTGCCAATCTTTATATGTCCTTCTGGGAGCAACACTATATTCACACTTGCAACAACCCTTATCTCAAGCATATCCAGTGGTACGCCAGGTACTTAGATGACCAAGTTCTCATTTGCGATAGACAGGCTGGTCTAGACCCCTTGAGCTTATCCACTGCTTTGAACGAATATTTTAACAACAACCAACTCAATTTATCATTTACTATCAGCCATTTTGAAAATTCTGCACCATTTCTTGATATCCTTCTCTTAGGTAATCCCGAGACAGGCAAAGTTGAAACGACTCTTTACCGCAAAGCCATTAGCGGCAATACCATTTTACACATTAACAGTTGCCATGTTGCCCATACGATACAAAACTTACCAATAGGGAAATATTTACGGGCCAAAAGGCTCTGCCCCTCAGAGGCATCCTATCTTAAAGAGGCAAATATCATCAGTGGTAGACTTAGAGAGAGAGGCTACAAGGATCCCTCTTTAAAAAGGGCACAAAATATAGCGAATAGTAAATCTCGTGGAATGTTATTAGAGGATAAACCCAAATCACAGGAATACACGGGTCATATCACCTTTTCCACTCCGTATAGTCTAGATTTTCCTGCAATAAAAAAGTTATTTTGAAATTTATCCCAATTTTGCAGCAGGATAAGGAGGTGGATATGATACTCTCCAAAGGCATCAATGTAATTGCCAAACGTGCTAAATCCATTGGCAGCCGGGTATCTCCTAGTTTTTACACCTCGGGAAATTCTAATCAAACTTGGCTCAGTATAACAGGTTCATACTGTTGGGGTCAAATAGATGCGGCCTCTGTAAGTATATGCATTCTGCTCAATTCTTTCAGGGGAATGATGGTAGCAGTTATAAAATTACATCCTTTCTCAACTGTTCCTCAACTCATGTTATATATCGGGCTTCCTGCCATCTTTGCGACAAAGCTTACATAGGGTGTACTACCAGAGCACTTAGGATACGCTTATCCGAACATACGAGATCTACATCCTCCACCATGTTCACACCAGAGGTTGGAGCAAAAAATAAGCGCTCACTATCAGGCCTTAGTCGGCATTTTTTTGATTCTCATGGGGGGGATTTTACTTCTTTACAAGTGATAGCTACTGAACATAATCCCAAGCCCCCAAGAGGGGGCAACTGGTTTGCTGTTTTATTACAAGCGGAAGCAAAGTGGATCCTAAAGCTGGATACCCAACAAACCATGGGTCTTAATTTTAGATCGGATTTGAGATATATAACATAGATCTCATATAAAACCATGATATGCCCATCTAGCAGTAAATGAATGGTGATAGGTTTTCCCATTTAATTTTATAATTTTTTAATTCATTGATTCCAGGAAATAAAGAAAAATAAAAATTAATCATAGATGGAACATGCATCTTGGAATGGGAAGATAATTACCCCAAACATTCATATTGTTAATGTTACTTAACCGTAGTGGGTGTACTGCGCTTGGAACAGCTATTTGACATCTTATCCTTTCATGGAAGTCACCATACCACTTGTACATAGGTCTCTTACTATGGGGATCTGTTTGTAATATAGCTACTAGTTGTTCACACAATTAATTAAAAAACGCGGATGCGGTTCCGATATAGCCATTATTATGGGCTAAACACACGTAAACTGATCTATAATTATTTATATCCGCGGGGGAATATTTATGATATAGCTGCCAGTTGTTCACATACTTGGTTGGAAACGGCAGTTGTGTGGTTTTTGTTATAACTATTATTATGAAAAATTCGCACAGGAACTAACCCATATTTATGCATGCCTAAAGAAATCGATCAGGAGGAATCTCGCACATTGCGGTTTATTGAAAAAAATATGATTAATAGAGCAGAACGTTTTTTCCTTTTTTTTTTTTTTTCTTTTGTTTTCATATGTGCTGATATTCCGTTTTTATAGCACACATGTCTCATATATTGTAGTTTATGGTAGGAATAAAAATGCTTAATGAAACAAACGTATTGTCTTTATGTGAACTGATTTTTCGTTCCTGTGGTATATACATTTCCTCCTACTCGACTCTAATGAACTGGAATGTTAGTTGTCTAAGCATTAGTGATGAGCGAGCATGCTTGTAACTACTCGGTACTCGCACGAGTATCACTGTACTCGGGCTGCTCGGCGGGGACCGAGTAATCTCGCGATACTCGTGCTGTACTCGTGGTCTTCATTTCTGCATGTTGGCGCTCTTTTGAGAGCCAGCCCTCATGCAGGGATTGGCTGGCAGACCACTGCAATGCCACAGCCCTGTTAGTTGTGGAATTGCAGTGATTGGCCGGCCTGCACAGCGTGACCGAGCCTTTATACCGGCCGGCACGCTGTGCTCTGCTCACAGCTATCCAGACAGTCAGTGCAGGGAGAGTGTCGCTGATTCAGGGAAAGCTTTGCGGCCCTTTATAGCTTTTTCAGTTGCAGGGCTGCAAACAGTGTGACCAAAAGTCCTTCTCAGGACTATTCTAGTTGTATACAGGCAGGCAGGGTATAGCCAGGTCGGAGTACAGTAGCAGAGTCCTTCTCAGGACTATTGTTGCTATATACAGGCAGGGTATAGCCAGGTCTGAATACAGGCTAGTGACCAGAAGAGTCCTTGTCAGGACTATTGTACCAGTATACAGGCAGGCAGGCAGGCAGGGTATATATAGCCATTCCTAGTGGTGACCGTATACCAGCCTTCATCATATCTGGGGCTGGTGTACACAGTGTAAAACAGTCCAGATAGTGTCTGACTTGTCTGTAATTGTCGCTCCCCAAAAAAACCTGTTAGGTTCTTATTGCGTCCGTGCTTGGTTTTTAAAACCGCACGTGTGTGCCTGTTGGTGGCAGCGTACAGGTGCACTTGTGTGCAATTTCCACAAACTTTGATATAACGCACAAGTAGTGAATATACACGTCAGCAGTGCACAGCATTGCAAAATGCGCAAGGGCATTGGCAAGGAACAAGGAAGTGGACGTGATGGTGGTGCAGGCAGAGGCCGAGGTCGTGGGCAAGCTCTAATTTCGCCACAACAAAGGGCCACATCTAGTCGCTCGCACGTCCTGTCCCAAATTCTTGGGGACCGCAGCAGTACACCGCTCTTGAACCAAGACCAGTGTCAACAGGTTGTTAGTTGGATAGCAGATAATGCTTCCAGTCAGATTGGCACCACCACAAACACTCTGTCTTCCACACGGTCAAGTGTCAGTAGCCGTGATACTGCACCGCACATTTCTGAACCTGATCCTCCTTCCTACCACCAGGCTGAGTACACGTCCTCCTCGGACATTAATGATCCCACACTTGGACACTCGGAAAAGCTGTTCACGTTTCCATTCACACATTCTGGCCTCTCGCCAGCTCATATTGAAGTGGGTCATGAGGAGATCGTCTGTACAGATGGCCAAATATTTGAGCAGCCACGTTCTCACGAAGTTGGCAACGTGTCTCAACAAGTGGTGGACGATGATGAGACACAATTGTCAGGAAGTCAGGAGGAGGAGCAGGGTGCGGAAGAGGAAGACGACGTGGTGGATGATCCAGTAACTGACCCAACCTGGCAGGAGGATATGCAGAGCGAGGACAGCAGTGCACAGGGGGAGGGAGGCGTAGCATCACAACAGGCAGTAAGAAGCAGGGTGGTGGCCCCAGGCAGAAGTCAGGCAACCGTTCCCCGGAACAACACGACGACACAAGGTGCCTGTACAAATGTTAGGTCTTCCCGAGTCTGGCAGTTTTTTAAGTTGGATCCAGATGATTCAAAAAAGGCCATTTGCAACACCTGCCGTGCCAGCATCAGCAGGGGTACCAAAACTAGCAGCCTGACCACCACCAGCATGATCAGGCACATGTCAGCCAAGCACCCGACTTTGTGGGAAGTACAACAGAGTCGAGGAGCAGTGCTTGCTGATGTCACTGCTACGTCTTCGCTGGTTGTGCATGCGAGCCAATCCCCTGTCCATGCTGCCTGCGAACAAGCCTCCTCCACTCCTGCACCTGCAGTTGCCTACGCAGAAAGAACACCATCATCAAGCACGTCCTTGTCCCAGCGCAGCGTTCAGTTATCCATTCAGCAAACCTTTGAACGCAGGTGCAAATACACTGCCAACACCCCACATGCCACAGTTCTAAATGCTAACATTTCGCGACTGCTTGCGCTGGAAATGTTGCCTTTTAGGCTGGTGGAGACAGAAGCATTCCGTGACCTGATGGCGGCAGCTGTCCCATGTTACTCGGTCCCCAGCCGCCACTATTTCTCCCGGTGTGCCGTCCCCGCGTTGCATAACCACGTGTCACAAAACATCACACGTGCCCTGAACAACGCTGTTTCACCCAAGGTCCACCTAACCACAGACACGTGGACAAGTGCTTGTGGGCAAGGCCGCTACATCTCGTTGACGGCACACTGGGTTAATATTGTGGAAGCTGGGACCCAGTCTGAGCGAGGGACGGAACACGTCCTTCCCACACCAAGGTTTGCAGGCCCTACCTCAGTCAGGGTTTCACCCACACTCTACAGCTCCGGAATGTCATGCTCTTCAGCCTCCTCCTCTTCCTGCGCATCCTCATCCACTGTACCCTCCACACCAGTCACAAGCTGGAAGCACTGCAGCACTGCCTCGGCGAAGCGGCAACAGGCTGTGCTGAAGCTAATCTGCATAGGTGACAAACCCCACAATGCAGAAGAGCTGTGGACAGCTCTGAAACAGCAGGCAGATCACTGGCTCACACCTCTGAACCTAAAGCCAGGAAAGGTCGTGTGTGACAATGGCCGGAACCTGGTGGCGGCTTTGAGGCGAGGCCAGCTGACACATGTTCCATGCGTGGCCCATGTTCTCAACCTCGTGGTTCAGCGGTTTCTAAAGTCATACCCAGAGCTGTCTGATCTGCTGGTAAAAGTTCGCCGCCTGTCTGCACATTTTCGAAAGTCACCTACTGCTTCAGCCGGCCTTGCCGGCTTTCAGCGCACTTTGCATCTTCCGGCTCACAGACTGGTGTGTGATGTCCCCACGCGTTGGAATTCAACTCTGCACATGTTGGTCAGGATATGTGAGCAGAAGAGGGCAGTTGTTGAGTACCTGCATCACCTAAGCCGTCGGGAAATGGGTCAAACTCCACACATAACACCTGAGGAGTGGAGATGGATGTCAGACCTATGTACCATCCTCCAAAACTTTGAGGACTCCACCAAGATGGTGAGTGGTGATGACGCCATTATTAGTGTCACCATACCGCTACTCTGCCTTCTAAAACGGTCTCTGCTGAAAAACAAACATGATGCATTGCAGGCGGAGCGCAATGAGTTGCAGCAAGAAACAGTAGTGGGTGTGGGTGATGATAACACACAGCCCAGCCTCGTCTCATCACAACGTGCAGTGGAGGACTATGACGAGGAGGAGGATGAAGACATGGAGCAACTCTCCGGCCAAATTGAGGATATGACATGCACACCAGTCATATCCTCGGTTCAGCGTGGCTGGCCAGAGGACAGGGTAGATGAGGAGGAGGAGGAGGAGGAGGAGGAGGAGTAGGAGGACAGCATGTTCAGTCATCTTGTTGGTCAGGCTACTGAAGTCCTGGCTGTTAAGAGTCTGGCGCACATGGCTGACTTTATGGTAAGCTGCCTGTCTCGTGACCCTCGCGTTAAGAACATCTTGGCCGACAATCATTACTGGTTGGTAACACTGTTAGACCCACGCTACAAGGAGAACTTTTTGTCTCCTATTCCCGTGGAGGAGAGGTCAACCAAAATGCAGCAGTTCCGGAAGGCCATAGTCACGGAAGTAGGCAAAGCATTCCCCTCACAAAACGCTAGCGGCATAGGTCATGAATCAGTGGACAACCGAGGCGTACAGCCGAGAGAGGCACAAGTCCAATCCGCCAGAGGTAGGGGAACAGTCTTTAAGATGTGGGACAGTTTTCTCAGCCCCTCACGTACCACAGCCCCTGAGGTGCGGGGTAGTGCCACAAGAAATCCTAAGTTTGCCCAGATGCTGAAGGAGTACCTTGCAGATCGAACAACTGTACTCCGACATTCCTCTGTGCCTTACAATTATTGGGTATCCAAGCTGGACACGTGGCATGAATTGGCTCTCTACGCCTTGGAAGTCCTGGCCTGCCCTGCTGCTAGCGTTTTGTCAGAGCGTGTTTTTAGTGCCGCAGGTGGAATCATTACAGATAAACGCACCCGCCTGTCAACTGAAAATGCTGACAGGCTGACTCTGATCAAGATGAACAAGGGTTGGATTGGGCCAGACTTCACCACACCACCAGCAAATGAGAGCGGAATTTAAAGTTTGCCATGTACCTCCACTCACCCATGGGTACACACTTCTGGACTTTGGATAATCGCTGGACTGCTCCTCCTTCTCCTCATGCGCCACCATGATGATGAAAGTTACAAATTGCAATACTTAGGCCTTTGTTTCAGGTATACCCCCAGTGGTAAATTTTTTCGCCCATTCTTTGCAGAATGGACATTACAACGACAGGAGACCCGCTCCTTTGCAATGGGAACAATGTTTTGAGGCCCTCATGCACGTCTCTACCCAGGGACAACGTGGAGCCTCCCAATTTTTGGCTGCCCTGCCTAAGGGCTATACTACAATAGACCCACTTCCTTCCAATGGGCACTTCAGGTTTACAGGCCATCATTCACGTCTCTATCCAGGGACAACGTGGAGCCTCCCAATTTTTGGCTGCCCTGCCTAAGGGCTATACTATAATACACCCACTTCCTGACAATGGACACTTAATGTTTTGAGGCCCTCATGCACGTCTCTACCCAGGGACAACGTGGAGCCTCCCAATTTTTGGCTGCCCTGCCTAAGGGCTATACTACAATAGACCCACTTCCTTCCAATGGGCACTTCAGGTTTACAGGCCATCATGCACGTCTCTATCCAGGGACAACGTGGAGCCTCCCAATTTTTGGCTGCCCTGCCTAAGGGCTATACTATAATACACCCACTTCCTGACAATGGACACTTAATGTTTTGAGGCCCTCATGCACGTCTCTACCCAGGGACAACGTGGAGCCTCCCAATTTTTGGCTGCCCTGCCTAAGGGCTATACTACAATAGACCCACTTCCTTACAATGGGCACTTCAGGTTTACAGGCCATCATGCACGTCTCTATCCAGGGACAATGTGGAGCCTCCCAATTTTTGGCTGCCCTGCCTAAGGGCTATACTATAATACACCCACTTCCTTCCAATGGGCACTTCAGGTTTACAGGCCCTCATGCACGTCTCTATCCAGGGACAACGTGGAGCCTCCCAATTTTTGGCTGCCCTGCCTAAGGGCTATACTACAATAGACCCACTTCCTTACAATGGGCACTTCAGGTTTACAGGCCATCATGCACGTCTCTATCCAGGGACAACGTGGAGCCTCCCAATTTTTGGCTGCCCTGCCTAAGGGCTATACTACAATAGATCCACTTCCTTACAATGGGCACTTCAGGTTTACAGGCCATCATGCACGTCTGTATGCAGGGGCATTGGTGAACCTCACAATTTTGGACTGCCCTGGCAAAGGAAAATACTACAAAGACTCACTTCCTCAAAATGGGCACATTAGACTCAAGAGGCCTTCATGTACGTCTCTTCTCAGGGACATCGGAGTGCCACACAATGTTTTCACGTAAAATCTTTCATGTATTAATCTCAAAAAGTAACATACACCAGCTCTATCTCACTATTGGGTATGTGCCCTTAACATTTCCGCCATGAAAAATCATTTTGGGGTCATTTTGGAAGGTTTTCTGGTGAGTCCGTAAAAATGGCGTAAAACGCGGACAAAATTGTTCACAGCTGTGACTTTTCAGTGATAAATGCTTCAAGGGGTCTTCCCCATGCTGTTGCCATGTCATTTGAGCACTCTTCTGAGACTTTTGTGACATTTGTATGGTTTCTCCATGCTGCCGGGGGGTCATTTCACAAAAATACTCGGGTCTCCCATAGGATAACATTGGGCTCGTTGCTCGGGCCGAGTACACGAGTATCTTGGGAGGCTCGGCCCGAGCTTCGAGCACCCGAGCTTTTTAGTACTCGCTCATCACTACTAAGCATCTGTGATTGTTCAGTCTTTCCATACTCATGCAATCATAAAAAAATCGATTAGGAGGAATTCCACATATTGTGGTTTATAGATAAAATACGATTAATAGAGCATAAGATTTTTTTGTTCTCATGTGCTTATATGCTGTTTTTATAGCACACATGTCTCATATATTGTAGTTTATGGTAGGAAACAAAATGCTTAATGAAACAAACGTATTGTCTTTATCTGAGCTGATTTTTCGTTTCTGTGGCATATGCATTTCCTCCTACTTGATTCTAATGAACTGGAATGTTAGTTGTCTAAACATTTGTGATTGTTCAGCGCTTCCTTCCTAGCTACTCTCCTCCCCCCCTCCCTCACTGGTTTCCCCCTCCCTCCTCTATGTGAGGTTCTTATGTATTCAGTCCCTTGCCCTAGACAGGTAACTTATGATTAAGGACTTCTCTGCTTTTATATATTTAGTCCGAAACACGTAAAGTTTACCCTGTCAGTCACTCCTGCACTGTGTGTATTTGGATGGAATTTTAAGAAAACATTTTTTCAATTTAGGACCAAAGATTTTTTTATGCAATTGGTGCCGAGTTCAAATTTGTTCCTCTCTCACTCCTGTCGCATGATGCCTTAACGCATTATAATTAAACAATTTTGTTACGGTAACTGTGAAGATTTTGCTGAAATATATTATGAGAGTTATGACAGAGGTCAGTTAGCTGTCACTGTACATATCCCCAACTTACCCCCCCTTGCAGCTCAGCCAGAAGAACACACATCCTGCTCTGGCAGAGATCAGCAACTGGGAAGGTGTCAAAATCCAATTAGGACAGTCCCTGAAGTAGAAGGAAACCACCTGCGGAGTGGAGCTGTAATGCCTGCCTGGATCCACAGACTCAGATGGGCTGTAAAGGGGACACTAGAGGGAAGCCACTCACCAAGCAGGACTCCCAGAACCCTGAAACCCTTTAACCCCTCTACAGGGATTTGGAATTACACAGGGACCTGGAGATCACTACCTGTGGAAGGCTGTAGTCCGATGAGAGTAGTAGTCAGGCAGGGTCAACCAGGAATTTCAGAACAGGGACAGAATCGGCAGGCAATGACATAGTCAGCAAACATAGCAGAGGTCAAATCCGGATCAGGCAGCGAGGTACATAAACAGCAGGCAGAAGGGTAGTCGGAAAACACGCAGAAGTCAGCACATAGGAATAACCAAACAGAATAGGATGTAACAGGAGCCAGGAAAATCAGAACTATCTCTGGCAGTGGTCATGTGACAGGAGGGGAAATAAGAAGGGTGCAGTGTCTTCCCATTGGCTGTAGCTGAACGCTGGCAACTTCAGCTGGAAGACACATGCCACCCACAGTCAGCCAGCGATACTGCAGATAACAAGCTAACCCAGCCCAGTGGATGATCTGAGCCTGCGCCCACTGCTGGCATCGACTCCTCTCCCATCACCAGCAAAATCCACGGCAGGAACATGGTGTCTCCTGGCGATCGGAGCAGAAGTCGCTGGAGCAGACTCTGGCGGTGACGTAACAGGAGCATTCAGCAGGATATAGGGGCGGGCAAGTCCTCTGCTTACAAGTTTTATAATCTTGCTTCAATCAGAATCCCGCAGCCTTTCAGAGCCATTAGAAAAGTTTCATTATTGGGGAGTGCATCGCCCAAACAACTTAGATAGGCACATTTTCATATTCCTAAGGGCCAGACGCACGTAACACATATTTTGGCAAAATTTTAAGATGTGCGTAGCCCTCTATTTATTTAATATATGGCAACAGGAAGCCCGCTGGACTCTCATATATTTCCTATCAAAACGGAGATCAATTCACAAGAATAAAAATGAGGGTCATATCTTCCATGTGAGAAGCTCAGGGGCAGAGCTATGAACAAAAACTGAAAATCCATACTTTCCCTGGACAAGTCCATCTGGCGTAGCTCCGGCTTGATTCCAAATCCAACTATGAGCTTTATAAATGCAGCAGCTAGACTGTCCACCACCGGAGCAGAAAATTGGTTCCTGTGTGGGGACTTTTAAAATAGGTAGCCAAATTATTGGTGCCCTGCTGAAAGCACAGAGTTGGCACCTTGGTAGAATGGCCTTCTTTTTTCAATGTCATCTCCTTGAAAACGAGCAAAGGAGTGTGAACTTCAACAAGTTAGGCACCTAGTGCTTCTCTTTTTTTGAGCACTCTGTTGGATGGGTTTCCGTGGCCCATCTCTATGTTAATTGGGTGCTGTGTGGTGGATCTTGGACAAATACAGCTGTGAGGATCAACCTAGTAAACAGGCTGTTTAGAGGCCTTTTTTACAATTCGGTGGTCTATGGAGGAACTTTGCCCATGTTGGCTGTGTAGGTGAACTTGGATCAAGCTATATAGAGAACATTATTCTGTGGGTAAACTATGCCAAAGTTTTTTTTGTCTACTTGCTTTAGATAATTTTTTCAAAATAAGTGCTTCTGATTTATAGGATACACACTGAGCAGCATGGGAGGGCCGCTTCAAGTCTAACAAAACAGTGTATGTACAGTGGTGCCTTGCTGTGTCAATATCTGTGAAACCTGATTACTAAATTGTATCATACAGCTTTGTGTAGCTGTCCAAAACCACTGCCTTCAGGCAGCATACTCTCTTATTGGCCTCAGTACCACCAAACCCAAAAATAGAAACGTAGTCTTAGTTCATTATTGAAATATGTCATATTTAGTCAGAGCTAAGTGCCTTGAGCAATATTTTTTTCAAAATATATGCTTAGAATTCACTAGATAGAAACTGAGCATTGGGTGCTGTAGGGTGGATCATGGACAATCTTCGCTGTGAGAGTTAACCTGTCAAAGTGGCTGTTTACAGGTCTTTTTTACAATTCATTGGTCTCTGTGGAACTGGGAATACAGGATACATAGGGCAAATTTGTTAAACATCTTGCACTGTAGGGGAAGTCTGGCAATCCTGGCTGTGTGCATTAATTGTTTTTAAGAGGCTCTGTTGAGGCCAATGTTTTAAACTTACAGTATGCTCTGTGGTTAAACTTTGGCAAACTTGGCTGTGTGAGCTCTGTTGTGGCCTAGATTTGAAATTTGCACTCTGTTGTTAAACTGGCAATCTTGACTATGTATGTGATCTTAGAATCCAGGCTATAAAGGGGAATTTGGTTGGACGTATTGCTCTGTTTGAGAAGTCTGGCAATTTTGACCTTGTGGGTGAACTGTGAATACAGGTTTTGTAAGAGCCCTTTTTTAAGTTGTTGGTCTATGGAGAATCTCTGAATTCCATCTCTGTGGTGGTCAGTGTTAAAAATTTTACTTTATTCATTTACTTGCTATGTAACCATAATTTCTACGGTCACATAAGCCCTTTCACGCATCTAACTATCCACGTTTGTTTACAGGGCAATTGGAATGCTCTTACTCCCATTTAGGTTCCTTCTGCAGCCCCCTAGCCCTTACTACAACTATTTTATAGCCCAGAAGTTGGGCTGCCCATTGACTTGCATGAAGTTCATTGCTCAAGGTTAAGTTCGGTGTCAAATTCGCTTGACAAGTGCAATTTTTTTTTTCAGTGCTGGTTCAATGAACCCAATTATCTACGGGTTTACTCATCACGATTTATGATCATCCCTATTGGCTTTAGGTTTGATCACATCAAGGATGCAGAAAGAGTTCTCTTCAGAGTTACCATGATGGAACTCAGTGATGTTTCTGGCAAGCGATATGTTATGTATGTTCAGATTGGCGCCCAAATGCTTCCCCACTCTCCATCTTAGTTCTCTCTTACCAACAAAATTTAGTGGGCATGTACAGGTGGCCATGAAAACCAGGTTGTGAGGTTTCACGGTTAGAAAAATCTCTCACGAGAAACATCCTTCCCATTGAAGCACTCCTAAAGGACTTGCAGTGTACTATCCAGTCACAGACATTGCATTCACCGCAGTGTAAGAAAACATTGATCTTCCTGTTAAGCTAGGTTCCTTCCCCCATCAATCTTTTATAGAATCTATGGACTGAACAATCTTTGATAGATTGTCTTCTCCGGAAAGTAATGCTTGTGGTCAGCATCAAAATACCCTGTAAATTTGGGTCTGCCTGTGAAATGCTCCAGTGTTTTCTAAGCAGATACCTGAAGCTAACCATTCCATTGCTCTAAACAAAGCAAACATTGTTCTTGGGTTGTTCATACTGTATTACAACAAAGGCTGCCAAAATAGGATATATATTTTCTCAGAACTATTTTTCCTGTTTGTCACTGCTGCCAGTGACTATCCATTTGCTGATTAATCAATGGACTATTGTAAGCATATCAAACTCTACTCTGAAGATATTTACACTACAACATATTGCTGCAAATTCATTATTGAATATAAATGTTCAGTTCCTGTGTATATGGACATTCCTGGCTATTGATCTTTTGGTGTTCTCTGCTCAATTTGTCCTGGTCCTCCTTGTTTCATATGTCATCAATGATTCAATATATCCCCCCCTATAAGGAAGAAGGAAAAGACACCATGCGGTGCTTTTTCTGAGCGTAGTAAACCTTTAAACGTATGTTGGTTATGTATGTAATTTTTCCACTCACCTATAGTGAGTACATGAGGCTCATATAAAATATGTCCTTTTTATTAATGTTTTGGTCTGCTGCCCAATCAACGTGCTGCGAATAATCCCGTCATTCGGAGATACCACAGATGATGCAACCGATTGCATGCGGCACTTCCAGTATATCCAGATTTGATAAGGTTGCCCTTGATAGATTATTACACATATATGTATTTTTTATTAAAATTATCTATCAAGACCGACCTTATCAAGACTGGATATATTGGATCTATTGCATCTGTCTAGACTCACATGCCATCTAGTATGTAAGTTCTGTACTGTTGACTTTGGACTGTGTTGTCCATCTTGATCTGTGGCTTAGAGGATTCACTTCCCTAAGTGAGGACGTACCATATAACTTAATAAAAGAATTGTCTGTTTTAACTTTGAAGAAAGTCATGAGGAAGGCATGCAGATAATGCTGCATCATGCAGTCATACCATAGTATAGAATTAACTCCTTGCTCTGCCCAAAAAAGTATTGGAATGGAATTTTTAAAAGACATAACAAAAATAAAAATAATAAAAAAAATTGAGTCAGAAATCTTGAGCTGTTTACGCCAAATTTTGCCTTGCTGGTTTCCATTTTGTGTATACGGGACTCTCACCCTCATCTCTGTGCGGTTCTGAGGATAAAGTACATCCATTTCTCTTTCTGGACTTAAAAAGACACAATTACAGGGTAGCTGACATAATCTTTTTTTTTGTTGTACTTTTGTATCTGTAAGGAGCATGATATTTTTTAAAAGAAAAAGTCAATGAAACATATGTTGGATTGAGTATGGAATATTCTGTTGAAAAATATTTCTGTTTTATTAAAAGTAAACTGTTACATTCTAAAAAGAAATGTAAGTATAATGCTACAATACTTTGTTTTCAGAATCTCAGCATTAAATGCAATGCTTCTAGCCGCATAATAAAAATACTACTCATTTTAATATGTTGTAATTGTAAAGAAAGCCAATTTTTTTAGAACAAGAGATAAAATAGAAATAAACAATAGATTTGAAAGTAATTGCAAACATCCGACAAATTATTATTTTGAAGATTTGCATTTCAAAACATCTACAATATCAAAAGGTAAAGGCTTAATTCAAATGATAATAGTAGACATGTGGTCAAAAGCCACAAAATTAATCTCTGCTATATAAATCTGAATAATAACTCAAGCATTCAGATAACAACTCATACTGACAATAAAACAATTAAAGTCTTAGATATCTTGAATACAAACACATAAAAACACTGAAAATGTTTCCTGTTCCTTAAACTCAGTTTTAATCTCTATGGGATTTTACTTGACAATTTGAATATGGGTCATTTTCTGCCAATGGGGTATTATACATAATGTACCTGTCCACTTTAATTGTAATCTAAAAGATTAAAACTGCAGCAGCAAAGTATTAAAACTGTAAACCCCAAGGCATTAGTTAAATAGGAAATGAAGCCGTTGTGACAGTGAATACAGTAAGAAAAAAGAAGTAAAATATTCACAGTAAAACTAGGTGATAACTCAGAGAAGGGATTTTTTTTTATCAAAGTTTAGAATTAAGAAAAGTTTGCCTTCTTGTAAACTTTTTATTGTTTGAATTTAATGTTAAAAATATAAATTGATGTCTTTGTATTGATTAACGCTATTACATCATGATTTTTGTTGTCCTGTCAGGAGTCAAGTCACCAACTATTTCTCAAACTTTTCAGTTTCTCAGATATTTTTGCACAACAGTGCTCTTATGACCCAGCTGTGCAGGAAAATCATCACTTTGTAATGGTCTTTATGGGGGCTGAGTTAAGAGCAGCATTAAAAACAATTTATTTATATATGTTATAGAGAACCCAACAGCAGGATTTCACCCCCTGAACTATTCAAATTGTCCCTCCAGTGAGGAAGGAGACAATCTCTAGCGCCACCTATTAGAAATAGCAATTCTAAAAGTCAAAAGTGGGTTTTTAAACAAGCCTTTTCATAAGAATTAGGGGCACTTTGCATGCTGCGACATCGCAGGCCGATGCTGCGATGCCGAGCGCGATAGTGCCCGCCCCCGTCGCAACTGCGATATCCTTGTGATAGCTGCCGTAGCGAACATTATTGCTACGGCAGCTTCACATGGACTCACCTGTCCTGCGACCGTTGCTCTGGCCGGCGACCCGCCTCCTTATTAAGGGGGCGGGTCGTGCGGCGTCACTGCGACGTCACACGGCATGCGGCCAATAGGAGCGGAGGGGCGGAGATGAGCGGGATGTAAACATCCCACCCACCTCCTTCCTTCCGCATATCCTACGGAAGCCGCAGTGACGCCGGTAGGAGATGTTCCTCGCTCCTGCGGCTTGACACACAGCGATGTGTGCTGCCGCAGGAGCAAGGAACGCCGACGCTCCACCGATGATACGATTACAACGCTTTTGCGCTCGTTAATCGTATCATCGAGCCTTTACACACTACGATGTTGCATGCGATGCCGGAAGTGCGTCATTTTCAATTTGACCCCACCGACATCGCACCTGCGATGTCGTAGTGTGCAAAGCCCGCCTTAGGATTTATACCAGATCAGAATCCCAATTTGCAGACACGGTGTTTCGGGGTGATTGCCCCTCGTCAGTGCAAAGTGTGGGTATCTGATCTGGCTTATGAAAAGCAATGTGGGGACCACGGGGAAGACTATTCTCCTTATGGACACCTGACAAACCAGTCTGGCTGCAATGCCCCTCTGGGAATTATCTAAATTGTCCCTCCAGTGAAGAAGGAGACAAACTCTAGTGCCACCTATTGGAAGTAGCAATCCTAAAAGTCAAAAGTAGCTTTTTAAACAAGCCTTTTCATAAGACTTAGAATTACTGTATTGATATGAGAATGTAGCTCAATAAAAGACTAGTCCTACAATCCCTTTGCATGGCCAATCCATTCCTCCATCACAGAGAAATCACATTTTTATTGATCTACAAATGAAGCTGAAGAACTACTATACATTTGAAGCCTTTGTCACTCCAGCTCTTTTTCCCATCCAACAATGCATCCTCCTGCTAAACTGACAACTTCTTTCAGCTCTATTTTCTCAAGCTATATTGTGCTATATTTGAGAAAAGCTTACAGTAGCTGAAACTTCCCATGAATGGTTCATTTTACTGGATGTATTGCCTCACTCTCCATATTTATTGATTATTGGTGACTTTTGGATCAAGTCCATAAAGATTTGCACTCTTTTTTCAAATTTCCATTGGTGATGCTTTTCTTTTGTAACTCTTATTCTGGTTTTAGACACATTTTTCTTTGTGGCATATTTCATGGAGCTTTTAGTTAGCTTAGCTGGGGAGGGTGAAAATCACAGACTGTACAAATTAAAAACTCAACTTAATAAGTGCCATAAGACTTTCATCTTAACAGCAAAAGCTTTGTCAACACTCCGATGATGCTATCTTTTCTATATCCCGTCCAACTACAATCTATAACAAATATGAAACATTTGGATACAGTATTAAATTATCAAATAAATCTAAATTATATACATAAAAAATAAATGATATCAAGTAATCAAAAACACTAAGGCGGGCTTTGCACATTGCGACATCGCAAGCCGATGCTGCAATGTCGCGCGCGATAGTCCCCGCCCCCGTCGCAGGTACGATATCTTGTGATAGCTGGCGTAGCGAAAATTATCGCTACACCATCTTCACATGCACTCACCTGCCCTGCGACCGTCGCTCTGGCCGGAGACCCGCCTCCTTATTAAGGGGGTGGGTCATGCGGCGTCATAGCGACGTCACATGGCAGGCGACCAATAGCGGCGGAGGGGCAGAGATGAGCAGGATGTAAACATCTCGCCCACCTCCTTCCTTTCGTATAGCCGACGGCGGCAGGTAAGGTGAGGTTCCTCGCTCCTGCGGCTTTACACACAGCGATGTGTGCTGTCGCAGGAACGAGGAACTACATCGTACCTGTCGCAGCAGCATAATTATGAAAAAGTCGGAGCCTGCACTGATGATACGATAATGACGCTTTTGCGCTTGTCAATTGTATCATCTAGGATTTACACACAACGATGTCGAAAGTGACGCCGGATGTGTGTCACTTTCGATTTGACCCCACCGACATCGCACGTGCAATGTTTCAACGTGCAAAGCCGCCCTAAGGCTCTCAAATAAATTGGAATGTCTGTTATTAACTTCTTATTCCTCAATGAGCAATGTATCAAAACCAAATATAGTGTTCTGAGGGGCAATAAAAATTCCATCTGCACATGAACAATGCTTATCAACATTTATTAAATTTAAAGCAAAATCATAATACACAAAAAATATAAGCTTTGGGGCATTTACACATTTTGGGGTTTCCTACTTCCTCAGGTTACCTCCTTGCTTTCAAAAATCATGATAAATAAGGAAAGAGTTTATATTCTCTTTGGCTACCCAGGTAACATATCACTTAAAATCTCTTCAAACTAAAATTCCTTAATGGTAATCTGTCAGCAGGTTTTTGCTACTTCATCTGAGAGTAATATAATGTAGGAAGAGAGAGTTTTTAGACGTAGCGTGTTGCAGAACTAAGAACGTTAAACCCAACCATACCATAGATTTTTGTGTCTATTGACAATGAACTGCTTACCAGAGGAGAGTGCATGGTAGGACTTCTTTTCACAAGGGAGCTAATCTGGGCAGAGATACTTTCCTAGCGGTAAAATATTCATTGTATGTAAACAACCACACACCTAATAATCTAATAAGTGTCACATCACTGAAATCAAAATCTGTATTTATGGACCTACATCATATGTCCTCAAATTACATTGCAAAAAGCTGCTGACAGATTCAAGGCAATGTAAGAGTCATGCATAGTAGCTAAGAGGTATTTTTACAACTCATGCTTTTATTGACTGAGAGTAAATATTCTCTTCACAGTCACTTGCTCACACATCTACCTCACTTATAATTGAGACACTGTTATACACACTACCTTAAACTAAAATTCAGTCATAAAAAACAACGTACAGACTATAAAGCAGCACAGTGGCTCCTTGGTTAGCACTCTTGTTTTACAGCACTTGGGTCCTTGATTCAAATCCATTGTACAAGAAGAAAAAAGACCTCAATAGAAACATGTGCACACCAACATGTATAAAGGTATACATTTTATTTTGTCGAAAAAACGCATACAAAACACACAAGGAAAGTAAAACCATTAAAAACAGAGCAGCCCATGTCCAAGATAACACACATAAGCATATGGTGTATACGTATTGCAACAAATATCCGGTCCCTTACAGCAGATAAATATCCAATTATATATAATCTCTAGACATATGTTATGCAAGGTAGCTACAGTGGAATAGCAATATAGTACAAAGGATCAGTTGTTGTGGCCAAGATCACAATAAGACAATGAGATATAGTGATGGAGATAAAAAACTCCTAGATGTCTAGTATAGGAAATAACCTCCGTGAGGTAGCATGGTAAGCAATACAATAAAAAACATAACCAGTATAACCCATCACATCAAATGTCAAATATAAGGCAATAGTAAAACTGATCCTAAGACAGTTTGCCAAGTAGTTCCTGAGCAAAAGCAGTAGATAAGAATATCCCCAATTTATAAGGCAAGAAATTTCACTTATTAAACTTGGCAGGGCACGCCTATGAAGTGAAAACCATTTCCGGTGACTACCTCTTGAAGCTCATCAAGAGAATGCCAAGAGTGTGCAAAGCAGTAATTAAAGCAAAAGGTGGCTACTTTGAAGAACCTAGAATATAAGACATATTTTAAGTTGTTTCACACTTTTTGTTAAGTGTTTCATTCCACATGTGTTAATTCATAGTTTTGATGTCTTCAATGTGAATCTACAATTTTCAGAGTCATGAAAATAAAGAAAACTCTTTGAATGAGAAGGTGTGTCCAAATTTTTGGTCTGTACTGTATATACAGTATGTATATATATACAGTTAGGTCCAGAAATATTTGGACAGTGACACAATTTTAGCGAGTTGGGCTCTGCATGCCACCACATTGGATTTGAAATGAAACCTCTACAACAGAATTCAAGTGCAGATTGTAACGTTTAATTTGAAGGTTTGAACAAAAATATCTGATAGAAATTGTAGGAATTGTACACATTTCTTTACAAACACTCCACATTTTAGGAGGTCAAAAGTAATTGGACAAATAAACCAAACCCAAACAAAATATTTTTATTTTCAATATTTTGTTGCAAATCCTTTGGAGGCAATCACTGCCTTAAGTCTGGAACCCATGGACATCACCAAACGCTGGGTTTCCTCCTTCTTAATGCTTTGCCAGGCCTTTACAGCCGCAGCCTTCAGGTCTTGCTTGTTTGTGGGTCTTTCCGTCTTAAGTCTGGATTTGAGCAAGTGAAATGCATGCTCAATTGGGTTAAGATCTGGTGATTGACTTGGCCATTGCAGAATGTTCCACTTTTTTGCACCCATGAACTCCTGGGTAGCTTTGGCTGTATGCTTGGGGTCATTGTCCATCTGTACTATGAAGTGCCGTCCGATCAACTTTGCGACATTTGGCTGAATCTGGGCTGAAAGTATATCCCGGTACACTTCAGAATTCATCCGGCTACTCTTGTCTGCTGTTATGTCATCAATAAACACAAGTGACCCAGTGCCATTGAAAGCCATGCATACCCATGCCATCACGTTGCCTCCACCATGTTTTACAGAGGATGTGGTGTGCCTTGGATCATGTGCCGTTCCCTTTCTGCTCCAAACTTTTTTCTTCCCATCATTCTGGTACAGGTTGATCTTTGTCTCATCTGTCCATAGAATACTTTTCCAGAACTGAACTGGCTTCATGAGGTGTTTTTCAGCAAATTTTACTCTGGCCTGTCTATTATTTGGAATTGATGAATGGTTTGCATCTAGATGTGAACCCTTTGTATTTACTTTCATGGAGTCTTCTCTTTACTGTTGACTTAGAGACAGATACACCTACTTCACTGAGAGTGTTCTGGACTTCAGTTGATGTTGTAAACGGGTTCTTCTTCACCAAAGAAAGTATGCGGCGATCATCCACCACTGTTGTCATCCGTGGACGCCCAGGCCTTTTTGAGTTCCCAAGCTCACCAGTCAATTCCTTTTTTCTCAGAATGTACCCGACTGTTGATTTTGCTACTCCAAGCATGTCTGCTATCTCTCTGATGGATTTTTCTTTATTTTCAGCCTCAGGATGTTCTGCTTCACCTCAATTGAGAGTTCCTTAGACCGCATGTTGTCTGGTCACATCAACAGCTTCCAAATGCAAAACCACACACCTGTAATCAACCCCAGACCTTTTAACTACTTCATTGATTACAGGTTAACGAGGGAAACGCCTTCAGAGTTAATTGCAGCCCTTAGAGTCCCTTGTCCAATTACTTTTGGTCCCTTGAAAAAGAGGAGGCTATGCATTACAGAGCTATGATTCCTAAACCCTTTCTCCGATTTGGATGTGAAAACTCTCATATTGCAGCTGGGAGTGTGCACTTTCAGCCCATATTATATATATAATTGTATTTCTGATCTGAACATGTTTTTGTAAACAGCTAAAATAACAAAACTTGTGTCACTGTCCAAATATTTCTGGCCCTGACTGTATATATATATATATATATATATATATACATACTTTTTTTTTCTTAAATTACTTTCAAAATTTAAGAATTCTTCATTTGGGAACTTCTCACCTAATAATTACAAAACTTTTTATATTTATCTTGAGTGACGTCACTGAACATTGCAGCCCATTCTCTGCCCGAACTTCACACCATTCAGTTTATGATTGCGCGCTGTGACTACAGTAATGTAGCAGAGCTGGAATCGTTGTCGAACATCGTGTGGATTACGCTGGACCTGCAGGGGTGTATTTGGGGTTAATAAAGTGGTGAAATAGGATGGTCTTTTATGTCTCATTTCAAATAAAGGATTTTACGGTGTTTTTGCTTATTTACTTTCACTTACAGATTAGAAATGGGGGTCTCATAGATGCCTGCCATTACTAATCTAGGACTTAATGGCAGCTGTGGGCTGACATTAACCCCATATTACCCTGATTGCCGCAGCACCCGGGCAATCGGAAAGAGTCGGGTAGAGTGCCAAGTTTATCGCATCTAATGGATGCGGCAATCTTGGGTGGATGCAGGCTGCTATTTTTAGGCTGTGGGTGCCCAATAAGCATGTGCCTCCCCAACCTGAAAGTATCAGCCCTCAGCTGTTGGGCTTTATCATGGCTGGGTATCAAAATTGGGGGACCACACGCCGATTTTATTAATTCTTTACTTATTTATTTTAAAAAGCAGAATGCAGTTCCTCTTATATTAACAGCCACGATAAGGACATGGCTGAGGGCTGCAGCCTGTAGCCGTTGCTTTATTTGTGCTTGTATCAATATATGGGGGACTCTACACCAATTGTTTTATTTATTTATCACCAGTATAAGGACACAGACAGCATTTATGATTGTAACCAATCACAGATGCTGCCTCAGAGATGGGGGCATGGTCCAATGGCAGCCAGTCAGAGATGCCAGTGGAAGGGTTAAGCATTAGGGATAATTGTCAAACCTGGAGGTAGCATTGCAGACACAGGGACTTAGTAAAATGGTACTGCTTTAACCCTTTTTTATTTTATTTCTTTTACAGCCCTCCCATTCAATGTAATGGGTTTGGCTAAGATTAACAATCCGATTTGCTTGGATCGACGACCCGATCAGCTATTTATGGCTGGCTCGGTGATCCTCACCCAATTCGATCCTTGACAGGATCACTCATCTAAACTCAAAATACAATTTTTTTACAATTAATAAGGATTTGTAATCCTAGAATAGTAAAGCCTATGTATTATGTGCAAGTGCTACAAAAAATTAGAAGGAGGGAGTGCAATATACCCTGGAAAACACACTTTGGAGGGCCTAAGAATATTTGTTTTCTGTCTATTAGGAGTGGGACTCCTAGACTAGTAAACGCTGTGCATTTTGTGCAAGGGCTGTTAAAAAGTAGAAGTATGAGGGATTCTAATAGACCCTGTATTAGACATAAATGAGGGCTTCATACAGATTCTGTTAAAATTGTTAGGTAGTGGGACTTCTAGCTTCCTAAAGCCTATACACTAAGTGCAAGGGCTGAAAAATATTTACCCCTGGGTGGAATGCATATATATGTAAGCTAGTTGTAGAGGTAGACCACAAACACATCCTGTAAAAATTCGATAGAAGGGCATAATACAAACCCTGTAAGAATTAAAAGCGAGGGTCAAATCATGACCCTGTAGATATGGTGAAGGAGAAGTAAGACGAAGACCAGAAAAAACGAAAACAAGAACTGGAAACCATTGTTTGGGTGAGAAGGGGTGGATAAGAGTACATTAGAATAAAAGAAAGGAACATTAGAATTGGCTTTATGTTCTGCTGCTTTCATCTGTCATCCATGCCTTATTCCTTTTGATAAGAGTCAGCCTGTCAACATTTTTAGTTGACAGGCAGATGCACCTCCAAGGTGTCGAGGGACAGTTCATGCAATGAGTCCAGCTTGGATAACCTATAGTTGTACTGCATAGCGGAATCATGGAGAATGCTAAGTACTCCTTCATCATCTTCCAAAACATTTCCTTCCTTGTCAGACTACTCTGTGCCTCAGTACCTGGGTGCTAGGAGTGTCTAATAAAACTGTCCCTGACCTTTGAAAGTAATTCCTTGCCTCTGTTGGACCTGGTGTGTATCTCCCTAATCTCTTCTTCTTGGTTGCCCAAGGAATTATGACCTCTGCCATCAGCATTGCCAGAAGGATTTTTTTTACTAATTGTTCAGCTAAGGCTTTCTGATATTGCACTATTTTACTAGCCATCTCTGACGCAAGAAGAAGAGATGGAAATTTGTCCTTGTAGCGTATGTACAATTGGTTATTAGCCAGTAGTCAGTGTTTGTCAAAATGAGTATAAAACAAAGGAAATTGGAAATGCAATGGGATATAAAGTTAGCTGTGTGTGCCAGACTCCCAACATGCAAAACTTTCCTGTCCCCAACATGAGTACAACTCTCCACCTTCTCCTGACCTTCTCAGCCAATCCATGAAGAACAGACAAGAAGAAGCTAGTGTGGGTAGTACCCTCTTTAGAGCAGGAAACCATTTCCTGTTCCTCCTCATCCTCTTTAGCCTCCACCTCCTCATTATCACTCAATCCATGCTGAGAAGATGAGCTGATGCTGGGTTGGGTAGCACACCCTGCGAACTTTCTTTCAGCATCTCCACCTGGTACACGTGCAAAGTTTCCTCTAAAATTGTGAGCTGTACATGTTTGAATACACACAGAAGCGGGATGGTTGCGCTAATTATGGATTCATCACCGCTCACCATCTTAAAGTTTCCTTAAAGTTTTGGAAAACCTCCCAGTGTCACATGAAGATTTTTACACATTTTGCCAACTATTATGGTGGCATTGGGTTCTGCTACATCCGTCCACCCATTCCAGGTATAGATTATCTTAGCTGGTCTGGAGAGTTGTTGTGATCCAGACTATCTGGTGGTTGTTAGACTAGTTGCTGAGTGCAGTTGTGGAGTTAACCCATGTGACCTTTTTGTTGTTACCTTCCTGCTTTTGCTTTACTCCTGAGTCTTTCATTTTTTATTCCTGTGTGTATGCACTGTGTCACCGTTTTGGTTTTCCTTTGTCTGTATTTATCTGTTTTCCATCCCATTCCTTCACTGTGCTTTTTTGGTTGGAGGGGAATCAGATTTATACTGGTTAGGAGCATAGCCAAGAAAGAGACCCAGGCGTCTCCACCATCAGGTATAACTCTGAAGTTGGGATATCCTAGAGCCCCAAAGGGAGGGACAGCATAGGAATTCCTGTCCCCTGCTATCCTAACAATCACCTCAGGACACACAGATGTCAGATATCCTTGGCCACTCAACCATTCCTATTTGCGGAGGCTGACCAAAAAAACAATGTGCTTGTTCTAGCTAATATTCAACTACTGCTCTCTGCTGCTCACAAAGTCTTGCCAACATGTGTCCTATGGAGTTTCAGCATGTGGGCAGGTCACAAATCAGTCGGTGAGCTGGCACTTGCAAGTGCTACTGCAGCAGTATCAGACCAGCGTCAGCTGTTACTGACTTGCAGAAATGGGCGCATGTGCAGCATACCTTCACAAGTAGCCCAGGAAAATCTGGGTAGGTTTTTAGAAACTGCTGAACTACTATGTTGAGCATGTGGACTAGCCTTGATTTGTGTACGAGCTTGCCAAGCTTCAGAGCCACCACCAGTTCACAGCCATTATCACAAATGAGCATGCCTTGTTGTATGTTCAATGGCAAGAACCACAAATTGGTCTGGTCTGTTATAGCTTTCAATAACATTGTGGTCGTGTGTTGTTTGTCACCTAACCAAATTTTTTGCAGCAGAGCCTGTTGCCGCTTCACAGAGGCAGTGCTGCAGTGCTTTCAGCTAGTAACTAGAGATGAGCGAACCGGTCCCGGTTCGGCTCGAGGTCGGTTCGCCGAACGGAGCTCCCGTTCGAGTTCGGCTCGTCGAACGTTCGACGAACCGAACTCGAACTGCATAGGAAACAATGGCAGGCAATCACAAACACAGAAAAACACCTAGAAAACACCCTCAAAGGTGTCCAAAAGGTGACAAAAAACTCACAACACATGGGAAAGTGACAAGGACATATACTCATGCGAAAACAAAAGAGCTGGACAAGGAAAAAGAGGACGACACACAGATATATGAGTATATGCAAGGAAACATCGATTCCATTATTGTGCAACTTGAGCCCTGCTCATTTTAGGCTTCCAATCTGGATAAATTGCCTGAGCTCGCCACGTACGCCTTGGGGATCTTGTCGTGTCCTGCAGCCAGCGTTCTCTCGGAACCTGTCTTCAGTGCTGCTGGAGGTCTGCTGGCAGATAAGCACACGTGTCTATCCACTGACAATGTGGACATGGCTCTCAGAGGACTTTTCTTCCCCTGGGTCAGCCAGGGGACGGGAAAGGCACGTGTATTTTTGAGAGTGCTTCATGCAAAGCATCTTTTTCTTTTTCAAAAGGGGGCTCAACCGATGCCAGTCAAGTGGGGTGTGTGTGGCCCAGTTAGTGGAAACGAGGGAGACTGTGGTTGGAGTCCCCTCGCTGTGTTTCTAAAAGAACCAAGATGAACAAGTCATGGGTCTCAGAGGACTTTTCTTCCCCTGGGTCAGCCAGGGGACGGGAAAGGCACGCGTATTTTTGAGAGTGCTTCATGCAAAGCATCTGTTTCTTATTCAAAAGGGGGGTCAACCCATGCCAGTCAAGTGGGGTGTGTGTGGCCCAGTTAGTGGCAACGAGGGAGACTGTGGTTGGAGTCCCCTTGCTGTGTTTCTAAAAGAACCAAGATGAACAAGTCATGGCTCTCAGAGGACTTTTCTTCCCCTGGGTCAGCCAGGGGACGGGAAAGGCACGCGTATTTTTGAGAGTGCTTCATGCAAAGCATCTTTTTCTTTTTCAAAAGGGGGGGTCAACCGATGCCAGTCAAGTGGGGTGTGTGTGGCCCAGTTAGTGGCAACGAGGGAGACTGTGGTTGGAGTCCCCTCGCTGTGTTTCTAAAAGAACCAAGATGAACAAGTCATGGCTCTCAGAGGACTTTTCTTCCCCTGGGTCAGCCAGGGGACGGGAAAGGCACGTGTATTTTTGAGAGTGCTTCATGCAAAGCATCTTTTTCTTTTTCAAAAGGGGGCTCAACCGATGCCAGTCAAGTGGGGTGTGTGTGTCCCAGTTAGTGGAAACGAGGGAGACTGTGGTTGGAGTCCCCTCGCTGTGTTTCTAAAAGAACCAAGATGAACAAGTCATGGGTCTCAGAGGACTTTTCTTCCCCTGGGTCAGCCAGGGGACGGGAAAGGCACGCGTATTTTTGAGAGTGCTTCATGCAAAGCATCTGTTTCTTTTTCAAAAGGGGGGGTCAACCGATGCCAGTCAAGTGGGGTGTGTGTGGCCCAGTTAGTGGCAACGAGGGAGACTGTGGTTGGAGTCCCCTCGCTGTGTTTCTAAAAGAACCAAGATGAACAAGTCATGGCTCTCAGAGAACTTTTCTTCCCCTGGGTCAGCCAGGGGACGGGAAAGGCACGTGTATTTTTGAGAGTGCTTCATGCAAAGCATCTTTTTCTTTTTCAAAAGGGGGCTCAACCGATGCCAGTCAAGTGGGGTGTGTGTGGCCCAGTTAGTGGAAACGAGGGAGACTGTGGTTGGAGTCCCCTCGCTGTGTTTCTAAAAGAACCAAGATGAACAAGTCATGGGTCTCAGAGGACTTTTCTTCCCCTGGGTCAGCCAGGGGACGGGAAAGGCACGCGTATTTTTGAGAGTGCTTCATGCAAAGCATCTGTTTCTTATTCAAAAGGGGGGTCAACCCATGCCAGTCAAGTGGGGTGTGTGTGGCCCACTTAGTGGCAACGAGGGAGACTGTGGTTGGAGTCCCCTCGCTGTGTTTCTAAAAGAACCAAGATGAACAAGTCATGGCTCTCAGAGGACTTTTCTTCCCCTGGGTCAGCCAGGGGACGGGAAAGGCACGCGTATTTTTGAGAGTGCTTCATGCAAAGCATCTTTTTCTTTTTCAAAAGGGGGCTCAACCGATGCCAGTCAAGTGGGGTGTGTGTGGCCCAGTTAGTGGAAACGAGGGAGACTGTGGTTGGAGTCCCCTCGCTGTGTTTCTAAAAGAACCAAGATGAACAAGTCATGGGTCTCAGAGGACTTTTCTTCCCCTGGGTCAGCCAGGGGACGGGAAAGGCACGTGTATTTTTGAGAGTGCTTCATGCAAAGCATCTTTTTCTTTTTCAAAAGGGGGCTCAACCGATGCCAGTCAAGTGGGGTGTGTGTGGCCCAGTTAGTGGAAACGAGGGAGACTGTGGTTGGAGTCCCCTCGCTGTGTTTCTAAAAGAACCAAGATGAACAAGTCATGGGTCTCAGAGGACTTTTCTTCCCCTGGGTCAGCCAGGGGACGGGAAAGGCACGCGTATTTTTGAGAGTGCTTCATGCAAAGCATCTGTTTCTTTTTCAAAAGGGGGGGTCAACCGATGCCAGTCAAGTGAGGTGTGTGTGGCCCAGTTAGTGGCAACGAGGGAGACTGTGGTTGGAGTCCCCTCGCTGTGTTTCTAAAAGAACCAAGATGAACAAGTCATGGCTCTCAGAGGACTTTTCTTCCCCTGGGTCAGCCAGGGGACGGGAAAGGCACGTGTATTTTTGAGAGTGCTTCATGCAAAGCATCTTTTTCTTTTTCAAAAGGGGGCTCAACCGATGCCAGTCAAGTGGGGTGTGTGTGGCCCAGTTAGTGGAAACGAGGGAGACTGTGGTTGGAGTCCCCTCGCTGTGTTTCTAAAAGAACCAAGATGAACAAGTCATGGGTCTCAGAGGACTTTTCTTCCCCTGGGTCAGCCAGGGGACGGGAAAGGCACGCGTATTTTTGAGAGTGCTTCATGCAAAGCATCTGTTTCTTATTCAAAAGGGGGGTCAACCCATGCCAGTCAAGTGGGGTGTGTGTGGCCCAGTTAGTGGCAACGAGGGAGACTGTGGTTGGAGTCCCCTCGCTGTGTTTTTAAAAGAACCAAGGTGAACAAGTCATGGCTCTCAGAGGACTTTTCTTTCCCTGGGTCAGCCAGGGGACGGGAAAGGCACGCGTATTTTTGAGAGTGCTTCATGCAAAGCATCTTTTTCTTTTTCAAAAGGGGGGGTCAACCGATGCCAGTCAAGTGGGGTGTGTGTGGCCCAGTTAGTGGCAACGAGGGAGACTGTGGTTGGAGTCCCCTCGCTGTGTTTCTAAAAGAACCAAGATGAACAAGTCATGGGTCTCAAAGGACTTTTCTTCCCCTGGGTCAGCCAGGGGACGGGAAAGGCACGCGTATTTTTGAGAGTGCTTCATGCAAAGCATCTTTTTCTTTTTCAAAAGGGGGGGTCAACCGATGCCAGTCAAGTGGGGTGTGTGTGGCCCAGTTAGTGGCAACGAGGGAGACTGTGGTTGGAGTCCCCTCGCTGTGTTTCTAAAAGAACCAAGATGAACAAGTCATGGCTCTCAGAGGACTTTTCTTCCCCTGGGTCAGCCAGGGGACGGGAAAGGCACGTGTATTTTTGAGAGTGCTTCATGCAAAGCATCTTTTTCTTTTTCAAAAGGGGGCTCAACCGATTCCAGTCAAGTGGGGTGTGTGAGTGGCCCAGTTAGTGGCAACGAGGGAGACTGTGGTTGGAGTCCCCTCGCTGTGTTTCTAAAAGAACCAAGATGAACAAGTCATGGCTCTCAGAGGACTTTTCTTCCCCTGGGTCAGCCAGGGGACGGGAAAGGCACGTGTATTTTTGAGAGTGCTTCATGCAAAGCATCTTTTTCTTTTTCAAAAGGGGGCTCAACCGATGTCAGTCAAGTGGGGTGTGTGTGGCCCAGTTAGTGGAAACGAGGGAGACTGTGGTTGGAGTCCCCTCGCTGTGTTTCTAAAAGAACCAAGATGAACAAATCATGGGTCTGAGAGGACTTTTCTTCCCCTGGGTCAGCCAGGGGACGGGAAAGGCACGCGTATTTTTGAGAGTGCTTCATGCAAAGCATCTGTTTCTTATTCAAAAGGGGGGTCAACCCATGCCAGTCAAGTGGGGTGTGTGTGGCCCAGTTAGTGGCAACGAGGGAGACTGTGGTTGGAGTCCCCTTGCTGTGTTTCTAAAAGAACCAAGATGAACAAGTCATGGCTCTCAGAGGACTTTTCTTCCCCTGGGTCAGCCAGGGGACGGGAAAGGCACGCGTATTTTTGAGAGTGCTTCATGCAAAGCATCTTTTTCTTTTTCAAAAGGGGGCTCAACCGATGCCAGTCAAGTGGGGTGTGTGTGGCCCAGTTAGTGGAAACGAGGGAGACTGTGGTTGGAGTCCCCTCGCTGTGTTTCTAAAAGAACCAAGATGAACAAGTCATGGGTCTCAGAGGACTTTTCTTCCCCTGGGTCAGCCAGGGGACGGGAAAGGCACGCGTATTTTTGAGAGTGCTTCATGCAAAGCATCTTTTTCTTTTTCAAAAGGGGGGGTCAACCGATGCCAGTCAAGTGGGGTGTGTGTGGCCCAGTTAGTGGCAACGAGGGAGACTGTGGTTGGAGTCCCCTCGCTGTGTTTCTAAAAGAACCAAGATGAACAAGTCATGGGTCTCAAAGGACTTTTCTTCCCCTGGGTCAGCCAGGGGACGGGAAAGGCACGCGTATTTTTGAGAGTGCTTCATGCAAAGCATCTTTTTCTTTTTCAAAAGGGGGGGTCAACCGATGCCAGTCAAGTGGGGTGTGTGTGGCCCAGTTAGTGGCAACGAGGGAGACTGTGGTTGGAGTCCCCTCGCTGTGTTTCTAAAAGAACCAAGATGAACAAGTCATGGCTCTCAGAGGACTTTTCTTCCCCTGGGTCAGCCAGGGGACGGGAAAGGCACGTGTATTTTTGAGAGTGCTTCATGCAAAGCATCTTTTTCTTTTTCAAAAGGGGGCTCAACCGATGTCAGTCAAGTGGGGTGTGTGTGGCCCAGTTAGTGGAAACGAGGGAGACTGTGGTTGGAGTCCCCTCGCTGTGTTTCTAAAAGAACCAAGATGAACAAGTCATGGGTCTCAGAGGACTTTTCTTCCCCTGGGTCAGCCAGGGGACGGGAAAGGCATGCATATTTTTGAGAGTGCTTCATGCAAAGCATCTGTTTCTTATTCAAAAGGGGGGTCAACCCATGCCAGTCAAGTGGGGTGTGTGTGGCCCAGTTAGTGGCAACGAGGGAGACTGTGGTTGGAGTCCCCTCGCTGTGTTTCTAAAAGAACCAAGATGAACAAGTCATGGCTCTCAGAGGACTTTTCTTCCCCTGGGTCAGCCAGGGGACGGGAAAGGCACGCGCATTTTTGAGAGTGCTTCATGCAAAGCATCTTTTTCTTTTTCAAAAGGGGGGGTCAACCGATGCCAGTCAAGTGGGGTGTGTGTGGCCCAGTTAGTGGCAACGAGGGAGACTGTGGTTGGAGTCCCCTCGCTGTGTTTCTAAAAGAACCAAGATGAATAAGTCATGGCTCTCAGAGGACTTTTCTTCCCCTGGGTCAGCCAGGGGACGGGAAAAGCACGTGTATTTTTGAGAGTGCTTCATGCAAAGCATCTTTTTCTTTTTCAAAAGGGGGCTCAACCGATGCCAGTCAAGTGGGGTGTGTGTGGCCCAGTTAGTGGAAACGAGGGAGACTGTGGTTGTAGTCCCCTCGCTGTGTTTCTAAAAGAACCAAGATGAACAAGTCATGGGTCTCAGAGGACTTTTCTTCCCCTGGGTCAGCCAGGGGACGGGAAAGGCACGCGTATTTTTGAGAGTGCTTCATGCAAAGCATCTGTTTCTTATTCAAAAGGGGGCTCAACCCATGCCAGTCAAGTGGGGTGTGTGTGGCCCAGTTAGTGGCAACGAGGGAGACTGTGGTTGGAGTCCCCTCGCTGTGTTTCTAAAAGAACCAAGATGAAGAAGTCATGGGTCTCAGAGGACTTTTCTTCCCCTGGGTCAGCCAGGGGACGGGAAAGGCACGCGTATTTTTGAGAGTGCTTCATGCAAAGCATCTTTTTCTTTTTCAAAAGGGGGGGTCAAACGATGCCAGTCAAGTGGGGTGTGTGTGGCCCAGTTAGTGGCAACGAGGGAGACTGTGGTTGGAGTCCCCTCGCTGTGTTTCTAAAAGAACCAAGATGAACAAGTCATGGCTCTCAGAGGACTTTTCTTCCCCTGGGTCAGCCAAGGGACGGGAAAGGCACGCGTATTTTTGAGAGTGCTTCATGCAAAGCATCTGTTTCTTATTCAAAAGGGGGGTCAACCCATGCCAGTCAAGTGGGGTGTGTGTGGCCCAGTTAGTGGCAACGAGGGAGACTGTGGTTGGAGTCCCCTCGCTGTGTTTCTAAAAGAACCAAGATGAACAAGTCATGGGTCTCAGAGGACTTTTCTTCCCCTGGGTCAGCCAGGGGACGGGAAAGGCACGCGTATTTTTGAGAGTGCTTCATGCAAAGCATCTGTTTCTTTTTCAAAAGGGGGGGTCAACCGATGCCAGTCAAGTGGGGTGTGTGTGGCCCAGTTAGTGGCAACGAGGGAGACTGTGGTTGGAGTCCCCTCGCTGTGTTTCTAAAAGTACCAAGATGAACAAGTCATGGCTCTCAGAGGACTTTTCTTCCCCTGGGTCAGCCAGGGGACGGGAAAGGCACGTGTATTTTTGAGAGTGCTTCATGCAAAGCATCTTTTTCTTTTTCAAAAGGGGGCTCAACCGATGCCAGTCAAGTGGGGTGTGTGTGGCCCAGTTAGTGGAAACGAGGGAGACTGTGGTTGGAGTCCCCTCGCTGTGTTTCTAAAAGAACCAAGATGAACAAGTCATGGGTATCAGAGGACATTTCTTCCCCTGGGTCAGCCAGGGGACGGGAAAGGCACGCGTATTTTTGAGAGTGCTTCATGCAAAGCATCTGTTTTTTTTTCAAAAGGGGGGGTCAACCGATGCCAGTCAAGTGGGGTGTGTGTGGCCCAGTTAGTGGAAACGAGGGAGACTGTGGTTGGAGTCCCCTCGCTGTGTTTTACATGCTTTTAGAAGGGCATGACATGGCTTGGAGGTTGACTTTCATCATCTGCAAACTGTTGGCTACCAAAATGCTGCCTTTCCAACAACTGTGGTTATAGACAATGAGGAACATACTGATGAAGATGAGACTCAGATACCCGATTGGGATGACAACTTAAATATTCGGTCAGGGCAAGAAGAGGCTCGGTCTGAGGGTGAGGGGAGTGCAAACACAACAATTGATGATGAAGTCCTAGATCCCACCTACTGTCAACCCACAGTCAGACACTCGAGGAGGTCAACAGAGGCAGTGGAGGAGGATGCAACCGACGTCGAAGTAACCTTGCGCCTTCCTGGACACAGTCGGAGCACTGGTAGCACGTCTACAACTGCATCCTCAGCCACCACTCTGCCTCTGAGCATTATTCGGGGTGGATCAACAGGTCGCATGGCCTCTAAGCCTTGCCTAGCCTGGTCCTTTTTTGACATAAAAAAAGATCGCCCTAATTATGTGATCTGTAACATTTGGCATGGTTATCTTACTAGAGGTCAAAACCTCAGCAGTTTGACAACTTCTTCCATGAATCGTCACATGAATAAATATCATATGGCCTGGTGGGAAGCTCACCGTGCTGCAATGCGGCCTAGCGGAGCCAACCATCCACCGCCTGCCTCTTCCAGTGCATCCGCGCGCTCGTCATCTTCTAGGACTGTGGGGACAGCTGTCACACCTGTTTTTCCACCCACAACTTCCACCACTGTAACCGCAACAGGCAGTTTGCTTGGTAGGTCGTCAGTTGGTTTGGAAGGGGAAACAAGTGATTGTGTACAGCTCTCTCAAACATCGATAGCACCAACGTTGGATGAAGGCAACATCATGTCTCCGCCTGCACTTTCCTCACAAACCTGAATTTTTCCAGGGACACCCTACTGAACACCGTCTACACACAGCAGCCAGATCTCTGTCCCTCAGATGTGGTCAAATAAAAGGCCACTTCCTGCGACCCATGACAAAGCTAAGAGGTTGACTCTATCCCTCTGTAAGCTGTTGGCTACCGAAATGCTGCCTTTCCGCCTAGTGGACACACAGGATTTTAGAGACCTTATGTCTGTCGCTGTGCCCCAGTACCAGATGCCTAGTCGCCACTACTTCTCTAAGAAAGGTGTGCCCGCGCTACACCAGCATGTCACACACAACATCACCGCTTCCTTGAGAAACTCGGTGTGTGAACGGGTGCATTTCACCACCGATACTTGGACCAGTAAGCATGGACAGTGACGTTACATGTCGCTGACTGGGCACTGGGTAACTATGGTGATAGATGATGAAGGGTCTGCTGCACAAGTCTTGCCATCCCCACGACTTGTGTGTCAATCCTCTGTCTGTCCAAGTTCCGCCACTGCTTCTGCCTCCTCCACCTCGTCTGGGTCCTCCACCTTCGCCCAAAGCCTGCCTAGTCAGGCCTCCAGCGTTCTAACTGCGCAGAAGGAATCACGCACCCCTCATTACTATGCTGGCAGCAGAGCGCAACGGCATCAGGCGGTCTTTAGCTTGAAATGTCTTGGAAATAAGAGTCACACAGCGGCTGAGTTGTGGGCAGCTCTGGAGACTGAGTTTAATAAATGGTTGTCTCCACTCAACCTGCAGCCTGGTAAGGCCGTGTGCGACAATGCTGCAAACCTGGGTGCGGCCCTTCGCCTGGGCAAGGTGACACATGTGCCTTGTATGGCTCACGTGTTGAACCTTGTTGTTCAGCAATTTTTAACACACTATCCCAGCCTAGATGGCCTTCTGAACAGGGCATGAAGTCTTTCTGCTCACTTCCGCCGTTCAACCACCGCTGCTGAGCGACTTGCATCGCTCCAGAAGTCTTTCGGCCTGCCTGTTCATCACCTGAAATGCGATGTGACGACACGCTGGAATTCGACTCTCCACATTTTACAGCGACTGCGGCAGCACCATCGAGCCCTGGTGCAATACGTCATGACGTATAGCCTGGGCCAACGAGATGCAGAGGTGGGGCAGATCACCCTGATGGAGTGGTCTCAGATCAAGAACCTATGCACCCTTCTGCACAGTTTCGACATGGCGACGAATATGTTTAGCGCTGACAATGCCATTATCAGCATGACAATTCCAGTCATTTACATGCTGGAGCACACGCTAAACACTATTCAGAGTCAGGGGGTGGGACAACAGGAAGGGGAGGAACTACAGGAGGATTCATATGCGCAAGACACAACAACATCACCAAGGTCCAGACGTTCATCATCACCAACGCGGCAGGTATGGGACCATGGGGGACAGGGATCAACAAGGGCGCATGGTAGCAGGCGAGATGTTGAGGAAGGTGCAGGAGGACATGAAGATATGGAGGACGAACTGTCCATGGACATGGAAGACTCAGCAGATGAGGGGGAGCTTGGTCAAATTTCAGTTGAAAGAGGTTGGGTGGAGATGTCAGAGGAAGAAAGAACGGTTAGCACCTCTATGCCACAAACACAGCGTGGACTTGGTCCGCATGGCTGCGCAAGACACATGAGTGCCTTCTTGTTGCACTACCTCCAACATGACCCTCGTATTGTCAAAATTAGAAGTGATGATGACTACTAGCTTGCCACACTATTAGATCCCCGGTACAAGTCCAAATTTTGTGACATAATTCCACCCATAGAAAGGGACGCACGTATGCAGGAGTATCAGCAGAAGCTGTTACTCGATCTTAGCTCGGCTTTTCCACCAAACAACCGTGCAGGTGAAGGGAGTGATTCTTCCAGTTGTAACTTGACAAACATGGGACGGCCTCGTCATCTTCAACAGTCTACCCGTACCAGTAGGACCGGATCTGGTGCTGGTAACAGCAATTTTATGGAATCTTTTAATAATTTTTTTAGACCCTCCTTTGCAAGGCCACCAGAGACAACAAGTCTGACACATAGTCAACGGATGGAGAGGGTGATACAGGAGTATCTCCAAATGAACATCGATGCCATGACTGTGCAACTGGAGCCTTGCTCCTTTTGGGCTTCAAACCTAGAAAAATGGCCAGAGCTCGCAACTTACGCCTTGGAGATTTTGTCGTGTCCAGCTGCCAGCGTTGTCTCTGAACGTGTCTTCAGTGCTGCTGGGTGTGTGCTGACAGATGAGCGCACGCGTCTGTCCAGTGACAATGTGGACAGACTGACGTTCATCAAAATGAACAAGTCATGGATCCAGAAGGAATTTACTACCCCTGTGTCATCTTGGGTAGAGTAAATGCTTGTGGATTTGGAATGTGCTTGATGCAAATCAAAACATCCTGTTTGCAACTAGGTCACAAGTGCTGCCACTGAATGGGTGGGTGTGTGTGGGGCACAATTTTTGGAAAAAATGGAGGCTCCGCTTGGAGTAACCCTTGCTTGCTGTGTTTTTTTAAAAATGATACAAGATGAACAGATCTGAAGGCAAGATGAAGGCAACATCATGTCTCCGCCTGCACTTTCCTCACAAACCTGCATTTTTCCAGGGACACCCTACTCAACACCGTCTACAGACAGCAGCCAGATCTCTGTCCCTCAGATGTGGACAAATAAAAGGCCATTTCCTGCGACCCATGACAAAGCTAAGAGGTTGACTTTATCCCTCTGTAAGCTCTTGGCTACGGAAATGCTGCCTTTCCGCATGGTGGACACACAGGATTTTAGAGACCTTATGTCTGTCACTGTGCCCCAGTACCAGATGCCCAGTCGCCACTACTTCTCTAAGAAAGGTGTGCCTGCGCTACACCAGCATGTCGCACACAACATCACCGCTTCCTTGAGAAACTCTGTGTGTGAACAGATGCATTTCACCACCGATACTTGGACCAGTAAGCATGGATAGGGACGTTACATGTCGCTGACTGGGCACTGGCAAACTATGGTGAGAGATGGAGAAGGGTCTGCTGTACAAGTCTTGCCGTCCCCACGAGTTGTTTCAATCCTTGTTCTGTATGTAGAAGTTAATACACTGCTTCTGCCTCTTCAACCTCGTGTGGGTCCTCCACCTTGGCGCAAACCCTGTGTGGTCAGGCCACCCTTCCAAGCAACTGCGCACAAGGACTACCACACACCTCCTTACTATGCTGGCAGCAGAGCTCAATGCCATCAGGCGGTCAAAGTTTTACTTTGAAATGTATGGGAAATGTGAGTCACACCGCTATTCCAGAGAATAGGAGTCAGGCAGGGTCAAAACATTAATTGAGGTACAGGAACAGAATGGGACGGCCAGGACTTAATCAGAAAACAAGCAGAGGTGAAATGCGGATCGGCCAACAAGGTACATAAACAGCAAGCAGGAAAAGTAGTCAGGTAACAAGCACACAAAATCATAAAACTGAACTGGGGGTAAAATTAACCAGAGGTTCATAGCTATGTCTGGCAGTGGTCTGCAGACAGGATGGGCATAAAAAAGGGTGTGGTGTCTTCCCATTGGTTGTAGCTGAATGATGGTATTTCATCTGTGAGATACCCACCAGCTACATTCAGCCAGAGATTCTGCATCTGTCAAGGTAATGCAGCCCAGTGGGTGAGCATAACCTGCGTCCACCTGCGCCGCTGGCATGGACTCCTCTCCCATCATCAGCACTATTCATAAAAGGAACACATTGTAACCTGGCGACCGTAGTACAAATTGACGGAGCGGACTCCGTTGGTGACTTAACAGCCGTGTGCGGCAATGATGCAAACCTGGCTGCGGGCCATCGTCAGGGCAATGTGACACACGTGCCTTGTATGGCTCACGTGTTGAACCTAATTCTCCAGCAATTTTTAAAACACCATCACGGCCTACATGGCCTTGTGCAGCGTGCACGCTCGCTATGTGCTCACTTCCATCGTGCGTACACAGCAGCTCAACAACTTTCGTTGCTACAGAAGTCTTTAGGTCTGGTGGTTAAACGCCTGAAATGCGATGTGCCCACACGCAGGAATTTGAATCTGCACATGTTGCAGCGTGTGTGGCAGCACCGCAGAGCCCTGCTGAAATACTGTATGACATATAGCCTGGGATAACTTGATCAAGAGGTGGTGCAGATCACGCTGCTGGAGTGGTGTCAGATCAAGGACTTATGCACCCTGCTACACAGTTCACAAATGTCGACGAAGATGTTTAGCACTGGCAATGTCATTCTCAGCGTGACAATTCTGGTCATCTACATGATGGAGCACACTGTAATTATTATTCGGAGTCAGGTGTTGGGACAAGAGGAAGGGGAGGAAGTACAGGAGGAGTCATTTGCGGAAGGGATAACAAGATCTACGAGGTCCAGATGGTCAGCGGCACCTATGCGGCAGTCATGGTGAGGGAGAGGGATTAACAAGGGCGCATAGTATCAGCAAAAAGTGTTGATGAAAGTGCAGGAGCCCATGAAGAAATGGGGGACGAACTGGCGATGGGCATGGAAGACTCAGCAGATGAGTGAGAGCTTGCTCACATTTCGGTTGTGCGAGGTTGTGGGTAGAGGGCAGAGGAAGGATGCACGATTCTCACCTCTCTGCCACCAACACACCAAGGACTTGGTCCTCCTGGATGCACAAGACACATGAGCGCCTTCTTGCTGCACTACCTACATAACCCTCGTATTGTATGAATTTGAAGTAATCCTGAATACTGGGTTGCCACACTGTTAGATCCCCGGTACAAGACAAAATTTGGCGAACTAATTCCTGCCATAGAAATAGACGCACGTATACAGGAGTATCTGCAGAATGTGGTACGCAATCTTAGATCTACTTTTCCACTAAACACCAGTGCTGCACAGAGTGAATATCAACGCTTTTTCATGGATAGGAGGAAATGGTCTTTTACTTGTCCACATCGGAGGGACCGAGGGATGGCTGCTGTGCTGAGATGGCGTTGAGTACGGTGTCCCTGCACAGTTGCACTTTTGGTCATATCCCAAAATGAGTTGAAAAAGGACAGATGCTGTTGGAAAGGGGAACAGGTGTGTTGGAAAGGGGAAAAAAGTTTTGGTCCGTGGATTTGGTGGTTAAGCAACTGTAACATTTGCTGAAGAAACAACATCTGTTACAGTGGGACTGGCAGATTTGGATAAAGTGGTATATAATCTGTGACCGCTATATAACGAAAATTAATAAGAAAAGAAAGACAAAGGTATATATCCCCATCAGCAGTCAGTGTCCACTGTGCTCCCAGTTGGAAAAGGAGAGGTTGGCAACTTGAAGTTTTGGTGGAGGATACAGAGCTGTGTGGCTATGAAATTAATAATAGCCTGAACCGAGTTAGACGCCATTCTGATCTGGAGACTGTGAGCCCTGTTAGCGTCACAGGGTCCACATGCCCACCCAGCCTAGGAACTCCCTGTTAACAACACAGGGGCCATTGAGTACGCTGACCGTGTGCGTAGGGGCCACACCTGTGGACAGCAGGCGCATCAGCAGCAGCAGGCCTGTTAATGCCACTGGGCTGCACAAGCAGGACTGTTAGGACAGGAGCTGGTCTTAACCGTTCTGCGTTACCAACTGTGGTGGCGGCCTGCATCCACCACCCTATCCCTGCCTACCTCTGGCCTAAAGCCGCAATGGGTTCAACACATGGAGGTGTGCTCTTTCGGAGCATAATAGAAGACTGCGCACCTCCTTGTTGGCTCCAGCCCCTTTTATAACCTGGGTCCGCCCCAAACCAGGGTGAACCACAATGCACCTCCTGGAGACAAAAGTAGAGTGACACGTCATGAGTGGCATAACTAGCGTCCTATTTGGAAACGCAACTTCAATGATGACCTCATGGCTGCCATGACCCAAACACCTCACCAGTCATCGTCTGACCATCAATAATGTGGTGACAAGTCATAGGTGTGGGCCTCTGCAAGCCATTTGGGAGGACACCTGATGCCCTGTGGTCTAAATGGGACCCCCACATCAGGGCCAGGGCCAAAGAGTTCATTACCGGACCTAGTCTCTGATGCAGGAAGTGCCTGAGCATGCTCAGTAGCATGAAATACAGTCTCTGAAAAAAGACTATCAGCTTTAGCATGGTGTCTAGGCACAAAACAGGACTTAGAACCGGCACGGAATGCAAGCACCTGTGCAAAGAGGCTTTTCACACTTAGTGTGGGAGCATGCGCTGTATCCCGAAATGAAAACTTAGCGTCAGGAATGGCACAGTCAGGCTGAGCATACTCACTACGCGAAACACTGTAATTATGCTGCAGCTGGGGTACATCGGCACACGCATGCGCACTAGCTGCCTCTCCACACTTAGACGTGGAGGGGAAATTTGTCTTGGAGATGCTGTCTATGAACAGAAGGAAAAGCTAAAGGAAGCCTGACTTTCTATCCCTCCGAATTATGAAATGCAGCAATGAATTCCATGAGTTTGCTATAACATTAGCGTAGCAAAATGTGCATGAGGGTGTGATGTAGAGGTGCTAGAAATAGCTTGTCACAAGTGGGGCACTAATGGAATACAACAGCCAGTTCTATGATGCCACAAAATGGCAGTATTTTGTGCTATCATTATAGCTTATTAAAAACAGAGCACGAGGTTGTCATGCAGAGGTGCTGCACATAGATTTGCAGTAGTGTGAATTGACAAAAGTACAATAGCCACGTTTAGGATACAACTAGGTACAGTGAGTGTTTGCTAGTAAAATTGCTTAGTTTAAAAAAGTTGTAGTGTGCAATGCAGGCAGACGTGCTGCAAATATCGTTCCAATACTGTGAATAGACAAAAGTACAATAGCCACGTTTAGGATACAACTAGGTACACTGAGTGTTTGCTAGTATAATGGCTGAGTTTAAAAAAGTTTGAGTGTGCAATGCAGGCAGACGTGCTGCAAATATCGTTCCAATACTGTGAATAGATAAAAGTACAATAGCCACGTTTAGGATACAACTAGGTACACTGTTTGCTAGTATAATGGCTGAGTTTAAAAAAGTTTGAGTGTGCAATGCAGGCAGATGTGCTGCAAATAACGTTCCAATACTGTGAATAGACAAAAGTACAATAGCCACGTTTAGGATACAACTAGGTACAGTGAGTGTTTGCTAGTATAATGGCTGAGTTTAAAAAAGTTAGAGTGTGCAATGCAGGCAGACGTGCTGCAAATATCGTTCCAATACTGTAAATAGACAAAAGTACAATAGCCACGTTTAGGATACAACTAGGTACAGTGAGTGTTTGCTAGTATAATGGCTGAGTTTAAAAAAGTTTGAGTGTGCAATGCAGGCAGACGTGCTGCAAATATCGTTCCAATACTGTGAATAGACAAAAGTACAATAGCCACGTTTAGGATACAACTAGGTACAGTGAGTGTTTGCTAGTATAATGGCTGAGTTTAAAAAAGTTTGAGTGTGCAATGCAGGCAGATGTGCTGCAAATAACGTTCCAATACTGTGAATAGACAAAAGTACAATAGCCACGTTTAGGATGCCACTAGGTACAGTGAGTGTTTGCTAGTATAATGGCTGAGTTTAAAAAAGTTTGAGTGTGCAATGCAGGCAGACGTGCTGCAAATATCGTTCCAATACTGTGAATAGACAAAAGTACAATAGCCATGTTTAGGATACAACTAGGTACAGTGAGTGTTTGCTAGTATAATGGCTGAGTTTAAAAAAGTTTGAGTGTGCAATGCAGGCAGACGTGCTGCAAATATCGTTCCAATACTGTGAATAGACAAAAGTACAATAGCCACGTTTAGGATACAACTAGGTACAGTGAGTGTTTGCTAGTATAATGGCTGAGTTTAAAAAAGTTTGAGTGTGCAATGCAGGCAGATGTGCTGCAAATAACGTTCCAATACTGTGAATAGACAAAAGTACAATAGCCACGTTTAGGATACAACTAGGTACAGTGAGTGTTTGCTAGTATAATGGCTGAGTTTAAAAAAGTTAGAGTGTGCAATGCAGGCAGACGTGCTGCAAATATCGTTCCAATACTGTGAATAGACAAAAGTACAATAGCCACGTTTAGGATACAACTAGGTACAGTGAGTGTTTGCTAGTATAATGGCTGAGTTTAAAAAAGTTTGAGTGTGCAAAGCAGGCAGACGTGCTGCAAATATCGTTCCAATACTGTGAATAGACAAAAGTACAATAGCCACGTTTAGGATACAACTAGGTACAGTGAGTGTTTGCTAGTATAATGGCTGAGTTTAAAAAAGTTTGAGTGTGCAATGCAGGCAGACATGCTGCAAATAACGTTCCAATACTGTGAATAGACAAAAGTACAATAGCCACGTTTAGGATAAAACTAGGTACACTGAGTATTTGCTAGTATAATGGCTGAGTTTAAAAAAGTTTGAGTGTGCAATGCAGGCAGACGTGCTGCAAATAACGTTCCAATACTGTGAATAGACAAAAGTACAATAGCCACGTTTAGGATACAACTAGGTACAGTGAGTGTTTGCTAGTTTAATGGCTGAGTTTAAAAAAGTTTGAGTGTGCAATGCAGGCAGACGTGCTGCAAATATCGTTCCAATACTGTGAATATACAAAAGTACAATAGCCACGTTTAGGATACAACTAGGTACAGTGAGTGTTTGCTAGTATAATGGCTGAGTTTAAAAAAGTTTGAGTGTGCAATGCAGGCAGACGTGCTGCAAATAACGTTCCAATACTGTGAATAGACAAAAGTACAATAGCCACGTTTAGGATACAACTAGGTACAGTGAGTGTTTGCTAGTATAATGGCTGAGTTTAAAAAAGTTAGAGTGTGCAATGCAGGCAGATGTCCTGCAAATAACGTTCCAATACTGTGAATAGACAAAAGTACAATAGCCACGTTTAGGATACAACTAGGTACAGTGAGTGTTTGCTAGTATAATGGCTGAGTTTAAAAAAGTTTGAGTGTGCAATGCAGGCAGACGTGCTGCAAATATCGTTCCAATACTGTGAATAGACAAAAGTACAATAGCCACGTTTAGGATACAACTAGGTACACTGAGTGTTTGCTAGTATAATGGCTGAGTTTAAAAAAGTTTGAGTGTGCAATGCAGGCAGACGTGCTGCAAATAACGTTCCAATACTGTGAATAGACAAAAGTACATTAGCCACGTTTAGGATACAACTAGGTACACTGAGTGTTTGCTAGTATAATGGCTGAGTTTAAAAAAGTTTGAGTGTGCAATGCAGGCAGACGTGCTGCAAATATCGTTCCAATACTGTGAATAGACAAAAGTACAATAGCCACGTTTAGGATACAACTAGGTACAGTGAGTGTTTGCTAGTATAATGGCTGAGTTTAAAAAAGTTTGAGTGTGCAATGCAGGCAGACGTGCTGCAAATATCGTTCCAATACTGTGAATAGACAAAAGTACAATAGCCACGTTTAGGATACAACTAGGTACACTGAGTGTTTGCTAGTATAATGGCTGAGTTTAAAAAAGTTTGAGTGTGCAATGCAGGCAGACGTGCTGCAAATAACGTTTTAATACTGTGAATAGACAAAAGTACAATAGCCACGTTTAGGATACAACTAGGTACAGTGAGTGTTTGCTAGTATAATGGCTGAGTTTAAAAAAGTTTGAGTGTGCAATGCAGGCAGACGTGCTGCAAATAACGTTCCAATACTGTGAATAGAAAAAAGTACAATAGCCACGTTTAGGATACAACTAGGTACACTGAGTGTTTGCTAGTATAATGCCTGAGTTTAAAAAAGTTTGAGTGTGCAATGCAGGCAGACGTGCTGCAAATATCGTTCCAATACTGTGAATAGACAAAAGTACAATAGCCACGTTTAGGATACAACTAGGTACAGTGAGTGTTTGCTAGTATAATGGCTGAGTTTAAAAAAGTTTGAGTGTGCAATGCAGGCAGACGTGCTGCAAATATCGTTCCAATACTGTGAATAGACAAAAGTACAATAGCCACGTTTAGGATACAACTAGGTACAGTGAGTGTTTGCTAGTATAATGGCTGAGTTTAAAAAAGTTTGAGTGTGCAATGCAGGCAGACGTGCTCTGCAAATGTCTTTGCACTAGTGGGACTATAGCAAAGTCCAATAGCCACGTTTAGGATGCCACTAGGTACACTGAGTGTTTGCTAGTAACATTGCTTAGTTTAAAAAAGTTTGAGTGTGCAATGCAGGCAGACGTGCTCTGCAAATGTCTTTGCACTAGTGGGACTATAGCAAAGTCCAATAGCCACGTTTAGGATGCCACTAGGTACACTGAGTGTTTGCTAGTAAAATTGCTTAGTTTAAAAAAGTTTGAGTGTGCAATTCAGGCAGACGTGCTCTGCAAATGTCTTTGCACTAGTGGGACTATAGCAAAGTCCAATAGCCACGTTTAGGATGCCACTAGGTACACTGAGTGTTTGCTAGTATAATGGCTTAGTTTAAAAAAGTTGGAGTGTGCAATGCAGGCAGACGTGCTCTGCAAATGTCTTTGCACTAGTGGGACTATAGCAAAGTCCAATAGCCACGTTTAGGATGCCACTAGGTACACTGAGTGTTTGCTAGTAAAATTGCTTAGTTTAAAAAAGTTTGAGTGTGCAATGCAGGCAGACGTGCTCTGCAAATGTCTTTGCACTAGTGGGACTATAGCAAAGTCCAATAGCCACGTTTAGGATGCCACTAGGTACACTGAGTGTTTGCTAGTAAAATTGCTTAGTTTAAAAAAGTTGGAGTGTGCAATGCAGGCAGACGCGCTCTGCAAATGTCTTTGCACTAGTGGGACTATAGCAAAGTCCAATAGCCACAGATAGGATGCCACTAGGTACACTGAGTGTTTGCTAGTATAATGGCTTAGTTATGAGTTGGAGTGTGCAGAGGACAAGAGGGTACAGTGGCAGGATTGTGGTGCTCTGGGTAGAGGAATGGAAGCCTGCCTTTCTATTCCCTCCTAATGGTGAAATGCAGGGAGGAAATCCCTGACCTTGGCTGCACAGACGCTGGCGCTGTTTTCAGGACCTGTCACCTTAACTCTGACCCTGCCGGTTTGAGCCCTTAAAAGGACTGCTATAAAGTGCTCTCCCTATGCTGTCTAACGCTGTGTATGCAGCGCATACAGCTGTATCGGCTATAGGACTCAGGAGGACGGAGCTGCGACAGTGATGTCTGACACCAAAGACGCAGAAGGCAGATAATGGCGTCCTGGAAGAAAATGTCCGGTTTTATAATGCAGGGACATGTGACATGGACATCCTTTCACACATGCCGTTGCTTCTCTGGCTCAAAGTCCACTTAGCTGTGTGTGTGTCTGGGATTGGCTGACATGCTGGCCCGCCCCACAAGACGCGCGCGCTTAGGGAAGGAAGACAAGAAAAAAAAAAAAAATGGCGATCGCCATTATACAAACAGCAGTGATCTGAAGGCGCTGTTTACGCACACTATACACTGAAATGTCATAATAGTGTGATTCACAGAGTGACTTACACTATTACAGCAGAAACCAAGCTAGGATTTAGCTGTTTTTTTGCTGCTAGAACCGTTCTCGAACGTTTCTAGAACTATCGAGCTTTTGCAAAAAGCTCGAGTTCTAGTTCGATCTAGAACATGCCCCAAAATCACTCGAGCCTAGAACTGGAGAACCACGAACCACGAACCGCGCTCAACTCTACTGGTAACTAATATGAATGACAAATCCGAGATGGAGAATGATGAGGTTGAGGGTGTTCATGAGCTGGTGTAGGAGGTTAGGTAATCCTTGAATGAACTAAGACCTGTAATTCTAAGCATCGATAGTACGTGTGTCAGTCTAACTTGGTCCCTGTCTCCACAAAATTCACCCAGTGTGCCGTCAAGGAATTATAGTGTCCCTGGACAAATGCACTTGTCCATATGTCGGTTGTTAAATAGACCTTCCCAATAACTGCATTGGTCAGGGCATGGATGATGTTATAAAACATGTACTTTTGTAAAGCGGGGACGCCACACCAGGAAAAATATTGGCTACAGAAGCAAGGACTGTAAACTCTAATCCCTGTCTATATGCCTGTAATCCAAAGTACCCTTCCTCGAAAAGTTATCCTTACACTGAATGCAGCAAGCAGCAATATTACTAGGGAATAGTTTAGATGTAGCACTTACAAGGAACTTTTGGATTTAAAGTGCAGCAGCAAAGACTGTAACACAATAATCCCTGTTTACACGACTGTAATCCAAACCTATCCATCCTACAGCAGCTAGTTCTACACTGAATGCAGTTAATAGCTGTATTATTAGGGAACAGAATAAATGTAGTTCTGGAACAGACTTTCTGGTTTTAGGTTGCAGCATCAAGGACTGTAATGTAATAATCCCTGTCTACATACCTATAATCCAAATCTATCTCTCATTCAACAGCTATCCCTTCATTCTTTCCTTGGTAGCATGTGCTGTGCATCGCGTCACTGAGTCTTATAGACCTGATGACACCACGTGGTCAGCTAATTACAGTAATGCCAGTAGCCAACATGGCTGCAGCATTCTCATGATTGGCAGTCCCAGCATGTTTAATGCCTGAAAAATATCCGCAAAACATGTAGAGTGGTGGCTCAAGAATGGCATTTGAGCATGTGCAATACTTGATCGAATATCGAGTGTGCCTGAGCTCCTCGATATTTGATCGAGTATCAAACAATGTTAGTGATTTTTTTTAAGTCATGTGAAAGAAACAGAGGTTTAAGAATCAGCAAAAATGACATACACTATGAATTGAGAGTAGTATTTTTTCTCTTTTACTTTAAACCTTTAAGAGACATCAACAAGTAGCATATTTGTTGGAAAAAAACTGTTAAAGAAAAAGAGAGTTAAGTTCAGCCTTGGTAGTAGAGGAGAGTTTAATTAGATATTTCCTTTCTCAATGAATTGCTGACCAGCAAATTTCATATTGCAGAACGACCTTGCCATATGTAAGATTATGGCAACACAGATTTATATGTTAACCTCTGTTATCTTACATGGTGTAAAAAAAGCATTGTAAAAGGAACAAAAAGCAAAATTTTCACAAATTGGCTTATCTATCCTTAGGAATAAGAAATAAATCTGTGACAAGATTTGTTATACGGTGTCCAAAATATCTTTATTATCAGGATATATGAATTCCACTTCGGCCTTGTATATTTTCATGAACACTTTTTTCATATCCTTGAGAATGATGTATTGTGAATTATTGTGTGTGTCATACATAATAGTTGTCTAAGTAAATAAAAATAGCCTATTGCTCTACTACCAGAGTCATTGGTAAATGTATTTAGATAGGACTATTATAGCATAATAAAAAAAGAAAAGTATTGAAGGTGCTACAAAATTCTCAAATAGGTTAATATTTTAATAAAAAGTTAAATGTCCTTTTACCAGGTCTTTTTAATTACAAGTGTAGTTATTCCTGAAATCAGAGACAGTAATAAGTCTGTAGATTAAAAATACTTAATGATTTATTATACATTCAAATGACATTTGCAACAGATGGAAAACCTAATGATAGATACAAATTAAAATTGAAATTATTTAAAAAAAATCCACATTTGCATTTGTTGAAAAAAGTTGCTGTGCTTGTGTATGGACCAGAATTAGCAAATATTTTCCAAGAGGTCAAATGGGTGCACTTGGTACATTGCAAGAACAACCATCATCCTGAAATTAACGTCCCTTTACTTGTGTTTGATTTGGATCATATTTATCATCCAAATGACAGTGCAAGCCATAATAATTGAGTGAGTTCAAATTTATACACACTTCCCATTTCATCAGCCACAATAGAAGTCTGAGGGAATTCTGCCTCATATCTGCCTGAATCCACAGCTCTTATTTTGAATACCCACCCTTGCATAACATTGTATATTGTTGTGGCCTGACCCACATGTGATGTCATACCAGGTCGGATATGCTTTGGTACGTTCTGTTGATATATAAAAGCAACAGATGACTGTTATAACCGATGAAACATAGCAATGTATCAACTATATGTAGCATGTATTTCTAACAATGCACAATTTAACTAACTCATCTGCATTGGCTCTGAATGAGTTGTGATGTAATCTACATTCTTAACAAGGAAAATCACTGGATTATCAAACTGGCAAAAGTTGCAGAAGACATTCAAGGCCCACCCTAGAAACTCTTTTTGGATGATTCCCATGCAATTTGGGTCTTGCATAAACTAATTTTTTTATTGCATGTTCAGGGGTTTTGATCAAGTAACAGAACATTTAAAAAGCTATTTAAGGTTTAAAAAATAGGGGGCATTACCTTAGTGGCATGTGAAGCAGACATGTGGAGGGAGAGCTCCCGCTGCTATATTCTTAATCATCCTCACCAGCCAGGTGAAATTTGCTATTCCACTGCCTCTCCAGAGTGCTTCACAGGCAAGAGCGACATGACTGGAGGATGGAGGACCGACAAGGAGGTGTAGGACCACGAGGCTGTTCTCCAACATGGCGTCAGATGCTGGAGTTGCAGGCAGGAGCTGAACATCTGATGCTGCAGCTCACCTCAACAAGTAAGCTTGTGCTCAGCCTAGGATCCCTGAGGCTGCTTGCATCACCCTCTGCCAGGAGGATCTGCAGATGCCAGGACCAGATCTGCTGGGGGAGGAGGAGCGTCAGGTTTTCCATGAAAATACTGGAAGATGCCAGTCCTGTGGAGGTGAGGGAGGGCCCCTGTCATCACCCTGGGGGGAGCACCCTGAAGATACAGCTTGTGTCTCAGAGTCTGAGGCATCTGAACCCACCCTCAATGATGTGCTGACGGCTGTGAAGACCTGCAACAATATGCTGGCCACTATGAATATGCAGATGGAAAGAATTAAAGGGGACATATCTTCTACCAAACAGGAGCTGCAGGGGGTTAATGTGTGAGTGGGGGCCCTGGAGGAGCGCGTCAGATCCACAGATGATAAGCTTCCCCCTCTGACTCTGGACCTTGGCACAGCAATCCATAATATCTCCCTGTTCAGGGCCAAGGTGTACAATCCAGAGAACAGGTCCCATAGGAGCAACCTTTGTCTGGTTCCAGAGAGGGTAGAGGGTAACAACCTAGTGGCCTTTTTTGAAACGTGGCCTCCATAAGACCTTGGGCAAAGATCTGTTCTCACCTTTCTTTACCATTGAGCATGCACATAGGGTACCCACTCAACCCTGCCACCAGGGGCACCACCTCACCCTATACTCCTCAAGCTGCTACACTTCCAGGACCAATATGCTGTGCTCTGCAGGGCCAGTGAGCTTAAGGAACTGGCTATTGATGGTCACAGGGTCTCTCTGCTCCTGGATTTTTCCACCGAAATCCCGCAGAGGAGAGCCCAATTTATCAACATCAAAAAACACGCCATGCGAGTATGAGTTTAGAGCGGAATCACACCCTCACTGACCTGCTGACCATTCCTATAGTATTATCTCTAAGTTGTATACAGTGATGCTATCTACATATCTCAAAAAATTCCCTCCACATACTAGAGAGAAATGGAAGAGAGATGTAGGACCTATGATGGCTGAGCAATAGATGACATCCTGTCTCAGACTCTGGGCTTGGCTGTCTCTGAAAATCAACAACTGTCACAGCTAGTTTTGCTGCATAAGGTGTACAGGACACCCAGTCTATTACATAGGATAGGTATCCAGATGGATGACCTTTGTCCTATGTTTTGGGTGGGAGAACGCTGACCTGTTGCAATTGATGTGGTCCTGAGGGAATATTGAAGGTACTGGAGGGCAGTGTTGGCTTTGATTGAGCAGGTTTTCAGTATAAGACTACAACCACGACCAGTCACATCCATCCTGGGTCTCCTAGAGGAGGATTTGGATTTGAGCTTGCCGGTGACGATTGGTATTGTGTGACTTCTAGATCAGGCCAGGAAACTGTTGGCTTATCACTGGTTGGATACAGCCTCCACCAATTGTGGAAATTAGGGAGAGCGTTAATGCTATATTTCGGTTGGAGAGGAGGGTATACTTTAAAAGAAATGCACTGAAGAAATTCTATAAAATTTGGGGGGGTGGCTTCATGCACCAGGCCTTCCCTCCTCGTCGCTGCTACAGGATTGTATGGGAGACCAGATCCTTCTTCTCATAACTGGTTAATAGTATACCAAAGGAGGGTGGATTTGCATATCTGGAATGTATGTGGTTGCTGAAAATTATGTGGGATATTTTAGGGCAGGGGTGGCATATTATATTGAATTGGAATAGCTCATCCGAGACCTACATTGCTGTTGGGTATGAACTGCAGGTGTTTACTGTATCACTTGGTGCTGTTTCTGTGACTGATTATTTTCATTCCTTTTTCTCTGTATTGTTTTTGCAGAGAAAATGACTATATTACTTGTGTTATGTAACCATGTTGATTTATAATCAATAAAAATGAACCTGATTTAAAAAAAAGGTCTAAAGAACAGGTTCTGCATGAAGAATTTTATACACCGTAATCTGATGACAGGTTTCCTTTGAAGGGTTAAAATAGTGAAAGAATTAATGGAACATGGTAACATGTATACTCTGTGTAGTACCTAGAGTGAAACCTGGGTGAGAGTGGGACATTGCATCTGTAAGGGATAAAAAGATAAAGGCTTTAATCCCCTTCCTTAAGGGGGCTTTACACGCTACGACATCGCTAATGCGAACTCGTTGGGGTCACGGAATTTATGACGCACATCCGGTTGCTATAGTGATGTTGTTGCGTGTGACACCTATGAGCGATTTTGCATCATTGCAAAAACGTGCAAAATCGCTCATCGGTGACATGGGGGTCCATTCTCAAAAATCGTTACTGCAGCAGTAACGAAGTTGTTCCTCGTTCCTGCGGAAGCACACATCGCTCCGTGTGATGCCGCAGGAACGAGGAAGCTCTCCTTACCTGCCTCCCGGCCGCTATGCGGAAGGAAGAAGGTGGGCGGGATGTTACGTCCCGCTCATCTCCGCCCCTCCGCTTCTATTGGGCGGCGGTTCAGTGATGTAGCTGTGACACTGAATGAACCGCCCCCTTAGAAAGGAGGCGGTTCTCCGGTCACAGCGACGTCGCCGAGCAGGTAAGTAGTGTGACGGGTCTGGGCGATGTTGTGCGGCACGGGCAGCCATTTGCCCGTGTCGCACAACAGATGGGGGTGGGTACCCACGCTAGCGATATCGCAGCGTGTAAAGCGGCCTTTAGTCCATCAGCAGACAAACAAATAGCATTTTACTAGAATTGTCGTTAAGGATGGTCATGAACATGAAATGATACAATTGATATTATTGCACATGCAAGTATATAAGCCATTTTTAAAATAAAATTACTTTATAATTGATATAATATAGGTGGTTGTCAGTGAAAAACTGAGTTTTTAAAAGAAAGCTGTTATCAAGTATTACATCAATTTTTATTTAATTAATCTATATTAGCATAATTTTAAAAACGTGATCCAATGGTCCTCATGAGCTTATCTCATTTTAAAGTTATCGTTCTTAATCATAAAATATCTCAAATCAAAACAGTAGTTTAATTTAAGTTAGAAACATGTATAAAGATACTTCATATATGGGTGATTAGTAGAGATGAGCGAACGTGTTTGATTTGCATTCACCAATTTCAAATTCGGTAAGATTTTACTATCCAATTTTAGGTTATGTACACGAGCATTTTTGTAAAAACCCAGTAATGATCGACTATGTTCATATTCCAAAATACTTTTCTAATAAGATATGATACTTTTGGATAGGATTGTAGTGCTGTATGATGAATTGGGGGAGGTGTTTAATGATAGGAAAGGGTGGGGGGAGGCCAGAGGAGCGACACATTTTTTTTTCTTCTTAACTTTAGTTACATAGTTACATAGTTACTTAGGTTGAAAAAAGACCTAGGTCCATCTAGTTCAACCTTCCTCCACCAGTTCTACATTTAGTCACTAAGTCATTTATAGCCATCATTTATAATACATCCAGCCCTTTTTTAAAAGCTGTTATAGTATCTGCCATTACTACCTCTTGTGGTAGGGCATTCCACAGTCTGACTGCTCTAACTGTAAAGAACCCTTTCCTATTTAGCTGTTGGAATCTCTTTTCTTCCACTCGCAGTGAGTGCCCCCTGGTCCTTAGTACTGTCTTTGGAAGAAATAAGTCATGTGCCAGTCCTTTATATTGACCACACATGTATTTATACATATAAATGAGATCTCCTCTGAGACGTCTTTTTTCTAAGCTAAACATATCTAACTTTTTCAACCTGTCATCATATGGGAGGCCTTCCATTCCTTGTAATAGTCTAGTTGCCCGCCTTTGAACTGACTCTAACTTCTGAATGTCCTTTTTAAAATGTGGAGCCCAAAACTGGATCCCGTATTCCAGATGTGGCCTTACAAGTGATTTATAGAGGGGTAACAATACGTTGGGATCACGGGATCTAATCTCTCTTTTTATACCCTCTAAAATCCTGTTTGCTTTAGCAGCTGCTGCTTGACATTGAGTGCTGCTGTTCAGCTTATTTGTAATGAGAATACCCAAGTCCTTCTCCTGTTCTGTAGTCCCGAGTTTACTTCCATTTAATGTATACGCAGCTATAGGATTACTCCGTCCTAGGTGCATTACTTTACATTTATCAACATTAAATCTCATTTGCCAAGTATCTGCCCATTCTGACATCTTATCCAGATCTTTTTGTAATATTGTACTATCCAGGTCAGTTTTTAATATCCTACATAGTTTGGTGTCATCGGCAAAGACTGACACTGTACTATCAATCCCATCCACAAGGTCATTAATAAAGAGATTAAAAAGAATCGGTCCAAGCACAGATCCCTGCGGCACCCCACTGTTGACTATAGCCCATTTAGAGAATGTACCATTTATGACTACTCTTTGTTTCCTATCTTTTAGCCAATTCCTTACCCAGTTGCATATTGTGTCCCCTAGTCCTTGCTTCTGGAGCTTTAGTATAAGGCTATTATGTGGTACAGTATCAAATGCCTTTGCAAAGTCCAAATAAATCACATCAGCTGCATTACAGTTGTGGATGTTCCTGCAGCCAATCACGGCATAAAAATCATCCACAAGGTTCAGACACAAGGGCTTGTGTCATTGGCTGCCTAAGTTCTTCTGACCATCATAAGGCCCCTTTCAGATGTCCGTGTTTCAGGTACGTGTGACATCCATTTTTAACACAGATGCCACACATACCCATGTTATTCTAGGGGGTTACTAACATGGCCGTATTTTCACACAGACCGTGTGACCCTTCATGGCTTTGCACACACACACGGAGATATGTCAATTTTTTCTCTGGCAGCACAGGTATCACACAGATTATCTACCAGGTTTATATGGTTTATTACATTATAGGGTCAGATGGTGGTGTCAGATATTGTGTTGGCAATACTGTAATAACATCTTGCACTTTATGTGATACACAATTGTGTCTACATTTATATCTGTATTGGCTGACTTATTTGTATATCAATTTGTGGGCCTTGCTTATATTTGCATAGGGATACTATGCTTAAGGGGGCTTTACAGGGTAGTGATATCGGTACCGATATCGTTAACGTGCGTACCCGCCCCCATCGTTTGTGCGACACGGGCATGTTGCTGCCCATCGTCCACAAAATCGCGCTCCCCCATCACACGGCTTACCTGCAGTGCGACGTCGCTCTGGCCAGCGATCCGCCTCCTTTTTAAGGGGGCTGGTTGTTCGGCGTCACAGCGACGTCACACGGCAGGCGTCCAATAGAAGCGGAGGGGTGGAGATGTGCAGGACATAACATTCCGCCCACTTCCTTCCTTCTGTATTGGCGGTGGAGGCAGGTAAGGAGATGTTCCTCGCTCCTGCGGTGTCACACACAGAGATGTGTGCTGCCGCAGGAATGAAGAACAACATCGCTGATGAGAGGTAAACGATTTTTTCTTGTCACTTTTCTTGTGTCTTTTTGTGTATATAAACAATCTTTTGTATGAATAAAATAAATTATAATTTATTCAATCTTCTGGTTGATCCCTTTTGTCCAGCAATTATTTTTCTCCTAATTTTCATGTGCATTTGTTGCTGGTGGTGATCACAGTAGGGGAAAGGTGCCCTCTTATCCATATTTTGACTTGATTCATTCACTGCACCTCGGACCTGCAAGCTGGAACATCGTGGGGACAGGGTCGAGGACAGCATCGCCGGGTACAACATCCCCGGGTACAGCATCACCAGGGACAGGCAATAATCAATGAATATAATGAGCAGTGGTCAGAAGTAGAGATGAGCGAACCGGTCGCGGTTCGGCTCGAGGTTGGTTCGCCGAACGGACCTCCCGTTCGAGTTCGGTTCGTCGAACGTTCGACGAACCGAACTCGAACTGCATAGGAAACAATGGCAGGCAATCACAAACACAGAAAAACACCTAGAAAACACCCTCAAAGGTGTCCTAAAGGTGACAAACAACTCAAACACATTGGAAAGTGACAAGGACATATACTCATGCGAAAACAAAACAGCTGGACAAGGAAAAAGAGGAGGACACACAGATATAGGCATGGCACGCCCTTCTAAAATCATGTAAAACACCGCAAGGTGACTCCAAGCGGAGTCTCCCTTTTTTCCAAAAATTGGGCCACACACACACCCACCCCTTCAGTGGCAGCACTTGTGCCCCAGTTGTACACTTCACAGCTACATTTGCATCAAGCACATTCAAAAATACGCCATTCTTATCCGTCCCCAGGATGACACCGGGGTAGGTAGCAAAGTCTTTCCTGATCCCAGCTCTGTTCATCTTGGCTTCTTTTAAAAACACAGCAAGCAAGGGTTACTCCAAGCGGAGTCTCCCTTTTTTCCAAAAATTGGGCCACACAGACACCCACCCCATCAGTGGCAGCACTTGGGCCCTAGTTGCAAACAGGATGTTTTGATTTGCATCAAGCACATTCAAAAATACGCCATTCTTATCCGTCCCCAGGATGACACCGGGGTAGGTAGCAAAGTCTTTCCTGATCCCAGCTCTGTTCATCTTGGCTTCTTTTAAAAACACAGCAAGCAAGGGTTACTCCAAGCGGAGTCTCCCTTTTTTCCAAAAATTGGGCCCACACACACCCACCCCTTCAGTGGCAGCAGTTGTGCCCCAGTTGTACACTTCACAGCTAGATTTGCATCAAGCACATTCAAAAATACGCCATTCTTATCCGTCCCCAGGATGACACCGGGGTAGGTAGCAAAGTCTTTCCTGATCCCAGCTCTGTTCATCTTGGCTTCTTTTAAAAACACAGCAAGCAAGGGTTACTCCAAGTGGAGTCTCCCTTTTTTTCCAAAAATTGGGCCACACAGACACCCACCCCATCAGTGGCAGCACTTGGGCCCTAGTTGCAAACAGGATGTTTTGATTTGCATCAAGCACATTCAAAAATACGCCATTCTTATCCGTCCCCAGGATGACACCGGGGTAGGTAGCAAAGTCTTTCCTGATCCCAGCTCTGTTCATCTTGGCTTCTTTTAAAAACACAGCAAGCAAGGGTTACTCCAAGCGGAGTCTCCCTTTTTTCCAAAAATTGGGCCACACAGACACCCACCCCATCAGTGGCAGCACTTGGGCCCTAGTTGCAAACAGGATGTTTTGATTTGCATCAAGCACATTCAAAAATACGCCATTCTTATCCGTCCCCAGGATGACACCGGGGTACGTAGATAAAGTCTTTGCTGATCCATGACTTGTTCATCTTGGCTTCTTTTAAAAACAATGTAAGCAAGGGTTACTCCAAGCGGAGTCTCCCTTTTTTCCAAAAATTGGGCCACACAGACACCCACCCCATCAGTGGCAGCACTTGGGCCCTAGTTGCAAACAGGATGTTTTGATTTGCATCAAGCACATTCAAAAATACGCCATTCTTATCCGTCCCCAGGATGACACCGGGGTACGTAGATAAAGTCTTTGCTGATCCATGACTTGTTCATCTTGGCTTCTTTTAAAAACAATGTAAGCAAGGGTTACTCCAAGCGGAGTCTCCCTTTTTTTCCAAAAATTGGGCCACACAGACACCCACCCCATCAGTGGCAGCACTTGGGCCCTAGTTGCAAACAGGATGTTTTGATTTGCATCAAGCACATTCCAAATCCACAAGCATTTACTCTCCCCAGGATGACACAGGGGTAGTAAATTCCTTCTGGATCCATGACTTGTTCATTTTGATGAACGTCAGTCTGTCCACATTGTCACTGGACAGACGCGTGCGCTTATCTGTCAGCACACACCCAGCAGCACTGAATACACGTTCAGAGACAACACTGGCAGCTGGACACGACAAAATCTCCAAGGCGTAACTGGAGAGCTCTGGCCATTTTTCTATGTTTGAAGCCCAAAAGGAGCAAGGCTCCAGTTGCACAGTCATGGCATCGATGTTCATTTGGAGATACTCCTGTATCATCCTCTCCAGCCGTTGAGTATGTGTCAGACTTGTTGTCTCTGGTGGCCTTGCAAAAGAGGGTCTAAAAAAATTATGAAAAGATTCCATAAAATTGCTGTTACCGGCACCAGATACGGTCCTACTGGTATGGGTAGACTGGTGAAGATGACGAGACCGTCCCATGTTTGTCAAGTTACAACTGGGAGATTCCCTCCCTGCACCTGCACGGTTGTTTGGTGGAAAAGCCGAGCTAAGATCGAGTAACAGCTTCTGCTGATACTCCTGCATACGTGCGTCCCTTTCTATGGCTGGAATTATGTCACAAAATTTGGACTTGTACCGGGGATCTAATAGTGTGGCAATCCAGTAGTCATCATCACTTCTAATTTTGACAATACGACTGTCATGTTGGAGGTAGTGCAACAAGAAGGCACTCATGTGTCTTGCGCAGCCATGCGGACCAAGTCCACGCTGTGTTTGTGGCATAGAGGTGCTAACCGTTCTTTCTTCCTCTGACATCTCCCCCCAACCTCTTTCAACTGAAATTTGACCAAGGTCTCCCTCATCCGCTGAGTCTTCCATGTCCATGGACAGTTCGTCCTCCATTTCTTCATGTTCTCCTGCACCTTGCTCAACATTTCGCCTGCTACTATGCGCCCTTGTCGATCCCTGTTCCCCATGGTCCCATGCCTGCTGCGTTGGTGATGATGAACGTCTGGATCTTGGTGATGTTGTTGTCCCTTGCACATATGAATCCTCCTGTAGTTCCTCCCCTTCATGTTGTCCCACCCCCTGACTCCGAATAGTGTTTAGCGTGTGCTCCAGCATGTAAATGACTGGAATCGTCATGCTGATAATGGCATTGTCAGAGCTAAACATATTCGTCGCCATGTCGAAACTGTGCAGAAGGGTGCATAGGTCCTTGATCTGAGACCACTCCATCAGGGTGATCTGCCCCACCTCTGCATCTCGTTGGCCCAGGCTATACGTCATGACGTATTGCACCAGGGCTCTGCGGTGCTGCCACAGTCGCTGTAACATGTGTAGAGTTCAATTCCAGCGTGTCGCCACATCGCATTTCAGGCGATGAACCGGCAGGCCGAAAGACTTCTGGAGCGATGCAAGTCGCTCAGCTGCGGCGCTTGAACGCCGGAAGTGAGCAGACAGTTTTCGTGCCCTGTTCAGAAGGCCATCTAGGCCGGGATAGTGTGTTAAAAATTGCTGCACGACAAGGTTCAACACGTGAGCCATACAAGGTACGTGTGTCACCTTGCCCAGGCGAAGGGCCGCACCCAGGTTTGCAGCATTGTCGCACACGGCCTTACCAGGCTGCAGGTTGAGTGGAGACAACCATTTATTAAACTCGGACCGCAGAGCTGACCACAACTCCTCAGCTGTGTGACTCTTATTACCAAGACATGTCAAGCTAAAGACCGCCTGATGCCGTTGCGCTCGGCTGCCAGCATAGTAATGAGGCGTGCGTGATTCCTTCTGCGCAGTGAGAACGCTGGTGGCCTGACCAGGCAGGCTTGGGGCGGAGGTGGAGGACCCAGATGAGGTGGAGGATGCAGAAGCTGTGGCGGAACTTGGACAGACAGAGGATTGACACACAAGTCGTGGGGACGGCAAGACTTGTGCAGCAGACCCTTCACCATCTATCACCATAGTTACCCAGTGCCCAGTCAGCGACATGTAACGTCCCTGTCCATGCTTACTGGTCCAAGTATCGGTGGTGAAATGCACCCGTTCACACACAGAGTTTCTCAAGGAAGCGGTGATGTTGTGTGCGACATGCTGGTGTAGCGCGGGCACACCTTTCTTAGAGAAGTAGTGGCGACTAGGCATCTGGTACTGGGGCACAGCGACAGACATAAGGTCTCTAAAATCCTGTGTGTCCACTAGGCGGAAAGGCAGCATTTCGGTAGCCAACAGCTTACAGAGGGATAGAGTCAACCTCTTAGCTTTGTCATGGGTCGGAGGAAGTGGCCTTTTATTTGACCACATCTGAGGGACAGAGATCTGGCTGCTGTGTGTAGACGGTGTTGAGTAGGGTGTCCCTGGAAAAATGCAGGTTTGTGAGGAAAGTGCAGGCGGAGACATGATGTTGCCTTCATCCAACGTTGGTGCTATCGATGTCTGAGAGAGCTGTACACACTCACTTGTTTCCCCTTCCAAACCAACTGACAACCTTACAAGCAAACTGCCTGTTGCGGTTACAGTGGTGGAAGTTTTGCGTGGAAAAACAGGTGTGACAGCTGTCCCCACAGTCCTAGAAGATGAAGAGTGCGCGGATGCACTGGAAGGGGCGGGCGGTGGATGGTTCGCTCCGCTAGCCGGCATTGCAGCACGGTGAGCTTCCCACCGGGACTTATGATATTTATTCATGTGACGATTCATGGAAGAAGTTGTCAAACTGCTGAGGTTTTGACCTCTACTAACAGAATCATGACAAATGTTACATATCACATGAGTTGGGCGATCTTTTTCGATGTGAAAAAAGGCCCAGGCTAGGCAAGGCTTAGAGGCCATGCGACCTGTTGATCCACCCCGAATAATGCTCATAGGCAGAGTGGTGGCTGAGGATGCAGTTGTAGACGTGCTACCAGTGCTCCGACTCTGTCCAGGAAGGCGCAAGGTAACTTCGTCGTCGGTTGCATCCTCCTCCACCGCCTCTGTTGACCTCCTCGAGTGCCTGACTGGGGGTTGACAGTAGGTGGGATCTAGAACGTCATCATCAATTGTTGTGTTTGCACTCCCCTCCCCCTCAGACCGAGCCTCTTCTTGCCCTGACCGAATATTTAAGTTGTCATCCCAATCGGGTATCTGCGTCTCATCTTCATCAGTATGTTCCTCATTGTCTATAACCACAGGTGTTACAGTTTGTGACAAAGGGTCAACATTATGCTCAGAAACTTGGTCCTCACGGCCTGAATCTGAGTCACAAAGGTTCTGGGCATCACTGCAGACCATTTCCTGTTCTGTACTCACTGTAGCTTGGGAGCAGACCTCTGATTCCCAGGCTATAGTGTGACTGAACAGCTCTGCAGACTCAGCCATCTCAGTTCCACCATACTGTGCAGGGCTGATGGAGACTTCAGAGCTGGGAGAAATCAAGTGTGATTGGGATGACAACTCAGAGGAATGGTGTTTTTTGGATGCGGTACTTGAAGTGGCTGAGAGGGCACTTGTTGGACCACTTGAGATCCATTCAAGCATTTTCCTTTTTTGCCCATCATCTACCTTTGTTCCTCTTGTTCGTGTCCGTAAAAAAGGGAGCACATCGGATTGTCCACAATAAGTAGTAGACATCTTACTTTTGCTAGTAGATGGTCTATCTTCAGCAGATGATAATGGAGCTTTGCCACCTTCCCCACTGACAAAACATTTTTTGCCTTTTCCACCACGCCTCTTCCCCTTTCCACCAGCATCTGTCATTTTGCCACTCATGTTGATTGCGACAAGATTGTGGACTGAAAATGTGGTAGTAAAAATTGAGAGGTGGTGAAGATTGCAGTGGTGGTCTAGCTTTATTAACAGCAGAATAATAAAGAATAAATATCCCTGACAATGTAACTTAGTTATAATTCGTTGGAGTGTGCAACGCAGGCAGACGTGCTGCAAATGTCTTGGCACTAGTGGGACTATAGCAAAGTCCAATAGCCACGTATAGGATGCCACTAGGTACACTGAGTGTTTGCTAGTATAATGGCTTCGTTATAATTAGTTGGAGTGTGCAACGCAGGCAGATGTGCTCTGCAAATGTCTTGGCACTAGTGGGACTATAGCAAAGTCCAATAGCCACGTATAGGATGCCACTAGGTACACTGAGTGTTTGCTAGTATAATGGCTTCGTTATAATTAGTTGGAGTGTGCAACGCAGGCAGATGCGCTCTGCAAATGTCTTGGCACTAGTGGGACTATAGCAAAGTCCAATAGCCACGTATAGGATGCCACTAGGTACACTGTGTGTTTGCTAGTATAATGGCTGAGTTTAAAAAACTTGGAGTGTGCAATGCAGGCAGATGTGCTCTGCTAATGTCTTTGCACTAGTGGGACTATAGCAAAGTCCAATAGCCACGTATAGGATGCCACTAGGTACACTGAGTGTTTGCTAGTAAAATTGCTTAGTTTAAAAAACTTGGAGTGTGCAATGCAGGCAGATGTGCTCTGCAAATGTCTTGGCCCTAGTGGGACTATAGCAAAGTCCAATAGCCACGTATAGGATGCCACTAGGTACACTGAGTGTGTGCTAGTATAATGGCTTCGTTATAATTAGTTGGAGTGTGCAACGCAGGCAGATGCGCTCTGCAAATGTCTTGGCACTAGTGGGACTATAGCAAAGTCCAATAGCCACGTATAGGATGCCACTAGGTACACTGAGTGTTTGCTAGTATAATGGCTTCGTTATAATTAGTTGGAGTGTGCAACGCAGGCAGATGCGCTCTGCAAATGTCTTGGCACTAGTGGGACTATAGCAAAGTCCAATAGCCACATATAGGATGCCACTAGGTACACTGAGTGTTTGCTAGTATAATGGCTTCGTTATAATTAGTTGGAGTGTGCAACGCAGGCAGATGCGCTCTGCAAATGTCTTGGCACTAGTGGGACTATAGCAAAGTCCAATAGCCACGTATAGGATGCCACTAGGTACACTGAGTGTTTGCTAGTATAATGGCTGAGTTTAAAAAACTTGGAGTGTGCAATGCAGGCAGATGTGCTCTGCTAATGTCTTTGCACTAGTGGGACTATAGCAAAGTCCAATAGCCACGTATAGGATGCCACTAGGTACACTGAGTGTTTGCTAGTAAAATTGCTTAGTTTAAAAAACTTGGAGTGTGCAATGCAGGCAGATGTGCTCTGCAAATGTCTTGGCACTAGTGGGACTATAGCAAAGTCCAATAGCCACGTATAGGATGCCACTAGGTACACTGAGTGTTTGCTAGTATAATGGCTTCGTTATAATTAGTTGGAGTGTGCAACGCAGGCAGATGCGCTCTGCAAATGTCTTGGCACTAGTGGGACTATAGCAAAGTCCAATAGCCACGTATAGGATGCCACTAGGTACACTGAGTGTTTGCTAGTATAATGGCTTCGTTATAATTTGTTGTAGTGTGCAACGCAGGCAGATGCGCTCTGCAAATGTCTTGGCACTAGTGGGACTATAGCAAAGTCCAATAGCCACGTATAGGATGCCACTAGGTACACTGAGTGTTTGCTAGTATAATGGCTTCGTTATAATTTGTTGTAGTGTGCAACGCAGGCAGATGCGCTCTGCAAATGTCTTGGCACTAGTGGGACTATAGCAAAGTCCAATAGCCACGTATAGGATGCCACTAGGTACACTGAGTGTTTGCTAGTATAATGGCTTCGTTATAATTTGTTGTAGTGTGCAACGCAGGCAGATGCGCTCTGCAAATGTCTTGGCACTAGTGGGACTATAGCAAAGTCCAATAGCCACGTATAGGATGCCACTAGGTACACTGAGTGTGTGCTAGTATAATGGCTTCGTTATAATTAGTTGGAGTGTGCAACGCAGGCAGATGCGCTCTGCAAATGTCTTGGCACTAGTGGGACTATAGCAAAGTCCAATAGCCACGTATAGGATGCCACTAGGTACACTGAGTGTTTGCTAGTATAATGGCTTCGTTATAATTTGTTGTAGTGTGCAACGCAGGCAGATGCGCTCTGCAAATGTCTTGGCACTAGTGGGACTATAGCAAAGTCCAATAGCCACGTATAGGATGCCACTAGGTACACTGAGTGTGTGCTAGTATAATGACTTCGTTATAATTAGTTGGAGTGTGCAACGCAGGCAGATGCGCTCTGCAAATGTCTTGGCACTAGTGGGACTATAGCAAAGTCCAATAGCCACGTATAGGATGCCACTAGGTACACTGTGTGTTTGCTAGTATAATGGCTGAGTTTAAAAAACTTGGAGTGTGCAATGCAGGCAGATGTGCTCTGCTAATGTCTTTGCACTAGTGGGACTATAGCAAAGTCCAATAGCCACGTATAGGATGCCACTAGGTACACTGAGTGTTTGCTAGTATAATGGCTTCGTTATAATTAGTTGGAGTGTGCAACGCAGGCAGATGCGCTCTGCAAATGTCTTGGCACTAGAGGGACTATAGCAAAGTCCAATAGCCACGTATAGGATGCCACTAGGTACACTGAGTGTGTGCTAGTATAATGGCTTCGTTATAATTAGTTGGAGTGTGCAATGCAGGCAGATGCGCTCTGCAAATGTCTTGGCACTAGAGGGACTATAGCAAAGTCCAATAGCCACGTATAGGATGCCACTAGGTACACTGAGTGTTTGCTAGTATAATGGCTTCGTTATAATTTGTTGTAGTGTGCAACGCAGGCAGATGCGCTCTGCAAATGTCTTGGCACTAGTGGGACTATAGCAAAGTCCAATAGCCACGTATAGGATGCCACTAGGTACACTGAGTGTTTGCTAGTATAATGGCTGAGTTTAAAAAACTTGGAGTGTGCAATGCAGGCAGATGTGCTCTGCTAATGTCTTTGCACTAGTGGGACTATAGCAAAGTCCAATAGCCACGTATAGGATGCCACTAGGTACACTGAGTGTTTGCTAGTAAAATTGCTTAGTTTAAAAAACTTGGAGTGTGCAATGCAGGCAGATGTGCTCTGCAAATGTCTTGGCCCTAGTGGGACTATAGCAAAGTCCAATAGCCACGTATAGGATGCCACTAGGTACACTGAGTGTGTGCTAGTATAATGGCTTCGTTATAATTAGTTGGAGTGTGCAACGCAGGCAGATGCGCTCTGCAAATGTCTTGGCACTAGTGGGACTATAGCAAAGTCCAATAGCCACGTATAGGATGCCACTAGGTACACTGAGTGTTTGCTAGTATAATGGCTTCGTTATAATTTGTTGTAGTGTGCAACGCAGGCAGATGCGCTCTGCAAATGTCTTGGCACTAGTGGGACTATAGCAAAGTCCAATAGCCACGTATAGGATGCCACTAGGTACACTGAGTGTGTGCTAGTATAATGGCTTCGTTATAATTAGTTGGAGTGTGCAACGCAGGCAGATGCGCTCTGCAAATGTCTTGGCACTAGTGGGACTATAGCAAAGTCCAATAGCCACGTATAGGATGCCACTAGGTACACTGAGTGTTTGCTAGTATAATGGCTTCGTTATAATTAGTTGGAGTGTGCAACGCAGGCAGATGCGCTCTGCAAATGTCTTGGCACTAGTGGGACTATAGCAAAGTCCAATAGCCACGTATAGGATGCCACTAGGTACACTGTGTGTTTGCTAGTATAATGGCTGAGTTTAAAAAACTTGGAGTGTGCAATGCAGGCAGATGTGCTCTGCTAATGTCTTTGCACTAGTGGGACTATAGCAAAGTCCAATAGCCACGTATAGGATGCCACTAGGTACACTGAGTGTTTGCTAGTAAAATTGCTTAGTTTAAAAAACTTGGAGTGTGCAATGCAGGCAGATGTGCTCTGCAAATGTCTTTGCACTAGTGGGACTATAGCAAAGTCCAATAGCCACAGATAGGATGCCACTAGGTACACTGAGTGTTTGCTAGTATAATGGCTTAGTTAGAATGAGTTGGAGTGTGCAGAGGACAAGAGGGTACAGTGGCAGGATTGTGGTGCTCTGGGTAGAGGAATGGAAGCCTGCCTTTCTATTCCCTCCTAATGGTGAAATGCAGGGAGGAAATCCCTGACCTGGGCTACACAGACGCTGGCGCTGTTTGCAGGACCTGTCACCTATGGCTCTCTGACCCTGCCGGTACGAGCCCTTAAAAGGACTGCTAGAATGTGCTCTCCCTAAGCTGTCTAACGCTGTGTATGCAGCGCATACAGCTGTATCGGCGATAGGACAAAGGACGGAACTGCGACAGTGATGTCTGACACCAAAGACGCAGAAGGCAGATAATGGCGATCGTGAAGAAAATGTCCGGTTTTATAATGCAGGGACATGTGACATGCAGATCCTATCACACATGCCGTTGCTTCTCTGCCTCAAAGTCCACTTAGGTGTGTGTGTGTCTGTGATTGGCTGACATGCTGGCCAGCCCCACAAGACGCGCGCGCTTAGGGAAGGAAGACAAGAAAAAAAAAAAAAAAAATGGCGATCGCCATTATAGAAACAGCAGTGATCTGAAGGCGCTGTTCACGCACACTATACACTGAAATGTGATAATAGTTTGATTCACAGAGTGACTTACACTATTACAGCAGAAACCAAGCTAAGATTTAGCTGTTTTTTGGCTGCTAGAACCGTTCTCGAACGTTTCTAGAACTATCGAGCTTTTGCAAAAAGCTCGAGTTCTAGTTCGATCTAGAACATGCCCCAAAATCACTCGAGCCTAGAACTGGAGAACCACGAACCACGAACCGCGCTCAACTCTAGTCAGAAGCAGGAGACAGCAGAGCTGAAGAAACCAGTGCTGGATACAGGTGAATATAGGAAATCTTTTTATTTCAAAGACCCGTGTTTCTCTGGCACATGTCACACTGATGTCACATGTATGCATGTATGCAAACACAGATGTCACACGTGTGACCATACCGATGCATTTGGCTTGTACCTGAATAAACACAGATGTCTGAAAGGGGCCTAAAGTCAAGAGTTATGTTTGGACAAAAGGCAGAGCTCAGATGAGAAGACTTTGGAATTTTGAATGTAAATTTTGCTGCAATATTTTGCAGACACTATGTTTCATTTGCAGGGACCCTAAGGTACCTAAACAGTTGAAGTTACAAGTAACGGCATTTTGAAAACTAGACCCATCAATAAATTAATCTAGGGGTGTTGTGAGCAATTCGAATATAGATCATTTTAAAATGTGGATGTGAAAACGAAAATTGTGGGGGGGTTGTTGAAATGTTGTGTTAGACGCAAAATTGTAATTTTGACAATGATTAATGAGAGAAAGAAGACCACATAATTTATTGTGCAGCTTCTCCTGAATATGGTGTAAGCCAATATGTGGTCAAAAACTGCTGTTTTGCAACATGGCTAGGCTTTGAAAGGAAAGAGCACTGTTTTATTTTTGAAACATAATTTTGTCTGTAATAGATTGCAAACGCCATATAACAATTGCAAAGATTCTGACATATCAAAACAGTAGAGATGTGCGAACCTGAAGATATTCAGATTCAGAGCGACCAGACTTGAACCCGAACATCTGCCCAAATGTAGATCCCCACATAAATCTATGGGGACACGAAAATTGTGCTTTAAAATGGTGGTAGAAAGGATTAAGCAGATTAGAGGTGGACTGTTATACTCTTGCGACTGTAACACTACTTCCACGACTGCTCATTAACTCTCATACAGATTCACTGCTTCCCTCACTCACCGACAGTCCCAGTGTTTCTGATTTGTGCAGTCAGACTGCACCCCACCTTGTGACAGTGTCTTTAAATAGTTAGAATCACACATGTCTGTGTAATTATACGAGTAGTGTTAAAAAAAAAAAATTAGCATAGGGTCCCCCCATTTTGTGATACCCAGCACAAATAAAAAGCTGCAGGCTGCAGTCCCTAGCCATGTGCTTCTCTTGACTGTGTATGAAAAAAAGAGGGACCCTATGTGGCTTTTTTAAAATTATTAAAATAAATGTTTTAAAAAACAGCTTACGGTCCTATGATTATTGCAGCATGTTCTCTGCCCGTATGCTGTGACTTCAGTATGTAAGAATTTATGGGATCGCGTCTGGATTATGTCAGAACTAGGTGTTTGGGATTAATAAATTGAAGAAAAAGGTTTTTTGACTTTGTATTTTTTTTCAAATAAAGGATTTTTTTGGTGTTTATGTTTATTTCTTTTCACTTACAGTATTAGTAATGGGGGCGTCCCATATACCCTACCCATTACTCATCTAGGGCTTAGTGGCAGCTGTGAGCTATCATTAACCCCCTTATTACCCAAGTTGCTATGGTACCAGGGCAATCGAGATGAGCCTGGTAAAGTGCCGGGATTTTCAAATCTAATGGATGTGACAATTCTGGGCAACTGTAAGCTGCTATTCTTAGGCTGGGCGGTTACAACAATTGGGTTTCCAGCCCCCAGCTTTCGACCTTATCATGGCTGCATATCAAAACTGGTGGGGACCGCAAGTCATTAAAACTATTTATGTAAATAATTTAAAAAAAGCCGCCTTGAGGCCCTCTTATTTTGAAACACAAGATAAGCACATGTCTGCATCATAGACTGATAGAGTTGCAGCTGTTCAATGCCCACTGCTGTTCTCATGCCAAGTATTATGACAGCCTTCTTATGATACTTGGTGTGAGAACAGCAGTGGGCATTATACTGAGTAGAAATCAAGAGTTTGTTGAAAATCATTGCCGCGGGCTATCTCAAAATTTGGTGAGAGAGCTGCAGGCACAGAACTGAGGAGATCACATGCCATCACCACTTGTCCCTGCTCGCGGTAGCTCACACTCGACTGCATGACCCACTGCAGTAACATGGGGGGACCTCTTGAGGTCATCTCAGTTCATTGCAGTGATTTTCACACAGCATCCAAATCGCTCCGCTCTCAAACGCAACGTGCGGATGGATAATGCACAATCTTCATAGATTGTGCAGGGGACGCAGGTCGCATGCATTTACGCTGCGGTGCAATACGCAGCGTAAATGCATGAAATTCGGCAACGAGCACATGAGCCCTTATTCCAGTTTTTGGGAGGTAGAATTGAACAAATAGACAGCAGTATAAGAATACTTCTTATTTTTATTTTTGCGTGGTTCACTATGCTTTATTAGTGATAAGACAGCTTTATTCTTCAGATGTGTGAGATTTACTAGACACATTTATGTATTGTTTTTATGCTTCGCTACAATCGCATATGAAAAATGCTTTTTAATTAATAGTTTTTTCATTTCCATATTCAGAGAAATGTAACATTTTTCATATTTAACAGACAGCTGCATTAGGGCTTTTTTGCACAACAAGTTCAAGGTTTTTTGGGTACTATTTTGTAGATAACAGTTGTTGATTGCTAGTTTAGTCAGGTTTTTCAGATGCAGAATGAACATAAAACCTGCATTTCACTTATGGTTTTTATATACTTTTTTTTACGCACTGCACCATGCAATAAAAGTGGTAAGACCAATTTATTTAATGGGTCAGTACAATTACAGCGATATCAAATTTGTATAGTTTTATTATGCTTTGCTACTTTTACACACTAAAAACACTATTTTAACCCCTTCAGCCCCGGGGCACTTTCCGTTTTTGCGTTTTTGTTTTTTGCTCCCCTTTTTTTATTTTTCCGTCAATCTTGCCATATGAAGGCTTGTTTTTTGCGGGACAAGTTGTACTTTTAAATGAAACCATAAGTTTTACCATATGGTGTACTGGAAAGCAGCAAAAAAATTCCAAGTGTGGAAAAATTGCAAAAAAAGTGTGATGGCACAATAGTTTTTGTGATGTTTTATTCACGGTGTTCAATATAGGGTAAAACTGATGTGTGGGTATGATACCTGAGGTCGGTGCGAGTTTGCAGACACCAAACATGTATAGGTTTACTTGTATCTAAGGGGTTAAAAAAAATTCACAAGTTTGTCCAATAAAAGTGGCGCACGTTTTGCGCCATTTTCCGAAACACGTAGCGTTCTTATTTTTTTGGCTCTATGGCTCAGTGACGGCTTATTTTTTTGCGTCTCGAGCTGATGTTTCTAATGGTAGCATTTTTGCGCAGATGCTACGTTTTGATCGCCTGTTATTGCATTTTGCGTAAAACTTGTGGCGACCAAAAAACGTAATTTTGGCGTTTGGAATTTTTTTGCCACTATGCCGTTTACCAATCACATTCATTGATTTTATATTTTGATAGATCGGGCATTTCTGAACCAAATATGTGTATATTTATTTATTTTTTAACCCTTTAATTTTCAATGGGGGGAAAGGGGGTTGATTTGAACTTTTAGGTTTTTTTTTTTTTTTTTAATTTTTTAAAACTTTTTTTTACTTTTTTTATTTTATTTTACTAGTCCCCCTTGGGGGCTATAGCGATCAGCAATCCGATTGCTGATCGCTATCTGCTGATCACAGCTATACCGCTGTAAACAGCAGAAATAGTCACTTTCTTTCTTCCTCTGCTCCGTGCCGAGGAAGAATGAAAGTGAAACTTCGTAGCACCAGGCGTCATCACATGACCCTGTGCTACGATGGCAACCACCGAATGTCACGTGATCACTCACGTGACGTCCGGAGGGGGCGGCGGTAAGTAAAAAAGATGGCCGCGCGCATATAGATCTCGCTGCCAGACTTTGGCAGCGAGATCTAAGGGGTTAATGTTCCGGGTGGAATGCGATTCCACTCGGAACATGTAGGCACACATGTCAGCTGTTGAAAACAGCTGATATGTGTGCCGATCCACGCCGCCTGCCCGCGGCAGTGGGCGGGGCTTACCGGGACACGATCCATGACGGAAAGATCCGTCCATGGTCGTGAAGGGGTTAAAAATTTCAGTTGTTTTTGCATTGTCATATTCTGAAAGCTATCTTTTTAATTTTGTTTCCAAATGAGCCATATTAGGGTTTATTTTTTGTGGGATGGCTTGGCGTTTTCATTTATATCATATTTTAATATGTGACTTTTTGATTTTTTTTGTACTCAATTTTTAATGTGTCAATATGATAAAAATAAGACAATTTTGCTTTTTTTTATATTGTTCACTGTACAGAATAAATATCTTGACAGTTTTATAGATTGGGCCATTCTGGAAGCTGCAAAACAAATATAATTTTTGGTTAATATTATTTTAACATGAACACTTTGTTTTTATTGGTGAAACGACTTGAAACGACTTCTGATTTGTGTGCATTTTGTGTATATTTTTTAAAAAATTGTTTTCCCATTTTTTGTCATTTTTTTACGTAGTCCCACTTTGGGAAATTAATATTCTTTTGCTTTATTGCTGGTTTCATGCATTACAGGACTTGTGTCCTCCACTGTTGGACACCTGTCAGTGTCTCACTGACAAAGCCTGCTAAACCCTACTCAAAGCAGGATCTAACATCATACCTTTGAGTCACGGCAATTATTGGCACTTGCCATTAGAATCACCTGGGGTTAACCCCCTCTTAATCAATTAGATGCTGCTCTCATGATTGACAGTGGTAATTGAGGGGTTAGTCATCCGCGATCATTTCCCAAACTTGTTGGGACTTCTTCCCACAGGTGTCAGCTATCATATGCAGCTGTGACCTAAAATATTTTTTCCAACGTGGATGCGATTAACTTATTCCTTATCAACATTTTAAATTGGCATAGAGGAATAAGGCCCCTTATCCCCTTAGCCCCAGAGCATAGTTTTCACCTTTATGACTAGGTCAATTTTTACAATTCTCACCAATGTCATTTTGACAGGTTATATATAACTTTGGAACGTTTCAACGAATCCTGGTGATTCTGACATTAGTTTTTCATGACATATTGTACTTCATGATAGTGGTAAATTTAGGATGATGTTTTGCGTTTAAGGCTATGTGCGCACTTGGCCATTTTACCCGCGGATTTACCCGCGGTTTTGCTGCGGGAATTTCTTGAGAAATGTTTGAAATCTTTTTGCAGACATTTCCCAGCAAAACCTATGGGTAAAAAAAATAGCTGTGCACACGCTGCGTTTTTTTCTCAAGAAAATTCTTTGTGAAGATTTTCTTGAGAAAATTTCTCGAGAAAATGTGCATGTCACTTCTTTTCCGCATGTACCTGCGGTATACCCCCAGAATTTCACTCCATTCACTGTAATGTAATTGCGAAATTCCGGGGGTATACCGCAGGTAGCAAATGATGTGCGGTATACCCCCGATATAGCCGCGATTTACCTGCGGTAATGCACATTGTTCCCTGTGGTTTTGCAGGGAGTGATGTCATTATGCCAGGAAGAGGAAGCAGAGCAGAGTAAACACACATGTCACACTCCCTGGACGCCGCACAGAAGCGCTTCCGTGTGACGTCCGGCGGGTGTCCGTGCAGTCTGTGTCCCGCTCCGGCCCCGCTACTGCCTGCCCTGCAGTGTGTCAGTGTCTGCCCGCAGTATCAGCAGCTTGTCACCCTGCAGCGCAGGCAGACACTGACACACAGCAGCGCGTGCAGGCTGCAGGAATGCCGAGCCTGCTGTCAGGAGGTGAGATGAGATCATTACCTGCTGTGATGATCTCCTGCCTCCTGACGTCACCGCTGTCACTGCCTTCTATGCCCGCGGCCCGAGACTGTCACTAGCGGTGATGTCACGGGCAATTGCGATACTGCTGACAACGCGGCGGGCATAGAAGGCAGTAACAGCGCTTATGGCAGGACTGCAGGTCATCACAGCAGGTAATGATCTCATCTATCCTCCTGACAGCAGCGCTCGTCATCCCCTGCAGTGACCTGGGCTATTGATGTTAGCTCAGGTCACTGCATTGCTCTCCCAGCCAATGGGGAACATTTTGTTCTTCATGGACTGGGACACTGACTATGGTATGGATCATCGTGGGACGCCCCCCCCTTATTGGATTACACCGGACGTGGAATTGATTGTTCTTATCGATAAATTGGTGAAAGAGGGAATGTGGGGAGTGTTTTTTTTCAAATAAAACATTTTTTGTTGTCTATTTTATATTTCTTACTGACTGGGTTGGTGATGTCACGTATCTGCTAGACGCGTGACATCACTAACCCCAGAGCTTGATGCCAGGTGACATTACAAATCTGGCATCAACCCATATTACCTCATTTGCCACCGCACCAGGGCAATGGGATGAGTTGGGGCGAAGCGCCAGGATTGGTACGTCTAATGGATGCGCCACCTCTGGGGCGGCTGCAGCCTGCTATTTTTAGGCTGGGGAGTGTCCAATAGCAGTGGTCCTCCCTAGTCTGAGAATATCAGACCCCAGCTGTCCGCTTTACCTTGACTGGTGATCTAATTTGGGGGGGACCCCACGTTTTTTGGATTACCAGCCAAGGTGAAGCTGCCAGCTATGGTTTGCAGGCTGCAGCCGTCTGCTTTACCCTAGCTGGCTACAAAAATAGGGGGAACCCCACATCATTTTTTTTTTAATTATTTATTTTTCGGCTAAATACAAGGTTAGGCACCCTTTAGTGCCACATGAAAGTCACTAAAGGGTGCCAGCTTAGAATATGCAGGGGGGTGGGAAATTATATAGGTCTTTCTCATCTATCTATCTATCTATTTATCTATCCATCTTTCCCTTTATCCATCATCTGTCTGTCTATCGATTACCTATCTATTATCTATATTATTTATTTCTGTTCAGCATAAAAAAAACACAGGGACCAACCTGCGCAAAATCGCGGCAAAAAAACATGCGTTTTTTCCCGCGGATTTGGTGCATTTTTTTACCGCAGGTGCGGTAATCTTCAACTCCCAGAAGTTTCTCAAGAAATTTTCTTGAGAAAAATCACTTTTCTAGTGCGCACATAGCCTAATTGTGAAAAAATCAGAATGATAGCAAAAATTTAGAAAATTTAGCAATTTTCAAACTTTGACATTTTATGCCTTTAAACTAGAGAGTTATGTCACACAAAATAGTTAATAAATAACATTTCCCACTTGTCTACTTTACATCAGCAAAATTTGGGAAAGATATTTTTTTGTTAGGAAGTTAGAATGGTTCAAAATCAATCTGCAATTTTTTTCACTTTCCAACAATATTCACAAAATATTTTTTTTATGGACCACATCATATTTGAAGTGACTTTGAGATACCTAAGTGACAGGAAATACACAAAAGAGACACCGTTCTAAAAACTGCACCCCTCCCAAACAGCGCAAAACCACATCCATCAATTTTATTAACCCTTTAGGTGGAAATAATGAAAATTTTACTTTATCCCAAAACAATGTTAGGTTAGCCACAAATTTTGCATTTTCACAAGGGTAACAAGAAGAACTTCACCAATTTTTTTGAGCAATTTCTCCTGATTAGGCTGATACCTCATGAGTGGTAGAAATCAACTGTTTGAGTGCATGGAAGAGGAAAGGGAAGGAGCATCATTTGAATTTTAAAATGCAGAATTGTCTGGAATGAATTGGAGATGCCATGTCCCATTTGGAGAGTCCCTGAGTTGCCAAAACAGTGGTACTCCTCCACATTTGACACCATTTGGAAACTAGGCCCCTCAAGGAATTTTTCATGATGTTTGGTGAGCACCTTGAAACCCTGTTCTTCACAGAATTTTCTCACGTTGAGCAGTGAAAATAAAACACATATTTTTTTTTACTACTTAATTGTTGCATCAGCCCCTAATCTTTCATTTTTTTATGAGCATAGTAGGAGAAGATGCACCATAAAATTTCTTGTGCAATTACTTCTGAGTATGCTGATACCTCATATGTTAGTGGAAATGAACAGTTTGGGCACAAGGGAGGGCTCGGGAAGGGATGGAGCATCATTTGATTTTTTGAGTGCAAAATTGTCTGGAATGGATAGCGGAACCATGTCGTGTTTGGAGAGCCCCTGAGGTGCCTAAACAGTGGAGCAGGAAAATAGACCCTTCAAAGAATTTATCTAGATGTTTTAGTGAGCACCTTGATCCCCCAGGTGCTTCACAAAATTGTATAATGTTGAGCTGTGAAAATCAAAAAATACATTTTTAGCCATAAACATGTTCCATTAACCCCAATTTTTACAAATTCACTAGGGTAGCAGAAGATAATGGACCATACAATTTGATGTTCAATTTCTCCTGAGTATGCCAATATCTGATATGTATTTAAAAACTGCTTTTGAAGCCCAGTGCAAAGTGAAAAAGGGAAGGAGCACCATATTTGAGTTTTGGTTTAGTTGGAATAGTTTGCCAGTGCCATATCCCATTGGCAGATCCCTTGGGGTGCCAAAGCAGCAGAAACTTCCCATAAGTGACTGCATTTTAATAACTGTACCCCTCTATTAATACATCTAGGGGTGCAGTGAGCATATTGACAGCACAGGTGTGTAACAACATTTTATACTATTGGGTGGTGAAAAAAAAATAATTACATTTTTACCACTAAAATTTTCATTCAGCCCAGATTTCCAATTTTCACAAGGGTAATAGGGGAAAACTCTCATATTATGTTACGCAATATCTCCTGAATGTTACAATACCCCACAATTGAATGTACAAAACTGTTTGGCCGAACCACAGTGTTTGGGAGCAAAGAAGCACCATTTAAAATTTTGGACCATAGAGTTTCCTAGAATAGTTTGCAGACTCCCTTTGCAGAGCCCCAAGTTACAGAACAACATAAACCCCCTCAAATGGCTACATTTTGGAAATTGTGCCCCTCTGAGAATTGACCTTCGGGTATACTGACGATTTAATCTCTGGAAAACATCCATTGAGTCAAACGCAGTTAACGTTGCAGAATTAAAAATTGTAAATAAGCCTTTTTCGTGCTCAGTACATTGTAATGCTCATACATTATGCCCAGCTCATGCTTCTGAAAACCTGCACCACATAAATTAACCAGGCTCTCCTCACTACAATAATGCCAAATATGTGGATGCTAACTGTGGTTCAGGCAAATTGTGGGGCTCAGAAGGGAGGGGGAATATGGACTTGGGAGATTTTGTTGGATTTCTTTTTTGAGGGATGAGCCACAGTATTTTTCCAGAGCCTTTGTGCTACTAGTAACATAGAAGCCCCCTATATTTCTGTTAGATGATAGACCAGAGTGGGATCATGTGTTTTTGTGGGGTGAGTTGAATGCTATTTGGTGGCAAGTTGGGGTACTGAATATTTTGTATCATTTCACATTTATTCTGTGCTCTATGCTGAGCACTTACACTGGGGTTTCAAGCTACATCTCTGAAATACATGGTTCAGGTGAAACCTCTGATAGATCCCTTCATTAATGAGGCAGCAGAGTTACTCCGGACTCTGTTTGGCTATTATCCCACTAAAAACACTTTTCTATAAAATAAAGGTTTTTTGCATAACTGAATTTTGAAGTCTATAGTTTTTTTTTTTAATTTTCAGCCAACAGAGTCATGTAAAGGCTCATTTTTTGTGGGATGAATTCAAGTTTTTATTGGTACCATTTTGGGCTACATAATATGTTTTGATAGCTTTTTATTCTGTTTTCTGTAAGGCAGAAGCATGAAGAAACCAATTCAGGAATTTTTTTGTTATTTTTTTATACACCTTTCACCTTGCGGTATAAGCGGTTAAGTAACTTTATTTTTCAGGTCAGTTCGATTATAGCGATACATTTGTATAGTTTTATTTTTATATTTTGCCGCTTTTACATCATAAAAACTATTTTGCAGAAAGAAAAAGTCGTTTTTGCATTTCTCTATTCTAAAAGCTATTTTTTTATGTTTTGGCTGACAGAGTTCTATAGCAACTTGTTTTTTATTTGGTACAAGATGACATTTTCAGCGGTACCATATTTATTTATGAATGACTTTTTTTCTGCGGTTTATTCAACTTTTTGTCAGCTGTATGATGAAAGGCTATGATTTTTATTTACTTTTTATATGATGATCACTGCAAATGTTAACTATTGTGACAGTTTTATTGATCGGGTTGTTACGGACGTAACAATACCAAATATGAGTAGCTTTTTTGTTTGTTTTTTAAATAAATGAACATATTTATTGGAATATTTTTTTAATTTTGTTATCTTTATTTTCAGATTTTTTTTACCATTTTTTTAAACTCTTAACTTTTTTATTTATTCCCTTTATGGGACATTACATGTCATTAGTCTGATACTTCATATATTCAACTGCAATGCACAATCATTGCAGTAGATTATGTCTAGCATTGCTGCACTCGCAGCGACAGTTCGCCTCAAACACCATGCATCAGCTTTTAGGGGTTAAACTTCTGGGAGCTGTGCGGGCACTACTCCTGGCAATGAGACTAAAGTGGGCTTTACACGCTACGATATCACAATGAATTATTGTCGGAGTCACATTGTTTGTGACGCACATCCGGCGTCATTAACGAGATCGCAGCGTGTAATACTTAAGAGCGATCTTAAACGATCGCAAAAGAGGGCAAAATCGTTTACCGCGGAGAGGTCGTCATGAAACAAAAAATCGTTTTCAGGATGTCAGCGATGTTGTTCGTCGTTCCTGCGGCAGCACACATCACTATGTGTGACACCGCAGGAGCGACGAACATCTCCTTACCTGCCTCCATCGGCAATGTGGAAAGAAGGAGGTGGGCGGGATGTTTACTTACCGCTCATCTACGCCCCTCCTCTTCTATTAGCCGCCTGGCGTGTGACGTCGCTGTGATGCCGTACGACCTGCCCCTTTAGGAAGGAGGCGGGTTGCCGGCCAGAGCGATGTCACAGGGCAGGTAAGTGCATGTGACGAGAGTAAGCAAGGTTGTGCGACACGGGCAGAGATATGCCCGTGTCGCACAACTGACGGGGGTGGGTACGATCACTTGCAATCTCGCTAGCGAGATCACAGTGTGTAAAGCCCGTTTAAAAGATAAGCTGCAGACCCGTCAGCAATGAAGGAGGTACAGCACCTTAATCCCCGCGAACACCATGACATACTGGGAATGTCATGTGTTGGAAACACACCAACAATCATGGCATATCCAGTACGTCGAATGTCGCAAAGAGGTCACTGACCTCTGTTTTAAAAATGTTGGTGGTTGTTAAGGGGTTAAACTGTTTATTTTGATTGTTTCAGCTTTTAGATCAGTTTTTGTTCATAGAAGAAAATTGGTGACTGAGAAATTTAACCTGTTTTAAGGTCATATTTTGCCGATGATTCTAAATCTGCCCCTTTTTTTCTTCCTTCACCTCTAGTTAATGAGATAATATACCCCATGTATATGCATATGATCGATCAAACTCTAGGACTGATGTATAATAAATATTATTTTTGCCTTTTGGTTAATAAAACAAATTCATATATGTAGATTTATTTTATTTATAACAATACATCACAGAATAAGAATTAAGCATGCATAAAAAGTTGTCAATGATACACTGTTCATTTTATGTTATACCTCTCAAAAGCAGTGCTTTAAAAATTTCTTGTGTAGGGTTGCACCTCAGCAATCACTTTGAAAAGACTAGCAGTGTTTTGCCATCATGTGGGTACCTCAGGGTCCTCAGTATCTTCTATGATTTCTCAATCTTGGGGGAATTGTTCACCCTGCTCTTCACCTAGGCCACAAAGTTTTTCTGGGAAACGATCCAAGTGGCTATGTAGATAATGCACCTTGATGCTCATTGCATAGCCAAGGTGACGGAAAGAAGACAGCATTCTTTCTACTAGCTCAGAGTGATTATCTACTCCAAAAATTTTGATGAAAATGCTATACAACCATAGTAAAAGAATACCATGTACCCTGTTTCCTCGAAAATAAGACACTGTCTGAGACTGTATATTTTGCCCTGAAAAAAAGCACTAGGTCTTATTTTCAGGGGCTGTCTTATTCTTGAGGAGACATGGTTTGGTTTAAGTTTACCCCCCACAAAAAACAGAACCCCCAGAACCTTCCCAGGATCATTATGCTTACCAGCCCTGGGCATCCGTGTGGCTCCAATATCTCCCAGCACGTCGCCCTCCCCTGCGTCTGGCCGACCACATACATCAGATCACGCACTCAAACATCAGATAGCATACACTCATATAAACAGATAGACACACATCAGATTCCATATAATTCCTTCCTGGGATCTCTGTGCTGCCCATCGTCCTCCCTGCATCTGGCTGACACACATACATCAGAACACACTCACACATCAGATAGCATGCATACACACACACACACACTCACACATCAGACTCCACATCATTCCTCCCTGTGATCTCCTGTGGGCGCTCCAGGCAGATGTGCTGCACGCTGTACTCCCCTGCGTCCGGCCGACACTCACACATCAGAACACACACTGACACATCAGAACACACACTCACACGTCAGAACACCCACTCACACATCCAATCACATACACTCACGAAATCACACATACCAGTACAATCACACGCACACACTTCCCATATCCAGTGTTACCACATGCTTCTGGCCATGAGATCCTCTGAAAGGCCCTGGAAGATCCACTGCACAGTGTCGCAGGTCTTTACGTGTGCCGAGAAGCAAGCGATATCACTGGATGTGGTGAGTGTGTGCATGCGATCTGTAGTGTGATTGTGTGTGTGATCTCATGGGTGTGTGTTTTTATGTGTGTCTGTGTGTGTGTATATGTGATCTGATGTGTGTGTTCCGCTGCAGGACCTTGATGCACTCCCCTGCACCTGGTTGGTGTCTGGTGATTATGATTGTGGGGTCTTCTCTCTTGTGTCTTCTCTCATTTGGGGTTGTCCGCTGTCTATAATGAAGTGTCCTGCAGTATCTTTAACTTTTTTAGCTGCATGGACACTTCATTATTGGACTGCGACTAGGTCTTATTTTCGTGGGATGTATTATATTTAAGCCTCCCTGAAAAATCGTGGGAAACACAATATCTACCTCATCATCGTTCAATGAATATTTAAAGTATGGATCTTTGATGAGTCCTCTGATTTGAGGATTATCAAACATAGCACCTTTTATCTTCTCCATGGTCAGCGCTAGAAATCTTATGCAGATGTTGTTGAAGCATCTTCCTCATTTATTTAGAGCCTTTATGAATGGCTTAATTAAACAGAATTTTATGTGCAGTGGTACTATAAAGATCCTATTTTTGTCAACCAATAGATCTGCAATTACATTCTTTTCTCCTACTACTATGTGTTCTCTTAGAAGCCACTGTTTTCTCAGTGCTCATTTTATTTCTACTATCCCAGAGACAGATAAAACAGGGATACTTAGGCGGGCTTTGCACACTATGACATGGCAGGTGCGATGTCGGTGGGGTCAAATCGAAAGTGACGCACATCTGGCATCACAGTCGGTATCGTAGTGTGCAAATCCTTTCTGATACGATTAACGAGCGCAAAAGCGTCATTATCGTATCATCAGTGTAGGGTCCAACATTTCCATAATGCCGGTTCAGCAACAGGTACGATGTAGTTCCTCGTTCCTGCGGCAGCACACATCGTTGTGTGTGAAGCCGCAGGAGCGAGGAACATCTCCTACCTGCATCCCGGCTTCAATGTGGAAGGAAGGAGGTGGGCAGGATGTTTACATCCTGCTCATCTCCGCCCCTCTGCTGCTATTGGCCGCCTGCCGTGTGACATCGCTGTGACGCAACAAGACCCGCACCCTAAGGAAGGAGGCGGGTCGCCGGCCAGAGCAACGTCGCACGGCAGGTGAGTGCATGTGAAGTCGGCATAGCGAAAATGTTCGCTACACCAGCAATCACAAGATATCACTGCTGCGACGGGGGCGGGGACTATCGCGCTCGATGTCGCAGCAGCGGCTTGCGATGTCGCAGCGTGCAAAGTACCCCTTAGTGTATGCACTTTGTTGTGCCAGGAGAAAATTCACCTTGTTTAGATCTTCACAAATTTGCCACTGGTGATTGTGGTATGATATTTTCAGTAGAAAAAGAGCAATTGTGTTTCACTCTTCAGTCATCTTAGTTGAGTGACCTCTTTGGATTGATTCATATTTGTTTTCATTCTGCAAAAGCCCACATTTTAGGCTATGCTTAGAACTGTCTATGAACAGCCGTAATTTGCATAGTCGATATTGTAATATGCCTATTTTCATCAACAAGCCTTGAACATTATTTCAGTAAACAAAATCACTTTCCTCCTATAAGAAAGGTAGTAAATAATTTTCTCTATAGTTCTAGCATGTTATTTTGGTTTCTGGATTAAATAAATTCCTCTCTGCTAGTCTGGACTCCAACAATTTTGCTGATTTCTTCAGGAGAGTTAGCTCTTTAGGCCCTATGGGCACACTGTACTTTTTGCCGCGGTTTTTGCTGCAGAAAATGTGCGGTTTTTGTTCATAACCTTTCTGCAGTCCTTCCCCAGCAAAATCTATGTGAAATAAAAAATGCTGTGTGCACACTGCGTGTTTTTTTCCTATAGGAAAATCCGCAGCAAGCCGTGGTAAAATCGCAGGTGCGTTTTTACCACGTTTTTTTGCCGCGGGTGCGGAAATTCTGCCAGAGGGTACGCATTTTTCTTAAGAAAAAGTCATTTCCCAGTGTGCACAGGGCCTTAATAAGGTTATTGAGCTTTAGTTGATTAAACATTTGTGACATTGATGAGATACTTTAGGGCTGTGACCTGCTATTAACCCTTTATTACCCCGACTGCCACCACACCAGGGCAATCAGGAAGAGTAAGGTACAGTTCTGGGATTGTCGCTTCTAATGGACTCAGCTGTCGGGCTTTATCATGACTGGGTATCAAAAGTAAGGAGACCGCATGCCGTTTTTTAAATTATTAAGTTAAATAATTTTGAAAAAAAACGCATGTGGCTCTTCTTATTTTGATACTCAGCCAAGATAAGCACACGGCTGGGGGCTGCAGACTGTAGGCATATGCTTTTTCATGGCTGGTATCATAATATAAGGGGACCGTATGCCAATTTTTTTATTCACTTAATTATTTACTGTATTTATTTATTTTTACGCAACGAGAGAGACCCGCAGACAGGGTCTGTGATTGCAAGCAGTCAGACATGCTGTCACATAGTCTGAGGGCATGTCTGACTGCAATTAATCATCGGTTCCAGGACTACTGGTGGGTAGGGGGAAGTGTAGCACCCAAGGGGCTGGGGTTATCAGGCACGGGGAGTCCTGAACCTAAATTACTCGTCACCAGGCTGGTGTCATGATCCGAGATGTCGCGGTGGTCTGCCCGGCTTCATGCCCTGAGGTGTACACCAATAAGGAGGGAAGATGATGGGGTAGTAGTAGGATGAACCGTGACGCCACCTGTAGTATGCAGCCACGGATTTAGCCGCCGCTGCTGTCACTGACCTCCAGGGTGGGTTGTAGTAACAGCCAGAGATGGTATCACTCCCCACAGGTGGAGCGGGCCCCAGGGAGGATGATGAGGGGAGTAGTGATGGTGTTTAGTGCCGGTAATCAAAAGTCAGAGTCAATTGCTGCGGTTCCAGGTGTCTTTACTCACTCTTTGTGCTGTGCCGCTCGCCCATATAGTACTGGTCTCCCGCTGTGATGGGCTCCGTCGAACCCAAAACCCTTCAGAGGTCAGTCCAGTTTGGTGCTCGGTGAGTCACTTCCTACTAGCGCCATGTGTGTTGGATCCCCGTAGCTTAAAGCTACTTGGGGACCCCAGTTTGTCTCGAATAGTACTCTTGTCCTTATTTGCAGGTACCCCAGCTCCGCAGTGAGGCCTGGTGCTGTCCAAGGCACTGGACCCTATCTGGCACTGTGCTTTCGGGCTCTTTGTGGCTAGGGAAGCTTGACACCTTCCTGTCATGGCAGATTCTGAAAAACCAACTTGGAGAATGATCTTCCCTAGGGTCCTGCACCCTGAGTGTTTTGCCGGTTCCGAGAGAGCAATGAAGCTCTCCCCTCGGCAACCACGTGAACTCCTGTGTTTCACCAGAGCACCGACAAAACATGTCTGCTCCTTTCCTCTCCTGCTGGAGAACTCCTCAAAACTGTTGTGTTGACTCCTAAATCCCCCTGAGTGGCTGCTCCATCCCCGGGTCCTTGTCACTAGTGGGTGGTGCCACCCATGTTTGCAGGCAATCTTAAGACCCTACCCTAGCCCAGTCCCAATTGGGGAGGGCAACCTGGTTTTGTATTTGAGTGTGTAAGTGGTGAAACCGGTACCGACCTCCTCCGGATCTGGGTTAAGCATTACACCCTAAATCCAGTGCAATACTCTGTGGTGACTGAAGCCTCGGGGCACCACAAAAGCAGTAATTATGTATGAAGCTAATGAGCGGCCTCAGAATTAGAATGAGCAGCCCCGGAAGTAGTGTGCAGCCGCTCCAGAGAGTAAGTATAGCACGCCTGCTTTATTCTTTTTTTCTTTATGTTTCCTTTATTTTTCTTTTATTACCCAAGTTGCCAGACCCAGATCATTGCTTAAAATTCCATGAGAACTCCAGGTCCAGCGCTCAGGTACTTTTGAAACAGCGCAGATCATGAGATCTTTGAACATTCTCTACCTTATTACAAAAAAAATTCTAAATAGTAAAATAATGAAACCAGTATTTAGAATTAGTGTTGAGCGAGTAGTTAAATATTCCTTCTTGCTATGCTGTTAGTGAATACTGTCCGCTACCTGTATATTCGTTACGACTTACGGACACAATGTAAGTCAATAGAAAATACTCACTAAGTAACGAGTAACTTGTAAACCTTACTATTCGCTACTCGCAAGAAAAGTACGGCTTTCGGCTTACTCGCTACTTAGAGAGTATTTCCCACTGACATACATTGTGCCCGCTACTCGTAACGAATATGCGAGTAGCGGACAGTACTTGCTAACAGCATAGTGAGTACGAATAGTTAACTACTCGCTTAGCACTATTTAGAATCCCTTTAATCAGCAATTTTACAAAATCAAAAATACTATGTTAAAAAAAAAAAAATCATATTGCACCAGGATGCAGTTCTCAAAGTAATCGTTGGCAATGCATGTCATTTTGTTGCTAAAAGACTCAAATGACTTGGGAACATCTTATAAACTAGTCTGTCTGTTAAAAAAAGAAAAAAAAATTGGTTAACAGTAAAGTTATTCCATAATTATGTGGGTAATACTGCAATGTCTGCTTATTTGCAGAAAAGAAAATAACAATTGATATCTTGCCAATATAGCTTTCCAAAATAAATAAAAAGAATGCATCTCATTCAGGAGCAGCCAAACATTTTGTAGACATTCAAGCTGGAAATGTTGACTCATCTTCCATTTATGGGATTGAACACATGAATAAATCACCTAGAGGTAGCAATTGGCAAATGCAAGCTCTATTCAGTGAAGCATACAGGATGCTAACACTAAACAGCAGGCAGTCTGTTGGGATAAAATTTAGATATGATTTGTCACTCATACACTAATCTCAGAACATATATATATATATATATATATATATATATAAAAAAAAATATATTATATATATATATATATATATATATATATTGTGAGGCAGTGACAGGGGTAATATTTGAAGACCGCTATGTGTCCCCCAGAATGTGTCTGGAAACCCTCTGAGTTTGCTATAGCTATTACTGGGAGTATAGCACAAAGGGTAACAGGGAGACAGATCCCTCCTCCCAGTCCAGGTTTTGTAGCAATCCTCATGTCCGGCATTTTCATTTAAAATAATGCAGAGCACAGCAGGGTGTGTCTCAGTTGAGAGCCAGGCTTGGTGAAGCTAACACATGCCGTGTGAGCTGGGCTGGCTCTGTGTGGAGTGAACACAGGCCAAGAGTGTGAGCCTAGGAGAACCTTACACAGATCCCTGTGGTTAACGGAGTCCTAAGGTAACAAGACTTTTTGATGCAAAGAATTTGTCTATATGCACCGGCTGTGATCCGGAAGAGACTTTGACAGTGGGATATTGGATCTATTTATGCTGCAACAATAAATAGACTGTTGGTGTGAACACGCTGCTGCCTCACTGCCTCACGTTTTTGCCCAAGCAACGCTGCTACCCACAATATATATATATATATATATATATATATATATATATATATATATATATATATAGTCAGGGCCAGAAATATTTGGACAGTGACACAAGTTTTGTTATTTTAGCTGTTTACAAAAACATGTTCAGAAATACAATTATATATATATAATATGGGCTGAAAGTGCACACTCCCAGCTGCAATATGAGAGTTTTCACATCCAAATCGGAGAAAGGGTTTAGGAATCATAGCTCTGTAATGCATAGCCTCCTCCTTTTCAAGGGACCAAAAGTAATTGGACAAGGGACTCTAAGGGCTTCAATTAACTCTGAAGGTGTCTCCCTCGTTAACCTGTAATCAATGAAGTAGTTAAAAGGTCTGGGGTTGATTACAGGTGTGTGGTTTTGCATTTGGAAGCTGTTGCTGTGACCAGACAACATGCGGTCTAAGGAACTCTCAATTGAGGTGAAGCAGAACATCCTGAGGCTGAAAAAAAAGAAAGAATCCATCAGAGAGATAGCAGACATGCTTGGAGTAGCAAAATCAACAGTTGGGTACATTCTGAGAAAAAAGGAATTGACTGGTGAGCTTGGGAACTCAAAAAGGCCTGGGCGTCCACGGATGACAACAGTGGTGGATGATCGCCGCATACTTTCTTTGGTGAAGAAGAATCCGTTCACAACATCAACTGAAGTCCAGAACACTCTCAGTGAAGTAGGTGTATCTGTCTCTAAGTCAACAGTAAAGAGAAGACTCCATGAAAGTAAATACAAAGGCTTCACATCTAGATGTAAACCCTTCATCAATTCCAAAAATAGACAGGGCCAGAGTTAAATTTGCTGAAAAACACCTCATGAAGCCAGCTCAGTTCTGGAAAAGTATTCTATGGACAGATGAGACAAAGATCAACCTGTACCAGAATGATGGGAAGAAAAAAGTTTGGAGAAGAAAGGGAACGGCACATGATCCAAGGCACACCACATCCTCTGTAAAACATGGTGGAGGCAACGTGATGGCATGGGCAGGCATGGCTTTCAATGGCACTGGGTCACTTGTGTTTATTGATGACATAACAGCAGACAAGAGTAGCTGGATGAATTCTGAAGTGTACCGGGATATACTTTCAGCCCAGATTCAGCCAAATGCCGCAAAGTTGATCGGACGGCGCTTCATAGTACAGATGGACAATGACCCCAAGCATACAGCCAAAGCTACCCAGGAGTTCATGAGTGCAAAAAAGTGGAACATTCTGCAATGGCCAAGCCAATCACCAGATCTTAACCCAATTGAGCATGCATTTCACTTGCTCAAATCCAGACTTAAGACGGAAAGACCCACAAACAAGCAAGACCTGAAGGCTGCGGCTGTAAAGGCCTGGCAAAGCATTAAGAAGGAGGAAACCCAGCGTTTGGTGATGTCCATGGGTTCCAGACTTAAGGCAGTGATTGCCTCCAAAGGATTCGCAACAAAATATTGAAAATAAAAATATTTTGTTTGGGTTTGGTTTATTTGTCCAATTTCTTTTGACCTCCTAAAATGTGGAGTGTTTGTAAAGAAATGTGTACAATTCCTACAATTTCTATCAGATATTTTTGTTCAAACCTTCAAATTAAACGTTACAATCTGCACTTGAGTTCTGTTGTAGAGATTTCATTTCAAATCCAATGTGGTGGCATGCAGAGCCCAACTCGCGAAAATTGTGTCACTGTCCAAATATTTCTGGACCTAACTCTATATATATATATATATATATATATATATATATATATATATATATATACACCGTGGATGAAATAAGTATTGAGCATGCCACAATTTTCTAAATAAATATACTTCTTTAGGTGATATTGACATGAGATTCTCATCAGATGTCAGTGACATCCCATCCAATGCAAACGGCCAAATAAATCAAACAATAGATGTCCATGAATAAAGTTATGCGTAGCAATAAGAAATGGCAAAGGAAAAAAAAATTAACACAAGAAAAAGATAAGTGCAAAAAGCTATGGACATTCTTGTCACCAGCTGAAATCTATCAGTTATTAAAAAGAAATCTTGCCACTTAGTGACAAATAGTATCAGCTGGTTCATCTAATGGGTGTTTCATTACCAAGATACAACACAAGAAACATCCCAAGATGGGTAAAACCAGTGAGCTGTCTCAAGACCTTCACAACCTTTTTGTTTCAAAACAAACTGAGGGCATTGGTTACTGAATAATTTCCAAACTACTGAAGATTTCAATGGGCACTGGCGGGGCCGTAATCCTGAAGTGGAAAGAACATAATTTCATCATAAACCATTCACAACCAGATGATCCCCAGAAGATTTCAGATAGTGGAGTGAAAAGAATTAGAAGCATTGTCCAAGTGCCCAGAACCACCTCTGGAATCAGCAGGTAGAATTGCTTCATAGAAAACAATAAGTAATCCACTCTATCTCCGTGGCCTATGTGCACACTCACCATGCAAGACTCTACTGCTGAACAAAAAGCATGCTCAAGCTCATTTAAAGTTTCTTCAACAACATTTAAACAAACCTGCAAAATCATGGCAGAATACAGTCTGGTCACATGAGACAAAAAATTAACTTTTTGGATGCCATAATACACATCATGTTTGGAGACCAAAATGCACTGCATGTCACCCCAAAACACCATACCGACAGTTATGTTTGGAGGTGGCAACATTGGCAACATCATGGTATGGGGCTGTTTTTAAAATACAGCACTGACAAAGTTTACATGATTGAAAAAACAATGAATGGACAAATGTACCGAGACATTTTTGATAAATATCTGCTGCCATCTACAAGGATGGTGAAGACGAAATGAGGGTAGATATTTCACCAAGACAATGGTCCCAGACACACAGCTAAATAAACTCTCAATTGGTTTCAAAGAAAGATAATAAAGCTGCTTTAATGGCCCTGCCAATCACATAACCTCAATCCAATACAAAATGTATGGAAGGAACTAAAGCTCACAGTTCATAGAAGGAAACCACAGAATCTTCAGAATTTGAAGAGTAGGTGGAAGAATGGGCCAAAATCATACCTAAGCAGTGCATAAGACTAGTTCACACGTACAGAAGGCATCTTGAAGCTGTCATGCAAGGCTTTTATATGAAGTGTTAACTATATTTTAGAAATAAAATAATCAATAGATTTTCCATGTGTCATTTTGCAATATTACACATCAGTATATTAATGGTCATATATGGCTTGATTTCTTTGCTTGTGTGGACTGGATCGGCTGTTGCTGACATCTGGTGAGAAAATAAAGTCAATATAGAAATATACACATACATATATATAACTTTTGCTTTTGCTGTGGTGCGAGGTAGCACAGGAACACAGAACTGTTTAAAAGGTCCAGCAGTTTATTAAACACCTCATAAACTGCAGTCCAACAACATACCAAAGCCTCTTCTGGCTTAAAGGAAAACACACACGGATTTTACATCCAATAAATAGTACAGACCAAAAGTTTGGACACACCTTCTCATCTCTAGAACAACTGTTAAGAGGAGACTTTGTGCAGCAGGCCTTCATGGTAAAATAGCTGCTAGGAAACCACTGCTAAGGAAAGGCAACAAGCAGAAGAGACATGTTTGGGCTAAAGAACACAAGGAATGGACTTTAGACCAGTGGAAATCTGTGCTTTGGTCTGATGAGTAGAGATGAGCCACCCCCCTAGAGTTCGAGTTCGGTTTGATTCGTCGAATGGAGGCTCAGCAAACATAAACACATAAAAACACATTATACATGTACACATACAGTTAATAAACATTGCCATTACACTTACAGGTCCCCGCGATGCGTCCTGCACTCTGTCTCCCACCGCTTTTCCTTCTGATAATCGTTGCGTCCTCCCGGTAACCAGCACTGATGATAGGACCTTCTGTGATGTTGTCATAGCCATGTGACCAGTCACATGTCTATTATCGCATTGGCTACAGACTGATCACATGGCGAGACATCATGCTAGGTCCTGTCAGTGCATCTCTCTGGCACGCGTTGCTCCGTGTACCGGCGAGATGCTCTGGCACATGATCAGCTTCCCCGTTCCTGCATGGGAGTGCTCTTTATAGAGTCAGCCCACATGCAAGGACTGGCTGCCACTGAGTGATTAGACTGCACGGGAGCAGCAGTGTTCTTCCTCCCATGCAGTGCTCTCTGATGTAGCAGAGCTGCATGGGTTGAAGGAGAAAGAAGACAGAAGACCAGGATCGTGGAGGGATGACAGGGAGTAATAAACATGGAGTCTCTAAGTGTGTCTGTGTATTTATTTCTATTAAAGTATTTTTTTCTGTCTTTTTTTCTAACCGTTTATTGGAGATTCTTAATAGCCGGGTCAAACTTGCCTGACATTAAAGCGGGCCTTACACGCTACGATATTGCTAGCAATTGCTAGCGATATCGAGTGTGTAAGTACCCGCCCCCATCACACATGCGATATCGTGTGATCGCTGCCGCAGCGAACATTATCCCTATGGCAGCGTCACACGTACTTACCTGGTTGGCGGCGTCGCTGTGACTGCCGAACAATTTCTCCCTCAAGAGGGAGGGATGTTCGGCGTCACCGTGATGTCACTAAGCGGCCGGCCAATCAAAGTGGAGGGTCGGAGCTGAGTGGGACGTAACATCCTGCCCACCTCTTTCCTTCTGCATTGCGGCCGGCGGCAGGTAAGGAAACGTTCATCGCTCCTGCGGTGTCCCACATAGCGATGTGTGCTGCCGCATGAGCGATGAACAACATGGATAAACAACCCTTACCGATTTTTGAGTTTGGGACGACCGCTCCATGGTGAACGATTTTCACCATTTTTTAGGTCGCTTAAGGTCGCTGGTAAGTGTCACACGCTGCGATATCGTTAATGACACCGGATGTGCGTCACTAACAACGTGACCCTGACGATAATTCATTAAAGATTTCGTAGCGTGTAAAGCTCCCTTAAGAATCTCTGGCTTAATACTAGCTAGTAAAACAAAGCTAGTATTAACTCATTATTACCCAGCAAGCCACCCGGCTTCAGGGCAGCTGGAAGAGTTGGATACAGCGCCAGATGATGGCGCTTCTATGAAAGCGCCATCTTCTAGGGCGGCTGTGGACTGTAATTCGCAGCAGAGGGGCCCAGAAATCTCTGGCCAACCTGTGCTGCGGATTCCAATCCCCAGTTGCCTAGTTGTTCCTTGATGGACACAAAAATGGGGCGAAGCCCATGTGTTTTTTTTTTAATTATTTAATGAAATTCATGAAATAATTAAAAAAAGGGCTTTCCTACATTTTAGGTTCCCAGCCGGGTACAAATAGGCAGATGGGGGTTGGGGGCAGCCATACCTGCCTGCTGTACCTGGCTAGCATATGAAAATATGGCGAAGCCCACTTCATTATTTTTTTTTTTAGTTTTTTGGAAAAAAAAATAAAAAATGCTTTCCTGGATTTTCCATTGCCAGTGAAGGTAACACCAAGCAGTAGCAGTATGGGTTAGCAGCCAGTAGCTGCTTGGATTACCCTTAGCTAGCAATACAAAAAATGCAGCGGGAGCCCACGTATTTTTTTTTAATTATTTATTTAAATAACTAAAAAAAAAATGGGCTTCCCTGCATTTTGATTGCCTGACATCACAGTACTGTAAAAATAAATCATCCAAAAAAATGACGTAGCACTCCGCGGTATTTGTAGAAAAGGTGAACGGATGGACTCTACATGGCTGGTTCCCACCATGAAGCATGGAGGAGGAGGTGTGACGGTGTGGGGGTGCTTTGCTGGTGATACTGTTGGGAATTTATTCAAAATTGAAGGCATACAGAATCAGCATGACTTCCACAGCATCTTGCAGCGGCGTGCTATTCCATCCGGTTTGCGTTTAATTGGACCATCATTTATTTTTCAACAGGACAATTACCCCAAACACACCTCCAGGCTGTGTAAGGGCTATTTGACTAAGAAGGAGAGTAATAAGGTGCTACGCCAGATGATCTGGTGTCCACAGTCACCAGACCTGAATCCAATCGAGATGATTTGGGGTGAGCTGGACCGCAGAGTGAAGGCAAAAGGGTCAACAAGTGCTAAGCATCTCTGGGAACTCCTTCAAGACTGTTGGAAAACCATTTCCGGTGACTTCCTCTTGAAGCTCATCAAGAGAATGCCAAGAGTGTGCAAAGTAGTAATGAAAGCAAAAGGTGGCTACTTTGAAGAACCTAGTATATAAGACACATTTTCAGTTGTTTCACACTTTATTAAGTATTTTATTCCACATGTTTTAATTCATAGTTTTGATGCCTTCAATGTGAATCTACAATTTTCAGAGTCATGAAAAGAAAGAAATTTCATTGAATGAGAAGGTGTGTCCAAACCTTTGGTCTGTACTGTATCTGCAGTACTTTCTCTCAGAGGCTGCTTCTCTCACACTGATTCCTGTTAGGCTTACATACTCTTCCTCCTGGCAGTCTCCCTCAGTCTGGCTCCTGCCAGTCTCTCAGCACAGGCTGACTTCCCTCAGCTGGGTTCCATCCAGGGGCTCCTACCTCTTGGAGATTAGCAACCTGTCTTCTCTCAGAGGCTGTTTCTCTAACAGTGCTGCTTCACACACTGCCACGCAGACTCCACATTGTCTGCCATGTCCCAAACAACAGACTTCATTAAAACCCATGTGACCTGTCAGACACATGTCAAACACATCCATGGGCGGGGTATGTACATGTCAAGACCCACCCATCTCCTTAGCTACTTGTAAACCTGCCCTGAGAATATCTTAGCAGAAATATATGTTGCTACAAGTACCAGCACGGAACACTTACACTGGCCGTTAGCAATGTAGCCGGTCACCGGTCACCATTTCACTATATATACAGTATATATAGATATACAGTATATATATATCTATATATATATAATTGCCTTATTCTGTATGTCTGTCTGTCTTGCTCCAAAATTGTGTCACCGTGACAGTGTCACCGTGACAGTGTCGTTAGCGTGACAACTGTCGGCTTGGCTGTTGGGCTCGGCCTGGCCCCGCCCCCCCACGGATTGGCCGCTTGCCTCAGCCTGGCCCCGCCTCCCGCATGGATTAGCCGCTCGCCCCGGCCCTCCGGACACATCGCCCGCTCCAGCGTACACCGGCTCCCGATACACATGTGCAGGGAGCCGGCATACACTGACGCTTCGCCCGCTCGCCCCCGCCACATGTTGGCACACTCGGCCCCGCCCCCGGCGGACATAACCTTGCGATGCTGGGATCGTGACGAAGCCGGTGTACGCTGGTAACCATGCTACACATCGCGTAACTATAGGAAGCACTTCCCTTAGTTACCCGATGTGTATCATGGTTACCAGCGAACACCGGCTCCTGGTACACATGTGCAGGGAGCCGGCATATGCTGCGGTCAATAATGAAATATCATGCAGCGGTGAAAGAGTTAAAGACACTGCAAGACACTTCATTATAGGCAGCGGGCACCCCCAGAAGAGAGAAGACAGAAGAAAGAAGACCCCGCAGTCATACTCACCAGACGCCGACCGGGAGCAGGTGAGCGCATCAAGGTCCTGCAGCGGCGGAACACACACACACGTACACACATAAGAACAGACACACACACATCAGATCACACTCACTCATTCTCACACACACACCTCACACAAACATCAGATCGCATCAACACACTCACAACATCCAGTGATATCGCTTACTTCTCGGCGGCGATACTGTGCGTGCAGTGACCTTCCAGGACCTGCCGGAGGATCACATGGCCAGAAGCATGTGGTATCTCCGGATGTTGTGAGTGTGTGAGCGCGTATGTGCGATATCGTCAGTGTGTGTGTGCGTGCATGCGATCGGATGTGGGTGTGTATGCGATCGGATGTGGGTGTGTATGCGATCGGATGTGTGCGTGTATGCGATCGGATGTGTGCTTGTGTTCTGATGTGTGAGTGTATGTGATCGAATGTGTGCGTGTTGGCAGAAGGCAGAGGAGCACGGCGTGCAGCACAGCTGCTGGGACCACCCACCGGAGGGCACAGGGAGAAGTGTGGTGTGAGTGTATGCGATCAGATGTGTGCGTGTATACTGTATGATGTGTGACTGTGGAGCACGATGGGGAGTGCGCAGCATGGGGGATGGAGCACGATGGGGGGGTGCGCAGCATGAGGGATGGAGCATGATGGGGGGTGCGCAGCATGGGGGATGGATCACAATGGGGGGTGCACAGCATGGGGGGTGCACAGCATGGGGGATGGAACACGATGGGGGGTGCACAGCATGGGGGATGGAGCACGATGGGGGTGCGCAGCACGGGGGATGGAGCATGATGGGGAGTGCGCAGCATGGGGGATGGAGCACGATGGGGAGTGCGCAGCATGGGGGATGGAGCACGATGGGAGTGCGCAGCATGGGGGATGGAGCACGATGGGAGTGCGCAGCATGGGGGATGGAGCACGATGGGGTGCACAGCATGGGGGATGGAGCACGATGGGGGTGCGCAGCATGGGGGATGGATCACGATGGGGGGGTGCGCAGCATGGGGGATGGAGCACGATGGGGGGTGCGCAGCATGTGGGATGGAGCACGATGGGAAGTGCGCAGCATGGGGGATGGAGCACGATGGGGGGTGCGCAGCATGGGGGATGGAGCACGATGGGGGGTGCGCAGCATGGGGGATGGAGCACGATGGGGGGTGCGCAGCATGGGGGATGGAGCATGATGGGGGTGCACACCTCCCCCCAAAACACACACACAGCGCCACACGCGCATCGCACAACACACCACACACACTGGGAACCACAGACACGGTCCTACACAGACACCCACACACAGACAATGCCACACACACACAGCACCCAACACACAAACACCGCGGCATACACAAATATACGCACATGCCGCGCAACACACACACTGCACAAAACATACCTCCCCCAAAACACACACATACACACTCCTTACCCACACAAACCGCGCAACACACACAGCACCACACACAGACAACACTGCAGACACACAGCGCTCCACAAACAACGCAACACACACAACGCAAGACACATACAACACCACTCTCACACACTACCACACCCAGACAACACCCAGAACATTTACAGTGCCCTACACAAACACTGGCAACTACACAGAGCAACATATATATAACAAAAAACATACATTAACTACACAATAAACTCTAGAATACCCGATGCGTTAGAATCGGGCCACCTTCTAGTATAGTACTGACGAAATGTTTGGACACACCTTCTCATTCAAAGAGTTTTCTTTATTTCATGAATTGTAGATTCACATTGAAGGCATCAAAACCATAAATTAACACATGTGGAATGAAATACTTACCAATAAAGTGTGAAACAACTGATAATATGTCTTATATTTTAGGTTCTTCAAAGTAGACACCTTTTGCTTTGATTACTGCTTTGCACACTCTTGGCATTCTCTTGATGCGCTTCAAGAGGTAGTCACCGGAAATGGTCTTCCAACAGTCTTTAAGGAGTTCCCAGGGATGCTTAGCACTTGTTGGTCCTTTTGCCTTCACTCTGCAGTCCAGCTCACCACAAACCTTCTCGATTGGGATCAGGTCTGGTGACTGTGAAGGTCAGATCATCTAATGTAGCACCCCATAACTCTCCTTCTTAGTCAAATAGCCCTTACAGAGCCGGGAGGTGTGTTTGGGGTCATTGTCCTGTTGAAAAATAAATGATGGTCCAACTAAACGCAAACCGGATTGAATAGCATGCCGCTGCAAGATGCTGTGGTAGCCATGCTGGTTCAGTATGCCTTCAATTTTTAATAAATCCCCAACAGTGTCACCAGCAAAGCACCCCCACAACATCACTCATCCTCCTCCATGCTTCACGGTGGGAAGCAGGCATGTAGAGTCCATCCGTTCACCTTTTCTGCGTTGCACAAAGACACGGTGGTTGGATCCACAGATCTCAAATTTGGACTCATCAGACCAAAGCACAGATTTCCACTGGTCTAATGTCCATTCCTTGTGTTCTTTAGCCCAAACAAGTCTCTTTTGCTTGTTGCCTGTCCTTAGCAATGGTTTCCTAGCAGCTATTTTTCCATGAAGGCCTGCTGCACAAAGTCTTCTCTTAACAGTTTTTCTAGAGATGTGTCTGCTGCTATAAATCTGTGTGGCATTGACCTGGTCTCTAATCTGAGCTGCTGTTAACCTGCGATTTCTGAGGCTGGTGACTCGGATAAACCTATACTCCGCAGCAGAGGTGACTCTTGGTCTTCCTTTCCAGGGGCGGTCCTCATGTGAGCCAGTTTCTTGGTAGCGTTTGATCGTTTTTGCCACTGCACTTGGGGAGACTTTCAAGCTTTTCCCAATTTTTCGGACTGACTGACCTTCATTTCTTAAAGTAATCATGGTCACTCGTTTTTCTTTACTTAGCTGATTTTTTCTTGCCATAATACAAATTCTAACAGTCCACTCAGTAGGACTATCAGCTGTGTATCCTCCAGACTTCTGCACAACACAACTGATAGTTCCAGCACTATTTATAAGGCAAGAACTTCCTCTTTTTAAACCTGACAGGGCATACCTGTGAAGTCAAAACCATTTCCGGTGACTACCTCTTGAAACTCATCAAGAGAATGCCAAGAGTGGGCAAAGCAGTAATCAAAGCAAAACGTCACTACTTTGAAGAACCTAGAATAAAAGACATATTTTCAGTTGTTTTACACTTTTTTGTTAAGTATTTCATTCCACATTTGTTAATTCATAGCTTTAATACCTTCAATGTGAATCTACAATTTTCAGTCATGAAAATAAAGAAAACTCATTGAATGAAAAGGTATGCCCAAACGTTTGGTCTGTACTGTATATATGTGTGTGTGTATATATATATATATATATTTGACTGGACCCGTAGAAGCAAGTTCACTTGCGAAACGGCTGCCGTCGTCCGACGTGGCACACCCTCATCCTCCCTCACTACCTGTACCCCTGATGTGACCGTGGAATAAAAAGAATTTCTTTATTCGACCTTTGGAGTGCGACCCTTCATCTCTACATCTTGGATCTTGTATCGCCTTTGTCTTGGGACACGCACCCAGGTTTCCACCTGCCTGAAAGTGCAGCTTTGTCAGCCATACGGGGATCGGCGGTGCCCGGTATCCTCCACTCAGCTTTATATATATATATATATATATATATATTGTGATATGATCACTGGTACTGTGCTGAGAGGGTTAATGTGTGTTACCTGGGCTGGGATTGTTATGGCCAGCTAAAGAGATGGGCGGGACGGCTGTTCACCATATCTCCACCTAAGGGTGTGGTCCCAGGGGTAAAAGTCAGACCTCTGGATACACCCATGGCCCTGCTCTGAACTTCCTGTGGTGGAGGAAGTAGCCGGGTTTGCCTGTGTGTGTGGAGGTGAGGAAACCTGCTGTCTGAGAATGCTATGTTTGGACTTATCTGGCTGTACAGAACTTGGAGACCTCGTGCTTGAGAACGTGCCTGTCTCCTGCAAGTAAATGCCATCTTGCATGCAGTACTGGCAATCTGCTATATGCAGTCTGAATAAAGAAGCCTGTGATTAAGGAAGTGCCTTCTGTGTCTACCTAAAGCACGCATGCTGAGTGAGTACCCCCCAGGTTGCAAGGTGCAACATCACAATATATATATATATATATATATATATATATATATATATACAGTTAGGTCCAGAAATATTTGGACAGTGACACAATTTTCACAAGTTGGGCTCTGCATGCCACCACATTGGATTTGAAATGAAACCTCTACAACAGAATTCAAGTGCAGATTGTAACGTTTAATTTGAAGGTTTGAACAAAAATATCTGATAGACAAATTCTTTTGGAGTTCTAACATTGTATCAATAAAATGTTAATCTTTAAAAAGCTAACAAATCTGTGGACCATGAACAACATCAACCTTTATTTTTTCAACTGACATGCAATGAAATGCCTAAATGAGGTACTTGAAACAGTTTCCTTCAGTTAGAAAAGCTGTAAAAATTTGTTTAGTGAGACCCAGTTTCATGTGCAGAGGTGCAAATTTTTCTGTCAACAAGTGGCTTGTGTAAAGTGTTTAATTTTAATTGTGTAATTCCTCCCTACTCAATAGTTTTCACAAACTCTGCTGTCCCAAATGTGCAGAAAACAAGGACACTTGTTGCAACCTTGTTGATGACCAAAAAGTAGACATTTAATGTCTCCATATTCTTTACAAAACTAATTGGATTAGCCAATTGTGAATGCACCACATAACTTGCCAATAGGAGATCATTAGTGCTCACCTCCATTTAGCCTAGAGTACTTGCATTAATGTAATCTGTAGAGAAAATAAACTCACGTGATGTGAAGAAAACTAACCACCATTTTTAAATCAACATGCCTCTTTTTTTCTAAATCATCAGAAAATTCAAATTCAGCAAAAATGATGTTCAAACTTGTTCCCCAGTGCCATAATAAAACATTTTGCAGATTAATTAGTTTTATGTAACAATGAAAATAGAACTGAATTTTTAAAGCTGATAATACAAAGTGAAACATGATATTTGATAAAACAGTTAGTTGTAAATTAGTTTCTACATGCCCGCAGAATGGGGTGAATCCATTATCTTTTTATTTTTACCTTAAATTAGAGGTAGGTCTGTTTGATATTTTATGGCTAAGAACGAAACCTGCTTCAATACATAAAATCATGAGAACCACTGTACCATGTTTTTAAAATTCTGCTAATAAATAAAAGTAACAAGTTTTAATTAACCTCTTCATGACATACTGGGTACGTCATTGATTATGTCAGGGTAATCACCGCTAAGGCTACTTTCACACTTGCGTTGGACGGCTTCCGTTGCTATCCGCAGCCTTGAGGAATTACGGTAACCGTTGCAGGACACCTCAGAGACTTCTATTAGCTACGGATAGCAACGGATGGTCTTGCATTGCACCCGCCCCGCGGTGCATCAGTTGCTTTGACGCTGACCGTCAGTGACCGTCGGGCGGATGGAACGCTGCATGTAGCGTTTTTCTGCACTTCAATAAAACGCAACCTGCAGGATTCCGTCGGCGTCCGTTGTTTTTATAATGGACGCCTATGGTGGCGGATTCCGTTAGAATCCGTCATTTGACGGATTCCGTTAACGCATCCGTCTTTAAACAACTGCGCATGCTCAGATGTGTAAAGTCAAGGAAAAAAAACCTATAAAGGATTGCGTTATTTTGTATGATCTGTAGCATCCGTTGTGCCACTATATGCAACGCATCCGTTGCATCCGTCACACAACGCAATGCTACGGATCCCGTCCAACGCAAGTGTGAAACTAGCCTAAGCTGATGGTGAGTCCTGCACTTGTGAGCTGATTTGAATAGCTGACATGTGTGGCTTTCAGGCACGGGTGGATCCGCAATCCACTCGTGCCTGTTAAGCCCTTAGATTGCACTGTTAAAATGTGACAGCACAATGTAAATGCTCACCGCAGTAAGCTTGAACTCACCTACTGCCATCGGAAGTCACATTAAGTGATCATGTGGAGCCGATGGTTGCCATGGTAGCACAGGGTCATGTGGTGACTCCTGTAGCTATCATGACTCACGTCCTCTTACTGCCAGGAGAGCGCTGGCTGTAAGAGGAAAAAAGCATTTCAGCAGATCAAAGCTCTGCAGCTGTGATCTACAGAAATGCACTAGTGATCAGACTGCTGATCCTTATAGGCCCCTAGGGGACTGGTAAAATAACAAAGTTAAACAAAGTTTTAAAAAATTTAAAAAAATAAAAAACTTAATGGTTCAAATCAACCCCCATTTGCCCCATTGAAAATTAAAGGGTTAAAAAAATAAAAAATATACACATTTTTAATATCACCATGTTCAGAAATGCCCAATCTATCAAAATATAAAATCAATTAATCTGATCTGTAAATGGCTTTGCTGAAAAATGCAGTAACAAGTGATCATAATGTAGCATCTGCACAAAATAGTATTGTTGAAAACATCTGGTCAAGACGCAAAAAAGAAGTCATCACTGAGACCCAGATCCCGAAAAATGAGACCGCTACGGGTTTCGGAAAATGGCGCAAAAAGTGCACCACTTTTTTGGACATGCTTGTGAATTTTTTTTAACCCCTTAGATAAAAGTAAATCTATACAAACAAACAATATCCAAAAAAAAATTGTGCAATAGCACTATTTTTCCAATTTTTCCGCACTTTGATTTTTTTTGCCGTTTTCCAGTACACTATATGGTAAAACACATGGATGGTTTCATTTAAAAGTACAACTCATCCCGCCAAAAAATAAGCCCTTAAATGGCAAGATTGATGGAAAAATAAAAAAGTTGCAGCTCTCAAAAGAAGAGTAGCAAAACAAAAACAAAAACGGAAACACGGAAAATCGCCCGGGTGAAGGGGTTAAAGTGTTAAATGGCTTTCTTTGAAAGATTTACTATATCTCATACACAGCAAGCAACTTTGAAGCATTCAATAGGCAGGGAAATTTATACCAATTTATACCAATTTATACCAGAAAAAGAAAAAAAAAAAATCAATGGATGGTGAGCTGATCTTTTTCATATGTATTTGCAAATCTGAACTGTATATCTAAACCTTATATAATTTGATATATCAGGTTAATGTCCTCCTTATTCTGTCTGTTTATTATTATCAGTGTCAACTGTACCAGATTTTAACAGCTAAAATCTGATTTGGGAAGCAACATTTCTAAGGGAAATAAGAGTTATTTCAATCTAATCTTAGTCAATAAGTAATAAACAGCTTTTGGTTGCTATTGGTATCAACTGGAATTCCATCCATTCTAAAATGATTTTATGACTGGCATTACAATACTGTACAGTGGGTCCTTGGTTAACGAGAACAATCCGTTCTGGGAGTGTGCTTGTTAACCAAGTTACTCAGTCAGCAAAGCAAGTTTTCCCATAGGAAATCATTGCAATGCAGACAATTCGTTCCACAACTTGTTAAATGTCCCATCCTGGTCCCCTATTGTATCATTCCACACATGCACAAACACACACAAACACACACAAACACACACAAACACGCACACACACATATTATGCTCACCTTACCTTCCGTTCCATCGCCGGCCTCCTGGATCTTGTAGTTTGCCGGTACAGGACATGTATCAGGTAACCATCGTGACGAGGTAGGAACTTTCGGATGTTCCACTGCCAGAGCGCTGACGTCAATGTCAGCAGTCGCTTGCCTCTGATTGGCCAGCATGCTGCCTTTGAGTAGCGGCTGACAGCGGAAGTTCCTCCCTCGTCATGATGGTTGCCGATACACATCCTGTACCGGCAAACTACAAGTACCATGAGGCCGGTGATGGAATGGGATGGACACATATTATGCTCACCTTACCTTCCGCTCCATTGCTGGTCTCATGGATCTTGCAGTTTGCCGGTACAGGATGTGTATTGGGTAACCATCGTGATGAGGAAGGAACTATGTATATGTGTATCGGCAACCATCGCTATGGTTGCCGATACACATCCTGTACCGGCGAACTACAAGATCCATAAGGCCAGCGTTGAAACAGAAAGTAAGGTGAGCATAATATGTGTGTGTGCATGCGTACGTGTTTGTGTGTGTTTGTGCGTGCTTGTGTGTGTTTGTGTGGACTGCAAGAGCGGGTCAGAGCGTGGTGGATGTATGGAACCGGAAGTGTTTGTGGTGAGTATTTTGCTCGTTCAGCAAAGCTTTCTCGTAAACTGAGATACAAATTCACAGCAAGCTTTGCTCATTAAGAAAAATACTCACTAACTGGGTTACTCGCTAACTGGGTTACTCGTTAAGTGAGGTTCCACTGTATTTAGTAGGTCACCATAATACCATAGACAAGCTCAGCTTTCTTTATAGACAATGACATTGTAAACTTAATGTTAATATTAAACTTTTACAAATCCGTAATAGCTATTTTTAAAACAGTTCTAATATTTGCATATTATATCTAGGTGTGTGTTCTCCTGTAATAAATCTACGGGAATATTTTCTGCCATCTCTTTGGTTGCGCTCTGTGCCTCTGCAATATGTAAATGCACACCACACTGACTTACAAGATGGTACATCTAATTACTTTAGAAATATTTTATGAAAGGTCTAGAATTTGCATGGAATCCCATTAATAATTAAGAGATGTCTCACGTTGTAATAAGAAGTTGTTTCTGTCACCTTATTACTAAAATCAAACAAGTTTTCAACTTTATATTTCATCTTGTAGAGAAACTGTACCAATATTTTATTTTACGCCTATTCCTCATTTTATGTAATGCACAAAATGAGGTATGGCTAAAACCTTGTAGTCATTCATTTTATCAGCTATTAATGTACATTTTTATTACCAGTCTTATTTCATCAATTTTCATTAATTTCATATAATTAAGACAGGTTTTTTTTGCAAGTTAATATCATTGTTTAAAACCAATTCCATACCAACACTATGGGAAAATTAGTAGGTTAATCTTAAAATAATCAATGGGGGTTGACCTAAAAAATGTACAGGGTGAGCCATAATTATGGATACAACCTGATAAAATTGAAGTGGTTGCTGATAGCACCTTACCGTTTGTGGCATATTAGTACATGGGAGGGGGGCAAACATTTGAGGCCGGGTGACGCCCATGGAGGCTAGCTGCAAAGCCTCCATTTTGAATTCAACTTTAATTTTTTCAATGGGTCATGTGGCACATCAAGCACATAGAGAATTGCACAAGAAAAAACAATGGTGTGCTCATTTTTACAGTAGCTTTATTCATTATCGAGTTATTGACACGTTTGTGACATGGAACAATGACAGTAACCCACTAAAGGATATGCTCAAAGTGATGCCCATTGTGTTGAATTGTCAACGTGATTCACTTCTCCCACTCTTGACACATCAAGAGCAATACTGCACATTCAGGATCCAGGATGTGGGGAACCTGAAACAACGGATACAGGAGGCCTGTGGTAGCTTTTCTTCTGCAGTATGGCTTTCAATATGAGCATATTGACACCACAGGTGAGTCACAAAAAGTTACACTATTGGGCGATGAAGAAAAAAAAATAACATTTTTACCTCTAAAATGTTGATTTAACCCCTAATTTCCAATTTTCAGAAGGGGAATAGGTAAGAAAGGCCCCATAATGTGTTACACAATTTCTACTCAATGTGGCAATATCCTACATGTGTCTGTACAGTACTGTTTGGCCGCACTGCAGCAAAGATTTTCCTAGCATAGTTTGTGGACTCCATTTGCAGAGCCACTTAGTGGTAGAAGAGAAGAAACCTCATCAAGTAACTACATTTTGAAAATTACACCCCTCTGGGAATTCATTTATGGGTGTAGTGATGATTTAGTCTGTGGAAAACATCTACAGCTCAAACGCAGTGAACGCTGCAGAATTAAAAATTGCAAATAAGTCTACGTCGAGTTCAGTACATTGTAGTGCCTGTATATTATTCCCAGCTATTGCTTCTGAAAACCTGCACCCCATAACTTAAGCGGGCTCCCCTCACTAGAACAAAGCCAAACATGTGGATGCTAACTGTGGTTTAGGCACATTTTGGGACTGAGAAGGGAAGGGGCCATTTGGATCTTGGAGAGCAGATTTTGCTGGAGTTCTTTTTTTGATGGGGGTAGCCATAGCATTTTTCAGAGCCTTTGTGTACCAGTAATGTGGAATCCCCCATAGTTATATTAACAGATGATGACCTGAGTGTGGACTTATGTTTTTCTGCATTGAGTTGAATGCTATTTGTTAGCAATTTGGGTGCAGAATATTTTGCATCAGTTGACGTTTATCCTGTGCTATATGCTGAGAGCTTACATTGGGTTTCCGTTTAAGTTTCCAAAATACGTGATTCAGGTGAAACCTCAACGTATCCATTGACTAATAAGGCAGCAGAGTTATTCCACACTCTGTTTCTACTCTGTTCAGCGGTGTTCATCTTTTGAAAGGGGATCAAAAATGTTGATGACCAAACTTTTGTGCACATCTGAAATGAGGCTTAAAAAGATGGACACTGCCGCACAACAGGCCTGTTACTGGGACTGGCAGATTAGGATAAGGTGATATATATCCCAATCGCCAGTCGGGTCCATCATGCTCCCAGATGGAAAAGGAGCTGCTCACAACCTGATGGTTAGGCGGAAAATACAGGGCTGGGTGGCTCAGAAATAATAGGAGCCTGAGCCAAGCTAAATAAACACTTGGATCAGTAGGCTGTGAACCCTGTTTACGTCACAGGCTTCAAACACCTAGCCCAGGAATTCCCTTTTAAAGCCACAGGGGCCATGGGGTACGTTGTCTGTGTGCATAGGGCACACTTGTTGACGGGTGGCACAGCAGCCGCAGGCCAGTTAACCCCACTGGGCTGCACTATCAGGACTGGACAGTAGGAGGGAAGCGTGGCGCCTGACCCTATCGTGCCCAGCCACAGGTGTCTTGACGTGGCCGGCCCTGGACGCCTATCCCTACCTACTGCTTCCAATCTATACTGGCTGTTGCCGTAATGGGCTATACATATGGAGGTGTGCTCTAACAAAGCATATGTGAATACTGTGCACCTCCATGTTGACTCAAGCAGCTTTTATTATCTTGTGTCCACGCCAAACCGAGGGTGGACCTCAATGGCACCTCGAGGGGCCAATTGCAGAGTGCTACATCATCATTAATGTCACCAGCGACCTATCCGGAACCACCACATCACTGATGACACAATGGCAGGACAAACACCTCACCAGTCATCGTCTGACGACCAATGGTAGCCACGTCATCAGGACACCTGATGCCCTCTGGTCTATCAGGGCCTGCCACCTCGCGGACATGCCCAGTGTAGTCCTTCCCGGACTTAGCTTCCAATGCACTTAATGCCTGAGCATGCTCAGTAGCCTGAACCACAGACTTTGTCTCAGAAATGAGACTATCAGGCTGAGCATGCTCAGTAGGCATAACACAAGACTTAGACATGGCACGATGTTGAAGTACCTTTGCAAAGAGGCTTTTCGCACTAAGTGTGGGAGCATGCTCAGTAGCCTGAATTGAGGACTTTGCCTCAGAAAGGGTACTATCAGGCTGAGAATGCTCACTAGGCGAAATACTGGACTTAGGCTCTGTCTAGGGTAAATCGGCATACGCATGCGCACTAGCCGCCTCTCCACATTTAGACGAGTAGGAGGAAGCAGCCAGCTGGACATCCCAAGGCATGGCCATAAATGGCGGCCGGCGCCTGGGCATATCAGGAACCGCAGAAGGCTGCTTGCGGCTACAGCGGGGCCGATTTCTAACAAGGCTAGACGGGATGTCAAAGTGACTCCTTCTGCCTCATTACAGTGAATTTTCATTGGAAATTTTGTCTTAATCCCATTTTTCAGAGAATTACACAAAATCTCTGGTGTAAGCACTCAGTGTAGAATGCAGGATAAATATGAGTTGCACCATAGTGCGATGTTTGGGAGGCGGAATGAACAAATTAACAGCAGGGCAAGAATTGGCTTTATTAATTTATTTTTTATTTTGTTCACTGTGTTGTATAGGTGATTGGGTGATTTTATTCCTCAGGTCAGTACAATTACAGCAATACCAGATTTGTATTTTTTTTTTCTATTTGGATACTTTCACTTTTTTTTGCATCACTGGATTTTGAAGGCTACAGTTTTTTTTATTTTCCTGTCATGTGAGGGTTTGTTTTTTGCAGGATGAGTTGAAGTTTGTATTAGTACTATTCTGGACCACATAGGCTTTCTGTGCTGCTTTTTGTAAGGCTGATTTAATGAAAAAACACTAATTTAGGAGGGTTTTTTGTTAGTTTTTATTTATACTGTTCATTGTGCCATAAAAGTAATAATTATTCTTCAGGTCAGTATGATTACAAAAAATACCACGTTTATACACATTTTTTATGTTATGTTTTGGCTCTTTTGCACTACATAAAACTGTTTGATATAAAAAAATAGTTTTTGCAATGCAGTATTCTGAGAGTTATAGTTTTTTTTACTCTTTCAGTAATGCAGCTGTATGGCAGCTTGATTTTTACGAGACAAGATGCCGTTTACAACTCTACTGTTTTTATTTATATATGTGTTTTTGATTGTGTTCTATTTTGTCAGCTGTGTAATGAAAAGACATAGTTTTTGCTATGATTTTTTTCTATCCCGTGTTAACTGAAGAGGTTAACTAGTGTGACAGTTTTATACTACGAACGTGACACTATCAAATGTGTTGTTTATTTTTTACTAATAATATACATATTTATTGGAATATTTTTTTTTGTTTATTTTCAGGCACTGACATTTCACCTCACACCATGTATCTGGCATGGGGTATGAGGCTATTCATGGATGGGTGACCCAGTGTCATCATGGTAATGACCCATGGTTGCCATGGCCACGATCGGGTCTCTGTCATCACATTACAGGGACCTGATCACTCGGGAGAGGAGCGCGATCCTCTCCCTGCTTCCTTAATGATGCAATCACTATTGATTACAGCATTAAAGGAGTTAAACTGCCGTGAGTGGCCTGGCTACAAGATAATCTTGAAACCTGGTGGCAATCGAGGGGGCACAGCACTGAAGCCCCTGCGATCAACAGGATGTACTGAGTATGTCCTTGGTTGTTAAGGTCCAGACAGCCAGGACGTAGCCAGTAAGTCCAATACTGGTAAGATATTAAAGAGAAAAGTTAATTTCTCAACATCTATTATATAGTCAAGCATGGTAAAGAACAGTATGCAGCCAGGAGGCGTGTCACTGGCGTGCTTGTGAAGTGGCTTTGGCAGGAGCCGCACGGTAGAGAGATAAGACAGGCTTTACAGAGATGATTGGTGCTAGCAATGATAGCCTTGGCAGCCACAGCAGTACAGTATAGATCAGGAGTCTCAAACACACGGCCTGCAGACCACATGCTGCCCATCCTTGAGGCTTCTTGTCGCCCGTAAGGCCCGTAGACCCCCTGATGATCATAGCTGGTGTAGCAGCCTTTGCCATCAGTTCTTTATTGCAGTTGACTGATTTACTGGCACTGCGTAGTGAAGCTTTTTGCATATATATGCCAAAGGCACTCGCTGTCCAATAAGAGGCCAGTTGCTGATGTTGGTGTATGAGGTCAGCTGCTTGCTACAATCGTCAGGGGTTTGTGTGCCTGCGGGCCACACGAAGCAGAAAAGAAAACACCATTGGAATGGAGTAGAGGTGAGAAGAATCTTTTTTGTATATGTGTGTATGTGAATAGCTCAATAGGGAACATTACTACAGGATGAAAAGGAGAATAGGAAAGGGGACATTACTACAGAATCGGGACCAGGATTGAGCACACTACTACAAGAAGAAGACCATGATGGGCACATTACTACAGGGGGATAAGGAAGAGCACATTACTATAAAAAGTAGACAAAGATGGGGCACATCAATACAGGATGGGGATAAGGATGGGCATATTACTTCAGGATGTGGAACAGGATGGGCACATTACTACAGGATGGGAACAAGGATGGACACATTAGTACAGCATCGGGACCAGGATGGGGCACATTACTACATAATGGGGACATGGATGAACACATTACTACAGGAGGGGAACAAAGATGGGACACATTACTACATAATGGGGAGAAGAATAGGCACATTACTACAGGATGGGAACAGGGATGGGCACATTACTACAGGATGGGGAAAAGGACTGGCATAATACTACAGGATGGGAACAAGGATGGGCACATTACTACATAATTGGAATATGGATTGGCACATTACTACAGGATTGGGACCAGGATGGAGCACATTACTTTATAATGGGGACAAGGATGTGCCGATTACTACATAATGGGGACAAGGATTAGCACATTACTACAGAATTGTGAAAAGGATGGGCACATTAGTACATAATGGGAAGAAGGATGGGCACATTTAAACAGGATGGGGACCAGTATGGGGCATATTACTACATAATGAGGGTAAGGATGAACACATTACTACAGGATGGGGACAAGAATGAGTACATTCCTACATGATGGGGACAAGGATGAGCCCATTACTTTAATAAGGGGACAAGTAAGGGCACATTACTCCACATTAGGACCAGGATGAGAACATTACTATAAGATGAGGACCAGGAAGGGGACATTATTACAAGATGGGGACCAGGATGGGGCACATTTATACACAAATCGGAATAGGATGGGAACATTGCTATAAGATGTTGGCCAAAATTACTATATGGTGCAAATTGTAAAACAATATTACTTACAATAAATGGATAAAACATAAAAAAGTGAAAAAATCAAAATAAACCACGCATTTTTTAACATTAAAAATGCTTTTTTATATAAAATTAAATTAAAAAAAGTTCAGTTTGGTTATAATAAATGAGCGAAAAAATGTTCAAAAAAAGTGAACCAAAGGTGTATAGAAAAAAATATGGTATGACTAAAAATGTCACTTTGTCCTGCAAAAATGTGGGCCTCCAAATTAGATTTTTTTTCTAGCTGCGGCCCATATACCCAGCCAAGTTTGAGAGAACCTGGTTTAGATGGTAACACAAAAGTGTAGAAGTCATTCAAAAGGCAGGAAACCGATGAAATGGCTGATTTAGGCTTTGTGCGCACATTGCTTTTTTTAGCAGCTGCCTTTTTGTGCATTTTTTGTCGCTAAAAAGGCACAAAATATTTATTTATTTTGCACCAGTATAACACTGTCAGAGAGGGTGAGGGTTTGGTCTGACTGCAGCCAATCAGAAACGCCAGTAGGCAGGGAAAGCAGTGAATATGTTTGAAGAATAATGACCCCCGGAAGTAGTGATACAGCCGCGGGAGACTCAGTAAGTATGTCCTGCTTTATTCTTTCCTTATTTTTTGTCATTTTCAGCCTCATATACGATTTGCAGACCTCTACACCATTTTCTAAAACATTTTACCTCCCATTGAATTCAAGGGGTTCGGCTAGGGTCGTCGATCGGATCAGCTATCTGATTGTCAAGGCCAGACGGCTTCAGTGATCCTGACCCAATCCGATCCTCTGCAGGATCGCTCATGTCTTGTCAGCAATACATTTGTTTACCTTTGAAAAGACAAAAACAGCTGAACAAAGGCCAAACAGAGCAAAAACACAAGTCCCCACACAAGTCTGTCATATGTTAATGGAAATATAGGGAGCTTCCACATTACCGCAAACACAAAGGCATGAGAAATGCACTTTGGCTCCTACCCCAGAAAAGTAAAAACAGCAAAATTTGCACTCCCAAATCCAAATGCCACCTTCCCTTTTGAGCCCCACAGTGTGCCTAAATGGCAATTGACATCCCTGTGTTTGGCGTTTCTATAGTGAGGAGAACTTGTTTAAGTTAAGGGGTGTGTGTCTCCAGAAGCATGAGCTGAGCATAATGTATGGGCACTGCAATGTATTTGGCACAATCAGGGATTATTTGCAATTTAAAATTCTGCAACACTCCCTACACTTGACTTTAAGAGAGTACATCATCACTTCTTATATAGATGAACTCTCAGAGAGGTGTAATTTTGAAAATCTTTCCACATGAGGTTTTTTTTTTTGCTGTTCAGGCACATATGGGCTTTGCAAAAATAGTCTGAAAACTGTTCTATGAAAATCTGTGCTCCAAAAATCAAATGGCGCTCCCTACCTTTAGAGTCCCGAGGTGTGGCCAAACAGTATTGTACTTTGATATGTGTGCTGTTGCCACATTCGGGAGAAATTGTGCAACGTATTATGGGGCCTTTTTTACCTACGATCATAGCCTCTATAAAAGCCTTTTCAAAGCAATTCAAAGCAGCAGTCAGTATATGATAATTTATGATAATAATAGTTTATCAGAGCTCAAAGCTCACCAGTAAAAATAAGAAGAGAACATCCTAAAACATTTAACAATTCCTGAAGACAGTAATGAGTTATATAACTGCAGAAATCAAAATGATAAGAGTAGTAGTCTGGGAATTAAATAGAAATGCAGTATCATGTACACTGTAATTGTAGTGCCCCTGAAGCCATCAGGAGCTACAAGGTACTGCATCCTGTCAAAGATGCAGGGCCTACCCTCAGGTACCCAGAAGACCAGTGCCGGTAACAGCAAAACACATTTTATTCCCTGTTTTTCCTCCATTCCCAAAGTTTGGTGACAGGCTAGGGTTGGACCCAATGGATGGCCAACTAGGGGTGGAGCCGATCCAGTTGCCAGTATATGACAACCAGGTGGGAGGGGTAAGACAGTCAGTCAGTTAGAGTCAGTAATTCGGAGAGAGGAGTTGGACGTGAGCACTGACAGGAGAGTGTGGCGGTGACCTGGGGGCTCAGGCGTGTGGTTGTCGGTGGAGTGCTGCGGAGTACTCCCGGAGCCGTGACGCCGACGGGGTGCAGAGTCCTGGGTCGGGCAAATGCTCCAGGCCGACCTGATAAAGTCTGAACAGTGAGGATACCATCCAGGACCTCACTGACCGTGAAGTTCGGCACACAGTTGCAATGGGAGAACCAGGGAACTGGATCAGAGAAACTGACCCCACAGGGTTCAGGCTGCCTGTTATATGGACTGAGACTGAGAGACTGCAAAGAGGGGACCCCCAGACGCTCCAAGCCACGGGGACCTGCCAAACAGAGACGGGTGCAGGGGAAAGAAGTCACCAGGTCACCACACTGGCACTGGGACTAAGGGGACCAGCGGTCAAGACCAGCCTTCCTCGGGTTGCCAGCTACCACCATACTGTGAGTAGAGGAACCAGTTGAACTGAAATTCCTTTTGTGTCTTACCTTCTTTCTGTGGCAAAAAACATCATCTATCCCCTGGGGCCTGGCCCTACTTGCGGAGGGCCCAACATCCAGGCTGCCACTAACACCAGTCCCAGTAGTGAGAACTGTGCAGCGGCGGCTCAACTAAATGGCCACTGCCCGCAAGTGGCGTCACGACAACTTTTATTTCAAATCCCCTGTAAATATTCCCCCTTTTAAAAGCGACCCCTAGGGTCACTGAACTGGGCAACGGCCACCCAGTGACATATACCACCAATACATTGCCCGGGACCAAGTACCCAATAGCCCTGGGGCGTCACATAATTTATCATTGATATGGGCTACATGACATCTGTGCTGCTTCTTTTTGGCTATAATGAAACATCTTTTTTCTTTATTCTTAACTGCTTCACAACCTTGCAATGTTCCATTTTTGTGCCCTCTTTTTTTTCCTCTTTGTTCAAAAGCCATAACTTTTTTTATTTTTTGTCAATATAGCGGTATGACAGCTTGATTTTTGCAGAACGAGTAGTAATTTTGAATGCTTCCTTCAGTCTGCCACATATTGTACAGGAAAATGCAAAAAATCTAAGTGCATGAAATTTCAAAAAAAGTTCAATTCCTCTATGTTTTCTGGTGGTTTTATTCGACATAGAGTGAAAATGACCTGGCCATATGAGCTTGCAAGTCAGTATAGTTCGTAGATATCAAACATGTAAAGTTGTTTTTTTATTTTTATTTAAGTGATAAAATAACATTCTAAAGTTTGTAAATAAAATGTTTTATTTTTTTACACTATTTTCCAAGACCTGTAGCATTTTTATTTTTCAGTATCTGGGGTAAATAAATGGGTTATTTTTTGCGCCCTAAGCTGAAGTTTTTATTAATACCATTTTTTAGTAGATTTGATGATTTGATCACCTCTTATTTTATTTTGTTGTAATGTTGTAGAGGACAAAAAACTGTAATTCTGTTTTTATTTTTTTGTTTTGCACTGTTTACCAATCTGATTAGTTTATTTTAGATTTTGATAGCTTGGACATTTCTGAATGCAGCAATATCAAACACAAGGTACACTAGATTTCATAGCTGCAGGACATTATTTGGAGGTCCGAGCATGAATGCAAAATAGTGTTTGATATCGGATTCTTTACCAATGTCAGAATAGTTCCAGGCAAGTTTGTTTTTGTTTTTAGTAAGTCGCTAATTAATTCTCAAAATGTTCAAAATTGAATGAAATGGCAAATTTCAGGAAATTCAACTAAAACTTGATGCTTCACAAATTGTCACAAGCGAATGTATTGTGTTTTTACATTTCTTGCACAATGAAAGAAGTCTTGAAAGAAGTTCTTGTACTATGAAAGGAGAAACAAGTTATTTTTAAAAATACAAAACAACATTTTTTAAAATCAAAATATTTATCTGTATCTATCTTACACTGTGCTCAGATCACAAACAATTTTTATTGTTTGCATATCTATTTTACTAGTCAAACTTTACTTCTGTTAGCTGTTCATCAATACAGAGCTTGTTGCTAGTTTTGGCTAGATGGAGGTGTAATTTGTGCATTGTTTAATTTTAAAGAAAGGGGTCAAATGATAATAAAAAATATAGACTAACTGGGAATGGCTGTCATTTCACACACATTTTACTACTCAAATTTAACAAGCAAAATGTATACTTGCATCTTCTGCCATATTTTGGTTTCTGTACATTCGGACTGGCTACAGGAGAAACTGCCAGTAATGCCAGGCCTAGCTGTGGTTACCTGCATTGAACTCCAAAGCTCTCACCTGAGCTCCGGAGTGCAGCATGGACTGAACTCAGGGTTTGCAAGACAACCGCGAGCGCCAACTGATTTCCCGGTAATTACGGTTCAGTTAATGACAGCTGCGGACAGGCCGGGCTGAACTCCAGAGCTCAGGTGAGAGCTCAGATGTTCAGCTCGGCCTGTGCGCAGCTGTCATGAACTGAACCGCAATCGCCGGGGAGAGCTCTGGAGTTCAACCCGGACTGTCCACAGCTCTCATTAACTGAACCGCAATCTCCGGGGAATTAGTCGGCGCTCACGGGTCAGTCCTGCAAACCCTGAGTTCATTCCAGGCTGCACTCTGGAGCACAGGTGAAAGCTCCAGAGTTCAATGCTGGTAACCGCAGCCAGGCCTGGTATTACTAGCGGTTTGTCCGGTATCCAGTCCGACACTGTGTACGTTTATCTACGAAGCATTTCCTATTATGTGCTTTTTAGCAGGGGTTGGATATTTAGGATGGTGGGATTTGTCATAAGTTAATGAGTCTAAAAAGGAGAGAATTAACAAATGTATGGCACATCACTCATTTCAGTCATAGCAGGTTGAAACTATCTCTATGGCCGGAGTTACACTTGCACGTATCTCGCACGAGTCTCGCATCACATCACCTGGCACGGCCGCATACTCTCTGGACAGGAGCATCTCAGCTGCATAAAAATACATGCAGCCAACCCGCTCTTGTCAGAAGAGTGTGCGGCTGCACCGGGTGATGTAATGTGAGATTTGTGCGACATACACACAAGTGGTGCTCCGATGTCAACCCACAGTGTGAGTCAGTGGTTTGCACAATACAGCCTTTCTGATCACAAATGAGTAGGAAGGATAATTTTTGAGCTATTAAAAACAAATTAAAAGTATGTCAGTGGATTGTGTTAATAAATGGGCTGATATTTACTACCAAGTTACCATCAGTTTTGCTTGTGATAACACTTTTACTGTACTAAGGTTTTAGCATACTGTGCAAGGAGACTGTAGGCGCCCTAGGAGACAGAACGTTCCAGATCATTTGGAGTCCTGTGATTCCCAACAAATGTATTTTTGGAAAAAATCCTCAAACCTGGTGAATTTAACTGTCAAAAAATGCAAGGATCTCTACTTTTGGAACAAGATAATGCTTTTTGTCAGAAGAGTGTGTGATCACATTAACCAATTTTACATTGCAAAGAATAGTCCTAAGTATTTGCAGTGACATAGTGGTATAACTGAGCTGTTGGCTAATTTACAAAATTGCAAAAAGATGGCATTCGCCACTGCTTATGTTGAAACAGCTATAGCAACCACATAGTTAAATGACTGATAATTTGCTGAAGTATAGAAACTGGAGATTGTGTTACGTTACCACCCATTATTGGTACATGCAGAGGGCTGCTTTGCTCTTATTGAAGCCTTTGAAAGAGGTCTGTGCAGAAAGTTCGTTAGATTGGGTGACTGAAAGTTTTGGTATATCTTATCTTCTTGATAATTTAAAGGTATTTTTTTTATGGGTAATTTCTTTGTGGGAATTCCCACAATAAGACCCTTTACAGGATTGGGTACCTGTGTATGTCTGGCCCCAAGATGCAAAATTGTTTTTAAAATATAATTTTTCGACTCCCATTGCAAACATATTTTCTATTTTTCAATTTTTTAAATTTTCATAATTTGCAGCAAAATGTATTTTGTTAATAATTTATTACTTGTTTTTTAGTATCATGAACAGGGTTTAATTCTCTTGGTGGGACCTGTCGCAGAAATTGAGATCCCTACTCAGATCTGGGACCAAAATGCAAACAATTTTTCAAAACAAATTTTTGTATTTCACACTTCCTCATATTTTTTGTGCTTTTTTGTGGCTTTCCTTACATAGAATTCTATAAGTAAGAACCTGTTCATGATTGGGCTCCTGCAGAAGGATGGGCACAAAGACCAAAAATTGTGAAAAAATTTGATTGACTTTGATGACTCTCAGTTTCTAATAGGTCTCTACTTAATCATTATTTTTGATGTGCATCAGAAAGTTGTTTTTTTAAATCTAAATAGATTATTCCTTATAGAATGCCATGGAGGATTTGACAATCATTCAAGGAAAAGAATAATGTAAAAAATTGTTGTAAACTAGCAAACAATAATTCTTGGGATTTTGTTACTGCAATTTTCATTAACAAAAATTTCATTTTTTTTATAAATAATGACTTTTTGGGGGGGATCAGCTGGAGCTTTCCACTAGAACTCTGCTCAACAGCATGTTTATTTGCTATCTTGTACTTACAAGCAATAGCAGAATGTTATGCCTCATCACAAAAGATTAGGAGTAAAGATGAGCGAATGCAAACTGTAAAGTTCGGGCTCCATACCAGACACCAAGTGTCAGGGTCCCGGACCTGAACACAGACTTTTATCTGTATGTCTGGTTCCTGTTCAGGTTTGTTATTTAAATAAATCCTGTGCAAAGGTTGCAGAGCAGCCAATCAGCAGCTTTTCTTTTGGGGTCAATTCTGGTCCATCAAAGCCATGTCAAGTATTGGCATGGCTGTTATTGGCAAGAAAAATCATTGTAAAAAACAAAAGGATTCAAAATGGTTAAAGCAAGACATAAGTAACAGTCTCTAGGGGGCAGGTGGAGCACCACTTCTGGGTCCGCTAATTGAAACTCATACATATTCTCTGATCCCCCACTCCCCCCACCCACTGTCTGTGAAGCATCTGTGATTGGCTGCAGTCATGCTGTTGGCATGCTGGCATCTCTGATTGGTTGACTTCACATATAAATAAATATATACATATATATGTATATATTTATATATATATATATATATATATATATATATATATATATATTTCAGCACCAATTTTCCTTGCAAAAAATGTGGTTTCTGCCAGGAGATGTCGGTTTTATTGAACTCAATAAGTTCTTCTGAGGGGAAGTCACTGAGTCTAATGAGTTAACATGTGGTGAGTATATCTGGGGTCATTGGTGGTAAACCACCAGCTGTGACCACAGGTAAACTCAATGATGTCACAACTCATAACTGCGGATAAGTCAGTGTCTGCCTGAAGCCACAGCGGGTGGTTCTGTCCTCTAATGTGCTTGTATGCTGCAACTTCAGTGTGTAGCAGAGCCACAATCTTCGTGGGACCTCATATGGATTACATTGGATCTACAAGGGTATTTTGGGGGTAAAGGGGTGAAAGAGGACATTTGTATTTTATTTCAAATAAAGTATTTTTCCATTGTTTGTGTTTTATTTTTTTTCTCTTACAGGACTAGTAATTGACACCTCTCCACTACTAATTCAGGGCTTGATGGCAGCTGACAAATCATAGCTGTCATTAATCCTTTATACTGTCCTGATTGCCACCACACCAGGACAATCAGGATAAGCACGATAAAGAGATGAAATTGTCCTATCTAATGGATGTGATAATTCTTGGCAGCTGTGGATAGTGTTAGGTTGGAGAGACCAATATCCATGACTCCTCCCGTCCTTACAATACCAACCCCCACCTGTCAGCTTTACCATGGTTGGATATAAAAAATGGGGGGGAAGTACATTTTTTTCCCTCTATTTTGATATCCAGCATGTAGCTTGCTGGCTATTAAAATGGCGGGAGCCTACATCATATTTTTTTTAATTATTTGTTTATTTTGAAACTACTACACCTACACAGCAAACTGACTGCAAACCATCACAGACACAAACATAGGGTGGGGGCAGGGTATAGCAGTCTGCAACCAATAACAGACTCTGGCACAGAGGGTGAGCGGGGGAAGCAATGAGTATTGATGAACCTTAATATGCAGATTGGGAAAATAGCCTGACTGCTTCGTGAGTCTCCAGGAAACACTGGGAAAAATGGTATGTATAACTATCCTGTGCTCACTACCATTTAACTTTTATTTGCAGCCCACTAGTGCTTCCTACAGCCATTTTACAGCCCCAAACTTCCCATCCCCATTGACTTGTATGGGGTTTATTGTTAGCAGTAATCAAGTTCGGGGTAAAGTTCGGACGATGAACTAGAATTTTCATTTAGTTTGTGCTGAAATATCTATAGGTCCACTCATCGCCAATTAAGAGGATTCATTTTTGGACAGATTTTTCTTATTTTAAAATCATGTAAAGTCTCTCCATTGAGAGAGTAATTAAACAACCACTTGTATAATACCATTTACCAACCACTTACCCATAATGACTTTATTTGTTACCATTCATTTCTATGTTGAGATCACTTTAATATTATTAAAATTGTGTTTCTGGTAAAGGGGTCCAATCCAGTCCTAGGTGATGTCACGGTGTTGCACACACCTTTGACAGGCAATTAGAGGCTTGCAGGTATTGCAAGTAATCACACCTGGTGAATTCGCATTTCAATGTATTTGATCAGGTTTTGCAAGATTGTATGATAGCATTTTTATATTTTGATCATACAGACAGAAGATACAACCTCTCCATATCAGTAAAGCAAACTTTTATATATAATTGTGTTTATTCTAACTACTAGTAGCTATTACTTGTCCATGTTTGTCATATCTCATGCTTTTTCTATCAAACCTAATTTCAGGAATTGTGGTAGATTTTGACATCCATCTTATCAAAGACATATCCGCCACCATCCTTTATAAATCACATCTGTCCTGTTTCTGGTGCCTCCTGTGTAATGTGATTTTTAAATTATTTAAACATAAACTCTTATCTGTAGTATTTATAAAAATCCTCAGCAGACTTAACTTTTCTCACAGATAAATTACCTTTCAATAAGTACATAAATATTCTAGGGATCAACTGTAAGCATGACATTTCTGTTAAATTAGTTTATTTTGATCATTCTACTTCTATTCATATTTTATCTGCATCATATCAAGACATTAACCAAATTTCAGCATTATCTGAATCTGTTGGCTATTGTTAATTGCTTTTCTGTTCTCTTGAAATATTACATTTTTGTATTTAATCAAAATCATAATAAAAATATAAAGACAGAAATTGCAGTCATGGTAGAGCTCGGATGCAAAGAAGACAGCTGGTGGATAAACAGGTCAATTTTTCTCATTAAGGTGCTGAGAAAACAACCTGCTGTGCACAGTCTGCCCTTCTCACCTACTTCAAGAAAAATAGAAAAGGCTTATCTGGTAAGGTCATTTTGTGAGGCTGTTTTTGCCATTTTTTTCTCACCTACAGTTAATCCACGGGGTAATTAGTAGAATAAATACCCTTATATCATCATAGGTTATTAACAACATCTTTATTTTGAAATTATAAAGATTAACAAAACAAAGAACTTTGAGACAACATCAAAGTACATTTACTCTGTCAAGACAAATTTTTGAGACTGAAAACCTTTTCATAATTAGAGACTTTTTAACCATTTCTTGTCAGTTATTTATGCTGCTTAAAAAGGTACTTACATGTTTTTCATGTGTTTTAGAGGTACTATATACAAAATGTCATGGTTTAATGCATCCTTAGGCCCGTTTCACATGTCAGTGAAAAACACAGACGTTCTCACTGACGTGTAAAACATGCACATGTCCCTCCGTGTACCACGGCAAACGTGGGTTGTCCATGTGCAATCCGTGATCCGTGATCCGTGATTGCATATGGACATTACTCACCTGCCTTCACTGCTGCTGTCCATGGTGCTGAAGTCTCCAGCTCTGCAGCGTCCGCCCACTGCCCTCAGCACCAACTTCCTGGTCAGCTATTCCTGCTCTCATGAAAATTCATGAGCCAGACAGAAGTTGCCAAGAGCGGAGGCTCCAGAGCGAATCGCAGGCAAGGTAAGTTGAAAATATTTCATATTTAATTTGTCCGCGATTTTCTGGTACGTGTTTCACTGATCACACACGAATCACACTATAGTGTGGTCCGTGGGTCATCAGTGATGCCAGAAAAAAAACTGTCATGTCTCTGTGCAGAATCACTGCCACGCGTGCACGCTGCACAGAGACCATTCAGTGAAAAATCACTGATGTGTGAACAGACCCATTGATTATAATGGGTCTGCGTATGTCAGTGATTCTGGTACGTTTTAAAAAAAGCACAAACGTACCAGAATCACTGACGTGGGAAACAGGCCTAAGGCAGCTGACCTTAGCTTTGAGCTTTTTGGCATTTCTTTTAAAAGATAATGTGCAATACAGGGTAATATTGTGGTACCGTGTTAGCCAGAAAAATCAATTGAAATACTATGTCCCAAGAATGACAAAAGTATTTTAGGAGTGATACCTTTATAGGCTAACCATAAAAATTATATTAGCAAGCTTTCAGAGCACAAAGGCTCCTTCTTCAGGCAAATTACAAATGAAAAGACAATATGTTAATGGCACAGTGGGTAGGCTAGTTCGAGACCTCAGAAGTCAAGAAAAAAATAGGTTTTGATAAATGAGACTTTCTAAAAACTTTTACCCCTTTCCATTGCAGACAATTTTTATTTCATTTCTTTCTGTTGATATATTTGAATAAAGGCTTGATTCTTTGCAGGACAGGTTGTTGTTTTTAACCCTTTCACCGCAGCCGATGTTCAATATTTCTTTTTTTTTTGCTCCCTTCTTCTGAGAACTGTAATTTTTTTTTTCCATCAATCTTGCTGTATAAAAGCTTGTTTTTTGTGGAATAAGTTGTACTTTTAAATTAAATCATAGGTTTTACTATAAAGTATACTGGAAAATGTCAAAAAAATTCCTAGTGCAGAAAAATTGCAAAAAAAAGTGTGATTGCATGATTGTTATAGGGATATTTTATTCATTGCATTCACTATATGGTAAAATTGATGTGTCGCTGGGATGCTTCAAGTCGGTATGAGTTCGTAGACACAAAACATGTATAGGTTTACTTTTATCTATCAAGTTAAAAAAATCAGGTTTGTCCAAAAAAAGTGTTACACTTATGTGCCACCTTCCGCAACCCATAGCATTCTCATTGACAGCTTATTTTTTGTGTCTCAAGCTGACGTTTTTAATAGAATTATTTTTGCGCAGATGCTACATTGTAATTACTTGTTATTGCATTTTGCTCACAACTTGCAGCGACCAAAAAACGTAATTTTGGCATTTGGAATTTTTTTGCTCATACGTCATTTACCAATCAGATTAATTGATTTTATATTTTGATAGATCAGGCATTAGTATAAACCAGGGGTGGGGAACCTTTTTTCTGCCAGGGGCCATTTAGAAATTTCTGCCAACCTTCGGGTGCCGCACAAAATTATCAATGTGAAAATAAGCCGGCTATATTTGGTCAAACAATTAATTAACTCACCCCTACTGTGGTGGTTGTACCTGCTTCTGTTTGGTGCGGCTGTGATGTTCGGCGATACTTATGCTGCTTCTCACAACTGCTTTTACAGATTTGTCTCGGTCTGGAGGGCAGTCTCATCTTGTGATAATGAGATTGGTAGACTATATACATCACATAACAGACGCAGGGACTGGTGTATATAAATCACAGGAGACAGACACATGACTGAAGGGGCTGTTGGCATATAAATCACATTGGAGACACTGGGACTGCTGTATATGCATCACATAGGAGACATTGTGACTGCTTTATATACATCACAGTAAGACACCTACATGAAAGGAGACAATGGGGGCACATACATCATACGCCCCTCCTGTGATGAATGTGCTTCCAGCACCTCCTGTGTTGTATATGCGCCCAGCCCCTTCTGTGAGGTATATGCTCCCAGCCCCTCCTGTGAGGTATATGCTCCCAGCCCTTCCTGTGCTATATATGCCCCCAGATCCTCCTGTGATATATATGACCCCAGCATCTCCAATGTAATGTATATGCCCCAGCGTGTGATGTATATGCCCCCAGCATCATACACATCACAGGAAATTCTGGGGGCATATACATGACAGGAGGGGCTGGGGAACAGACATTACTAGGTCACAGGGAGGCATAAGCATTACAGGGCGGCAAAGAGAGCACAGACATCACTAGGTGGGCGAACACATCACTAAGTGGGCACAAACATCACTAGGGGGGCACAGATAGTATTGGGCAGCCTCAGGCATCACTAAGGGGGCACAGGTATCACTAGGGGTGCACATGCATCACTAGGGGGGCACAAGCATCACTAGGGGGCACAAAGACATCACTAAGAAGGGGCACAAGCATCACTAGGGGGCAAACAAACATCACTAAGGAGGGGCACAGGCATCACTAGGGGGGCACAGGCATCACTAGGGGGCACACAGACATCACTAAGGAGAGGCAGAAGCATCACTAAGGGGGCATAGGCATCAATAAGGGGGCACAGGCATCTCTAAGGGGGGGCACAGGTATCACTAAGGGGGGGTAACAGACATCACTAAGGGGGCATCACAGGCATAACTGAGGGGGGCACAGGCATCACTTAGGGGGGCACAGGAATCACTGAGGGGGGGCACAGACATCACTAGGAGGAGACTGGGGGCACTGACGGCACTTGTAGATTATGGGTACACAGCACTAGGGGTGATACACAGTATTGAAGGGAACACAACATTGGGGTGATACACATCACTGGGGGCTACACACAGCACTTGAGAGAGCACGCTGCACCGGAGAAGGGGCGGAGAGCGGGTGGCATGCGGCGCTGGAAAGCGGGTGGCACATGGCACAGAAAAGCGGGCAGGACACAGCGCTGGAAAGGGGTGGCACATGGCGCTGGAAAGCGGGTGGCACATGATGCTGGAAAGCAGGAAGCACATGACGCTGGAAAATGGAAGGCACATGGCGCTGGAAAACAGGCGGTACACGGTGCTGGAAAGCGGGAGGCACACAGCGCTGGACAGCGAGCGGCACACGGCATCTGAGAGTGGACACACAATGCTGGAAGCAGTAAAGCTGTTGTGGGACAGAAGCGCAGAGCACTAAACCTACCTACAAAGACTTGAGCACACTGGCACCTGCCAGCGAGAGAGCTTTTTGGTGTGCACAAGCAGCGCATGTGGGGATTTAAAGGGCCGATGGCCAGTAAGACCGCGGCGGTGGCTGGAGCACTACTACCCCCGGCAATCTGCCCGGGGGCCACAGAAAAGGTCATGGCGGGCCGCATGCGGCCCGCGGGCCGGAGGTCCCCCACTCCTGCTATAAACGGTGATAACAAATGTGTGTAGGTTTATTTTTTTAACCTTTTAATTTTCAATAGGACAAAAGGAGCATGATTTGAACTTTTATTTTTTTTATTGTTTTTAATTTTTTTAAACTTTTTTAACTTTTTTTTATTTTAATAGCCCCCCTATAGGGATCAGCAATCTGATCGCTCATTCATTTCTGTTGATCACAGCTACGCAGCTGTGATCAACAGAAATGTTGAGATCAGTAAAAATGCTCACAGAGGCTGCTCTGCTGGCTGTTACAGGAAGTGAGTCATAATAGCACAGGGATTATCAGATGACTGTGCTACCATGAAAACCATCGGCTCACAGTGATCACGTCACGGCACTGCCGATTAAGCTGGGTAAGTAAAGAATTACTGCTACGGACATTTAAATTGCACATTTTGACATCGTAATTTAAGGGATTAACAGGCGTGGGTGGATCACAGCTGCACCAATGCCTGCGAGGCACATATGGCAGCTGTTCAAATCAACTGACATGTGCAGAAATCATGGGCGGCTGCCAGCCGCAGGTGATTACAACTATATGGCTTAGAATGCACCAGTACAGTACATGCTCGTTAGGGGGTTAATGACTCAATTAATTTTCTCTTTTATATTTTGAATAACAGGAAAAAATTCACAATAATTTGAAATGGTGAAAAATTAAAATTCGGCCATTTTCATTTGTTTTTTCTTGTGATGCCTGTTATTATTAGCTAAACATGATTGAACAACATGATTCTCCAGGCAAGTAACATTTTGACAATGTTGTATGGCAAGCCAAGGCTTTTATTTATATAATTTTGGTACATATGTATTTTTTGAGCTTTTTAATATGTAGGTTTGAGGGGGAAAAAAGCATTTCTGGAGATTCGATAAATAAATATGTATTAAAAATGATCAAAGCATTTGACAGTTGATTTTGCCACCTTAGCTGAATTTTCACAAAATGTTTAATTTGTATTACTACAAAGCCTTTAATTACCCCTTTAACTTTTCTTTTTTTGCACCAACATTGATGTATGTAGGCTTGTTCTTATGTGGATCGGGTTGTAGTTTTGAATTACACCATTTATTTCACCCTAAAGTGTAGCACAATATAACACATAAAATCCAACTGTGGCCATATGGTAAAAAAAATAATTAAATTCTGCAGATTTTTAAAGGGTGTTATTATTATGGCAGTGATTGTGCATTCAAAATGATCTAAAATGGGGTGATTCTCAAGGTGAACATGATTATAGAGATACCAAACATGTATAGTTTTTTACTATTTTAATAAAAAATGTTTAATTAAAAAAAAATAATAATAATGGTTTTTGTTACTATTTTCCAGGACTCATGACTTTTTTTTTATTACCATCCATGGAGCTGTGTGGATGAATATGTTTGCATAGTGAGCTGGCATTTCTACTTATACAATTTTGGGGTAAATACTTCAATCCCTGGCAAAAATTATGGCCTCACCTGGCTCTGAGGATGTTCATTCAGTTGTTTACTTTTGTTCAAAAAAAGCAGATCACAGACATGGCACAAAACTAAAGTCCTTTCAAATGTTAACTTTCTGGATTTATGAAACACTAAAAAAAATCATGGAAACATAATGTGCTAGCCAGTAACGGTTACTTTTCAAGACCAAACAGGGGGAAAAGATTATGGAATCACTTAATTATGAGGAAAAAATTATGGAATCACCCTTTAAATTTTCATTCCCAAAACTAACACCTGCACCAAATAAGATCTGCTTGTTAGTCTGCATCTAAAAAGGAGTGATCACACCTTGGAGACCTGTTGCACCAAGTGGACTGACATGAATTATGGCTCCAACACGAGAGATGTCAATTGAAACAAAGGAGAGGATTATCAAACTCTTAAAAGAGGGTAATTTATAACGCAATGTTGCAAAAGATGTAGGTTGTTCACAGTCAGCTGTGTCTAAAATCTGGACCAAATGCAAACAACATGGGAAGGTTGTTAAAGGTTAAACATACTGGTAGACCAAGGAATACATCAAAGCATCAAGACAGGAAATGTAAATCAATATGTCTCCAAAACAGGAAATGCACAACAAAACAAATGAGGAACGAATTGGAGTCAATGTCTGTGACCAAACTATAAGAAACCGCCTAAAGGAAATGGAATTTACATACAGAAAGGGTAAACAAAAGCCATCATTAACACCTAAACAGAAAAAAACAAGGTTACAGTGGGCTAAGGAAAGCAATCGTGGACTGTGGATGACTAGATGAAAGTCATAGTCAGTGATGAATCGCAAATCTGCATTGGGCAAGGTGATGATGCTGAAACCTTTGTTTGGTGTCGTTCCAATGAGATTTATAAGGATGATTGCCTGAAGAGAACATGTAAACTTCCACAGTCATTGATGATATGGGGCTGCATGTCAGGTAAAGGCACTGGGCAGATGGCTGTCATTACATCTTCAATAAATGCCCAAGTTTACATTGAAATTTTGGACACTTTTCTTATCCCATCAATTGAAAGGATGTTTGGGGATGATGAAATCATTTATCAAGATGATAATGCATCCTGCCATATAGGAAAAACTGTGAAAAAATTCCTTGAAAGAAGACACATAAGGTCAATGTCATGGCCTGCAAAAAGTCCGGATCTCAATCCAATTGAAAATCTTTAGTGGAAGTTGAAGAAATTTGTCCATGATAAGGCTCCAACCTGTAAAGCTGATCTGGCAACAGCAATCAGAGACAGTTTGAGCCAGATTGATGAAGATACTGTTTGTCACTCATTAAGTCCATGATAAGAGACTACAAGCTGTTATAAAAGCCAGAGGTGGTGCAACAAAATACTAGTGATGTATTGGAGTGTTTTTATGATTGTTTGTTTTTCATGATTCCATAATTTTTACCTCAGAATTGAGTGATTCCATAATGTTTCCCATTGTTTGGTCTTGAAAAATAACCGTTACTGGCTAGCACATTATATTTTCATGATTTTTTCTTTAAGTGTTATTTAAAGCAATACAGTTGCCATTTGAAATGACTTTAGTTTTATGCCAGGTCTGTGATCTGCTTTATTTAAACACAAGTAAACGACTGAATGAACATCCTCAGAGCCAGGTGAGTCCATAATTTTTGCCAGGGGTTGTATGTTTTAAATGCAACCTACTACATTGATTGTGTTATTGCAGCAATGAAAAAATGAAATTGTGGTATTTTGATCTTTTCCTTCTTACTGTGCTTTCAACCTGCTTAATTAATTCATATTTTGATATATTAGCCTATTCTGGAAGCAATGATGAAAACATGTATATTTTTTTGTATTTCATTATTGTTCATTGAGAAAAAAAGAGGTGATTCAAATGTTTCTATTTTTTTATTCTTTTACATTTTTAAAAACTTTTTTTTAACATTTTAACTGTTAGCACCCTTTAGGGATTTGAACTTGGGATTATTCGATTACTTGCACTACATACAGCAATACCAATATCCCAAGCTTCATGTTACAGGAAATATAATATAACAATTATGGGAGCCTTCAGTAGACACACCAGCTGTCATAGCAACTTATTGGATCCCATTATTGCATTGCAAATTGGCTGATGGGAACCAAATTTAAGGCCAGATTACGATGCATAAATGCCACTGCCAATTTAAAAATATTTTATTGAAATATGAGGATAATTCAATAAAATATGTTTAATTCATACACAAATATAAAATTTTTTGTTTAATAATTATTTACCCCCGGGTCGACTGACTAATACTAGAATATAGATATGAGTAAAAAAAAATTCTCATATGTATCATTTTATGCTTTATTAATTTTGTAATAATAATTATCTTAAATGTTTATAAAAAGATTTAAAATAAAAAAAATTATAATGTTTTTTTTTCCTTCCTTTTGATTTTATACTTAATATATAACATACTGTATATAATAAAAAAAAGATAACAAAAAATTGAGAAATTTAACCCCTGTTTTAAAAAAAATAAGATCGACAGCAGCAATGTCTAATCTAATTTTTTGTTCTTGTTAGTGGCTCATACCACTGAGACCCATAGAAATGGATGAAATTTCATGGGATTTGTGAGTTCTAATAAATGAAATGACACATTTTATAATATATTTTTATTTTATTATTTTTTTCTTTTTCATTTATGTAATCAACTATATGCACAATATTTATTGATATAATACTAATTTATGTGTTTGGAAAGATCTGTATATTTTTTATAAAATTCACAGTGCTGCGTCATTGTAATCCTTGTTGCCCGCAAACGTTTTTTGTATCTTCAGTGGGCGGTCTCTTATCTTTCTGAGGGTTTATATATTTGTCTGTTGTACTCCTTGACATATGTTGTATTTCTTTGGTCTTGAGGAAGGGGACGTAGCTTCCAGAAATGCGTCGACCTGAAATAAATAAACTCAACATCAATTATCAATTCTGGTGGCAGCGCGGTAATTTACTCGTTCACTCATTTTAAAACTAAGAATTTCCACGTGGATACAGCGGCAGCCACCATTTTCTCTTCAGGCTTAAAGAGGGGTTGTGCCTTTAACAACCCTGCCAGGTGAGTGTCTATTCATTCGTACCTCACTGTTTTAACCAGTTAAGACCCTTTTCCACTCTTCATTATTATAGTAATTTGCATTGATATTTAAAACGTTGAGCCAATCACAGCTGTTAGAGGTAGATACCAGCTATTTAATGTGGCTGACATCTGCCATGTGTAGAGCGAGCTCTGCTACTGAAACCACTCCAAAGTCCCTGACATGATACATCATGTTAATATGCATCAAGGAACATAAAGAACCTAATGCAAACAGAATTTGATTAATGTCCAAGTTATCTCAACACCATCAAGTTAGGTGAAAACGGATTGTAATTCGTGGCTTGTAGAAGGCTATTAAACAAATCACTATCATAGTTGTTAGGATACTTTTTTTGCAGAAATGGTCCAATATTTAATTATTTTTGAGCCAGATGGCTGCCATTCTTCTGTTTATGTAACTGGACAGGCATTCAGGAAATGTGTGGATAGTGTGGCTGTGCAGTGGCCAAAATCACATGATATAGAATTAGCGTAGGGCAGGCAAGCGGATGTGCAAAGCCCTCAATTGCCCAAGATATAGCTGGACAGTCTGGATTTGGGAGTGCTGTCCCACTGTCCTGTGATTTCAGGGCAATTTCCCAATCTCCACTCCCTCTGTGCCATGTGTCTCCTGTTGTTTTCATTGGTACGTAACGCCACTATCCAAACAGACTCTTGATGGTGGGGCCTTGCACTTTTCTGCTCTCTTTTCTTTTCTGGTCTCCCCAGGATTTGGACACCCAATCTGTATCATTGGGCAAAGACTATGTGATGAGCTACAGGCTGCTCTGAGTAGCTGGAGAGATTTATCACTCCTTAAATGTGCATAATATTCATCTAGATTACATGCAAATTGTAATGATACATGGAAATACATCTCTATATACCAGTACATTTCGATATACCTAATTTTCTAGGAGTAATGGAGTCATTTATTTTTTCTTCCTATAAGGCCCGTTTCACACGTCAGTGAAAAACACAGACGTTTTTTACTGGCGTGTAAAACACGCACATGTCCCTGCGTGTGCCGAAAATCACGGCACACGTGGGTTGTCTAAGTGCAATCCGGGCTCCGTTCTCCGTGGCCCGTGATTGCACTTAGAGATTCACTCACCTGCGCCCGCTCCCGCTCTCCATGGTGCTGATCGCTCCCGCGACGCAGCATCCGGCCGGCGGTTACCCCTGCAGGAGCTGCTTCTAGGTCGGCTGTGTCACGCATAATGAATATGCGCAACAGTAATCAGCCGGCACAGAAGGAGCAGGGAGAACGGGCTGCAGAGGACATCGCTGGACGCCGGGTGAGTTAAAATGTTTTTTTATTTTAAAAGCACGTTTTTTTCTGGCACGTGTTTCACGGACCACACCACTGCGTGGTCCGTGGAACATCAGTGATGCCGGAAAAAAATGGACATGTCTCCGTGCAGCAATCACGCACACGCGGGTACGCTGCACGGAGACACGTGCAGTGAAAAATCACTGACGTGTGAGCAGACCCATTCATTATAATGGGTCTGCGTATGTCAGTGATTCTGGTACGTTTAAAAAAAAGCACAAACGTACCAGAATCACTGACGTGTGAAAGGGGCCTAAGATAACAAAAAAGTAATTACATTAAAACCCATTTATTGCCCTTTTTTAAAAATTGACATGAAAAATCTAAAAAAAATTTACATATTTGGATTTCCTGTAGTTGTAAAACTAGTACAATACAATAAACAGAACATCTGTTATTAGTAAAGGGCATAGAAAATTACATACACTAAAAAGGCAGTAAATAAATGGGAAAAGAAAGAAAAAATGTAGTTACTAGACAAGACTGGTTTTGCTTAGTTTTTGCAGGCAGAAAAAGTGCAGAATAAAAAATGTATTATTTACACAATGTTTCAACATGCCCTTAAAGAAAAAACTAAACAAGTTATGTCTGTTACAACTATGAATTAATGAAGAATGAAGAAAAAGTTAATCTATAAGTCCCATCCATCCTGGATACAGTGGGACAGCCACTGATTTGGGTTTCCATCCTATTCTCTTGGGTGGTCTTCTGAATGTGCCCTATGGCTATCAAGTCTTCTACTGCAAGGGTAGAAAGAAATGGTAAATGGGTGTGGTTAGGGTGTGATTAGGGGCATGGTCAACATGTACTGTGGCATGCTACATGTGGCAGATACTTTGTACCTCTTTCTTTTCTGTAAAAGTTGTGCGATATGGATGTGTGGCAGTATAAGATCAGCAAAAGCAGCAGTACTATGACATATATGTCTTGATTGACAGGTAGTAGATTGCCACTCAGTATGGGCCATCTGCACCAGCTGAAGCAGAATTGGAAAGCCCATAAACAGTCTGCCAAGCCGCTGGATTATTTGATATAATCACTGGCAACATCTGAAGATAAATGAATGTCAGCACTGATCCATGTCTCATTCCTGTTGATAAATGGAAGGTTGGGTAAACTTGAGATGGGAGATGACATTATGCCCATATTGTCACAGAGCATTATAAAAGAAAGATGTAAAAAAACACTTCTAGTCTCCCCATTGGACTCTTCTTCAGTTCTTCGATTGCCTTTTGACAGGTACTCACAGGGCCGCCACTAGGAATTTCAGGGCCCCATACTGGCAAAATTATGGGGCCCCCTTGAGACTCCAGCCCAGCTCCGCCTCCACCCTGCAAACCTTCCCCAGTCCGCAACCACTCTACCACTCTTGGAAAACATATATATATATATATATATATATATATATATATATATGTATGTATATATTACACGCACACACACAGTTATGGGCAAAAGTCTTAGCACCCTTGAAGTTGTTCCAGAAAATGAAGTATTTCCCTCAGTAAAGTAATAATACACCCTCTACACTGCCTACCCCTCTCCATTATGCACCTTCTACATTACCCTTCTCCATAACACACCATCTACACCGCCTCTTTCCATAATACACGCTCTACACCTACCTGCTCAATAATACACGCTCTATACCTCCCTGCTCCATAATACATGCTCTACATCGCCCCTCTCCATAATGCACCTTCTACGCTGTCCCTCTACATAATACCATAACACATCACCTACACAGCCTCATTCCATAATACACGGTCTATACCTCCCTGCTCCATAATACACTCTCTACTCCACCTCTTTTCATAATACACCCTCTACACTGCCCGTCACAGTTTTCCCCCTCCATCACACTCTGCCCCTCAAACTCATCACCTCTCGTCACACTCTGCCCCTCTCTTGTCATACTGAGCCCCTCACACTCTGCCCCTCTTTGTCACACTCAGCCCATCACAGTCTGCCCCTCTATTGTCACACTCAGCACCCCCATGTCCTCCTCTTCACTTATTACCTGTCGTCATGTGCCCTCATCTACTACAGCTACTCTTGAGTAGCTGTAGCAGATGAGGCCACATGACGACAGGTAATAAGTATCTTCTGGCTCCTCCCATATGGGGTGACATGGGCATGACATCATCGAAGGTCTTGCACGGGAGCATTTTAGAGCTTCCCTGCCTCTGTAGCGCTCATGTAATTAATCTCCTCCACCTGGCAAAAAAACGCTGGATTTGCTAGATGGCAAAAAAAGATGCGAGTTTAAAACAAAACCAAAAAAACCTGTTTTAACATGGACCTGGGAGGCAGCAGCTCGGGGCAACTGCTACACCCCCAGTATTAGTCACCAGTAACCCCCACCACCTCCCCCTCCTCATTATCCACCCTCCTCAGGTTATTTGTCACCACTCACCTCTCCCTGCTCAGGTACCTCTGTGCGGCCCCCCCGCTGAGCTGCTTTTCCTCTTGTATGGGCCCTGGCTGCGTCAATGCTATTCTCCTAGGGGCCCCCGCCGCTGCTTCTCTCCGTGAAGGCACCGGCTGTGCCGTTTCTTTTCTTGCTGGCCGGGCAGGAACTTTTGAAATGACACATGCGCGCAGTACTGACGTCATCAGGGCGCGCCGCGTTTGTCACAGAGAAAGTGCCGGGCAGGGAACAGAGGAGAGATTCCTGCGTTCCGCTGCCTGCACTGACTGTGCGGTGCTGCAGGATCGCTCCCTGCCCAGAAGGCAGCATGTGATGAGGGCAATCTGACCAGGACCCCCCGGAGCCTGGAGTTCCGGACAACAGGTCCGATTGCCCTCATTACTAACCGGCGAGCAAGAGCCCCATCGTGACAGAGACTAACTGGGTCCCACTACGGGGCCGCAAACCGGGCAGACTGTCACACTGCCACATCAGACAGCCTGACAGTGCCCCCTCACAGTTGTGCCCGGAGCAAATGCATCACCAGCCCCCCCTAGATAACGAGTATGCAGCTGCATTGCCGGTATATCCAGCACACGTGGCAATTTGCATGCGATGCAAATTGGCCACGTGTATAGTTGCAAAAGCAACACTGCCGGAGTCCTCTGCTGCGGCTGTGACTGGTTGGGGGCGGTGAAGAGGGGTAGGTTGCTCGGCTGGCCCAGGACTTAATAAAGCTATGTAATTGTCCTTGGCTCAGCCTGGACCCCCCTCTTCACCGGGCCCCCTACACCAGTCTCAGTAGTAATGCCCTGATGGCGGCCCTGGGTACTCAGAGCAGCTTTTTCCCCCTTGTCATCAACTGCATCTTCAGGTCTGTTCACTCTAGGCAAGGACTTCTAGCCTTGACCATGGCTTGGAGGTAACTGTACTTTGCACATTGTGATGTCACGACCTTGCAAAGTCAGAATACCTAGAAGACCTGGTCATTACCAGATGGCAGTCAAAGTGCAGTGCTGCCAGCTGTTCTGTTCTTTTGTCACATATTTAACCATGTTTCTCTAGTCTGGTAATTCTGTCCACAACCAGACATTATAGGTCATTGTGCATTGCATGTGCATGATGTTAAGATGTGCAATACACAGTGCTCTCTGATGCCTGGACATGGCCGGATGTTCCATATAAAAAAATAGAGTCTTGCTCACTATTAGAAAACTGGTGCCACTGAGAAAAATGTAACAGTATAGGAAAAATAATTCGGGCACACATAAATGGTATGGACAAGCGTAAAACTTGAAATTCAAATGGTGCTTCTCTCCTTCCGAGCCCTGCCATGCACCCAAACAGTTCATTTCCACCACATATAAGGTATCAGCGAACTCAGGAGAAATTGCAGAATACATTTTATGGTGCATTTTTCCTGTTACCTTTGTGAAAAAAAGCTATCTGGTTGAAGTAACCATTTTTCTGGTAAAAATGTATTATTTTTATTTTCATGGCTCATCAATCTGGTTAGACCCACCAATCCTGGTTATCTGCGAGTCTACCCATTAGTAGTATTAGTAAATCTACAGAACAAACCTTATTATGCATTTTCTCCTGTTATCCTTGTGGGAATACAAAAGTTGGAGCTAAATTAATATTTTTAATATTAATATTTTTGAGAAAAAATAAAAATGTATCTGTTTTCCATCATAATTGCTTTCATTCCTATAAAGCATCTGAAGAGGCAATTAACTTCTTGAATGTAGTTTTGAGCAGTTTAATGGGTACAATTTTTAGAATGGTGTCACTTTTTTGTCACATAGGCTTGTCAATTTCACATCAAATGTGATGTGATCCATAAAAAATATTGTTTTGTGAATTTGTTGGAATAATGAGAAACATTTAACCCTTCTAACTTCCTAAAGAAAAAAATGATCATGATGATGATCAATCAAAATGATTGATGTTTCAAAAATGATACTGATGTAAAGTAGACAAGTGGTAAATGTTATTTATTATCCATTTTGTGAGGCACAACTTTTTGATTTAAAGACATAAAATTTAAAAAGTTTGAAAATTGCTAAATTTTGCCAAATTTTCAATATTTTCACAAATAAATGAAAAAATAGTCATCCTAAATTTAATATGAAAGATTATATTTTGCAAGAAAAAATCTCAGAATCTCTAGGATCCGTTCAAGATTTCCTAAGTCATTACCTCATAAAGTGACACTGGTTAGAATTGGAAAAATTATCTTGGTCAGGAACGTGAAAACAGGCTTTGGGGCAAAGGGGTTAATAAAAAACTACAGCTCATCCTGCATTACACAGGCCCTCATAAGGCTTAGTTGACAAAAAATAAAAAATATATGGCTCTGGGAAAAGAGGAGTAAAAAAAACAAAAGCGCAAAAATTATAATGTCCTTATGGTGTTAAATACAAGTGTACAAAAAAGGTAAAAATAATTATTAATTCTAAAAAGTTACATACACAATTTATATACAAAAACATTTCTAAATCTTTTATTTTTTTGCTTTTCGGAGTATTTTGACTCTCAGTCATAGAAGAATAGTGAGATATTCTTCAAGGTACTACTGTATGATAAGCCAAAACATCTTTTCCTGGTTATTTCTAAGGTCTAGCACATACAATTCTATTAATCTGAATCCGGTAAAATTATATTTACTCAGTGTGTAGTAGAAACTTTCCTTTTAATAAAAATGTCTAGAAGGTTGTCTTGGAACTGAAAGGCCACCTTCTTGACATTTAGCAATAAGATAGACTGACAAGTAAGGTTTCAGTATATCAGTGCGCTAGTGTGTATATTATGAAACTTTACAGAATAGACATTTTTCAAATGACTCGGAAGGAAGATAAGTTTTCACTGCTCACTTCTTTTCTATTATGCGTTCAACTGGACTTTTCCTTTTAAGAGTCAATTGAATGAAGAATGAAACACTTTTTGTTTTTTTGCTCTACGTATCTAGGAGAATGTCCTCTAACTCTTAAAAAAGTATATGATATATTACTAATGCTGAAAACTCCTGTATGTCCTTCTCATAATATCTTGAAAAATTAAAATAAATTACAGATAATGTAAAAAAATCTATTAAAAAAAAGATATTAATAGCTGCACCATTAACCTGCATAGACCTTATTTTTATTAGCCTGGAAAAGATGGCTTGTAGAAGCATGACGTGATCTAGCTATGTATGATGCTTTTGCCTTAGCAAATGTCAAATGTAGAATATAAAAAATGTATTTTAATAATCTGCATTCAATGTGCTAAGGGCAGCTCTTTAGAACAGGAAGTTCTGTAAAATTTATGCAGCACAGTGTAAACTTTTACCTATTCCTCAAAATAATATATTAGAAAAATGTAGATACAAAAGAGAAAAGCAATAGAAAGTAAATAAAATAATAAACAACTCTAAGAAGTAAACTATTTCTGAACTTCTGGGATAAATAAAAACACAGGTATTCTCAGAAAACACAAGAGGCAGTTTGGCCGAGAAGTTATTTCATGTTAATCACTTTGTATTTACTGCATCTTGAGAAAAGCACATTTGTTATGCAGACTGTGTTCTTGGTTGTAGCTTGATCATTAATGCAGTGCTGCCAGAAGCAGAATGAATTAGCTCGCTGAATACTAAACTAGGAAGCCTATATGAAGCAGTGTGGCAGGATGATACCAGCTAGATTAAAAATTCTTGGAGGCTATACGATTATGTATTATGACCTGTGATGACAGTTGGCTATTTTTAGTAGTTTCATTAAGAGTAGATGGCAGATGATGGAGTTTGAAAAGCTGTAATTACTTAATAGCATATCCTATCCTGAAATCAATAACCTTCATCACATTGCCTATGATGTCCCTGAATTGTATAAAACAACAGCTGTATGCATATGGTGCATCCGTGTTACTTTTCTTTTATATTTATATATATATATATATATATATATATATATATATATATATATATATATATACATATATATAATTTTTTAATAAACTGATTGGCTTTAATATACAGTATCATGTTGTATAAGGCACATTTTCAGTATGATCCACACTAGCCAAATTTAAGAATGTGGATAGCATTCAAAACGCGTCCAGCTTTTTGCCTGTTTTTCCTGCTTTTAACCTCCACTCATGGGGGATCTGTGCAATGCATAATCTATTTTGAACAAATGGCTAACCAATACCCAGTATACCCAGAGACGATACAGTTAATGCTCACTTTACTTTGATCCGTGACTGTAATCACCCCTTGGAAAATGATCGACAGATGTCTCTTCTGCACATCTATGCAGAGCAAGATATGTAAAGCAAACTGCTCTGGAGGGATTTCAGCCTCTGCTCATAGTATTGTCCCTTAGATTGAAAGTAAGGAGCTCCCTGGATCAGGGACGAACATATCATTTGTGCCCCTGTGCCTAAGTGGAAGGGAGTCTACTTCTACCTCCAAAGCAGGTGGAATAGTGCATTACGACAAACTATTAAATTGTAAAGTGTCCATATACAGTTCTTGCACAGGGCGCCTGTCTGGGTTCACCAATGCCGTGGAGGATGTAACTTTATTTTCTACTTAAAGCTGTGCTTTTTTTAGAGAAGTCAGGCAGCATTTTAACGCTATTTACCCAAACATTATGCCTGTATCTGCAGTAAATAAATGAGGTAAATAGTGTTTTATTGGAGATGATAGGATCCATTTAAAGGTAAAGGCCCCGTTACACGCAACAACATCCCTAATGAGATGTCGTTGGGGTCACGGAATTCGTGGCGCACATCCGGCCTCGTTAGCGACACTGTTGCATGTGAAACATACGAGCAATCGCTAACGATGCAAAAAAATTACCAAATCGGTGATTGTTGACACACGTCCATTTCCCAAATATCATTGCTCATTTAGGACGCAGGTTGTTCGTAGTTCCTGAGGCAGCACACATCGCTACGTGTGACACCCCAGGAACGATGAACAACACTGTACCTGCGTCCTCCGGCAACGAGGTGGGCGTGACTTTCATGCAGCTGCTCCTCGCACCTCCGCTTCTATTGGACGCCTGCTGTGAGACGTCGCGGTGACGTCGCACAAGCCGCCCCCTTAGAAAAGAGTCTGTTTGCCGCCCACAGTGACGTCACTAGAAATGTAAGTTGGTGTGAGAGGTATTAGCTGGTACACCAATTTTGCCCATGATGCACAAACAACGGGGGCAGGTGCTTTCATGAGCAACATATAATTGTTCTTCATGATTTTTTTCAGTCTTCATTTTGAGTTAGAAAATGCATTATCCTCAGGCAGAATCATGGTCAAAGGCAGACCAGCTTAAACTACAGTATATGCAGAGACAGTGAATTCAGGGTAGGCCAAGCTAGCAGTGTTGTTTGAGCTATGTGGTTGCACAACTTTTTGTGAATGAGAACAAGCAAATATTATACTTCATGAAAGGGAACCTGCCAGGTACTATATGCACTCAGAGCCACAAGCAGTTCTGGGTTCATATTGCTAATCCCTGCCTAACCGTCCATGTATCTAGTAGTATAGCTAAAGAGATCTTTAGAAAAGTATTTTTAAAGATATTTTGTCATATGCAAATGAGTGCAGGGACTAGTCGCAAGGGTCTTAGTTCCTGCACTCCTGCCTGTGACGACATGGACCCTGTCAGTGCCTAGCATGGGTTAACGTTCTTAAAATTCAGCCAGACTTAAAGATAGTTTGTTTATAGATGGGGATAAGCCCTCATTGTTCTACAAGACTCTTGGGAGTTTTGTATTGAAGTTTTTGTTGACTCTTGTAATTGTTTGGCCACTGAAGGCCAGGCACTCATTGTATTAAGATGTGTTTGCTGGATGTGATGTAACTTAGCTGTCTCTTCTTCATCTCTGCCATTGACCATTATTACTGGAATATTCTGTATACGGCTTGAAATCTAGCAAATAAGAGCCCAGTCTTATCCACCAATTGTGAAGACCCCAAATGGTCTGAATGGAGAGCTCAGGGGTATAAGAAGGAGGACTGTCCATTGCCCAGGGTGACTCTTGCTACATGCTTACCAATCTAGGACCTGCGGATCCGATAGGCAAGCCAAACCCTGGATTATAACACTATATGGACTTCAGCATTGAATGCAAGAATTCGGCTGTGATACCAGAGACTACTTAAGGAGGAAACCCAGGTTGGGACAATCCAGTCGCTTGGCTACAGACTTTGCAGACCTCAGACAGCTTCCTAAATCTGGCGTTATTCCTTTCTCGGTGGGTGCCCGCCGAAAGCAGGGTGCTGCTGGTTTGGAGTTAGTAGCCCTGGAAGCTCTGAGACACGGACATTCTAATCCCTGGTGAGCCAGCGGAAGGGTGGGACTCTGTTGCCTGTTACATTTGTGTGTTTTGCTGGTTATGTGTTATGTGTCGTTAATTGTTTGGGGATCCAATAAAGTGTTAATATTGTGATTCCCTCACCCTGTGTTGTCTGAGTAGTGTTCAGCCCACGGTTAAGGAGGTCGTACGTTCAGTTGGGATGAGCCCTGGGCCATGCTGTCTTTCTAAAGGCGGCTGGGTCAGCGGACAAGAGCACCCACTGAGCCTCGTGTCTCCACACTGCCCTCTTAGCATGGTAGCACACCCACAGGGGCATATTAACATGCTATTCAATGCAGCATCACCAGCGGTGACAAGTGTACCTGTATCCACTGTGACTGCAGATCAGAAGTTCCGGTAGGTCATGTGCACTAGAACTCTCTTAAGCCACAGCTGTACACCTATTTTTTTAGTGTTTCTCTCTGGAGCAGGGATGCATACACCCGGTTTTATACTGTGCATGACCAATGCTAGGCATTCAGAACAGTGGTCACAGCGGGCAAAGGTACGTGCATCAGTGCTGGTGATACTGCATTGACTAGCATGTTAGCACGCCCCCGTGGGTGTGCTACCATGCTAAGAGGGTGGAATGAGCACAGGAACAAACTCCCTTATGACTAGTCCATAACCTCATCAGCATATGATAAAAGATCTTTAGAAATACTTTTTTTTCTTTATGTATGCTACTAGATACAGGGACAGTTAGGCAGGGATTAGCAATATGCATAGAGACCTGCTCATGGTTCTGAGTGCATATTGCACCTGACAGGTTCCCGTTAAGCACAGAGGGCCTGTGGTAAGGTATTGTTGATATTTCCTAACATATTGATTTGTTTGCAGCGTTATATTTGAAGCCAAGCTGCGGTTTGCCCACACTGTTTTATACTCTTGTACCTTTTTGGACTTTTCAATAAAGACAAAGATTGTTCATATATCCCTGGATTATCGCTGGATCTTTTCTATTTTGACTTATCGTATTGTTTGTTTAATATTAATTTTATATAGATGCTCTTCAGACAAAATAAGTGTATACAATACAGTTAAATATGAACCCCTTGGTTTTTAGTCAAAAGGAGGCTCATGAGAAATTATGCCTATTGTTTATAGTATTATATATATTAACAGATGTAAATTGTATTTTTTTTAGTTATTTAAAGGTTTAACAGTTTAATCAATTAATAAACTTACTAGGTGATGAGATGTCATTCAACTGGAATGTCTGGATTGGACAAAGCAGCTGTAAGGCAGGACAATTATCTATTTAAACCCACACAGTTGGAAGCAGAAAAGCTAAAGTTCCCCGTACCTCCCAACTCAAGCTTTTTCTTGTTGCATGCGTTTTTAGAGGTAGGTCAAAGCTTGATGGCTGGGTAGGTATGTTCATTTAAGAAGATATGGATTAACAGCTTGAGTTAATTAAGGACCAAGCCCTTTAATATTATTTAATTTTTTATGGATTATTGAGTGACTATTTCTTTTTTTGTATCAACCCCTTGATAAGGCATTGCAGACCATTTATCCAAACTTTGCTTCATGTCACTTCTATTAATTAATATGTAGTGATGAGTGAGCACTATAATGCTTGTGTGCTTATTACTCGAAGTGAGTAAGTTTTAATGCGAGAGTGATGATCTCAAATAATGAGCACAATGAACGTCAATTGGAGAGAGAGAGGGGGGAAGGAAGAGAAAAAGAGAGGGAGGGAGTAAAGGAGAGAGCTGTGCTGCTAGAAGTCAGTTCTCCTTCAACTGTGTAACTCACAGTCTGTAACCAGCCATAAAATTATCATATCCCTAAAATGTTCTGTGCTGCAGGTGGAATCTGCACTTTCTAGTTTTGACCTACTACAATATCTCAAAATTAATTTCTTGAAATACTCCGCGCTGTTGCAAGACAATTCCACTGTGCAACTCTCAGCTTTGACTGGTCACAAGAATATCATACTGCTGAAGGATCCTGTGCTGCGGGTGGAACCTGCATTTTCCAGCTTGTGACCTACTGTAATGCCTCAACATTGAATTTCTGTACTTCTCTATCATGCTGGAAGACAATTCTTTTTACACTGTGTAACTCTAAAGGGTGCTTTACACGCTGCGATATTGCTAGCGATAGCTAGCGATGTTGTGCGCGATAGCACCCGCCCCCGTCGTTCGTGCGACATTTAGTGATCGCTGCTGTAGTGAACATTATAGCTACGGCAGCGTGACACGCACATACCTTTTCAGTGACGTCACTGTGACCGCCGAACAATCCCTCCTTCAAGGGGGAGGTGCGTTTGGCGTCATAGCGGCCGCCCAATAGCAGAGGAGAGGCGGAGATGAGCGGCCAGAACATGCCGCCCACGTCCTTCCTTCCTCATTGTCGGTGGACGCAGATAAGGAGATGTTCGTCGTTCCTGCGGCGTCACACAAAGCAATGTGTGACACCGCAGGAACGACGAACAACCAGCGGCATGCACCACCAACGATATTATGAAAAGGAGCTACGTGTCAACGATCAACGATTTTTGCCGTTTTTTGCGATCGTTGATCGTCGCTCCTTGGTGTCACACGCTGCGATGTCGCTAACGGCGCCGGATGTGCGTCACTAACGATGTGACCCCGACAATATATCGTTAGCAATGTCGCAGCGTGTAAAGCACCCTTTAGTCTGTAACCAGTCACTAGAATATCATGTCCTTTAAACACTTTGTGCCGGTGGAGTACAATTTTCCTTCCATTGTGTAACTCTGTGACCAGCCACAAGATTATTATACTGCTGAAATACTCTGTGATGTGTGTGGAACTTGCTCTTTCCAGCTTTTGACTACTACAATATCTCTTTGTTCATTTCCTGAAATACTCTGTGCTGCTGGAAGACACTTCTCTTTCCTCTGTGTACTTCTCAGTCAGTGACCCACCACAAGATTATCATATCCCTAAATACTCTGTGCTGCTGGAAGACAATTGTCCTTCCATTATTTAACACTGTTTGTTACCAGCCACAAGATTGTCAAACCTCTGAAATACTCTGTGATGAGGATGGAACCTGCACTTTATAGCTTTTGACCTACTAGAATGTCTAGACATTAATTTCCTGAAATACTCAGTGCTGCTGGAAGACAATTTTCCTTCCACTGTGTAACTCTCAGTCTGTGTTCAGCCACTCTATGCTGCTGGAAGTAAATTCGACAATATAACAACATACTTCTCCTGAAATCCTCTGTGCTGCAAGGGGGCACTATATCATTTAAAGTGTGATGCTTCAAATACTCTGGCCTCTGACCTCCTATAACACTGTGATGTGCTGATGTTTCTTTGCTGAATTACTCTGTGGTGCTGGGAAACCCTTCTTCTTCCACTAATACCCTCTCAGTTTGTGACCTATGTTAGAGTCAGACAGAAAAAGTGACCCATTTGTCTGTATTAATGTCCCATATCCATCATAGTAAATAAGTGTAAGGATTAGCACTCAGGTAAGACTTTGGGACTAGCACACTCTACCAAATCACATGGAAGGAATGAAGAGCACACAGGTGGAGTTAATTGTGCATAAAGATAACCTTTATTATACATAAAAACAACAGCAGAATACAAACGGTGTAAATATATGAAAGGTAAAAAACACAAGTGACTATACCACACCTAGTCAGAACTCTCCCATAATATATAATAGGGACTAATAAGCATTCAAGTAAGAAAAGGGTCCAGTGGCACACAAGTAAGGTGCACCACTGGAAAACAAAGTGTTGAAAAATCAGGAGATAATAGCTACTGAACACTTACCAAATATAATAGCAAGTGTGGTTTAAGCACAGGATAACTTGGAGCTCAATGATTGTTTTGTGCTTCTTATACTCACTTCTTCATAGAGTGAAGAACCATTAAACCCATAAAACCTTCCAGGACCTTTTTAAAGGTCCTGGTAATTGTTCATGTGACTCAAACTCAAGCACCGCCCCCTTGATGTGCGCAGGCGTCCCAATTTGTAAACATCCATAGAGGAGGCCAGTAAATGCACATGCACTCTACCTCACCAATGGTCATATGACCAAAACTAAAGTGCCGCCCCCTGCATATATGCAGACATCTTCTACATTCATACACTGTGGATGCCGAGAGGTGCATCCGGCCACAACCTCAGGCACACAAGGTGACATCACATCACCAAGTGCACGCTTTTATATGTATAATAAAGATGATCTTTTTGTACAAATAATTCTACTTGTGTTCTCTTTGTTCCTACCCTAAGGTCAGTAAACTCCTCTACTGAAATGTTCTTATCTTTGGTGTTAACAAATGTTACAGAAAAGAAGCTCTACTTTGTGATTTATCTCCACGGGATTTTTACCTTTTATTGAGTTTTAAAGAATCCAATTTTGAAAAATTAATTAGTTGTATAACAACATTATTACTAGGGATGATCGAATACTTCGATTATTCGGCTTCACAAATATTTTCCGAATGCCTCGCTGCTATTCGACTATTCGCGAATATTCGATGCGCAATGTAAGTCTATGGGAAACCCGAATAACAACTATTCGGTACTATTCGGGCTTCCCATAGACATTGTGTATCGAATAGTCGAATAGCGGCGAGGCATTCGGAAAATATTCACGAAGCCGAATATTTGAGATATTCGATCATCCCTAATTATTACCATCATCTAAAGATAAACCTTATTAAAAGGCAAAATGACATAGTTGATGACCAATGGAGAGATCTTCCTAGATCATTTCTTAATTGGCTGTAAGCATTTTGTATATTTTCTTCAAAAATAATTGTTGGTGAGAGATTCCCAGGAAAAAGTAGCAGTTTATTCCAACATCTTGACATTATTCTCAAGGTTTGTTCCCTGGGAGGCTTTGTTTAATTACAACAAGCATTTCCACCAAAACTTAGTTATTCGTAAGAATCTAAATTGGGGTGTAAAGATGTTAGTTTATGGTTGAACATTCTACTTCTCAGATGTTATTGGCTTCTTTTAACCAACAGAAGAGTGCTTTAGCAAATGTGAATGATATGCACAAAAGTTTATGCTTTTAGATGGCTTCAGAATTGTAGTTACAAGCCCAATTATGCTTTTTATTCCGGTAATTTTCCAGTTTTCCATTGGGTTAACATTACTGATCAAGTTCAGCCAACTACACAGGAATATGTTCAAAAGAGGACAAATGCCAATTGAAATTTTGAAGAATTTTTTTTTTTTCTAGAATCTTTCTCAAACAGGGAGATGTCAGATCTAGTGTTTAAGGGTTTCTCTGAAGATTTTTATACACTTCCTTTCTTTGATGATGGTTGTACTTTTGTTAGTAATTTTAAGTCCGAAAAAGACCATCCAGCAGTTGTTAGAGATTAAATATTTAAAGAGCTAAAGGATTCTGGCAAATTGCTGGTCTGTTTGATAATCCACCTTTTAGGAATTGTAGAATTTTCCTGTTAGGTTTTGTTTTTGGGACTACACCTAATAGTTTTAGAATCATACACCATCTTTCTTTCCCATAATGTTCTTTAATCCCTTAACGATGAAGCCAATTTTGACCTGAATGACAAGGCCAAATTTTAGAAATCTGACCAGTGTCAATTTCTTGAGATAACTCTGGAACACTGCAATGGATCCCGGTGATTCTGAGATTGTTTTTTTCATGATGTACTGTAGTTCATGTTAGTGGTAAATTTAGGACAATACCTTTTGCTTTTATTTGTGAAAAATTTTGAAATTTGACAAAATGTTGAAAATGTTGCAATTTTCAAACTTTTAACTTTTATGCATTTAAACCAGAGAGTTATGTTGCACAAAATAGTTAAATGACATTTTCCACATGTCTACTGTACATCAGTGCAATTTTTGAAACCATACAATATATTGTAGAATTTTTCCTGCGTATGCTGATGTCTCAAAAGTGGTGGATACCAACTGTTTGGATGCATGGCTGGGCTTAGAAGGGAAGCAACACCATTTGACTGCAAAATTGGCTGGAATCATTAGCAAACGTCATGTCGCATTTGGAGAGCTCCAGATGTATCTAAACAGGACATAGGACTCCATTTTGGAAACTGGACAACTCAAGGATTTTATTCAGGGGTATAATGAACATTTTGAACACACAGATACTTCACAGAATTTGATAACATTAGGTCGTTATATTGATAATTTTCATTTTTTTTCACAAAATGTTGCTTTATCACCAAATTTCTCACTTTTTCAAGAGGGAACACCAAAAATTGGAACCCTAATTTGTTATCCAATTTCTTTTGAGTGCAGGGATATCCCACATGTGGTCATAAATCTGTGTTTGAACAAAAGGGACCACTTAAAATGGAAGGAGCACCATTTGAATTTTGGAAAAGCTGAAATAAATTGCAGGTACTTTACCTATACAGCAGAACCCGCCCCCCCCACAAGTAACCCCATTTTGGAGACTTTACCACTCAAGGATTTTATTCAGTGGCATAATGAGCATTTTTAACCCACAAGTACTTCACAAACCCTCACAAACATGTAGATGTAGCATAAAATTTCTCACTTTTTTGGCTATGTGCCCACTATCCAGCGACACTGAGTCTAGGACGCAGTGTCAGTCCTCCTGTAGAGATGTGAGTGTTGTCTACAGGAGAACTAAGTGGTCCATGCCCACAATCCAGGTATCCAGGTTCATGCTGCTGCGGACCTTAACTCTATTCTCCCTGCGGAGAATGCTCTCATCTCCACAGCACAAATTAACATTCTGTACCTCCACAAGCTGCATTGCATGTTAGTTTACATTGTGGAGAAAAGAAGCACAGTGGGCATAAGATTTCTAAAAATCCTACCACTGTACTGTACAACACAGTGATTTAGACACAGAGAAAGCACTCTGTGTCCAAATTGGTGCAAACACTGATCGTGAGCACAGAGCTTAAAATACTAGGATGGACAGACAGATAGGTAGATGGCTGTTAAACACATATATAATATGTGCCCCCTGCCCCCCTACATATTCTAAAGGATTTTTAGCCTTGTATTTAGCCCAAAAATAAATAATTAAAAAAAATGACCTAGGGTTCCTCCCACCCCTTTTTTTGATTGGTAAAGCACATGGTTGCAGTCTGCAAACCACAGCTGGCCGCTTCACTTTGCCTGGTAATCCAAAATCGGTCACCCCAAGCTGTTTTTTTAAATAAATGAATAATTAAAAAAAAACAAAACTAAACGTGGGGTCGCCCCAAATGGGATCACCAGCCAAGGTGAAGTAGACATCTGGTGTCTAGTATTCTCAGGGAGGGAAGGGTCATATTTATTTCTCCCTCCAAAGCCTAAAAATAGCAGGCCTCAGCTGCCCAAGAAGTGTATTAGATGCGCCAATCCTGGTGCCAGGGCGGCTCATCTCATTGTCCTGGTGCAATGGCAAATGGGGTAATGTATGGGGTTGATACCAGCTGTGTAATGTCAGCTGGCAATAAGCCCAGGGGCTAGTAATGTCAAGGTATCTATCAGACACCCGACATTACTAACCCAGTCAGTAAAAAAAAAAAGATGAAAAATATTCCCTCTTTCACCAATTTATTGAAAAACAAAACAAAACTCCAGTCCACCATAATCCATTTTGGAGGTCTCATGACGACTCGGTCTTCTAGGATATTGGGGGCACACTCAGCAAATGCATCCGCCATTATCTGGAAGTGCAGGCACTCCATGTCAGGAGTGGGCCTGCAGTGACCTCAGGGAGATTACTGCAGGCACACTCCCTGGGTTATACTAAGGACAGTGTGAACTGCAGTAATTTCAGTGATGTCACTACACTGACGTCACTGCAGTCTCACTGCTCACAGAGAGCCTGCTAGAACCCGGATTTTTGCACGCGTGTCCACCATTTTTTTCAAAAGTTGAGGAGAAGGAGGAGTCATGGGGAACTTGTCGCTGCAGGAGGTACCTTGGGTGATAGGGGGTGACCTGGGGGGACCTGGGCAGGACATGTAAGATGGTAGACAAATCAGAGAAGGAGGATAAATGCAGCCAGCACACAACCAATGTGCCCACCATTTTAGATCATCAGGAGAAGGAGGGGGACTTTGGCTACATGCTTAATCATGTTAGATGGGAGAGAAATATTTTTTTTACTAGTGCTGCATTGACTTTCAAATGATTACAGTTATACAGTGTATGATGGTGATCACAGGACTGAGTCCGGAAAAAATGACCTGGATCATGATCTCCACGGTCTCAGCTACCCCAAGTAGCTGAAACCCTGGAGATTTTCCAATGCTGGGGGGTACAGTACCCTTTTTCCTGAGCGCCGCTAAAAAGCTGTGCTGAGAAATAAGGCCTTTGAACTGCTGCCGTTAAAAGGTGTATCGATGTTCGTTAAGGGGTTAATGAATGACTGTGTAAATAAAATATTGGCATCCATTAAAGATGCAATTTCATTATTGAATTCTTGTAGCTGAGGTTTGTTGATGGCAAAGGTCAACATAAAATCAGCCTTCAGGTTACTCCCAGTAAACCCAGTTGTTTTTTCTTTACTGAGTTTTCATTTTGATGATTATTTTTTCTTTGACAAATGCCTCTCTATGAGTTTTTCACTCTCTTCTTTTTATTTCAAAGCCATTGCTATGGTATTGCACTGGATTGTCACAGAAGGCAAACTGTTAGGTGAAATAATTCATTATTTGCATGATATTTTGCTCATTGGTCTTTGATTTTGAAGATATGTTCTCATTAATTACCCCAAAAATTCAATTTCTTTTTTTTTTTTACTTTTCTTATAGCAAAGGGAAAAATGTGTTTCTCTCTTGCTCTAGCAAAATTCTGGGATTTTTCATGTCAAAAATTGGAATTCTTATTTCTAAACTTATTAGGTGTAAAAAAAAGTTATGCTAAAGGATTAGCAGTCTGTGCTCTAAATTATTACAATGGAACATTTTTTTTCTAAAAAAAAGATGGAATTAATGAAATAATGGTTGTGGCCAGGCGCTGCCCATCCGCTCTAAATTGATCTGAATTGGAGGAGGATATGTAGTACTCAACTAAGGCCACTATACAGTTGATGTACCTGTGCTGAGTAGCACTGCATTTGCATAGTTCTGGACGACAGCAGCATTAGGAACAGCTGATTGGCAGAGTTGAATGGTGTCAACCCTCACCGATCAAATATTGATGACCTATCCAAGGGATAATGTCCCAGTCAATCTCTTAAAGTGGAGGTGGCAAAATTCAAATTTGATTTGTTCATGAGATTTTTCTGGGAAATTTGATTCACTGAGAAGCTATACTCTACAATATAGTTTTTATTCTTTGCAAACTCTAGAGCTTAAAGGACGCTTTATACGCTGCGATATCGCTATCGATATTGCTAGCAAGCGTACCCACCCCTGTCGGTTGTGCGTCACGGGCAAATCGCTGCCCACGGCTCACAACATCGCTAACACCCGTCACACATACTTATCTGCTTAGCGACATCGCTGTGGCCCGCGAACTGCCTCCTTTCTAAGGGGTCGGTTCGTTCGACGTCACAGCGACGTCACTAAGCGGCCGCCCAATAGAAGCAGAGGGGCGGAGATGAGCGGGACGAACAACCCGCCCACCTTCTTCCTTCCTCATTGCGGGCGGCCGCAGGTACGGTGATGTTCCTCGTTCTTGCGGTGTCACATGTAGCGATGTGTGCTGCCGCAGGAACGACTAACAAACTGCATCCTGCAACAGCAACGATATTTGGGAAATGGATGTCAACGATCAACGATAAGGTAAGTATTTTGATCGTTAACGGTCGTTCGTGCATTTCACACGCAACAACGTCACTAACAAGGCCGATGTGCATCACGAATTCCGTGACCCCAACATCTCGTTAGCGATGATGTTGTGTGTAAAGTGGCCTTTACAATCATTATTTGTAAAAAAAAAAAAAAATCTTAATGCTCACTTTACCTATCACCTTTCCAGCCCCACTTTCCTCACCACCACCTTTATGGTTCTCTTAGCAGCTTTGGATTCAGCAGACCTGAAATACATGGCACATCAGTCACTATGCTGAGGCTTCTGGGTTTGCTAGGCTTGGGTGGATGCTACGCATACGTTGTGACCCTTGACATCATAGTCTGCATCTTGACCTTAGGGGGTACATGCACAGTACCTTTCCGGATCTAGAAAATCTAGAAGTCTCAGCCTAACAACAAAGTTCCCAGAGATTAAAGTATTGCTGATGCCAATCCGAAGATGCAATGGGCAGCAGTGATTAGTGGAGGGAAGGGGAGAGGGGAGCAAAGGGGGAGTGTAAGGCATTTTTCTAAAAAAACATTTTGATGGCATTTTATGGCTCAGAAAATGGCACCTTGCAGCTCTTAGTCAGCTGAATTTGCTGAATCTGCAGATAATAGAATTACAAAAAAAATTGATAATTAGGCTAATGTGGATTTTTGTAAAATTTAAGTAGATTTCAATATCACTTTAAGGTGTTCCATCACATTTAAGGGTGCTTTACATGTTGTGACATCGCTAACGATATATCGTTGGGGTGACGTCGTTAGTAACGCACATCCGGCGCCGTTAGCAACATCGCAGCGTGTGAGCGACGATCAACAAGCGCAGAAATGTGAAAAGTCGTTGCTCGCTGACACGTCGATCCTTTTCAAAATATCGTTGCTGCTGCAGGTACGATGTTGTTCGTCGTTCCTGCGGCAGCACACATCGGTATGTGTGACACCGCAGGAACGATGAACATCTCATTACCTGCGTCCATCAGCAATGAGGAAGGAAAAAGGTGGGCGGCATGTTCCGGCCGCTCATCTCCGCCCCCCCTTTGCTATTGGACGGCTGCCATGTGACATCGCTGTGACACCGCACGAACTGCCCCCTTAGAAAGGAGGCGGTTCGCCAGCCAGAGTGGCATCGCAGGGAAGGTAAGTCCGTGTGATGAGTGTTAGCGATGTTGTGCGCCATGGGCAGCGATTTGGTCGTGACGCACAACCGACGGGGGCGGGTACGCTCGCTGGCGATATTGGTACCGATATTGCAGCGTGTAAAGTACCCTTTAGTGTTAAGTTTTCATTTACCAGGTGATCAAAACATGTCATCATTTTATTCAATCTAGATTACTCTTGTAGTGTAGCATTTTTCATAAAAAGTGAATTTTATTTGATTTGTATTTGATCTGTTTAATATATTTTAGAACTTGCCTATGCAAATGTAAAAATTACATTAATAACATATCAAATTTTGTTTACTAAGCAGTAAATGTAATCGCCATTATATGTTGTAATACTGTGCATGTACTTCTTGCTATAAATCTAAAAATAACATGGCTGATGTGTATGCACATATGTATTCCTAGAACTTTTTCTTCCTCTTTTATATTTTGCTAAGGGCTCAGGAGAATTGGTTTGCGTTCATCATTTCTGCATCAGATACAGTTGAATAGTGCATCTTAAATTCTTCAAGGTGGTACAACAAATGTACTAATGGAAAATTAATGCACTAATGCTTAGTGCCTGTAATAAATGATCTTTTATAAAGAAAGTCTTTCACAAAATTGTAAAGAATTCACTGCACAGCCAGGAAAGTCTTTGAGCCAGCTGCCATCTGGTGACAGAGTTTTTCCAGAAGCCATGAAACAAGTATCAGAGTATTTTAGTTTAGGGTGAATGATGTTTCTAAATTAAGGATATAGAACATTTTCTTTGCAAATATTAGACTGTTAATATGCAAATTGTCCTAAAATCAAGACAATGAAAAGTGATTCATGCTAAAAGATATATGCTTTATTATTGAATTTAAAAACATTTTTTTGTGAATTAAAAATATAAAAAACAGAGAATTGCTCCTGAGAGGGACCTGAAAATATACCCAGAATATGGAAAATGTACAAAATTCTACAAAAATCTACAGGAAAGGTGAAATGGATAATATGCAGTAAAAATCCTACAACATATAGTATGTGATATAAATTAATTGTACAATACCAATTTATATAAAAAAGACTACGGGGAAATTGTAAGGTATTATGATCATTGCACAAACCCAATTAATCTACCATCCATTTATTGCTGTGAATTGCACAAGCCCTGGTAAATGTAAACATTATACTCCTGCTCCTGTTAAACCATGAACCATACAGTCACAGAGAACTAAATGCCACAAAACTAGCTGCCAGGGAAGATATAAAGTGCACAGGAACTGCCAATTTAAAAATCTCTGTTTTTTATATTTTTAATTCACAAAAAAAGTTTTTAAATTCAATAATAAAGCATATATCTTTTAGCATGAATCGCTTTTCATTGTCTTGATTTTAGGACAATTTTCATTGTTGATGTAGAATTTTCTGAGTGTCATGCACACATTTGAGGTTTTCTTTGGTTGTTAATATGCAAATTGTAGAATAGTATACAAAAGTTTTAGGCAGATGTGGAAAAAAATGTTGCACAGTATGAATGCTTTTAAAAATAGAAGTGTTATTTTAATTTTCTTAGTTGATAAAAAAAAGTGATTAAATGAAAAATCTAACTCAAATTAATTTTTGGCGTTTGCCTTCAAAACATATCACTTCCAGGTCTTCTTGTGCTTATTCTGAATATAAATGACATTGGCTGTATGTTTGTGGTCATTATCCTGATGCACAATAATCTTGTAACCAATTAAATGCCTCCCTCTTGCCATTGGTAAATTTAGGAAGCAAGCAGGACATTTGTCTGATGCAGCGGATCGAGCTTTCTCCTAGTCAGTTATATTTTGCCATTTCCTGTATGTCCTAGGTTGCCTCCCCTCAGTTATCGCAAGCCTGTTGTAATCCCTGCACATATCTGCTGATCTGAGCAGCAGACATGTGTGGGTAACAGGTGTGGGTGGATTAGAGATCCACCCATGTCTGTTAACCCCTTAGATTGCTCTGTCAAAATCTGACAGTGCATTCTAATGTGCTTTGGTGGCCCCGTAACGCAATTATGGAACGCCAATGGGTTTACCATGGCACCATGGGGTCAGATGATGACCCCTGTCACTGTCATGATGTGTTTCCTGTGGATTCCGGCAGAGCCCTGGCACTCACAGTAACACAGCATTTCTGTTGATCAGAGTGATACTTAAGCATCGCTCTGATCAGCAGGAGAGATCGATGTGTGCAGTGATAATAAAGTCCCCTAGGGGAATTAGTAAAATTGGTGTAAAAAGTAAACAAAAGAGTTTAAAAAAAATTAAGAAATACTAAAAAACTAAAATCTATGAAAATATGAAGTCAATTATTCTGATCAGTACACAGTGTGGTGATAACAAAAATTCCAAATGCCAAAATTATGTTTTTTTTGCAGCCGCATTGTTGTAATAAAATCCAATAACGGGCAATGAAAATTTCACATCTACCACAAATTGTATAATTAAAAATGACCGCAAAAAATACAATGAGCCTCAGATCGTGAACAATGAGAACTCTACAAGTCTTGGAAAATGGCGTCAACAGTGGAATTGTTTTTTTACAAATTTCTGAATATTTTTCACCGCTTAGATAAAAGTAAAACTATACATGTTTAGTTTCTACAAACTGGTACTGACCTTGGGCATCATAATGCTAGGTTAATTTTACTACACAGTGAACATAGTAAATAAAAAACCCAACAATTGTACAATTGCACTTTTTTTTGCAATTTCCCAGCACATGAAACTTTTTTCCCATCTTTAAGTACACTATATGATAAATCTAATGGTTTCATTCAAAAGTGCAATTAATCCTGCAAAAAACAAGGCCCCATATTGCTATATTGACTGAATTATAAAAAAGTTATGACTCTTGGAGGAAGGGGAGGAAAAAATTAAAACGAAAATCAGAAAATCGCCGAGAAGGGGTGAAGGGGTTAAGGACATACTTAAACATTTTATTTCCTCTGCCCAAGTGCATGACCTCACATTTATCCATGTTAAAGTTCAATTGCCATTTTTCAGCCGAAGCTTACAGCTTGCACAATTCTCTCTGCAATGTTAAATTATCCTCCTTTGTATGAATTACCTTACATAGTTTAGTATCATCTGCAAATATTGAAATTCTTCTCTCAGTTCCCCTACAAGGTCATTAATAAATATGTTAAAAAGAGTGTCCAATACGGATCCCTGTGACCTAGTCTGAGTGTGTTTCATTAATAATCACCTTTTATTTCCAATCACAGATCTGGTTCAAAACACAGTTACACATTTTTCCTTATTTTCATTAATCTCATTTTATATATCAACCTTGTGTGTGGCTTTGAAAAGTCCATATGGACTACATCCACTGCGTTTCCCTGGTCCATTCTTAAACTTACCTCCTCAAAGAAGCTGATCAAATTAGTTTGACAGGACAGATACCTCATAAATAGAGATGAGCGAACCGGTCCCGGTTCGGCTCGAGGCCGGTTCGCCGAACGGAGGTCCCATTCGAGTTCGGCTCGTCGAACGTTCGACGAACCGAACTCGAACTGCATAGGAAACAATGGCAGGCAATCACAAACACAGAAAAACACCTAGAAAACACCCTCAAAGGTGTCCAAAAGGTGACAAACAATTCACAACACATGGGAAAGTGACAAGGACATATACTTATGCAAAAACAAAAGAGCTGGACAAAGAAAAAGAGGAGGAGACACAGATATATGAGTATGTGCAAGGAAACATCGATGCCATTACTGTGCAACTTGAGCCCTGCTCATTTTAGGCTTCCAATCTGGATAAATTGCCTGAGCTTGCCACGTACGTCTTGGGGATCTTGTCGTGTCCTGCAGCCAGCGTTCTCTCGGAACCTTTCTTCAGTGCTGCTGGGGTCTGCTGGCAGATAAGCACACGCGTCTGTCCACTGACAATGTGGACATGGCTCTCAGAGGACTTTTCTTCCCCTGGGTCAGCCAGGGGAGGCGAAAGGCACGCGTATTTTTGAGAGTGCTTCATGCAAAGCATCTTTTTCATTTTGAAAAGGGGCATCAACTGATGTCAGTCAAGAGGGGTGTGTGTGGCCCAATTAGTGGCAACGAGGGAGACTGTGGTTGGAGTCCCCTCGCTGTGTTTCTAAAAGAACCAAAATGAACAAATCATGGCTCTCAGAGGACTTTTCTTCCTCTGGGTCAGCCAGGGGAGGTGAAAGGCACGCGTATTTTTGAGAGTGCTTCATGCAAAGCATCTTTTTCTTTTTCAAAAGGGGGCTCAACCGATGCCAGTCAAGTGGGGTGTGTGTGGCCCAATTAGTGGCAACGAGGGAGACTGTGGTTGGAGTCCCCTCGCTGTGTTTCTAAAAGAACCAAAATGAACAAATCATGGCTCTCAGAGGACTTTTCTTCCCCTGGGTCAGCCAGGGGACGGGAAAGGCACGCATATTTTTAAGAGTGCTTCATGCAAAGCATCTTTTTCATTTTGAAAAGGGGCATCAACTGATGTCAGTCAAGTGGGGTGTGTGTGGCCCAATTAGTGGCAACGAGGGAGACTGTGGTTGGAGTCCCCTCGCTGTGTTTCTAAAAGAACCAAAATGAACAAATCATGGCTCTCAGAGGACTTTTCTTCCCCTGGGTCAGCCAGGGGACGGGAAAGGCACGCGTATTTTTGAGAGTGCTTCATGCAAAGCATCTTTTTCATTTTGAAAGGGGGCATCAACTGATGCCAGTCAAGTGGGGTGTGTGTGGCCCAATTAGTGGCAACGAGGGAGACTGTGGTTGGAGTCCCATCGCTGTGTTTCTAAAAGAACCAAAATGAACAAATCATGGCTCTCAGAGGACTTTTCTTCCCCTGGGTCAGCCAGGGGACGGGAAAGGCACGCGTATTTTTGAGAGTGCTTCATGCAAAGCATCTTTTTCTTTTTCAAAAGGGGGCTCAACCGATGCCAGTCAAGTGGGGTGTGTGTGGCCCAATTAGTGGCAATGAGGGAGTCTGTGGTTGGAGTCCCCTCGCTGTGTTTCCGAAAAGAACAAAGATGAACAAGTCATGGCTCTCAGAGGACGTTTCTTCCCCTGGGTCAGCCAGGGGACGGGAAAGGCACGCGTATTTTTGAGAGTGCTTCATGCAAAGCATCTTTTTCATCTTGAAAATTGGGTCAACTGATGCCAGTCAAGTGGGGTGTGTGTTGCCCAATTAGTGGCAATGAGGGAGACTGTGGTTGGAGTCCCCTCGCTGTGTTTCCGAAAAGAACCAAGATGAACAAGTCATGGCTCTCAGAGGACGTTTCTTCCCCTGGGTCAGCCAGGGGACGGGAAAGGCACGCGTATTTTTGAGAGTGCTTCATGCAAAGCATCTTTTTCATTTTGAAAAGGGGCATCAACTGATGTCAGTCAAGAGGGGTGTGTGTGGCCCAGTTAGTGGAAACGAGGGAGACTGTGGTTGGAGTCCCCTCGCTGTGTCTCTAAAAGAACCAAGATGAACAAGTCATGGCTCTCAGAGGACTTTTCTTCCCCTGGGTCAGCCAGGGGACGGGAAAGGCACGCGTATTTTTGAGAGTGCTTCATGCAAAGCATCTTTTTCTTTTTCAAAAGGGGGCTCAACCGATGCCAGTCAAGTGGGGTGTGTGTGGCCCAATTAGTGGCAATGAGGGAGACTGTGGTTGGAGTCCCCTCGCTGTGTTTCCGAAAAGAACCAAGATGAACAAGTCATGGCTCTCAGAGGACGTTTCTTCCCCTGGGTCAGCCAGGGGACGGGAAAGGCATGCGTATTTTTGAGAGTGCTTCATGCAAAGCATCTTTTTCATTTTGAAAAGGGGCATCAACTGATGTCAGTCAAGTGGGGTGTGTGTGGCCCAATTAGTGGCAACGAGGGAGTCTGTGGTTGGAGTCCCCTCGCTGTGTTTCTAAAAGAGCCAAAATGAACAAATCATGGCTCTCAGAGGACTTTTCTTCCCCTGGGTCAGCCAGGGGACGGGAAAGGCACGCGTATTTTTGAGAGTGCTTCATGCAAAGCATCTTTTTCTTTTTCAAAAGGGGGCTCAACCGATGCCAGTCAAGTGGGGTGTGTGTGGCCCAATTAGAGGCAATGAGGGAGACTGTGGTTGGAGTCCCCTCGCTGTGTTTCTAAAAGAACCAAAATGAACAAATCATGGCTCTCAGAGGACTTTTCTTCCCCTGGGTTAGCCAGGGGACGGGAAAGGCACGCGTATTTTTGAGAGTGCTTCATGCAAAGCATCTTTTTCTTTTTCAAAAGGGGGCTCAACCGATGCCAGTCAAGTGGGGTGTGTGTGGCCCAATTAGTGGCAACGAGGGAGACTGTGGTTGGAGTCCCCTCGCTGTGTTTCTAAAAGAACCAAAATGAACAAATCATGGCTCTCAGAGGACTTTTCTTCCCCTGGGTCAGGCAGGCGACGGGAAAGGCACGCGTATTTTTGAGAGTGCTTCATGCAAAGCATGTTTTTCATTTTGAAAAGGGGCATCAACTGATGTCAGTCAAGTGGGGTGTGTGTGGCCCAATTAGTGGCAACGAGGGAGACTGTGGTTGGAGTCCCCTCGCTGTGTTTCCGAAAAGAACCAAGATGAACAAGTCATGGCTCTCAGAGGACGTTTCTTCCCCTGGGTCAGCCAGGGGACGGGAAAGGCACGCGTATTTTTGAGAGTGCTTCATGCAAAGCATCTTTTTCATCTTGAAAATTGGGTCAACTGATGCCAGTCAAGTGGGGTGTGTGTTGCCCAATTAGTGGCAATGAGGGAGACTGTGGTTGGAGTCCCCTCGCTGTGTTTCCGAAAAGAACCAAGATGAACAAGTCATGGCTCTCAGAGGACGTTTCTTCCCCTGGGTCAGCCAGGGGACGGGAAAGGCACGCGTATTTTTGAGAGTGCTTCATGCAAAGCATCTTTTTCATTTTGAAAAGGGGCATCAACTGATGTCAGTCAAGAGGGGTGTGTGTGGCCCAATTAGTGGAAACGAGGGAGACTGTGGTTGGAGTCCCCTCGCTGTGTCTCTAAAAGAACCAAGATGAACAAGTCATGGCTCTCAGAGGACTTTTCTTCCCCTGGGTCAGCCAGGGGACGGGAAAGGCACGCGTATTTTTGAGAGTGCTTCATGCAAAGCATCTTTTTCTTTTTCAAAAGGGGGCTCAATCGATGCCAGTCAAGTGGGGTGTGTGTGGCCCAATTAGTAGCAATGAGGGAGACTGTGGTTGGAGTCCCCTCGCTGTGTTTCCGAAAAGAACCAAGATGAACAAGTGATGGCTCTCAGAGGACGTTTCTTCCCCTGGGTCAGCCAGGGGACGGGAAAGGCACGCGTATTTTTGAGAGTGCTTCATGCAAAGCATCTTTTTCTTTTTCAAAAGGGGGCTCAACCGATGCCAGTCAAGTGGGGTGTGTGTGGCCCAATTAGTGGCAATGAGGGAGACTGTGGTTGGAGTCCCCTCGCTGTGTTTCCGAAAAGAACCAAGATGAACAAGTCATGGCTCTCAGAGGACGTTTCTTCCCCTGGGTCAGCCAGGGGACGGGAAAGGCATGCGTATTTTTGAGAGTGCTTCATGCAAAGCATCTTTTTCATTTTGAAAAGGGGCATCAACTGATGTCAGTCAAGTGGGGTGTGTGTGGCCCAATTAGTGGCAACGAGGGAGACTGTGGTTGGAGTCCCCTCGCTGTGTTTCTAAAAGAACCAAAATGAACAAATCATGGCTCTCAGAGGACTTTTCTTCCCCTGGGTCAGCCAGGGGACGGGAAAGGCACGCGTATTTTTGAGAGTGCTTCATGCAAAGCATCTTTTTCTTTTTCAAAAGGGGGCTCAACCGATGCCAGTCAAGTGGGGTGTGTGTGGCCCAATTAGAGGGAATGAGGGAGACTGTGGTTGGAGTCCCCTCGCTGTGTTTCTAAAAGAACCAAAATGAACAAATCATGGCTCTCAGAGGACTTTTCTTCCCCTGGGTCAGCCAGGGGACGGGAAAGGCACGCGTATTTTTGAGAGTGCTTCATGCAAAGCATCTTTTTCTTTTTCAAAAGGGGGCTCAACCGATGCCAGTCAAGTGGGGTGTGTGTGGCCCAATTAGTGGCAACGAGGGAGACTGTGGTTGGAGTCCCCTCGCTGTGTTTCTAAAAGAACCAAAATGAACAAATCATGGCTCTCAGAGGACTTTTCTTCCCCTGGGTCAGCCAGGCGACGGGAAAGGCACGCGTATATTTGAGAGTGCTTCATGCAAAGCATGTTTTTCATTTTGAAAAGGGGCATCAACTGATGTCAGTCAAGTGGGGTGTGTGTGGCCCAATTAGTGGCAACGAGGGAGACTGTGGTTGGAGTCCCCTCGCTGTGTTTCTAAAAGAACCAAAATGAACAAATCATGGCTCTCAGAGGACTTTTCTTCCCCTGGGTCAGCCAGGGGACGGGAAAGGCACGCGTATTTTTGAGAGTGCTTCATGCAAAGCATCTTTTTCTTTTTTAAAAGGGGACTCAACCGATGCCAGTCAAGTGGGGTGTGTGTGGCCCAATTAGTGGCAATGAGGGAGACTGTGGTTGGAGTTCCCTCGCTGTGTTTCCGAAAAGAACCAAGATGAACAAGTCATGGCTCTCAGAGGACGTTTCTTCCCCTGGGTCAGCCAGGGGACGGGAAAGGCACGCGTATTTTTGAGAGTGCTTCATGCAAAGCATCTTTTTCATTTTGAAAAGGGGCATCAACTGATGTCAGTCAAGAGGGGTGTGTGTGGCCCAGTTAGTGGAAACGAGGGAGACTGTGGTTGGAGTCCCCTCGCTGTGTCTCTAAAAGAACCAAGATGAACAAGTCATGGCTCTCAGAGGACTTTTCTTCCCCTGGGTCAGCCAGGGGACGGGAAAGGCACGCGTATTTTTGAGAGTGCTTCATGCAAAGCATCTTTTTCTTTTTCAAAAGGGGGCTCAATCGATGCCAGTCAAGTGGGGTGTGTGTGGCCCAATTAGTAGCAATGAGGGAGACTGTGGTTGGAGTCCCCTCGCTGTGTTTCCGAAAAGAACCAAGATGAACAAGTGATGGCTCTCAGAGGACGTTTCTTCCCCTGGGTCAGCCAGGGGACGGGAAAGGCACGCGTATTTTTGAGAGTGCTTCATGCAAAGCATCTTTTTCTTTTTCAAAAGGGGGCTCAACCGATGCCAGTCAAGTGGGGTGTGTGTGGCCCAATTAGTGGCAATGAGGGAGACTGTGGTTGGAGTCCCCTCGCTGTGTTTCCGAAAAGAACCAAGATGAACAAGTCATGGCTCTCAGAGGACGTTTCTTCCCCTGGGTCAGCCAGGGGACGGGAAAGGCATGCATATTTTTGAGAGTGCTTCATGCAAAGCATCTTTTTCATTTTGAAAAGGGGCATCAACTGATGTCAGTCAAGTGGGGTGTGTGTGGCCCAATTAGTGGCAACGAGGGAGACTGTGGTTGGAGTCCCCTCGCTGTGTTTCTAAAAGAACCAAAATGAACAAATCATGGCTCTCAGAGGACTTTTCTTCCCCTGGGTCAGCCAGGGGACGGGAAAGGCACGCGTATTTTTGAGAGTGCTTCATGCAAAGCATCTTTTTCTTTTTCAAAAGGGGGCTCAACCGATGCCAGTCAAGTGGGGTGTGTGTGGCCCAATTAGAGGGAATGAGGGAGACTGTGGTTGGAGTCCCCTCGCTGTGTTTCTAAAAGAACCAAAATGAACAAATCATGGCTCTCAGAGGACTTTTCTTCCCCTGGGTCAGCCAGGGGACGGGAAAGGCACGCGTATTTTTGAGAGTGCTTCATGCAAAGCATCTTTTTCTTTTTCAAAAGGGGGCTCAACCGATGCCAGTCAAGTGGGGTGTGTGTGGCCCAATTAGTGGCAACGAGGGAGACTGTGGTTGGAGTCCCCTCGCTGTGTTTCTAAAAGAACCAAAATGAACAAATCATGGCTCTCAGAGGACTTTTCTTCCCCTGGGTCAGCCAGGCGACGGGAAAGGCACGCGTATATTTGAGAGTGCTTCATGCAAAGCATGTTTTTCATTTTGAAAAGGGGCATCAACTGATGTCAGTCAAGTGGGGTGTGTGTGGCCCAATTAGTGGCAACGAGGGAGACTGTGGTTGGAGTCCCCTCGCTGTGTTTCTAAAAGAACCAAAATGAACAAATCATGGCTCTCAGAGGACTTTTCTTCCCCTGGGTCAGCCAGGGGACGGGAAAGGCACGCGTATTTTTGAGAGTGCTTCATGCAAAGCATCTTTTTCTTTTTTAAAAGGGGACTCAACCGATGCCAGTCAAGTGGGGTGTGTGTGGCCCAATTAGTGGCAATGAGGGAGACTGTGGTTGGAGTTCCCTCGCTGTGTTTCCGAAAAGAACCAAGATGAACAAGTCATGGCTCTCAGAGGACGTTTCTTCCCCTGGGTCAGCCAGGGGACGGGAAAGGCACGCGTATTTTTGAGAGTGCTTCATGCAAAGCATCTTTTTCATTTTGAAAAGGGGCATCAACTGATGTCAGTCAAGAGGGGTGTGTGTGGCCCAGTTAGTGGAAACGAGGGAGACTGTGGTTGGAGTCCCCTCGCTGTGTCTCTAAAAGAACCAAGATGAACAAGTCATGGCTCTCAGAGGACTTTTCTTCCCCTGGGTCAGCCAGGGGACGGGAAAGGCACGCGTATTTTTGAGAGTGCTTCATGCAAAGCATCTTTTTCTTTTTCAAAAGGGGGCTCAACCGATGCCAGTCAAGTGGGGTGTGTGTGGCCCAATTAGTGGCAATGAGGGAGACTGTGGTTGGAGTCCCCTCGCTGTGTTTCCGAAAAGAACCAAGATGAACAAGTCATGGCTCTCAGAGGACGTTTCTTCCCCTGGGTCAGCCAGGGGACGGGAAAGGCACGCGTATTTTTGAGAGTGCTTCATGCAAAGCATCTTTTTCATTTTGAAAAGGGGCATCAACTGATGTCAGTCAAGAGGGGTGTGTGTGGCCCAGTTAGTGGAAACGAGGGAGACTGTGGTTGGAGTCCCCTCGCTGTGTCTCTAAAAGAACCAAGATGAACAAGTCATGGCTCTCAGAGGACTTTTCTTCCCCTGGGTCAGCCAGGGGACGGGAAAGGCACGCGTATTTTTGAGAGTGCTTCATGCAAAGCATCTTTTTCTTTTTCAAAAGGGGGCTCAACCGATGCCAGTCAAGTGGGGTGTGTGTGGCCCAGTTAGTGGAAACGAGGGAGACTGTGGTTGGAGTCCCCTCGCTGTGTTTTACATGCTTTTAGAAGGGCATGACATGGCTTGGAGGTTGACTTTCATCATCTGCAAACTGTTGGCTACCAAAATGCTGCCTTTCCAACAACTGTGGTTATAGACAATGAGGCGCAGATACCCGATTGGGATGACAACTTAAATATTCGGTCAGGGCAAGAAGAGGCTCGGTCTGAGGGGGAGGGGAGTGCAAACACAACAATTGATGATGAAGTTCTAGATCACACCTACTGTCAACCCACAGTCAGACACTCGAGGAGGTCAACAGAGGCGGTGGAGGAGGATGCAACCGACGTCGAAGTAACCTTGCGCCTTCCTGGACACAGTCGGAGCACTGGTAGCACGTCTACAACTGCATCCTCAGCCACCACTCTGCCTCTGAGCATTATTCGGGGTGGATCAACAGGTCGCATGGCCTCTAAGCCTTGCCTAGCCTGGTCCTTTTTTGACATAAAAAAAGATCGCCCAAATTATGTGATCTGTAACATTTGGCATGGTTATCTTAGTAGAGGTCAAAACCTCAGCAGTTTGACAACTTCTTCCATGAATCGTTACATGAATAAATATCATATGGCCTGGTGGGAAGCTCACTGTGCTGCAATGCAGCCTAGCGGAGCCAACCATCCACCGCCTGCCCCTTCCAGTGCATCCGCGCGCTCGTCATCTTCTAGGACTGTGGGGACAGCTGTCACACCTGTTTTTCCACCCACAACTTCCACCACTGTAACCGCAACAGGCAGTTTGCTTGGTAGGTCGTCAGTTGGTTTGGAAGGGGAAACAAGTGATTGTGTACAGCTCTCTCAAACATCGATAGCACCAACGTTGGATGATGGCAACATCATGTCTCCGCCTGCACTTTCCTCACAAACCTGCATTTTTCCAGGGACACCCTACTCAACACCGTCTACACACAGCAGCCAGATCTCTGTCCCTCAGATGTGGTCAAATAAAAGGCCACTTCCTGCGACCCATGACAAAGCTAAGAGGTTGACTCTATCCCTCTGTAAGCTGTTGGCTACCGAAATGCTGCCTTTCCGCCTAGTGGACACACAGGATTTTAGAGACCTTATGTCTGTCGCTGTGCCCCAGTACCAGATGCCTAGTCGCCACTACTTCTCTAAGAAAGGTGTGCCCGCGCTACACCAGCATGTCACACACAACATCACCGCTTCCTTGAGAAACTCTGTGTGTGAACGGGTGCATTTCACCACCGATACTTGGACCAGTAAGCATGGACAGGGACGTTACATGTCGCTGACTGGCCACTGGGTAACTATGGTGATAGATGGTGAAGGGTCTGCTGCACAAGTCTTGCCGTCCCCACGACTTGTGTGTCAATCCTCTGTCTGTCCAAGTTCCGCCACTGCTTCTGCATCCTCCACCTCATCTGGGTCCTCCACCTCCGCCCCAAGCCTGCCTGGTCAGGCCACCAGCGTTCTCACTGCGCAGAAGGAATCACGCACCCCTCATTACTATGCTGGCAGCAGAGCGCAATGGCATCAGGCGGTCTTTAGCTTGACATGTCTTGGGAATAAGAGTCACACAGCTGAGGAGTTGTGGTCAGCTCTGCGGCCCGAGTTTAATAAATGGTTGTCTCCACTCAACCTGCAGCCTGGTAAGGCCGTGTGCGATAATGCTGCAAACCTGGGTGCGGCCCTTCGCCTGGGCAAGCTGGCACACGTGCCTTGTATGGCTCACGTGTTTAACCTTGTTGTCCAGCAATTTTAACCCACTATCTCGGCCTAGATGGGCTTCTGCACAGGGCATGGTCACTCTCTGCTCTCTTCTGCCGTTTAAACGCCGCAGCTGACTTGACTTGCATTGCTCCAGAAGTCTTTCAGCCTGCCGGTTCATCACCTGAAATGCGATGTATCGACACGCTGGAATTCGACTCTCCACATGATACAGAGACAGCACCACCGAGCCCTGGTGCATTACGTCATGACGTATAGCCTAGGCCAATGAGATGCAGAGGTGGGGCAGATTACACTGCTAGAGTGGTCTCAGATCAAGGACCTATGCACCCTTCTGCACAGTTTCGACATGGCGACGAATATGTTTAGCGCTGACAATGCCATTATCAGCATGACGATTCCAGTCATTTACATGCTGGAGCACACGCTAAACACTATTCGGAGTCAGGGGGTGGGACAACAGGAAGGGGAGGAACTACAGGAGGATTCATATGCGCAAGACACAACAACATCACCAAGGTCCAGACGTTCATCATCACCAAGGCGCCAGGCATGGGACCATGGGGGACAGGGATCAACAAGGGCGCATGGTAGCAGGCGAGATGTTGAGGAAGGTGCAGGAGGACATGAAGATATGGAGGACGAACTGTCCATGGACATGGAAGACTCAGCAGATGAGGGGGACCTTGGTCAAATATCAGTTGAAAGAGGTTGGGGGGAGATGTCAGAGGAAGAAAGAACGGTTAGCACCTCTATGCCACAAACACAGCGTGGACTTGGTCCGCATGGCTGCGCAAGACACATGAGTGCCTTCTTGTTGCACTACCTCCAACATGACCCTCGTATTGTCAAAATTAGAAGTGATGATGACTACTGGCTTGCCACACTATTAGATCCCCGGTACAAGTCCAAATTTTGTGACATAATTCCAGCCATAGAAAGGGACGCACTTATGCAGGAGTATCAGCATAAGCTGTTACTCGATCTTAGATCCGCTTTTCCACCAAACAACCATGCAGGTGCAGGGAGTGAATCTCCCAGTTGTAACTTGACAAACATGGGACGGTCTCGTCATCTTCAACAGTCTACACGTACCAGTAGGACCGTATCTGGTGCTGGTAACAGCAATTTAATGGAATCTTTTCATAATTTTTTTAGACCCTCCTTTGCAAGGCCACCAGAGACAACAAGTCTGACACATAGTCAACGGCTGGAGAGGATGATACAGGAGTATCTACAAATGAACATCGATGCCATGACTTTGCAAATAAAGCCTTGCTCATTTTGGGCTTCAAATCTAGAAAAATGGCCAGAGCTATCCAGTTACGCCTTGGAGATTTTGGCGTGTACAGCTGCCAGCGTTGTCTCTGAACGTGTCTTCAGTGCTGCTGGGTGTGTGCTGACAGATAAGCGCACGCGTCTGTCCAGTGACAATGTGGACAGACTGACGTTCATCAAAATTAACAAGTCATGGATCCAGAAGGAATTTACAACCCCTGTGTCATCCTGGGGAGAGTAAATGCTTGTGGATTTGGAATGTGCTTGATGCAAATCTAGCTGTGAAGTGTCCAACTATGGCAAAACTGCTGCCACTGAATGGGTGGGTGTGTGTGGGGCACAATTTTTGGAAAAAAGGGAGGCTCCGCTTGGAGTAACCCTTGCTTACATTGTTTTTAAAAGGAGCCAAGATGACCAAGTCATGGTTCAGCAAAGACTTTATCTACCTACCCCAGTGTCATGCTGGGGACGGTTAATTATGGCGTATTTTTGAATGTGCTTCATGCAAATCAAAACATCCTGTTTGCAACTAGGGCACAAGTGCTGCCACTGATGGGTAGAGATGAGCGAACCGGTCCCGGTTCGGCTCGAGGCCGGTTCGCCGAACGGAGGTCCCGTTCAAGTTCGGCTCGGCGAACGTTCGACGAACCGAACTCGAACTGCATAGGAAACAATGGCAGGCAATCACAAACACAGAAAAACACCTAGAAAACACCCTCAAAGGTGTCCAAAAGGTGACAAACAATTCACAACACATAGGAAAGTGACAAGGACATATACTTATGCAAAAACAAAAGAGCTGGACAAAGAAAAAGAGGAGGAGACACAGATATATGAGTATGTGCAAGGAAACATCGATGCCATTACTGTGCAACTTGAGCCCTGCTCATTTTAGGCTTCCAATCTGGATAAATTGCCTGAGCTTGCCACGTACGTCTTGGGGATCTTGTCGTGTCCTGCAGCCAGCGTTCTCTCGGAACCTTTCTTCAGTGCTGCTGGGGTCTGCTGACAGATAAGCACACGCGTCTGTCCACTGACAATGTGGACATGGCTCTCAGAGGACTTTTCTTCCCCTGGGTCAGCCAGGGGAGGAGAAAGGCACGCGTATTTTTGAGAGTGCTTCATGCAAAGCATCTTTTTCATTTTGAAAAGGGGCATCAACTGATGTCAGTCAAGAGGGGTGTGTGTGGCCCAATTAGTGGCAACGAGGGAGACTGTGGTTGGAGTCCCCTCGCTGTGTTTCTAAAAGAACCAAAATGAACAAATCATGGCTCTCAGAGGACTTTTCTTCCCCTGGGTCAGCCAGGGGAGGTGAAAGGCACGCGTATTTTTGAGAGTGCTTCATGCAAAGCATCTTTTTCTTTTTCAAAAGGGGGCTCAACCGATGCCAGTCAAGTGGGGTGTGTGTGGCCCAATTAGTGGCAACGAGGGAGACTGTGGTTGGAGTCCCCTCGCTGTGTTTCTAAAAGAACCAAAATGAACAAATCATGGCTCTCAGAGGACTTTTCTTCCCCTGGGTCAGCCAGGGGACGGGAAAGGCACGCGTATTTTTGAGAGTGCTTCATGCAAAGCATCTTTTTCATTTTGAAAAGGGGCATCAACTGATGTCAGTCAAGTGGGGTGTGTGTGGCCCAATTAGTGGCAACGAGGGAGACTGTGGTTGGAGTCCCCTCGCTGTGTTTCTAAAAGAACCAAAATGAACAAATCATGGCTCTCAGAGGACTTTTCTTCCCCTGGGTCAGCCAGGGGACGGGAAAGGCACACGTATTTTTGAGAGTGCTTCATGCAAAGCATCTTTTTCTTTTTCAAAAGGGGGCTCAACCGATGCCAGTCAAGTGGGGTGTGTGTGGCCCAATTAGTGGCAATGAGGGAGACTGTGGTTGGAGTCCCCTCGCTGTGTTTCCGAAAAGAACCAAGATGAACAAGTCATGGCTCTCAGAGGACGTTTCTTCCCCTGGGTCAGCCAGGGGACGGGAAAGGCACGCGTATTTTTGAGAGTGCTTCATGCAAAGCATCTTTTTCATTTTGAAAAGGGGCATCAACAGATGTCAGTCAAGAGGGGTGTGTGTGGCCCAGTTAGTGGAAACGAGGGAGACTGTGGTTGGAGTCCCCTCGCTGTGTCTCTAAAAGAACCAAGATGAACAAGTCATGGCTCTCAGAGGACTTTTCTTCCCCTGGGTCAGCCAGGGGACGGGAAAGGCACGCGTAGTTTTGAGGGTTCTTCATGCAAAGCATCTTTTTCTTTTTCAAAAGGGGGCTCAACCGATGCCAGTCAAGTTGGGTGTGTGTGGCCCAATTAGTGGCAATGAGGGAGACTGTGGTTGGAGTCCCCTCGCTGTGTTTCCGAAAAGAACCAAGATGAACAAGTCATGGCTCTCAGAGGACGTTTCTTCCCCTGGGTCAGCCAGGGGACTGGAAAGGCACGCGTATTTTTGAGAGTGCTTCATTCAAAGCATCTTTTTCTTTTTCAAAAGGGGGCTCAACCGATGCCAGTCAAGTGGGGTGTGTGTGGCCCAATTAGTGGCAATGAGGGAGACTGTGGTTGGAGTCCCCTCGCTGTGTTTCCGAAAAGAACCAAGATGAACAAGTCATGGCTCTCAGAGGACGTTTCTTCCCCTGGGTCAGCCAGGGGACGGGAAAGGCACGCGTATTTTTGAGAGTGCTTCATGCAAAGCATCTTTTTCATTTTGAAAAGGGGCATCAACTGATGTCAGTCAAATGAGGTGTGTGTGGCCCAATTAGTGGCAACGAGGGAGACTGTGGTTGGAGTCCCCTCGCTGTGTTTCTAAAAGAACCAAAATGAACAAATCATGGCTCTCAGAGGACTTTTCTTCCCCTGGGTCAGCCAGGGGAGGTGAAAGGCACACGTATTTTTGAGAGTGCTTCATGCAAAGCATCTTTTTCTTTTTCAAAAGGGGGCTCAACCGATGCCAGTCAAGTGGGGTGTGTGTGGCCCAATTAGTGGCAACGAGGGAGACTGTGGTTGGAGTCCCCTCGCTGTGTTTCTAAAAGAACCAAAATGAACAAATCATGGCTCTCAGAGGACTTTTCTTCCCCTGGGTCAGCCAGGGGACGGGAAAGGCACGCGTATTTTTGAGAGTGCTTCATGCAAAGCATCTTTTTCATTTTGAAAAGGGGCATCAACTGATGTCAGTCAAGTGGGGTGTGTGTGGCCCAATTAGTGGCAACGAGGGAGACTGTGGTTAGAGTCCCCTCGCTGTGTTTCTAAAAGAACCAAAATGAACAAATCATGGCTCTCAGAGGACTTTTCTTCCCCTGGGTCAGCCAGGGGACGGGAAAGGCACGCGTATTTTTGAGAGTGCTTCATGCAAAGCATCTTTTTCTTTTTTAAAAGGGGGCTCAACCGATGCCAGTCAAGTGGGGTGTGTGTGGCCCAATTAGTGGCAATGAGGGAGACTGTGGTTGGAGTCCCCTCGCTGTGTTTCCGAAAAGAACCAAGATGAACAAGTCATGGCTCTCAGAGGACTTTTCTTCCCCTGGGTCAGCCAGGGGACGGGAAAGGCACGCGTATTTTTGAGAGTGCTTCATGCAAAGCATCTTTTTCTTTTTCAAAAGGGGGCTCAACCGATGCCAGTCAAGTGGGGTGTGTGTGGCCCAATTAGTGGCAATGAGGGAGACTGTGGTTGGAGTCCCCTCGCTGTGTTTCCGAAAAGAACCAAGATGAACAAGTCATGGCTCTCAGAGGACGTTTCTTCCCCTGGGTCAGCCAGGGGACGGGAAAGGCACGCGTATTTTTGAGAGTGCTTCATGCAAAGCATCTTTTTCATTTTGAAAAGGGGCATCAACTGATGTCAGTCAAGAGGGGTGTGTGTGGCCCAGTTAGTGGAAACGAGGGAGACTGTGGTTGGAGTCCCCTCGCTGTGTCTCTAAAAGAACCAAGATGAACAAGTCATGGCTCTCAGAGGACTTTTCTTCCCCTGGGTCAGCCAGGGGACGGGAAAGGCACGCGTATTTTTGAGAGTGCTTCATGCAAAGCATCTTTTTCTTTTTCAAAAGGGGGCTCAACCAATGCCAGTCAAGTGGGGTGTGTGTGGCCCAGTTAGTGGAAACGAGGGAGACTGTGGTTGGAGTCCCCTCGCTGTGTTTCTAAAAGAACCAAAATGAACAAATCATGGCTCTCAGAGGACTTTTCTTCCCCTGGGTCAGCCAGGGGACGGGAAAGGCACGCGTATTTTTGAGAGTGCTTCATGCAAAGCATCTTTTTCATTTTGAAAAGGGGCATCAACTGATGTCAGTCAAGTGGGGTGTGTGTGGCCCAATTAGTGGCAACGAGGGAGACTGTGGTTAGAGTCCCCTCGCTGTGTTTCTAAAAGAACCAAAATGAACAAATCATGGCTCTTAGAGGACTTTTCTTCCCCTGGGTCAGCCAGGGGACGGGAAAGGCACGCGTATTTTTGAGAGTGCTTCATGCAAAGCATCTTTTTCTTTTTTAAAAGGGGGCTCAACCGATGCCAATCAAGTGGGGTGTGTGTGGCCCAATTAGTGGCAATGAGGGAGACTGTGGTTGGAGTCCCCTCGCTGTGTTTCCGAAAAGAACCAAGATGAACAAGTCATGGCTCTCAGAGGACGTTTCTTCCCCTGGGTCAGCCAGGGGACGGGAAAGGCACGCGTATTTTTGAGAGTGCTTCATGCAAAGCATCTTTTTCATTTTGAAAAGGGGCATCAACTGATGTCAGTCAAGAGGGGTGTGTGTGGCCCAGTTAGTGGAAACGAGGGAGACTGTGGTTGGAGTCCCCTCTCTGTGTCTCTAAAAGAACCAAGATGAACAAGTCATGGCTCTCAGAGGACTTTTCTTCCCCTGGGTCAGCCAGGGGACGGGAAAGGCACGCGTATTTTTGAGAGTGCTTCATGCAAAGCATCTTTTTCTTTTTCAAAAGGGGGCTCAACCGATGCCAGTCAAGTGGGGTGTGTGTGGCCCAATTAGTGGCAATGAGGGAGACTGTGGTTGGAGTCCCCTCGCTGTGTTTCCGAAAAGAACCAAGATGAACAAGTCATGGCTCTCAGAGGACGTTTCTTCCCCTGGGTCAGCCAGGGGACGGGAAAGGCACGCGTATTTTTGAGAGTGCTTCATGCAAAGCATCTTTTTCATTTTGAAAAGGGGCATCAACTGATGTCAGTCAAGAGGGGTGTGTGTGGCCCAGTTAGTGGAAACGAGTGAGACTGTGGTTGGAGTCCCCTCGCTGTGTCTCTAAAAGAACCAAGATGAACAAGTCATGGCTCTCAGAGGACTTTTCTTCCCCTGGGTCAGCCAGGGGACGGGAAAGGCACGCGTATTTTTGAGAGTGCTTCATGCAAAGCATCTTTTTTTTTTTCAAAAGGGGGCTCAACCGATGCCAGTCAAGTGGGGTGTGTGTGGCCCAGTTAGTGGAAACGAGGGAGACTGTGGTTTGAGTCCCCTCGCTGTGTTTTACATGCTTTTAGAAGGGCATGACATGGCTTGGAGGTTGACTTTCATCATCTGCAAACTGTTGGCTACCAAAATGCTGCCTTTCCAACAACTGTGGTTATAGACAATGAGGAACATACTGATGAAGATGAGACGCAGATACCCGATTGGGATGACAACTTAAATATTCGGTCAGGGCAAGAAGAGGCTCAGTCTGAGGGGGAGGGGAGTGCAAACACAACAATTGATGATGAAGTTCTAGATCACACCTACTGTCAACCCACAGTCAGACACTCGAGGAGGTCAACAGAGGCGGTGGAGGAGGATGCAACCGACGTCGAAGTAACCTTGCGCCTTCCTGGACACAGTCGGAGCACTGGTAGCACGTCTACAACTGCATCCTCAGCCACCACTCTGCCTCTGAGCATTATTCGGGGTGGATCAACAGGTCGCATGGCCTCTAAGCCTTGCCTAGCCTGGTCCTTTTTTGACATAAAAAAAGATCGCCCAAATTATGTGATCTGTAACATTTGGCATGGTTATCTTAGTAGAGGTCAAAACCTCAGCAGTTTGACAACTTCTTCCATGAATCGTTACATGAATAAATATCATATGGCCTGGTGGGAAGCTCACCGTGCTGCAATGCGGCCTAGCGGAGCCAACCATCCACCGCCTGCCCCTTCCAGTGCATCCGCGCGCTCGTCATCTTCTAGGACTGTGGGGACAGCTGTCACACCTGTTTTTCCACCCACAACTTCCACCACTGTAACCGCAACAGGCAGTTTGCTTGGTAGGTCATCAGTTGGTTTGGAAGGGGAAACAAGTGATTGTGTACAGCTCTCTCAAACATCGATAGCACCAACGTTGGATGAAGGCAACATCATGTCTCCGCCTGCACTTTCCTCACAAACCTGCATTTTTCCAGGGACACCCTACTCAACACCCTCTACACACAGCAGCCAGATCTCTGTCCCTCAGATGTGGTCAAATAAAAGGCCACTTTCTGCGACCCATGACAAAGCTAAGAGGTTGACTCTATCCCTCTGTAAGCTGTTGGCTACCGAAATGCTGCCTTTCCGCCTAGTGGACACACAGGATTTTAGAGACCTTATGTCTGTCGCTGTGCCCCAGTACCAGATGCCTAGTCGCCACTACTTCTCTAAGAAAGGTGTGCCCGCGCTACACCAGCATGTCACACACAACATCACCGCTTCCTTGAGAAACTCTGTGTGTGAACGGGTGCATTTCACCACCGATACTTGGACCAGTAAGCATGGACAGGGACGTTACATGTCGCTGACTGGCCACTGGGTAACTATGGTGATAGATGGTGAAGGGTCTGCTGCACAAGTCTTGCCGTCCCCACGACTTGTGTGTCAATCCTCTGTCTGTCCAAGTTCCGCCACTGCTTCTGCATCCTCCACCTCATCTGGGTCCTCCACCTCCGCCCCAAGCCTGCCTGGTCAGGCCACCAGCGTTCTCACTGCGCAGAAGGAATCACGCACCCCTCATTACTATGCTGGCAGCAGAGCGCAACGGCATCAGGCGGTCTTTAGCTTGACATGTCTTGGGAATAAGAGTCACACAGCTGAGGAGTTGTGGTCAGCTCTGCGGTCCGAGTTTAATAAATGGTTGTCTCCACTCAACCTGCAGCCTGGTAAGGCCGTGTGCGACAATGCTGCAAACCTGGGTGCGGCCCTTCGCCTGGGCAAGCTGGCACACGTGCCTTGTATGGCTCACGTGTTTAACCTTGTTGTCCAGCAATTTTAACCCACTATCTCGGCCTAGATGGGCTTCTGCACAGGGCATGGTCACTCTCTGCTCACTTCTGCTGTTTAAACGCCGCAGCTGACTTGACTTGCATTGCTCCAGAAGTCTTTCAGCCTGCCGGTTCATCACCTGAAATGCGATGTATCGACACGCTGGAATTCGACTCTCCACATGATACAGAGACAGCACCACCGAGCCCTGGTGCATTACGTCATGACGTATAGCCTAGGCCAATGAGATGCAGAGGTGGGGCAGATTACACTGCTAGAGTGGTCTCAGATCAAGGACCTATGCACCCTTCTGCACAGTTTCGACATGGCGACGAATATGTTTAGCGCTGACAATGCCATTATCAGCATGACGATTCCAGTCATTTACATGCTGGAGCACACGCTAAACACTATTCGGAGTCAGGGGGTGGGACAACAGGAAGGGGAGGAACTACAGGAGGATTCATATGCGCAAGACACAACAACATCACCAAGGTCCAGACGTTCATCATCACCAAGGCGCCAGGCATGGGACCATGGGGGACAGGGATCAACAAGGGCGCATGGTAGCAGGCGAGATGTTGAGGAAGGTGCAGGAGGACATGAAGATATGGAGGACGAACTGTCCATGGACATGGAAGACTCAGCAGATGAGGGGGACCTTGGTCAAATATCAGTTGAAAGAGGTTGGGGGGAGATGTCAGAGGAAGAAAGAACGGTTAGCACCTCTATGCCACAAACACAGCGTGGACTTGGTCCGCATGGCTGCGCAAGACACATGAGTGCCTTCTTGTTGCACTACCTCCAACATGACCCTCGTATTGTCAAAATTAGAAGTGATGACGACTACTGGCTTGCCACACTATTAGATCCCCGGTACAAGTCCAAATTTTGTGACATAATTCCAGCCATGGAAAGGGACGCACTTATGCAGGAGTATCAGCAGAAGCTGTTACTCGATCTTAGATTCGCTTTTCCACCAAACAACCGTGCAGGTGCAGGGAGTGAATCTCCCAGTTGTAACTTGACAAACATGGGACGGTCTCGTCATCTTCAACAGTCTACACGTACCAGTAGGACCGTATCTGGTGCTGGTAACAGCAATTTAATGGAATCTTTTCATAATTTTTTTAGACCCTCCTTTGCAAGGCCACCAGAGACAACAAGTCTGACACATAGTCAACGGCTGGAGAGGATGATACAGGAGTATCTACAAATGAACATCGATGCCATGACTTTGCAAATAAAGCCTTGCTCATTTTGGGCTTCAAATCTAGAAAAATGGCCAGAGCTATCCAGTTACGCCTTGGAGATTTTGGCGTGTACAGCTGCCAGCGTTGTCTCTGAACGTGTCTTCAGTGCTGCTGGGTGTGTGCTGACAGATAAGCGCACGCGTCTGCCAAGTGACAATGTGGACAGACTGACGTTCATCAAAATTAACAAGTCATGGATCCAGAAGGAATTTACAACCCCTGTGTCATCCTGGGGAGAGTAAATGCTTGTGGATTTGGAATGTGCTTGATGCAAATCTAGCTGTGAAGTGTCCAACTATGGCAAAACTGCTGCCACTGAATGGGTGGGTGTGTGTGGGGCACAATTTTTGGAAAAAAGGGAGGCTCCGCTTGGAGTAACCCTTGCTTACATTGTTTTTAAAAGGAGCCAAGATGACCAAGTCATGGTTCAGCAAAGACTTTATCTACCTACCCCAGTGTCATGCTGGGGACGGTTAATTATGGCGTATTTTTGAATGTGCTTCATGCAAATCAAAACATCCTGTTTGCAACTAGGGCACAAGTGCTGCCACTGATGGGTAGAGATGAGCGAACCGGTCCCGGTTCGGCTCGAGGCCGGTTCGCCGAACGGAGGTCCCGTTCGAGTTCGGCTCGGCGAACGTTCGACGAACCGAACTCGAACTGCATAGGAAACAATGGCAGGCAATCACAAACACAGAAAAACACCTAGAAAACACCCTCAAAGGTGTCCAAAAGGTGACAAACAATTCACAACACATGGGAAAGTGACAAGGACATATACTTATGCAAAAACAAAAGAGCTGGACAAAGAAAAAGAGGAGGAGACACAGATATATGAGTATGTGCAAGGAAACATCGATGCCATTACTGTGCAACTTGAGCCCTGCTCATTTTAGGCTTCCAATCTGGATAAATTGCCTGAGCTTGCCACGTACGTCTTGGGGATCTTGTCGTGTCCTGCAGCCAGCAATCTCTCGGAACCTTTCTTCAGTGCTGCTGGGGTCAGCTGACAGATAAGCACACGCGTCTGTACACTGACAATGTGGACATGGCTCTCAGAGGACTTTTCTTCCCCTGGGTCAGCCAGGGGAGGCGAAAGGCACGCGTATTTTTGAGAGTGCTTCATGCAAAGCATCTTTTTCATTTTGAAAAGGGGCATCAACTGATGTCAGTCAAGAGGGGTGTGTGTGGCCCAATTAGTGGCAACGAGGGAGACTGTGGTTGGAGTCCCCTCGCTGTGTTTCTAAAAGAACCAAAATGAACAAATCATGGCTCTCAGAGGACTTTTCTTCCCCTGGGTCAGCCAGGGGAGGTGAAAGGCACGCGTATTTTTGAGAGTGCTTCATGCAAAGCACCTTTTTCTTTTTCAAAAGGGGGCTCAACCGATGCCAGTCAAGTGGGGTGTGTGTGGCCCAATTAGTGGCAACGAGGGAGACTGTGGTTGGAGTCCCCTTGCTGTGTTTCTAAAAGAACCAAAATGAACAAATCATGGCTCTCAGAGGACTTTTCTTCCCCTGGGTAAGCCAGGGGACGGGAAAGGCACGCGTATTTTTGAGAGTGCTTCATGCAAAGCATCTTTTTCATTTTGAAAAGGGGCATCAACTGATGTCAGTCAAGTGGGGTGTGTGTGGCCCAATTAGTGGCAACGAGGGAGACTGTGGTTGGAGTCCCCTCGCTGTGTTTCTAAAAGAACCAAAATGAACAAATCATGGCTCTCAGAGGACTTTTCTTCCCCTGGGTAGGCCAGGGGACGGGAAAGGCACGCGTAGTTTTGAGGGTGCTTCATGCAAAGCATCTTTTTCTTTTTCAAAAGGGGGCTCAACCGATGCCAGTCAAGTGGGGTGTGTGTGGCCCAATTAGTGGCAATGAGGGAGACTGTGGTTGGAGTCCCCTCGCTGTGTTTCCGAAAAGAACCAAGATGAACAACTCATAGCTCTCAGAGGACGTTTCTTCCCCTGGGTCAGCCAGGGGACGGGAAAGGCACGCGTATTTTTGAGAGTGCTTCATGCAAAGCATCTTTTTCTTTTTTAAAAGGGGGCTCAACCGATGCCAGTCAAGTGGGGTGTGTGTGGCCCAATTAGTGGCAATGAGGGAGACTGTGGTTGGAGTCCCCTCACTGTGTTTCCGAAAAGAACCAAGATGAACAAGTCATGGCTCTCAGAGGACGTTTCTTCCCCTGGGTCAGCCAGGGGACGGGAAAGGCACGCGTATTTTTGAGAGTGCTTCATGCAAAGCATCTTTTTCATTTTGAAAAGGGGCATCAACTGATGTCAGTCAAATGAGGTGTGTGTGGCCCAATTAGTGGCAACGAGGGAGACTGTGGTTGGAGTCCCCTCGCTGTGTTTCTAAAAGAACCAAAATGAACAAATCATGGCTCTCAGAGGACTTTTCTTCCCCTGGGTCAGCCAGGGGACGGGAAAGGCACGCGTATTTTTGAGAGTGCTTCATGCAAAGCATCTTTTTCTTTTTTAAAAGGGGGCTCAACCGATGCCAGTCAAGTGGGGTGTGTGTGGCCCAATTAGTGGCAATGAGGGAGACTGTGGTTGGAGTCCCCTCGCTGTGTTTCCGAAAAGAACCAAGATGAACAAGTCATGGCCCTCAGAGGACGTTTCTTCCCCTGGGTCAGCCAGGGGACGGGAAAGGCACGCGTATTTTTGAGAGTGCTTCATGCAAAGCATCTTTTTCATTTTGAAAAGGGGCATCAACTGATGCCAGTCAAGAGGGGTGTGTGTGGCCCAGTTAGTGGCAATGAGGGAGACTGTGGTTGGAGTCCCCTCGCTGTGTTTCCGAAAAGAACCAAGATGAACAAGTCATGGCTCTCAGAGGACGTTTCTTCCCCTGGGTCAGCCAGGGGACGGGAAAGGCACGCGTATTTTTGAGAGTGCTTCATGCAAAGCATCTTTTTCTTTTTCAAAAGGGGGCTCAACCGATGTCAGTCAAGTGGGGTGTGTGTGGCCCAGTTAGTGGAAACGAGGGAGACTGTGGTTGGAGTCCCCTCGCTGTGTTTTACATGCTTTTAGAAGGGCATGACATGGCTTGGAGGTTGACTTTCATCATCTGCAAACTGTTGGCTACCAAAATGCTGCCTTTCCAACAACTGTGGTTATAGACAATGAGGAACATACTGATGAAGATGAGACGCAGATACCCGATTGGGATGACAACTTAAATATTCGGTCAGGGCAAGAAGAGGCGCGGTCTGAGGGGGAGGGGAGTGCAAACACAACAATTGATGATGAAGTTCTAGATCACACCTACTGTCAACCCACAGTCAGACACTCGAGGAGGTCAACAGAGGCGGTGGAGGAGGATGCAACCGACGTCGAAGTAACCTTGCGCCTTCCTGGACACAGTCGGAGCACTGGTAGCACGTCTACAACTGCATCCTCAGCCACCACTCTGCCTCTGAGCATTATTCGGGGTGGATCAACAGGTCGCATGGCCTCTAAGCCTTGCCTAGCCTGGTCCTTTTTTGACATAAAAAAAGATCGCCCAAATTATGTGATCTGTAACATTTGGCATGGTTATCTTAGTAGAGGTCAAAACCTCAGCAGTTTGACAACTTCTTCCATGAATCGTTACATGAATAAATATCATATGGCCTGGTGGGAAGCTCACCGTGCTGCAATGCGGCCTAGCGGAGCCAACCATCCACCGCCTGCCCCCTCCAGTGCATCCGCGCGCTCGTCATCTTCTAGGACTGTGGGGACAGCTGTCACACCTGTTTTTCCACCCACAACTTCCACCACTGTAACCGCAACAGGCAGTTTGCTTGGTAGGTCGTCAGTTGGTTTGGAAGGGGAAACAAGTGATTGTGTACAGCTCTCTCAAACATCGATAGCACCAACGTTGGATGAAGGCAACATCATGTCTCCGCCTGCACTTTCCTCACAAACCTGCATTTTTCCAGGGACACCCTACTCAACACCCTCTACACACAGCAGCCAGATCTCTGTCTCTATTAGATCCCCGGTACAAGTCCAAATTTTGTGACATAATTCCAGCCATAGAAAGGGACGCACTTATGCAGGAGTATCAGCAGAAGCTGTTACTCGATCTTAGATCCGCTTTTCCACCAAACAACCGTGCAGGTGCAGGGAGTGAATCTCCCAGTTGTAACTTGACAAACATGGGACGGTCTCGTCATCTTCAACAGTCTACACGTACCAGTAGGACCGTATCTGGTGCTGGTAACAGCAATTTAATGGAATCTTTTCATAATTTTTTTAGACCCTTCTTTGCAAGGCCACCAGAGACAACAAGTCTGACACATAGTCAACGGCTGGAGAGGATGATACAGGAGTATCTACAAATGAACATCGATGCCATGACTTTGCAAATAGAGCCTTGCTCATTTTGGGCTTCAAATCTAGAAAAATGGCCAGAGCTATCCAGTTACGCCTTGGAGATTTTGGCGTGTACAGCTGCCAGCGTTGTCTCTGAACGTGTCTTCAGTGCTGCTGGGTGTGTGCTGACAGATAAGCGCACGCGTCTGTCCAGTGACAATGTGGACAGACTGACGTTCATCAAAATTAACAAGTCATGGATCCAGAAGGAATTTACAACCCCTGTGTCATCCTGGGGAGAGTAAATGCTTGTGGATTTGGAATGTGCTTGATGCAAATCTAGCTGTGAAGTGTCCAACTATGGCACAACTGCTGCCACTGAATGGGTGGGTGTGTGTGGGGCACAATTTTTGGAAAAAAGGGAGGCTCCGCTTGGAGTAACCCTTGCTTACATTGTTTTTAAAAGGAGCCAAGATGACCAAGTCATGGTTCAGCAAAGACTTTATCTACCTACCCCAGTGTCATGCTGGGGACGGTTAATTATGGCGTATTTTTGAATGTGCTTCATGCAAATCAAAACATCCTGTTTGCAACTAGGGCACAAGTGCTGCCACTGATGGGGTGTCTGTGTGCCCAATTTTTGGAAAAAAGGTAGACTCCGCTTGGAGTAACCCTTGCTTGCTGTGTTTTTTAAAAATGATACAAGATGAACAGATCTGAAGGCAAGATGAAGGCAACATCATGTCTCCGCCTGCACTTTCCTCACAAACCTGCATTTTTCCAGGGACACCCTACTCAACACCGTCTACAGACAGCAGCCAGATCTCTGTCCCTCAGATGTGGTCAAATAAAAGGCCACTTCCTGCGACCCATGACAAAGCTAAGTGGTTGACTCTATCCCTCTGTAAGCTGTTGGCTACCGAAATGCTGCCTTTACGCCTAGTGGACACACAGGATTTTACAGACCTTATGTCTGTCGCTGTGCCCCAGTACCAGATGCCCAATCACCACTGCTTCTCCAAGAAAAGCATGCCCGCGCTACACCAGCATGTCGCACACAACATCACCACTTCCTTGAGAAAATCTGTGTGCGACAGGGTGCATTTCAACACAGATACTTGGACCAGTAAGCATAGACAGGGTCATTACATGTCACTGACTGGGCACTGGCAAACTATGGTGAGAGATGGAGAAGGGTCTGCTGTACAAGTCTTGCCGTCCCCACGAGTTGTTTCAATCCTTCTTCTGTATGTAGAAGTTAATACACTGCTTCTGCCTCTTCAACCTCGTGTGGGTCCTCCACCTTCGCGCAAACCCTGTGTGGTCAGGCCACCCTTCCTTGCAACTGCGCACAAGGACTACCACACACCTCCTTACTATGCTGGCAGCAGAGCTCAATGCCATCAGGCGGTCAAAGTTTTACTTTGAAATGTATGGGAAATGTGAGTCACACCGCTATTCCAGAGAATAGTAGTCAGGCAGGGTCAAAACATTAATTGAGGAACAGGAACAGAATGGGACGGCCAGGACTTAATCAGAAAACAAGCAGAGGTGAAATGCGGATCGGCCAACAAGGTACATAAACAGCAAGCAGGAAAAGTAGTCAGGTAACAAGCACACAAAATCATAAAACTGAACTGGGGGTAAAATTAACCAGAGGTTCATAGCTATGTCTGGCAGTGGTCTGCAGACAGGATGGGCATAAAAAAGGGTGTGGTGTCTTCCCATTGGTTGTAGCTGAATGATGGTATTTCATCTGTGAGATACCCAACAGCTACATTCAGCCAGAGATTCTGCATCTGTCAAGGTAATGCAGCCCAGTGGGTGAGCATAACCTGCGTCCACCTGCGCCGCTGGCATCGACTACTCTCCCATCATCAGCACTATTCATGAAAGGAACACGTTGTCACCTGGCGACCGGAGTACAAATTGACGGAGCGGACTCCGTTGGTGACTTAACAGCCGTGTGCGGCAATGATGCAAACCTGGCTGCGGGCCATCCTCAGGGCAATGTGACACATGTGCCTTGTATGGCTCACGTGTTGAACCGAATTCTCCAGCAATTTTTAAAACACCATCACAGCCTACATGGCCTTGTGCAGCGGGCACGCTCGCTATGTGCTCACTTCCATCGTGCGCACACAGCAGCTTAACAACTTTCATCACTCCGGAAGTCTTAGGGTCTGGCAGTTAAACGCCGGAAATGCGATGTTCCGACACGCAGGAATTGTAATCTGCACATGTTGCAGCGTGTGTGGCAGCACCGCAGAGCCCTGCTGAAATACGGTATGACATATATCCTGGGATAACTTGATCAAGAGGTGGTGCAGATCACGCTGCTGGAGTGGTGTCAGATCAAGGACCTATGCACCCTGCTACACAGTTCACAAATGTCGACGAAGATGTTTAGCACTGGCAATGTCATTCTCAGCGTGACAATTCTGGTCATCTACATGATGGAGCACACTGTAATTATTATTCGGAGTCAGGTGTTGGGACAAGAGGAAGGGGAGGAAGTACAGGAGGAGTCATATGCGGAAGGGATAACAAGATCTACGAGGTCCAGATGGTCAGCGGCACCTATGCGGCAGTCATGGTGAGGGAGAGGGATTAACAAGGGCGCATAGTATCAGCAAAAAGTGTTGATGAAAGTGCAGGAGCCCATGAAGAAATGGAGGACGAACTGGCGATGGGCATGGAAGACTCAGCAGATGAGTGAGAGCTTGCTCACATTTCGGTTGTGCGAGGTTGTGGGGAGAGGGCAGAGGAAGGATGCACGATTCTCACCTCTCTGCCACCAACACACCAAGGACTTGGTCCTCCTGGATGCACAAGACACATGAGCGCCTTCTTGCTGCACTACCTACATGACCCTCGGATTGTATGAATTTGAAGTAATCCTGAATACTGGGTTGCCACACTGTTAGATCCCCGGTACAAGACAAAATTTGGCGAACTAATTCCTGCCATAGAAATGGACGCACGTATACAGGAGTATCTGCAGAATGTGGTACGCAATCTTAGATCTACTTTTCCACTAAACACCAGTGCTGCACAGAGTGAATCTCAACGCTTTGTCATGGATAGGAGGAAATGGTCTTTTACTTGTCCACATCGGAGGGACCGAGGGATGGCTGCTGTGCTGAGATGGCGTTGAGTACGGTGTCCCTGCACAGTTGCACTTTTGGTCATATCCCAAAATGAGTTGAAAAAGGACAGATGCTGTTGGAAAGGGGAACAGGTGTGTTGGAAAGGGGAAAAAAGTTTTGGTCCGTGGATTTGGTGGTAAAGCAACTGTAACATTTGCTGAAGAAACACCATCTGTTACAGTGGGACTGGCAGATTTGGATAAAGTGTTATATAATCTGTGACCGCTATATAACGAAAATTAATAAGAAAAGAAAGAGAAAGGTATATATCCCCATCAGCAGTCAGTGTCCACCGTGCTCCCAGTTGGAAAAGGAGAGGTTGGCAACTGGAAGGTTTGGTGGAGGATACAGAGCTGTGTGGCTATGAAACTAATAGTAGCCTGAACCGAGTTAGACGCCATTTGGATCTGGAGACTGGGAGCCCTGTTAGCGTCACAGGGTCCACATGCCCACCCAGCCCAGGAACTCCCTGTTAACAACACAGGGGCCATTGAGTACGCTGACCGTGTGCGTAGGGGCACACCTGTGGACAGCAGGCGCATCAGCAGCAGCAGGCATGTTAATGCCACTGGGCTGCACAAGCAGGACTGGTAGGACAGGAGCTGGTCTTAACCGTTCTGCGTTACCAACTGGTGGTGGCCTGCATCGACACCCTATCCCTGCCTACCTCTGGCCTTAAGCCGCAATGGGTTCAACACATGGAGGTGTGCTCTTTCGGAGCATAATAGAAGACTGCGCACCTCCTTGTTGGCTCCAGCCCCTTTTATAACCTGGGTCCGCCCCAAACCAGGGTGAACCACAATGCACCTCCTGGAGACAAAAGTAGAGTGACACGTCATGAGTGGCATAACTAGCGTCCTATTTGGAAACGCAACTTCAATGATGACCTCATGGCTGCCATGACCCAAACACCTCACCAGTCATCGTCTGACCATCAATAATGCGGTGACAAGTCATAGGTGTGGGCCTCTGCAAGCCATTTGGGAGGACACCTGATGCCCTGTGGTCTATATGATGCCCTGTGGTCTATATGGGACCCCCACATCAGGGCCAGGGCCAAAGAGTTCATTACCGGACCTAGTCTCTGATGCAGGAAGTGCCTGAGCATGCTCAGTAGCATGAAATACAGTCTCTGAAAAAAGACTATCAGCTTTAGCATGGTGTCTAGGCACAAAACAGGACTTAGACCCGGCACGGAATGCAAGCACCTGTGCAAAGAGGCTTTTCACACTTAGTGTGGGAGCATGCGCTGTATCCCGAAAAGAAGACTTAGCGTCAGGAATAACACAGTCAGGCTGAGCATACTCACTACGCGAAACACTGTAATTATTCTGCAACTGGGGTACATCGGCACACGCATGCGCACTAGCTGCCTCTCCACACTTAGACGTGGAGGGGAAATGTGTCTTGGAGATGCTGTCTATGAACAGAAGGAAAAGCTAAAGGAAGCCTGACTTTCTATCCCTCCGAATTATGAAATGCAGCAATGAATTCAATGAGTTTGCTATAACATTAGCGTAGCAAAATGTGCATGAGGGTGTCATGTAGAGGTGCTAGAAATAGCTTGTCACCAGTGGGGCACTAATGGAATACAACAGCCAGTTCTATGATGCCACTAAATGGCAGTATTTTGTGCTATCATTATAGCTTATTAAAAACAGAGCAGGAGGTTGTCATGCAGAGGTGCTGCACATAGATTTGCAGTAGTGTGAATAGACAAAAGTACAATAGCCACGTTTAGGATGCCACTAGGTACACTGAGTGTTTGCTAGTATAATGGCTGAGTTAAAAAAAGGTGGAGTGTGCAATGCAGGCAGACGTGCTGCAAATATGTTTACAATAGTGTGAATAGACAAAAGTACAATAGCCACGTTTAGGATGCCACTAGGTACACTGAGTGTTTACTAGTATAATGGCTTAGTTTAAAAAAGTTTGAGTGTGCAATGCAGGCAGACGTGCTGCAAATATCTTTACAATAGTGTGAATAGACAAAAAAACAATAGCCACGTTTAGGATGCCACTAGGTACACTGAGTGTTTGCTAGTATAATGGCTGAGTTAAAAAAAGGTGGAGTGTGCAATGCAGGCAGACGTGCTGCAAATATGTTTACAATAGTGTGAATAGACAAAAGTACAATAGCCACGTTTAGGATGCCACTAGGTACACTGAGTGTTTGCTAGTATAATGGCTGAGTTTAAAAAAGTTGGAGTGTGCAATGCAGGCAGACGTGCTGCAAATATCTTTACAATAGTGTGAATAGACAAAAGTACAATAGCCACGTTTAGGATGCCACTAGGTACACTGAGTGTTTGCTAGTATAATGGCTGAGTTTAAAAAAGTTTGAGTGTGCAATGCAGGCAGACGTGCTGCAAATATGTTTACAATAGTGTGAATAGACAAAAGTACAATAGCCACGTTTAGGATGCCACTAGGTACACTGAGTGTTTGCTAGTATAATGGCTGAGTTTAAAAAGTTTGAGTGTGCAATGCAGGCAGATCTGCTGCAAATATCTTTACAATAGTGTGAATAGACAAAAGTACAATAGCCACGTTTAGGATGCCACTAGGTACACTGAGTGTTTGCTAGTATAATGGCTGAGTTTAAAAAAGTTTGAGTGTGCAATGCAGGCAGACGTGCTGCAAATATCTTTACAATAGTGTGAATAGACAAAAGTACAATAGCCACGTTTAGGATGCCACTAGGTACACTGAGTGTTTGCTAGTATAATGGCTTAGTTTAAAAAAGTTTGAGTGTGTAATGCAGGCAGACGTGCTGCAAATATCTTTACAATAGTGTGAATAGACAAAAGTACAATAGCCACGTTTAGGATGCCACTAGGTACATTGAGTGTTTGCTAGTATAATGGCTGAGTTTAAAAAAGTTTGAGTGTGCAATGCAGGCAGACGTGCTGCAAATATGTTTACAATAGTGTGAATAGACAAAAGTACAATAGCCACGTTTAGGATGCCACTAGGTACACTGAGTGTTTGCTGGTATAATGGCTGAGTTAAAAAAAGGTGGAGTGTGCAATGCAGGCAGACGTGCTGCAAATATGTTTACAATAGTGTGAATAGACAAAAGTACAATAGCCACGTTTAGTATGCCACTAGGTACACTGAGTGTTTGCTAGTATAATGGCTGAGTTAAAAAAAGGTGGAGTGTGCAATGCAGGCAGACGTGCTGCAAATATGTTTACAATAGTGTGAATAGACAAAAGTACAATAGCCACGTTTAGGATGCCACTAGGGACACTGAGTGTTTGCTAGTATAATGGCTGAGTTTAAAAAAGTTTGAGTGTGCAATGCAGGCAGACGTGCTGCAAATATCTTTACAATAGTGTGAATAGACAAAAGTCCAATAGCCATGTTTAGGATGCCACTAGGTACACTGACTGTTTGCTAGTATAATGGCTTAGTTTAAAAAAGTTTGAGTGTGCAATGCAGGCAGACGTGCTGCAAATATCTTTACAATAGTGTGAATAGACAAAAGTACAATAGCCACGTTTAGGATGCCACTAGGTACACTGAGTGTTTGCTAGTAAAATGGCTTAGTTTAAAAGAGTTGGAGTGTGCAATGCAGGCAGACGTGCTGCAAATATCTTTACAATAGTGTGAATAGACAAAAGTACAATAGCCACGTTTATGATGCCACTAGGTACACTGAGTGTTTGCTAGTATAATGGCTTAGTTATAATGAGTTGGAGTGTGCAATGCAGGCAGACGTGCTCTGCAAATGTCTTTGCACTAGTGGGACTATAGCAAAGTCCAATAGCCACGTTTAGGATGCCACTAGGTACACTGAGTGTTTGCTAGTATAATGGCTTAGTTTAAAAAAGTTTGAGTGTGCAATGCAGGCAGACGTGCTGCAAATATCTTTACAATAGTGTGAATAGACAAAAGTCCAATAGCCATGTTTAGGATGCCACTAGGTACACTGACTGTTTGCTAGTATAATGGCTTAGTTTAAAAAAGTTTGAGTGTGCAATGCAGGCAGACGTGCTGCAAATATCTTTACATTAGTGTGAATAGACAAAAGTACAATAGCCACGTTTAGGATGCCACTAGGTACACTGAGTGTTTGCTAGTAAAATGGCTTAGTTTAAAAGAGTTGGAGTGTGCAATGCAGGCAGACGTGCTGCAAATATGTTTACAATAGTGTGAATAGACAAAAGTACAATAGCCACGTTTAGGATGCCACTAGGTACACTGAGTGTTTGCTAGTATAATGGCTGAGTTAAAAAAAGGTGGAGTGTGCAATGCAGGCAGACGTGCTGCAAATATGTTTACAATAGTGTGAATAGACAAAAGTACAATAGCCACGTTTAGGATGCCACTAGGTACACTGAGTGTTTGCTAGTATAATGGCTGAGTTTAAAAAAGTTTGAGTGTGCAATGCAGGCAGACGTGCTGCAAATATCTTTACAATAGTGTGAATAGACAAAAGTACAATAGCCACGTTTAGGATGCCACTAGGTACACTGAGTGTTTGCTAGTATAATGGCTTAGTTTAAAAAAGTTTGAGTGTGCAATGCAGGCAGACGTGCTGCAAATATCTTTACAATAGTGTGAATAGACAAAAGTACAATAGCCACGTTTAGGATGCCACTAGGTACATTGAGTGTTTGCTAGTATAATGGCTGAGTTTAAAAAAGTTTGAGTGTGCAATGCAGGCAGACGTGCTGCAAATATGTTTACAATAGTGTGAATAGACAAAAGTACAATAGCCACGTTTAGGATGCCACTAGGTACACTGAGTGTTTGCTGGTATAAAGGCTGAGTTAAAAAAAGGTGGAGTGTGCAATGCAGGCAGACGTGCTGCAAATATGTTTACAATAGTGTGAATAGACAAAAGTACAATAGCCACGTTTAGGATGCCACTAGGTACACTGAGTGTTTGCTAGTATAATGGCTGAGTTAAAAAAAGGTGGAGTGTGCAATGCAGGCAGACGTGCTGCAAATATGTTTACAATAGTGTGAATAGACAAAAGTACAATAGCCACGTTTAGGATGCCACTAGGTACACTGAGTGTTTGCTAGTATAATGGCTTAGTTTAAAAAAGTTTGAGTGTGCAATGCAGGCAGACGTGCTGCAAATATCTTTACAATAGTGTGAATAGACAAAAGTACAATAGCCACGTTTAGGATGCCACTAGGTACATTGAGTGTTTGCTAGTATAATGGCTGAGTTTAAAAAAGTTTGAGTGTGCAATACAGGCAGACGTGCTGCAAATATGTTTACAATAGTGTGAATAGACAAAAGTACAATAGCCACGTTTAGGATGCCACTAGGTACACTGAGTGTTTGCTGGTATAATGGCTGAGTTAAAAAAAGGTGGAGTGTGCAATGCAGGCAGACGTGCTGCAAATATGTTTACAATAGTGTGAATAGACAAAAGTACAATAGCCATGTTTAGGATGCCACTAGGTACACTGACTGTTTGCTAGTATAATGGCTTAGTTTAAAAAAGTTTGAGTGTGCAATGCAGGCAGACGTGCTGCAAATATCTTTACAATAGTGTGAATAGACAAAAGTACAATAGCCACGTTTAGGATGCCACTAGGTACACTGAGTGTTTGCTAGTAAAATGACTTAGTTTAAAAGAGTTGGAGTGTGCAATGCAGGCAGACGTGCTGCAAATATCTTTACAATAGTGTGAATAGACAAAAGTACAATAGCCACGTTTAGGATGCCACTAGGTACACTGAGTGTTTGCTAGTATAATGGCTTAGTTATAATGAGTTGGAGTGTGCAATGCAGGCAGACGTGCTCTGCAAATGTCTTTGCACTAGTGGGACTATAGCAAAGTCCAATAGCCACGTTTAGGATGCCACTAGGTACACTGACTGTTTGCTAGTATAATGGCTTAGTTTAAAAAAGTTGGAGTGTGCAATGCAGGCAGACGTGCTCTGCAAATGTCTTTGCACTAGTGGGACTATAGCAAAGTCCAATAGCCACGTTTAGGATGCCACTAGGTACACTGAGTGTTTGCTAGTATAATGGCTTAGTTTAAAAAAGTTGGAGTGTGCAATGCAGGCAGACGTGCTCTGCAAATGTCTTTGCACTAGTGGGACTATAGCAAAGTCCAATAGCCACGTTTAGGATGCCACTAGGTACACTGAGTGTTTGCTAGTAAAATTGCTTAGTTTAAAAAAGTTGGAGTGTGCAATGCAGGCAGACGTGCTCTGCAAATGTCTTTGCACTAGTGGGACTATAGCAAAGTCCAATAGCCACGTTTAGGATGCCACTAGGTACACTGAGTGTTTGCTAGTATAATGGCTTAGTTATAATGAGTTTGAGTGTGCAGAGGACAAGAGGGTACAGTGGCAGGATTGTGGTGCTCTGGGTAGAGGAATGGAAGCCTGCCTTTCTATTCCCTCCTAATGGTGAAATGCAGAGAGGAAATCCCTGACCTTGGCTACACAGACGCTGTTGCTGTTTTCAGGACCTGTCACCTATGGCTCTCTGACCCTGCCGGTTTGAGCCCTTAAAAGGACTGTTAGAAAGTGCTCTCCCTAAGCTGTCTAACGCTGTGTATGCAGCGCATACAGCTGTATCGGCGATAGGACTCAGGAGGACGGAGCTGCGACAGTGATGTCTGACACCAAAGACGCAGAAGGCAGATAATGGCGTCCTGGAGGAAAATGTCCGTTTTTATAATGCAGGGACCTGTGACATGGACATCCTACCACACATGCCGTTGCTTCTCTGGCTCAAAGTCCACTTAGCTGTGTGTGTGTCTGGGATTGGCTGACATGCTGGCCCGCCCCACAAGACGCGCGCGCTTAGGGAAGGAAGACAAGAAAAAAAAAAAAAAAAATGGCGATCGCCATTATAGAAACAGCAGTGATCTGAAGGCGCTGTTCACGCACACTATACACTGAAATGTCATAATAGTGTGATTCACAGAGTGACTTACACTATTACAGCAGAAACCAAGCTAGGATTTAGCTGGTTTTTTGCTGCTAGAACCGTTCTCGAACGTTTCTAGAACTATCGAGCTTTTGCAAAAAAGCTCGAGTTCTAGTTCGATCTAGAACATGCCCCAAAATCACTCGAGCCTAGAACTGGAGAACCACGAACCACGAACCGCGCTCAACTCTACTCATAAACCCATGTTGATACTGAATCATGAGGTTATTCTTCTTTAGATACTCCAAGATGGCATCTCTTAGGAAACCCTCAAGGATTTTACCCACAGTACAGAATTAAACTTACAGGCCTATAAATAATCATCTCTCATACATATTCTTTGCCTCCCATGCCCACTGTCAGTCCCGGAGTCTGTGATGTGTTTGAAGTCAGACAGCACCCCTACCCCCTGTGACAGCGTCCGTGACTGGTTGGAATCAGTCACGCTGGCTGCATCCCTATAGTGGTGTAAAAATAAATAAATCAATTTAAAAAATGATGTAGGGTTTCCCGTATATTGATACGCAGTGTAAATTAATCAGGCAGCTTAAAGTTGCAGCTCCCAGCAGTGCACTAATGCTTTTCCCCTACTTTATTATGACTTTAGCTATGATAGTGGTGCTGTATGATGGGCAAGAGGAAGATGTATAATTGGGAATAGGATTACTTACCAGTTTCTGCCCTCGTGGCTGTCACACTGCTTTTGGGTATGCTAATCACATCTCATACATAATCACTGATTCCCACACACACTGTCTATGACTGCGTCTGTTATTGGTTGCAATCAGACTGCCACAATGTGGCTGAAAGCATGAAAATCACCTACTTGTGGTACTTTATCCACCCACACTTGGAGCTGGAAACGCAATATCCTGGTAATGTGCAATGCGCAAGTTGCGAGGATTCAGAGGTCTGGAGTTAAATATAGTGGCTTTAGTCTTTCATCACAAGCCTGACCAAGCCTTTTAATTATAAAATATAGCAATGTTGCATGCCTCATCCTAAGAAACAGTTAGTAAGCACTAGAGTTGAGCGCGGTTCGTGGTTCGTGGTTCTCCAGTTCGCGGCTCGAGTGATTTTGGGGCATGTTCTAGATCGAACTAGAACTCGAGCTTTTTGCAAAAGCTCGATAGTTCTAGAAACGTTCGAGAACGGTTCTAGCAGCCAAAAAACAGCTAAATCCTAGCTTGGTTTCTGCTGTAATAGTGTAAGTCACTCTGTGAATCAAACTATTATCACATTTCAGTGTATAGTGTGCGTGAACAGCGCCTTCAGATCACTGCTGTTTCTATAATGGCGATCGCCATTTTTTTTTTTTTTTTTTCTTGTCTTCCTTCCCTAAGCGCGCGCGTCTTGTGGGGCGGGCCAGCATGTCAGCCAATCACAGACACACACACACCTAAGTGGACTTTGAGCCAGAGAAGCAACGGCATGTGTGATAGGATCTGCATATCACATGTCCCTGCATTATAAAACCGGACATTTTCTTCACGAACGCCATTATCTGCCTTCTGCGTCTTTGGTGTCAGACATCAGTGTCGCAGCTCCGTCCTCCTGAGTCCTATAGCCGATACAGCTGTATGCGCTGCATACACAGCGTTAGACAGCTTAGGGAGAGCACATTCTAGCAGTCCTTTTAAGGGCTCAAAGCGGCAGGGTCAGAGAGCCATAAGTGACAGGTCCTGCAAACAGCAACAGCGTCTGTGTAGCCCAGGTCAGGGATTTCCTCCCTGCATTTCACCATTAGGAGGGAATAGAAAGGCAGGCTTCCATTCCTCTACCCAGAGCACCACAATCCTGCCACTGTACCCTCTTGTCCTCTGCACACTCCAACTCATTCTAAGTAAGCCATTATACTAGCAAACACTCAGTGTACCTAGTGGCATCCTATACGTGGCTATTGGACTTTGCTATAGTCCCACTAGTGCAAAGACATTTGCAGAGCACGTCTGCCTGCATTGCACACTACAACTTTTTTAAACTAAGCAATTTTACTAGCAAACACTCAGTGTACCTAGTGGCATCCTATACGTGGCTATTGGACTTTGCTATAGTCCCACTAGTGCCAAGACATTTGCAGAGCGCATCTGCCTGCGTTGCACACTCCAACGAATTATAACTAAGCCATTATACTAGCACACACTCAGTGTACCTAGTGGCATCCTATACGTGGCTATTGGACTTTGCTATAGTCCCACTAGTGCAAAGACATTAGCAGAGCACATCTGCCTGCATTGCACACTCCAAGTTTTTTAAACTAAGCAATTTTACTAGCAAACACTCAGTGTACCTAGTGGCATCCTATACGTGGCTATTGGACTTTGCTATAGTCCCACTAGTGCAAAGATATTTGCAGAGCACGTCTGCCTGCATTGCACACTACAACTTTTTTAAACTAAGCAATTTTACTAGCAAACACTCAGTGTACCTAGTGGCATCCTATACGTGGCTATTGGACTTTGCTATAGTCCCACTAGTGCCAAGACATTTGCAGAGCGCATCTGCCTGCGTTGCACACTCCAACTAATTATAACTAAGCCATTATACTTGCACACACTAAGTGTTTTTTAGTGGCATCCTATACGTGGCTATTGGACTTTGCTATAGTCCTACTAGTGCCAAGACATTTGCAGAGCGCATCTGCCTGCGTTGCACACTCCAACTAATTATAACTAAGCCATTATACTAGCACACACTCAGTGAACCTAGTGGCATCCTATACGTGGCTATTGGACTTTGCTATAGTCCCACTAGTGCCAAGACATTTGCAGCACGTCTGCCTGCGTTGCAAACTCCAACTAATTATAACTAAGCCATTATACTAGCACACACTCAGTGTACCTAGTGGCATCCTATACGTGGCTATTGGACTTTGCTATAGTCCCACTAGTGCCAAGACATTTGCAGCACGTCTGCCTGCGTTGCACACTCCAACTAATTATAACTAAGCCATTATACTAGCACACACTCAGTGTACCTAGTGGCATCCTATACGTGGCTATTGGACTTTGCTATAGTCCCACTAGTGCCAAGACATTTGCAGCACGTCTGCCTGCGTTGCACACTCCAACTAATTATAACTAAGCCATTATACTAGCACACACTCAGTGTACCTAGTGGCATCCTATACATGGCTATTGGACTTTGCTATAGTCCTACTAGTGCAAAGACATTTGCAGAGCGCATCTGCCTGCGTTGCACACTCCAACTAATTATAACTAATCCATTATACTAGCACACACTCAGTGAACCTAGTGGCATCCTATACGTGGATATTGGACTTTGCTATAGTCCCACTAGTGCCAAGACATTTGCAGCACGTCTGCCTGCGTTGCACACTCCAACTAATTATAACTAAGCCATTATACTAGCACACACTCAGTGTACCTAGTGGCATCCTATACGTGGCTATTGGACTTTGCTATAGTCCCACTAGTGCAAAGACATTTGCAGAGCACGTCTGCCTGCATTGCACACTACAACTTTTTTAAACTAAGCAATTTTACTAGCAAACACTCAGTGTACCTAGTGGCATCCTATACGTGGCTATTGGACTTTGCTATAGTCCCACTAGTGCCAAGACATTTGCAGAGCGCATCTGCCTGCGTTGCACACTCCAACTAATTATAACTAAGCCATTATACTTGCACACACTAAGTGTTTTTTAGTGGCATCCTATACGTGGCTATTGGACTTTGCTATAGTCCTACTAGTGCCAAGACATTTGCAGAGCGCATCTGCCTGCGTTGCAAACTCCAACTAATTATAACTAAGCCATTATACTAGCACACACTCAGTGAACCTAGTGGCATCCTATACGTGGCTATTGGACTTTGCTATAGTCCCACTAGTGCCAAGACATTTGCAGCACGTCTGCCTGCGTTGCACACTCCAACTAATTATAACTAAGCCATTATACTAGCACACACTCAGTGTACCTAGTGGCATCCTATACGTGGCTATTGGACTTTGCTATAGTCCCACTAGTGCCAAGACATTTGCAGCACGTCTGCCTGCGTTGCACACTCCAACTAATTATAACTAAGCCATTATACTAGCACACACTCAGTGTACCTAGTGGCATCCTATACGTGGCTATTGGACTTTGCTATAGTCCCACTAGTGCCAAGACATTTGCAGCACGTCTGCCTGCGTTGCACACTCCAACTAATTATAACTAAGCCATTATACTAGCACACACTCAGTGTACCTAGTGGCATCCTATACGTGGCTATTGGACTTTGCTATAGTCCTACTAGTGCCAAGACATTTGCAGAGCGCATCTGCCTGCGTTGCACACTCCAACTAATTATAACTAAGCCATTATACTAGCACACACTCAGTGAACCTAGTGGCATCCTATACGTGGATATTGGACTTTGCTATAGTCCCACTAGTGCCAAGACATTTGCAGCACGTCTGCCTGCGTTGCACACTCCAACTAATTATAACTAAGCCATTATACTAGCACACACTCAGTGTACCTAGTGGCATCCTATACGTGGCTATTGGACTTTGCTATAGTCCTACTAGTGCCAAGACATTTGCAGAGCGCATCTGCCTGCGTTGCACACTCCAACTAATTATAACTAAGCCATTATACTAGCACACACTCAGTGAACCTAGTGGCATCCTATACGTGGATATTAGACTTTGCTATAGTCCCACTAGTGCCAAGACATTTGCAGCACGTCTGCCTGCGTTGCACACTCCAACTAATTATAACTAAGCCATTATACTAGCACACACTCAGTGTACCTAGTGGCATCCTATACGTGGCTATTGGACTTTGCTATAGTCCCACTAGTGCCAAGACATTTGCAGCACGTCTGCCTGCGTTGCACACTCCAACTAATTATAACTAAGCCATTATACTAGCACACACTCAGTGTACCTAGTGGCATCCTATACGTGGCTATTGGACTTTGCTATAGTCCCACTAGTGCCAAGACATTTGCAGCACGTCTGCCTGCGTTGCACACTCCAACTAATTATAACTAAGCCATTATACTAGCACACACTCAGTGTACCTAGTGGCATCCTATACGTGGCTATTGGACTTTGCTATAGTCCCACTAGTGCCAAGACATTTGCAGCACGTCTGCCTGCGTTGCACACTCCAACTAATTATAACTAAGCCATTATACTAGCACACACTCAGTGAACCTAGTGGCATCCTATACGTGGATATTGGACTTTGCTATAGTCCCACTAGTGCCAAGACATTTGCAGCACGTCTGCCTGCGTTGCACACTCCAACTAATTATAACTAAGCCATTATACTAGCACACACTCAGTGTACCTAGTGGCATCCTATACGTGGCTATTGGACTTTGCTATAGTCCTACTAGTGCCAAGACATTTGCAGAGCGCATCTGCCTGCGTTGCACACTCCAACTAATTATAACTAAGCCATTATACTAGCACACACTCAGTGTACCTAGTGGCATCCTATACGTGGCTATTGGACTTTGCTATAGTCCCACTAGTGCCAAGACATTTGCAGCACGTCTGCCTGCGTTGCACACTCCAACTAATTATAACTAAGCCATTATACTAGCACACACTCAGTGTACCTAGTGGCATCCTATACGTGGCTATTGGACTTTGCTATAGTCCCACTAGTGCCAAGACATTTGCAGCACGTCTGCCTGCGTTGCACACTCCAACTAATTATAACTAAGCCATTATACTAGCACACACTCAGTGTACCTAGTGGCATCCTATACGTGGCTATTGGACTTTGCTATAGTCCCACTAGTGCCAAGACATTTGCAGCACGTCTGCCTGCGTTGCACACTCCAACTAATTATAACTAAGCCATTATACTAGCACACACTCAGTGAACCTAGTGGCATCCTATACGTGGATATTGGACTTTGCTATAGTCCCACTAGTGCCAAGACATTTGCAGCACGTCTGCCTGCGTTGCACACTCCAACTAATTATAACTAAGCCATTATACTAGCACACACTCAGTGTACCTAGTGGCATCCTATACGTGGCTATTGGACTTTGCTATAGTCCTACTAGTGCCAAGACATTTGCAGAGCGCATCTGCCTGCGTTGCACACTCCAACTAATTATAACTAAGCCATTATACTAGCACACACTCAGTGAACCTAGTGGCATCCTATACGTGGATATTGGACTTTGCTATAGTCCCACTAGTGCCAAGACATTTGCAGCACGTCTGCCTGCGTTGCACACTCCAACTAATTATAACTAAGCCATTATACTAGCACACACTCAGTGTACCTAGTGGCATCCTATACGTGGCTATTGGACTTTGCTATAGTCCCACTAGTGCCAAGACATTTGCAGCACGTCTGCCTGCGTTGTACACTCCAACTAATTATAACTAAGCCATTATACTAGCACACACTCAGTGTACCTAGTGGCATCCTATACGTGGCTATTGGACTTTGCTATAGTCCCACTAGTGCCAAGACATTTGCAGCACGTCTGCCTGCGTTGCACACTCCAACTAATTATAACTAAGCCATTATACTAGCACACTCTCAGTGTACCTAGTGGCATCCTATACGTGGCTATTGGACTTTGCTATAGTCCCACTAGTGCCAAGACATTTGCAGCACGTCTGCTTGCGTTGCACACTCCAACTAATTATAACTAAGCCATTATACTAGCACACACTCAGTGTACCTAGTGGCATCCTATACGTGGCTATTAGACTTTGCTATAGTCCCACTAGTGCCAAGACATTTGCAGCACGTCTGCCTGCGTTGCACACTCCAACTAATTATAACTAAGCCATTATACTAGCACACACTCAGTGTACCTAGTGGCATCCTATACGTGGCTATTGGACTTTGCTATAGTCCTACTAGTGCCAAGACATTTGCAGAGCGCATCTGCCTGCGTTGCACACTCCAACTAATTATAACTAAGCCATTATACTAGCACACACTCAGTGAACCTAGTGGCATCCTATACGTGGATATTGGACTTTGCTATAGTCCCACTAGTGCCAAGACATTTGCAGCACGTCTGCCTGCGTTGCACACTCCAACTAATTATAACTAAGCCATTATACTAGCACACACTCAGTGTACCTAGTGGCATCCTATACGTGGCTATTGGACTTTGCTATAGTCCCACTAGTGCCAAGACATTTGCAGCACGTCTGCCTGCGTTGCACACTCCAACGAATTATAACTAAGTTACATTGTCAGGGATATTTATTCTTTATTATTCTGCTGTTAATAAAGCTAGACCACCACTGCAATCTTCACCACCTCTCAATTTTTACTACCACATTTTCAGTCCACAATCTTGTCGCAATCAACATGAGTGGCAAAATGACAGATGCTGGTGGAAAGGGGAAGAGGCGTGGTGGAAAAGGCAAAAAAGGTTTTGTCAGTGGGGAAGGTGCCAAAGCTCCATTATCATCTGCTGAAGATAGACCATCTACTAGCAAAAGTAAGATGTCTACTACTTATTGTGGACAATCCGATGTGCTCCCTTTTTTACGGACACGAACAAGAGGAACAAAGGTAGATGATGGGCAAAAAAGGAAAATGCTTGAATGGATCTCAAGTGGTCCAACAAGTGCCCTCTCAGCCACTTCAAGTACCGCATCCAAAAAACACCATTCCTTTGAGTTGTCATCCCAATCACACTTGATTTCTCCCAGCTCTGAAGTCTCCATCAGCCCTGCACAGTATGGTGGAACTGAGATGGCTGAGTCTGCAGAGCTGTTCAGTCACACTATAGCCAGGGAATCAGAGGTCTGCTCCCAAGCTACAGTGAGTACAGAACAGGAAATGGTCTGCAGTGATGCCCAGAACCTTTGTGACTCAGATTCAGGCCGTGAGGACCAAGTTTCTGAGCATAATGTTGACCCTTTGTCACAAACTGTAACACCTGTGGTTATAGACAATGAGGAACATACTGATGAAGATGAGACGCAGATACCCGATTGGGATGACAACTTAAATATTCGGTCAGGGCAAGAAGAGGCTCGGTCTGAGGGGGAGGGGAGTGCAAACACAACAATTGATGATGACGTTCTAGATCCCACCTACTGTCAACCCCCAGTCAGGCACTCGAGGAGGTCAACAGAGGCGGTGGAGGAGGATGCAACCGACGACGAAGTTACCTTGCGCCTTCCTGGACAGAGTCGGAGCACTGGTAGCACGTCTACAACTGCATCCTCAGCCACCACTCTGCCTATGAGCATTATTCGGGGTGGATCAACAGGTCGCATGGCCTCTAAGCCTTGCCTAGCCTGGGCCTTTTTTCACATCGAAAAAGATCGCCCAACTCATGTGATATGTAACATTTGTCATGATTCTGTTAGTAGAGGTCAAAACCTCAGCAGTTTGACAACTTCTTCCATGAATCGTCACATGAATAAATATCATAAGTCCCGGTGGGAAGCTCACCGTGCTGCAATGCCGGCTAGCGGAGCGAACCATCCACCGCCCGCCCCTTCCAGTGCATCCGCGCGCTCTTCATCTTCTAGGACTGTGGGGACAGCTGTCACACCTGTTTTTCCACGCAAAACTTCCATCACTGTAACCGCAACAGGCAGTTTGCTTGTAAGGTCGTCAGTTGGTTTGGAAGGGGAAACAAGTGAGTGTGTACAGCTCTCTCAGACATCGATAGCACCAACGTTGGATGAAGGCAACATCATGTCTCCGCCTGCACTTTCCTCACAAACCTGCATTTTTCCAGGGACACCCTACTCAACACCGTCTACACACAGCAGCCAGATCTCTGTCCCTCAGATGTGGTCAAATAAAAGGCCACTTCCTCCGACCCATGACAAAGCTAAGAGGTTGACTCTATCCCTCTGTAAGCTGTTGGCTACCGAAATGCTGCCTTTCCGCCTAGTGGACACACAGGATTTTAGAGACCTTATGTCTGTCGCTGTGCCCCAGTACCAGATGCCTAGTCGCCACTACTTCTCTAAGAAAGGTGTGCCCGCGCTACACCAGCATGTCGCACACAACATCACCGCTTCCTTGAGAAACTCTGTGTGTGAACGGGTGCATTTCACCACCGATACTTGGACCAGTAAGCATGGACAGGGACGTTACATGTCGCTGACTGGGCACTGGGTAACTATGGTGATAGATGGTGAAGGGTCTGCTGCACAAGTCTTGCCGTCCCCACGACTTGTGTGTCAATCCTCTGTCTGTCCAAGTTCCGCCACAGCTTCTGCATCCTCCACCTCATCTGGGTCCTCCACCTCCGCCCCAAGCCTGCCTGGTCAGGCCACCAGCGTTCTCACTGCGCAGAAGGAATCACGCACGCCTCATTACTATGCTGGCAGCCGAGCGCAACGGCATCAGGCGGTCTTTAGCTTGACATGTCTTGGTAATAAGAGTCACACAGCTGAGGAGTTGTGGTCAGCTCTGCGGTCCGAGTTTAATAAATGGTTGTCTCCACTCAACCTGCAGCCTGGTAAGGCCGTGTGCGACAATGCTGCAAACCTGGGTGCGGCCCTTCGCCTGGGCAAGGTGACACACGTACCTTGTATGGCTCACGTGTTGAACCTTGTCGTGCAGCAATTTTTAACACACTATCCCGGCCTAGATGGCCTTCTGAACAGGGCACGAAAACTGTCTGCTCACTTCCGGCGTTCAAGCGCCGCAGCTGAGCGACTTGCATCGCTACAGAAGTCTTTCGGCCTGCCGGTTCATCGCCTCAAATGCGATGTGGCGACACGCTGGAATTCAACTCTCCACATGTTACAGCGACTGTGGCAGCACCGCAGAGCCCTGGTGCAATACGTCATGACGTATAGCCTGGGCCAACGAGATGCAGAGGTGGGGCAGATCACCCTGATGGAGTGGTCTCAGATCAAGGACCTATGCACCCTTCTGCACAGTTTCGACATGGCGACGAATATGTTTAGCTCTGACAATGCCATTATCAGCATGACGATTCCAGTCATTTACATGCTGGAGCACACGCTAAACACTATTCGGAGTCAGGGGGTGGGACAACATGAAGGGGAGGAACTACAGGAGGATTCATATGTGCAAGGGACAACAACATCACCAAGGTCCAGACGTTCATCATCACCAACGCAGCAGGCATGGGACCATGGGGAACAGGGATCGACAAGGGCGCATAGTAGCAGGCGAAATGTTGAGCAAGGTGCAGGAGAACATGAAGAAATGGAGGACGAACTGTCCATGGACATGGAAGACTCAGCGGATGAGGGAGACCTTGGTCAAATTTCAGTTGAAAGAGGTTGGGGGGAGATGTCAGAGGAAGAAAGAACGGGTAGCACCTCTATGCCACAAACACAGCGTGGACTTGGTCCGCATTGCTGCGAAAGACACATGAGTGCCTTTTTGTTGCACTACCTCCAACATGACAGTCGTATTGTCAAAATTAGAAGTGATGATGACTACTGGATTGCCACACTATTAGATCCCCGGTACAAGTCCAAATTTTGTGACATAATTCCAGCCATAGAAAGGGACGCACGTATGCAGGAGTATCAGCAGAAGCTGTTACTCGATCTTAGCTCGGCTTTTCCACCAAACAACCGTGCAGGTGCAGGGAGGGAATCTCCCAGTTGTAACTTGACAAACATGGGACGGTCTCGTCATCTTCACCAGTCTACCCATACCAGTAGGACCGTATCTGGTGCCGGTAACAGCAATTTTATGGAATCTTTTCATAATTTTTTTAGACCCTCTTTTGCAAGGCCACCAGAGACAACAAGTCTGACACATACTCAACGGCTGGAGAGGATGATACAGGAGTATCTCCAAATGAACATCGATGCCATGACTGTGCAACTGGAGCCTTGCTCCTTTTGGGCTTCAAACATAGAAAAATGGCCAGAGCTCTCCAGTTACGCCTTGGAGATTTTGTCGTGTCCAGCTGCCAGCGTTGTCTCTGAACGTGTCTTCAGTGCTGCTGGGTGTGTGCTGACAGATAAGCGCACGCGTCTGTCCAGTGACAATGTGGACAGACTGACGTTCATCAAAATGAACAAGTCATGGATCCAGAAGGAATTTACTACCCCTGTGTCATCCTGGGGAGAGTAAATGCTTGTGGATTTGGAATGTGCTTGATGCAAATCAAAACATCCTGTTTGCAACTAGGGCCCAAGTGCTGCCACTGATGGGGTGGGTGTCTGTGTGGCCCAATTTTTGGAAAAAAGGGAGACTCCGCTTGGAGTAACCCTTGCTTACATTGTTTTTAAAAGAAGCCAAGATGAACAAGTCATGGGTCAGCAAAGACTTTGCTACCTACCCCGGTGTCATCCTGGGGACGGTTAATTATGGGGTATTTTTGAATGTGATTGATGCAAATCAAAACATCCTGTTTGCAACTAGGGCCCAAGTGCTGCCACTGATGGGGTGGGTGTCTGTGTGGCCCAATTTTTGGAAAAAAAGGGAGACTCCGCTTGGAGTAACCCTTGCTTGATGTGTTTTTAAAAGAAGCCAAGATGAACAGAGCTGGGATAAGGAAAGACTTTGCTACCTACCCCGGTGTCATCCTGGGGACGGATAAGAATGGCGTATTTTTGAATGTGCTTGATGCAAATCAAAACATCCTGTTTGCAACTAGGGCCCAAGTGCTGCCACTGATGGGGTGGGTGTCTGTGTGGCCCAATTTTTGGAAAAAAAGGGAGACTCCGCTTGGAGTAACCCTTGCTTGATGTGTTTTTAAAAGAAGCCAAGATGAACAGAGATGGGATCAGCAAAGACTTTGCTACCTACCCCGGTGTCATCCTGGGGACGGATAAGAATGGCGTATTTTTGAATGTGCTTGATGCAAATCAAAACATCCTGTTTGCAACTAGGGCCCAAGTGCTGCCACTGATGGGGTGGGTGTCTGTGTGGCCCAATTTTTGGAAAAAAAGGGAGACTCCGCTTGGAGTAACCCTTGCTTGATGTGTTTTTAAAAGAAGCCAAGATGAACAGAGCTGGGATCAGGAAAGACTTTGCTACCTACCCCGGTGTCATCCTGGGGACGGATAAGAATGGCGTATTTTTGAATGTGCTTGATGCAAATCAAAACATCCTGTTTGCAACTAGGGCCCAAGTGCTGCCACTGATGGGGTGGGTGTCTGTGTGGCCCAATTTTTGGAAAAAAAGGGAGACTCCGCTTGGAGTAACCCTTGCTTGATGTGTTTTTAAAAGAAGCCAAGATGAACAGAGCTGGGATCAGCAAAGACTTTGCTACCTACCCCGGTGTCATCCTGGGGACGGATAAGAATGGCGTATTTTTGAATGTGCTTGATGCAAATCAAAACATCCTGTTTGCAACTAGGGCCCAAGTGCTGCCACTGATGGGGTGGGTGTCTGTGTGGCCCAATTTTTGGAAAAAAAGGGAGACTCCGCTTGGAGTAACCCTTGCTTGATGTGTTTTTAAAAGAAGCCAAGATGAACAGAGCTGGGATCAGCAAAGACTTTGCTACCTACCCCGGTGTCATCCTGGGGACGGATAAGAATGGCGTATTTTTGAATGTGCTTGATGCAAATCAAAACATCCTGTTTGCAACTAGGGCCCAAGTGCTGCCACTGATGGGGTAGGTGTCTGTGTGGCCCAATTTTTGGAAAAAAGGGAGACTCCGCTTGGAGTAACCCTTGCTTACATTGTTTTTAAAAGAAGCCAAGATGAACAAGTCATGGGTCAGCAAAGACTTTGCTACCTACCCCGGTGTCATCCTGGGGACGGATAAGAATGGCGTATTTTTGAATGTGCTTGATGCAAATCAAAACATCCTGTTTGCAACTAGGGCCCAAGTGCTGCCACTGATGGGGTGGGTGTCTGTGTGGCCCAATTTTTGGAAAAAAGGGAGACTCCGCTTGGAGTAACCCTTGCTTACATTGTTTTTAAAAGAAGCCAAGATGAACAAGTCATGGGTCAGCAAAGACTTTGCTACCTACCCCGGTGTCATCCTGGGGACGGTTAATTATGGGGTATTTTTGAATGTGATTGATGCAAATCAAAACATCCTGTTTGCAACTAGGGCCCAAGTGCTGCCACTGATGGGGTGGGTGTCTGTGTGGCCCAATTTTTGGAAAAAAAGGGAGACTCCGCTTGGAGTAACCCTTGCTTGATGTGTTTTTAAAAGAAGCCAAGATGAACAGAGCTGGGATCAGGAAAGACTTTGCTACCTACCCCGGTGTCATCCTGGGGACGGATAAGAATGGCGTATTTTTGAATGTGCTTGATGCAAATCAAAACATCCTGTTTGCAACTAGGGCCCAAGTGCTGCCACTGATGGGGTGGGTGTCTGTGTGGCCCAATTTTTGGAAAAAAAGGGAGACTCCGCTTGGAGTAACCCTTGCTTGATGTGTTTTTAAAAGAAGCCAAGATGAACAGAGCTGGGATCAGCAAAGACTTTGCTACCTACCCCGGTGTCATCCTGGGGACGGATAAGAATGGCGTATTTTTGAATGTGCTTGATGCAAATCAAAACATCCTGTTTGCAACTAGGGCCCAAGTGCTGCCACTGATGGGGTGGGTGTCTGTGTGGCCCAATTTTTGAAAAAAAAGGGAGACTCCGCTTGGAGTAACCCTTGCTTGATGTGTTTTTAAAAGAAGCCAAGATGAACAGAGCTGGGATCAGGAAAGACTTTGCTACCTACCCCGGTGTCATCCTGGGGACGGATAAGAATGGCGTATTTTTGAATGTGCTTGATGCAAATCAAAACATCCTGTTTGCAACTAGGGCCCAAGTGCTGCCACTGATGGGGTGGGTGTCTGTGTGGCCCAATTTTTGGAAAAAAAGGGAGACTCCGCTTGGAGTAACCCTTGCTTGATGTGTTTTTAAAAGAAGCCAAGATGAACAGAGCTGGGATCAGCAAAGACTTTGCTACCTACCCCGGTGTCATCCTGGGGACGGATAAGAATGGCGTATTTTTGAATGTGCTTGATGCAAATCAAAACATCCTGTTTGCAACTAGGGCCCAAGTGCTGCCACTGATGGGGTGGGTGTCTGTGTGGCCCAATTTTTGGAAAAAAAGGGAGACTCCGCTTGGAGTAACCCTTGCTTGATGTGTTTTTAAAAGAAGCCAAGATGAACAGAGCTGGGATCAGGAAAGACTTTGCTACCTACCCCGGTGTCATCCTGGGGACGGATAAGAATGGCGTATTTTTGAATGTGCTTGATGCAAATCAAAACATCCTGTTTGCAACTAGGGCCCAAGTGCTGCCACTGATGGGGTGGGTGTCTGTGTGGCCCAATTTTTGGAAAAAAAGGGAGACTCCGCTTGGAGTAACCCTTGCTTGATGTGTTTTTAAAAGAAGCCAAGATGAACAGAGCTGGGATCAGCAAAGACTTTGCTACCTACCCCGGTGTCATCCTGGGGACGGATAAGAATGGCGTATTTTTGAATGTGCTTGATGCAAATCAAAACATCCTGTTTGCAACTAGGGCCCAAGTGCTGCCACTGATGGGGTGGGTGTCTGTGTGGCCCAATTTTTGGAAAAAAAGGGAGACTCCGCTTGGAGTAACCCTTGCTTGATGTGTTTTTAAAAGAAGCCAAGATGAACAGAGCTGGGATCAGGAAAGACTTTGCTACCTACCCCGGTGTCATCCTGGGGACGGATAAGAATGGCGTATTTTTGAATGTGCTTGATGCAAATCAAAACATCCTGTTTGCAACTAGGGCCCAAGTGCTGCCACTGATGGGGTGGGTGTCTGTGTGGCCCAATTTTTGGAAAAAAAGGGAGACTCCGCTTGGAGTAACCCTTGCTTGATGTGTTTTTAAAAGAAGCCAAGATGAACAGAGCTGGGATCAGGAAAGACTTTGCTACCTACCCCGGTGTCATCCTGGGGACGGATAAGAATGGCGTATTTTTGAATGTGCTTGATGCAAATCAAAACATCCTGTTTGCAACTAGGGCCCAAGTGCTGCCACTGATGGGGTGGGTGTCTGTGTGGCCCAATTTTTGGAAAAAAGGGAGACTCCGCTTGGAGTAACCCTTGCTTACATTGTTTTTAAAAGAAGCCAAGATGAACAAGTCATGGGTCAGCAAAGACTTTGCTACCTACCCCGGTGTCATCCTGGGGATGGATAAGAATGGCGTATTTTTGAATGTGCTTGATGCAAATGTAGCTGTGAAGTGTACAACTGGGGCACAACTGCTGCCACTGAAGGGGTGGGTGTGTGTGTGGCCCAATTTTTGGAAAAAATGGAGACTCCGCTTGGAGTCACCTTGCGGTGTTTTACATGATTTTAGAAGGGCGTGCCATGCCTATATCTGTGTGTCCTCCTCTTTTTCCTTGTCCAGCTGTTTTGTTTTCGCATGAGTATATGTCCTTGTCACTTTCCAATGTGTTTGAGTTGTTTGTCACCTTTAGGACACCTTTGAGGGTGTTTTCTAGGTGTTTTTCTGTGTTTGTGATTGCCTGCCATTGTTTCCTATGCAGTTCGAGTTCGGTTCGTCGAACGTTCGACGAACCGAACTCGAACGGGAGGTCCGTTCGGCGAACCAACCTCGAGCCGAACCTCGACCGGTTCGCTCATCTCTAGTCAGCACATGATTGTAAGTATGCAGAACATATATTAGCAGTCACATGAAGGACTACTCAGAACACTTAAGCAGTGTATACAAGGGAGCGCCATACTTAATTTGCTGTCCCAGGTGCAGGAAAATCTAAACTTACCTCTGTTTCATGGATATCGGCCTATATTTCTCAGCTTTGAGGACACAAGAAATGGGCATCATTGAGGACTAGAGTTAAGCGCGGTTCGCGGTTCGTGGTTCTCCAGTTCGCGGTTCGAGTGATTTTGGGGGCTGTTCTAGATCGAACTAGAATTCAAACTTTTTGCTAAAGCTCGATAGTTCTAGTTACGTTCGAGAACGGTTCTAGCAGCAAAAAGCCAAGCTAATTACTAGCTAGCTTTCTGTTGTAATAGTGTAAGTCACTCTGTGACTCACACTATTATGAAATTTCAGTGTATAGTGTGCGGGAACAGCGCATTCAGATTACTGCTGCTGGGATAATGGCGATTGCAATTTTTTTTTCCTTGTCTTCCTTCCCTAAGCACGCGCGTGTAGTGGGGCGGGCCAGCATGTCAGCCAATCCCAGACACACACACAGCTAAGTGGACTTTTAGCCAGAGAAGCAACGGCATGTGTGATAGGATGTCCATGTCACATGTCCCTGCATTATAAATACGGGCATCTGCCCGTCTAGACGCCTTTATCTGCCTTCTGCATCTGGGTGTTAGTCACCGCTGGCGTAGCTCCTGTCTCCGATACTGCTGTGTACGCTCTATACACAGTGCTATACAGAATAGGGATAGCAGTTTCAGCTCTTGTAAGGGCTAATTACAGCAGGCTCATAGCCGCAGGCGACAGTCAGGTCCGTGAAAACAGATTTTAACAGCTACACAAGACAACAGCGTCTGTGTAGCTAAGGTCAGGGACTTCCTCGTTGCATTTCCCCATTAAGAGGGATATAAAGTCAGGCTTACTTTCCTCTACCCAGACCCACAACCCTGCCACTGTACCCTCCTGTCCTTTGGACACTCAAGCTCATTGTTACTAAGCCATTATACTAGCAAACACTGAGTAAACTTAGTGGCATCCTAAAAGTGGCTGTTGGACTTCCATTAGTGTCCCACTAGTGCAAATCTATTTGCAGCACCCCTGCATTGCACACTCAAACTCATTGTTACTAAGCCATTATACTAGCAAACACTGAGTAAACTTAATGGCATCCAAAAAGTGGCTGTTGTACTCCATTTGTGCCCCACTGGTGCCAAGCTATTTCTAGCACCTCTGCATTACACCCTCCTGCTCTGTTTTTAATAAGCTATAATAATAGCAAAAAATGCTGCAAGTTAGTGGCATAAAAAAGTGGCTGTTGTACTCCATTTGTGCCCCAATGGTGCCAAGCTATTTCTAGCACCTCTGCATGACACCCTCCTGCTCTGTTTTTAATAAGCTATAATAATAGCAAAAAATGCTGCAAGTTAGTGGCATAAAAAAGTGGCTGTTGTACTCCATTTGTACCCTAGTGGTGCCAAGCTATTTCTAGCACCTGTGCATTACACCCTCCTGCTCTGTTTTTAATAAGCTATAATAATAGCAAAAATGCTGCAAGTTAGTGGCATAAAAAAGTGGCTGTTGTACTCCATTTGTGCCCCAATGGTGCCAAGCTATTTCTAGCACCTCTGCATTACACCCTCCTGCACATTTTGCAATGATATTTTTTATAGCAAACTCAGGGAATTCCTTGCTGCATTTCATCATTAGGAGGGATAGAAAGTGAGGCTTCCTTTACTGTCCTAGTACACACAGAACACGGCCACTGTACCCAGCTGCCCACTTTTGCCACGCTATTTAATTTGTCCAAAGAGCTGACACTTTTTCTGCCATCCTAAAATTGTCTGGGATACTAAGTTAGTGTTCCTTTGTTGCCAAGCAAGGTACAACATATGTGCATTCTACAGTCCTTTCCATTTCTGGAACGCAATTATTAACTGCAGGTAGTCCAGCCAATCTGTTACGAAGGTGCAGGCGTGGATATAATGTTGCCTTCATCCAATGGTGGTTCTCTCGATGTCTGACAGCTCAACAATACCATCTGTTTCCACTTACAAAACAAGTGACGACCTGCCAATCACACTCCCGCTTACGAGTAAAGGGGTGGAAGTTCATCATGAAAAAGCATGTGTGACTGCTGTCCCCACAGTCACAGAAGATGAAGAGCACGCAGATGCACTTGATGGGGCAGGCGGTGGTTGCACAGCCCCGATAGCCCGCATTGTAACACAGTGAAATTCCCTTTGCGACTTATGCTTCATTTTAAGTCTTGTGTTTGGTGGGATCCCCAGTATGCAGCAAAACAACGCAACATGAAAAGCAGTGTTTGCAGTTGGGTTTATAAATGATTCTTTCACTTTCCCAAAACAAACAATAAGAACCATGCATTAAATTGAAATAATAGAACAATCTATTCAGTTGCCTACTGCTTGCTAAGCCCTCTGCGTAGCAGCAGTAATTGTGTGTTTGTGTGTGTTTGTGTGTGTGTGCGAAGACAACTTACTAGTGGCGCATCACAAGAGCTTCCCAGTTATCTACCTAAACATAGACAAAACACATCACCCACCCTGAATACCCTTGTTAGCTGAAGCCTCACAGATAAGGCAGATGATAACAGTGTGAATGCAAACCACACAGCTGTGCAACACAGTCATGTAAATCTTGAAAAGCAACATTCAATGCAAACATGTGTCGCTGTCCCTCTATGATTTAAACTGTAAGTGACAATTTGACAGTGCAGAGGCAGCAAGTGTAATTGTCTATATAGACGTCCTACCCAGAACAGATATGTGTTTTCATAATAAAACAAAGTGTTGCGTGCACGCATTACTGTCTGGGCACAGCCTACCGTACCCGGGTAATGTGATGTCAAGTTGCCATAAATACAGACTTTATGCTCCTATCATGGTTAACAGTATAGACAGCACCGGAAGAATATTGCTCTGTGGCACAGGATGCTGCTCACTGGCATTACGGTACTCCTCTCCAAACGCCAAAATGACTCCCCTCACAATTGAACGAAGTGTTTCCGCGGTTGCTCCTTCCTGTGTGCCGATTTACCCCAGCCGCAGCCTAACTCCAGTGTTTCGCCAACTGAGTATGCTCTGCCTGACTGTGTCATTCCTGAGGGAAAGTCTTCATTTTCGGCTACAGCACATGCTCGTTTAAACTGTGCCTGAGTCATTCTGTGACCTGCGGCTCAACACACTTACACAGGGCCCTGGGGCTTGACTCACTCTCGGGAGGCTACTAAAACTAACTGCACCCAACATCAGCCCCAGGTGTCCCCTTACACTGCAGTGGCGGTCCCCACTGACCGCAATACCGAGAGTGATGTCACGAAAATACATATAAAGAAGCAACCTAAGTGTGACCAGACTCTTCCTCCACGTGGAGTCCCTGAAGGTAATGCACCAACACAACACCTGTGGGGCTTCACACTGACTGAGAAAAGCCTCTTTGCACAGGTACTTGCACTCCGTGCCGGGTCTAATTCCTGTGTTGTGCCTAGACAGCATGCTCAAGCGGATAGTCTTTTTTTCAGAAACTGTATTTCATGCTACTGAGCATGCTCAGGCACTTACTGCATCAGAGGCTAGGTCGAGTAATGAACTCTTTGGCCCTGCCCCTGATGTGGGGGTCCCATATAGACCACAGGGCATCAGGTGTCCTGACAATTTGGCCAGGCCGCTCCCAACAGGCTTGCAGAGGGCCGCCCCTATGACTTGCCACCTCATTGTTGTTGGTCAGACGATGACTGTTGAGGTGTTTTGGTTGTGGCAGCCATGAGGTCATCATTCAAGTGGCGGTTAAAATAGGATACTAGTTATGCCACTCATGACGTGTCACTCTGCTTTTGTCTCCAGGAGGTGCATTGTGATCCACCCTGGTTTCGGGCGGACCCAGGTTATAAAAGGGGCTGGAGCCAAGAAGAAGGTGCCCAGTCTGCTATTATGCTCCGAAAAAGCACACCTCCATGTGTTGAACCCATTGCGGCTTTAGTCCAGAGGTAGGCAGGGACATGTCATCGATGCAGGCTGCCACCACAGTTGGTAACGCAGAACGTTTAAGAACAGCTCCTGTCCTACCAGTCCTGCTAGTGCAGCCCAGTGGCATAAACAGGCCTGCTGCTGCTGATGCACCTGCTGTCCACAGGTGTGTCCCCTGCGCACATGGACAGCGTAACCAATGGCCCCTGTGTTGTTAACAGGGAGTTCTGGGGCTGGGTGGTCGTGTGGACCCTGTCACGCTAACAGGGCTCCCAGTCTCCAGATCCGAGTGGCGTCTAACTCGGTTTAGGCTACTATTTGTTTGAGAGTCAACCTGCTCTGTATCCTCCATCTAACCTTCCAGTTGCCAACCTCTCCTTTTCCATCTGTGAGCATGGTGGACACCGAATGGCGATTGGGATATCTACCTTTCTCTTTCTTTTCTTCTTAATATTTTTTATATAGCGGTAACAGAGTATATACCACCTTATCCAAATCTGCCAGTCCCACCATACCAGATTTTGTTTCTTCAGCAAATGTTAATGTTGCTTAACCACCAAACCCACGGACACAAACTTTTTTACCCTTTCCAACACACCTGTTCCCCATTCCACCAGCATCTGTCCTTTTTCAACTCAGTTTGTATATGACCAAAAATGCAACTCTGCAGAGACACCGTACTCAATGCCATCTCAGCACAGCAGCCAGCCCTTGGTCCCTCAGATGTGGACAAGTAAGACCATTTCCTCCTATCGATAAAAAAGCGTTGAGATTCACTCTGTCCACCACTGGTGTTTAGTGGAAAAGCAGATGTAAGATTGCGTAACACCTTCTGCTGATACTCCTGCATACGTGCGTCCCTTTCAATGGCAGGAGTTATTTCGCAAAAGTTTGTGTTGTACCAGGGATCTAAAAGTGTGGCAACCCAGTAGTCAGCATGACTTGTAATTCGTACAATCCGAGGGTCATGTTGTAGGTAGTGCAGCAAGAAGGCGCTCATGTGTCTTGAGAATCCAGGAGGACCAAGTCCTTGGTGTGTTGGTGGCGGAGAGGTGAGAATCGTGCCTCCTTCCTCTGTCCTCTCCCCACAACCTCGCACAACCAAAATGTGAGCAAGCTCTCACTAATCTGCTGAGTCTTCCATGCCCATCGCCAGTTCGTCCTCCATTTCTTCCTGGGCTCCTGCACCTTCCTCAACTGTTTTGCTGATACTATGCTCCCTTGATAATCCCTCTCCCCCACCGTACCTTGACGCCGCCAAGGTGCCGCTGTCCGTCTGGACCTTGTAGATCTTGTTTTCCCTTCCGCATATGACTCCTTCAGTTCTTCCTCCCTTCCTCTTGGACCAACACCTGACTCCGAATAATACTTACAGTGTGCTCCATCATGTAGATGACCAAAATTGTCACGCTGCGAATGTCATCGCCAGTGTTAAACATCTTTGTCGACATTTGTAAACTGTGTAGAACGGTGCATATGTCCTTGATCTGACACCACTCCAGCAGCGTGATCTGCACCACTCCTGGATCAAGTTAGCCCAGGGTATACGTCATAACGTATTTCAGCTGGGCTCTGCGGTGCTGCCACAGACGCTGTAACATGTGCAGATTAAAATTCCTGCGTGTCGGAACATCGCATTTCTGATGTTTAACCGCCAGACCTTAAGACTTCAGGAGCGATGAAAGTTGTTGAGCTGCTGGGTGCGAACAATGGAAGTGAGCACATAGTGAGCGTGTCCACTGTATAAGGCCATGTAGGCCGGGATGTTGTTTTAAAAATTGCTGGAGAATCAGATTAAACACGTGAGCCATACAAGTCACGTGTGTCACATTGGCCTGACGAAGGCACGCTGCCATGTTTGCATCATTTCCACACACGGCTGTTAAGTCATCACCGTAGTCCGCTACGTCAATTTGTACTCCTGTCGCAAGGTGACAACGTGTTCCTTTTGTGCATAGTGCTGATGATGGGAGAGGAGTCGACGCCAGCGGCGCAGGTGGATGCAGGTTATGCTCACCCACTGGGATGCGTTACCTTGACATATGCAGAACCAATGGCTGAATGCAGGTGGTGGGTATCTCACAGATGAAGTACCATCATTCAGCTACAACCAATGGGAAGACACAACACCCTTTTTTAGGCCCCTCCTGTCTGAAGACCACTGCCAGACATAGCTATGAACCTCTGGTTACTGTTACCCCCAGTTTAGTTTTTTGAGTTTGTGTGCTTGTTACCTGACTACTTTTCCTGCTTGCTGTTTAGGTACCTCGTTTGCCGATCCGCATTTCACCTCTGCTTGTTTTCTGATTAAGTCCTGTCCCTCCCATTCTGTTCCTCTTCCTCAATTAATGTTTTGACCCTGCATGACTACTATTCTCTGGAACTGCAGCCTTCCACAGGTATTGATCAACTTGGGCCCTGTGTCATTCAACATCACTGTATTGGGATTAAAGGGTTTCAGGGTTCTGGGGGTCCAGCTTGGTGAGTGGGTTCCCTCTAGCCTATCCTTTACAGCCCGTCTGAGTGTGTTGATCCATGCAGGTGTTACATCATGCCCTTGACAGAAGGACATGTAGGCCGGGATAGTGTTTTAAAAATTTCTGGAGATTCGGATTCAACACGTGAGCCATACAAGGCACGTGTGTCACATTGCCCTGAAGATGGGCCGCAGACTGTTAAGCATCATTGTCGCACCCGGCATTCCTTGGCTGCTGGTTGAGTGGAGACAACCATTAATGAAACTCAGTCTCACTCTACAGAGCTAACCGTCCACAACTCCTCAGCGGTGTCTCACATTTCCCCTACATTTCAAAGTAAACATTTGACCGCCTGATGGCCTTGAGCTCTGCTGCCAGCATAGTAAGGAGGTGTGTGGGATTCCTTGGGCACAGTTACAAGGAAGGGTGGCCTGACCACACAGGGTTTGGGCTGAGGTGCAGGAACAACACGAGGTTGATGAGGCAAAAGCAGGGGAGGAACTTGTGCATACAGAGGAAGGTTTGAAACACACAACTCGTGGGGACGGAAAGACTTGTACAGCAGACACTTCTCCATCTATCACAATAGTTACCCAGTGCCCAGTCAGCGACATGTAACGCCCCTGTCCATGCTTACTGTTCCAAGTATCTGTGGTGAAATGAACCCTGTCATACACAGAGTTTCTCAAGGAAGTGGTGATGTTGTGTGCGACCTGCTGTGTTAGCACGGGCACCCCTTTCTTGGAGAAGGAGTGGCAAATGGCCATCGGCTCTTGGGGCACTGCAATGGGCATAAGGTCTCGAAAATCCTCGGTGACAAAAGGGTGTAAAGGCAGCCTTTCTGTAGCCAACAAGTTTGAGATGCTGAAACTAAACCTCTTAGGCATGTCATGCACTTCAAAAATCATGTAAGAAACAGCGAGGGGACTCCAACCACAGTCTCCCTCGTTGTCACTAATTGGGCCACACACACCCCACTTGACTGGCATCAGTTGATACCCTTTTTCAAAATGAAAAAGATGCTTTGCATGAAGCAGTCTCAAAAATACGCGTGCCTTTCGCCTCCAATGGATGACCCAGGGGAAGAAAAGTCCTCTGAGAGCCATGACTTGTTCATTTTTGTTCTTTTAGAAAACCAGCGAGGGGACTCCAACCACAGTCTCTCTCGTAATTGTGTAATTGTGTTGCGGGCGGAGGAGGGGACGCGGCGCTCTCCCACTGCTCGGGTCCGGCCGCTGCTGCTGCAGCTGCTGCTCGGTGGTGGGCCGGATCCCGGGGACTCGAGCGGCGTTCCTCGCCCCTGAGTGAAAAGGAGAGTTTGATTGTGGGGATTAGATATTGTCCGTGACGCCACCCACGGTTGTGGTGAGATTGGTGACACCACCGCTGCTCTGGACGGGGATCCCGGGAGCGATGACAGGGAGCAGCTTGGATGTTAGTCCTCCCCTCCGTGGGTAGGGGGATTGGTTGTCCCGGGGCCCAGTGATGGGGTAGGGATGGATTGCAGGCGGATTACGGGGCCTGGCCAGGTGCAGGGTCACGGGGGCAGCGCTGTGCCGCATGGCACGGTGGTACTCACTCAGCCAATGATGCACACAAAGTCTCCGGTAAAACAAACGGCGGGATGGACGGGTCCCACAGACGGCTGCGGTGTTTCTTCTCCCGGCAGGTTGATGGTGACTGCCTTACCCTGCACCTGTGTAGTGTGTACAGTTCCGATGGGTTCCCACCGGTAACCCGCTCCCCAGCTTGAAGGATGCTGAAGGAGCCCCTTTTGCCCGCAGGCTCTGGCCCTGGGAACTTTAGCCTTGGCGGTGACTGTGTTTCCCTCTCTCGGTTGGACTGTTGCCTTCTGTCGGGACTTGGCTGCTGGGAAACCCAGGAGATTCCCTTCGCTAACGGATTTGACAAATTCACAGCGACTCCTAGCCTTGTCGGGGTCCGTAAGCCCCTGCCGGATGGTGCTGGCTTCTCTTTGCGTACCGGTCCGGTACCGCCGGGCCACCACCCGTCCACGGTCCTTACGGCTAGCTCCAATAGGCCACTCCTGCAGACGGTCACCACCATCTGCCAACCTTGCTGTTCTGTCCGGGCCACACACCCGGACCACTTTCTGTTTGCTCCTCTTCCACTTCACTCTCCAACTCCAACTCTAACTCCAACTCACTGCTTTTCCCGCCTCCAGGACTGTGAACTCCTCAGTGGGCGGGACCAACCGCCTGGCCCACCCCCTGGTGTGGACATCAGCCCCTGGAGGAAGGCAACAAGGGTTTTTGTCTGACTTTGGTGTGCCTGACCGGGAGTGTGGGGTGTGTTGGTGTAGTACCTGTGACGACCTGGCTTGTCCAGGGTGCCACAATTGGGCCACACACACCCAACTTGACTGGCATCAGTTGATGCCCCTTTTCAAAGTGAAACAGATGCTTTGCATGAAGCACTCTCAAAAATACGCGTACCTTTCGCCTCCCCTGGCTGACCCAGGGGAAGAAAAGTCCTCTGAGAGCCATGACTTGTTCATCTTGGTTCTTTTAGAAACACAGCGAGGGGACTCCAACCACAGTCTACTTCGTTACCACTAATTGGGCCACACACACCCCACTTGACTGGCATCAGTTGATGCCCATTTTCAAAATGAAAAAGATGCTTTGCATGAAGCCCTCTCAAAAATACGTGTGCCTTTCGCCTCCCCTGGATGACCCAGGAGAAGAAAAGTCCTCTGAGAGACATTACTTCTTCATTTTGGTTCTTTTAGAAACACAGCGAGGGGACTCCAACCACAGTCTCCCTCGTTGCCACTAATTGGGCCACACACACCCCACTTGACTAGCATCAGTTGATGTCCCTTTTCAAAATGAAAAAGATGCTTTGCATTAAGCACTCTCAAAACTACGCATGCCTTTTGCCTCCCCTTGGTGACCCAGAGGAAGAAATGTCCTCTGAGAGCCATGACTTGCTCATCTTGGTTCTTTTAGAAACACAGTGAGGGGACTCCAACCACAGTCTCCCTCGTTGCCACTAATTGGGCCACACACACCCCACTTGACTGGCATCAGTTGATGCCCCTTTTCAAAATGAAACAGATGCTTTGCATAAAGCACTCTCAAAATTATGCATGCCTTTTGCCTCCCCTGGCTGACCCAGGGGAAGAAAAGTCCTCTGAGAGCCATGTCCACATTGTCAGTGGACAGACGCGTGTGCTTATCTGCCAGCAGACCCCCAGCAGCACTGAAGACAGGTTCCGAGAGAACGCTAGCTGCAGGACACGACAAGATCCTCAAGGCGTACGTGGCGAGCTCAGGCAATTTATCCAGATTGGAACCAGAAACATGGCAGGGCTCAAGTTGCACAGTAATGGCATCGATGTTTCCTTGCATATACTCATATATCAGTGTCTCCTCCTCTTTTTCCTTCTCCAGCTCTTTTGTTTTCGCATGAGAATATGTCCTTGTCACTTTCCCATGTGTTTGTGTTGTGTTTTTCACCTTTTGGACACATCTGAGGGTGTTTTCTAGGTGTTTTTATGTGTTTGTGATTGCCTGACATTGTTTTCTATGGGGTTCGAGTGGTGTGCCGAACCGAACTCGAACGGGACCTCCGTTCGGCGAACCGAACTCTAGCCGAACCACGGCCGGTTCACTCATCTCTATTGAGGACTGTAGCTGCAATGGTTGGCAAAGGAAACCTACAGCAACAGATGAAGGATACATCATAATAACTTCCATTGAAAATAAGATGTCCAGCAGTGCCCTCAACTCAGAACTAGCAGAAGACTGTAAGACTGTTTAGAGAAATCTGGCAAGAAGATTGTCTTCGTGGAAGAATTGTGGCTAAAATTCCAGAAATTTTGATATTGAAACAATGACAAGTGACTCAATTGTGAACAAAACATACGTAAGAAATTTGATGCAGAAACATGGCAGCTGCTGCTCTGGACCGGCCGGCAGTACAATAACAAATTTCTGCAACGGTGAACCATAATGGAATTTCCTTTGCAAGTTTGTGGCTGCATTTCAGTATATGTATTTTGATTTTTGGGCAAAAGTAATGGTGTCCTCAATGCTCAGAATATAGACATAAACTAATCCATCATGCAATGCCAGCAACCCCAAGCATACAGCCAAAGTCTTTTGGAACTATCTTCAGGATAAAAAAAGAACAAGGAGTCCTGGAATTGAACATCTAGCTCCCACAGAGACCTGATCTGAACATCATTGAGTCTGTCTGTAATCTTACAAAGAAGTAAAAGGATTTGTACAAATGGACATCCACAGAAGATCTGTGCTTAGTTTTCCATGATGTTTTGAAAAACCTTCCTGCAGAGTGCCTTCAAAAACTGTATGTAATTATACATATAAGAATTGATGTTTTGATGTAGTTTTAAAGACTAAGCCACCAAATTGTTTTCAATTTGATTTGTCCTTTAGTCATTCATTAACTTTGCATTTTAATTGATAAACATAATTGTGAGGCAAATCCCGGGATATGAAGATGAATTATGACTCCAGTCATAATCCCTCATCACTCCCTGGCAGTGCCCCCTCCCTTCTTGTTCTCAGTGTTCCACTTACACCTCCATGGCCATGTCCTGTGATATGGAGATGAGGTGGTGTGGGAACAATGGACACAGGATGACTCCCTGCCGTCACCCTGTAGTAGGAGCTGCTAGCTAGTTAGCAAGGCTATGGAAATAGCCAGACAGAACGACTCCAGTAAAAAATGGTTCATATCTCGCAAGCCATATTTCCGATAAATATGGCAACCATAAAACTGGTGTCTCCGCATGCGGACGATGCCGGCACACCCTTTTTATGGGAGCAGGACATTGGGAAATGCCCCAGGCGTGATATCAGCCAATGGGGAACTGGCAGGCAGGTCATGAGTCCCCTCGTTCTGTAGCTAAATTCATAACTGTCACAATGAGAGCATTGGCGTCCGCCTACGACGCTCCCAGGCCAAGTTATGGCCATATTCCATGTTGTGGATTTTGTCCATAACTCCAGCCAGGGGTGGAGCAGTGCTCCCTGTGAGGTCACTAAGGTAGGAGGGGACCTGGATTGCCCAGGTTGATAACCCTACTTCGGCCATTTTCCAGGGTTCTTTTTCGCTGGGGGCACGTGCAGGAAACATCTGTGGGAAGGATCCTAGAAACCTGGCCTACAGCGCCCCCCTGTGGCCAGACGCACAAGGTAACTGATTGAACTGTGTATGCCTGTTTGTAAACCATGCTTTATCTGTAACTGTACTCTGACATATGTATATTCTGTAGATTCCCTATTGTATATATTGTAGTTTCTAGTGTGCTTTAGGCTGATTAAATTATATAATTAATCTTGGGCTGTTCTGTTATCTCGATCTTGAATCCCACGTCTGTGTGTTCGGCTAATAGTTACCGTAAATCGGTTGGTGGCAGCGAATTGTGCCAAGGATTATTGTGGGGAGGCCAGTGAGATTCGGGGAGATTTTATATATTCCGCCCGCGGAGGTCGGGGGAATATATACCTTACTCTCACCGGGGACCCTTCAATAATCGGCATAAGTAGTATAGCGGCCTCCTTGCTTATGGTCGGGCAATTCCATAATTGGCCTGACTATAAGAGGGGCGCTAGAGAGCGCGTCACGTGCTCTGTCTGTCGGTCGGGAGGTATAAAGGAGGGGTGACCCCCACTTGTTACCCCCCGATTGTGACGTACTGGTAGCCAGCGCGGGGGATTTCTGAGTGACCCCCCCGGTGGTTTGTGACAATAATATTAACACTTTAGTATTTTTTATTAAAATCTTACATTGCAGAACTTTTCCACACCTGGCAAAACTATTGCTTAGTACTGTATATAATAAAATTTAATGTATACTTTAAAAGCTGTTTGATTTTAGTATATGATTAAAATCTATCATGGAGCAAGATGGATCCAGCAGGCTGACATGATTGAAAAATAGAAAACTATGAAATCAACACTAATTATTAAAATATATGTGAAACGGTTTTCTATGGTAGTCAATGACCCTGAAGTTTGTAATTTATAGAACCAAAGTTTGCTCTGCTAGATGAAAAAAAAAAAAAAGTTGTTATGTACTAAGGACAAAACTGGCAATCTTTGTTTGAGAAATATGTAACATCTGGCAGCGCTGAAATTCTAAATTTTGCACACGTGCTTCTGGAATTAAATACTACTCATTTGGAAATTTAGAATTTACGACACCAGGAATGGAAAACTGTCAAGGTCCAGGCTCACATGTTACAAAGCATTTTTGATAACCAACCATATAAAGTTTTAATGTAACCTCATCCACATTTTGTATTTCATTTTTTCATGATGCAAGCTGTATGGATACTGACTTTTATAGCATGGAGTTGTGCTTCAAACCTGTAACATGACTTTTTCTGCTTCAGAAACTCATATTTTGGAAATAGATTTTATCCAATGAGATCATTTGGGAACCTAAATCCACAATTTAAAATGTTGAACCAGCAAATAAATCCTTTATTTCTTCTGCTTCTAAATATATATTTACATTTTTAACAATAGCCAAATACATGCTGAAAACAGTCTTCTTTTTAGAACATACTTGATATGCCCACTTCTAAACTTAAGGTTTTTATGCATATTCTCTATTTTTCAGAATAAGAATATAGAGTTGCGATCGAAACTATGCAAACATCACTGAAAATTACATTTATGGTTTAATGGCCACTGCAGTCCCCTAAGCCTTTGATTAAATTTGAATAGAGCTTTTGCAGTACACAAACCTAAGTATATTAGTGAAATAGAAGTCATTGCTGCTAAGAACTGGTTAAGTATCCTGTGAAACAATGACAGAATCAAGTGTCGGGCTATGTATAACGTTTTTAAGAGGCCATAACAGTCAAAGTTTGCTCTACTAAGTACTTTTAGTTGCTTGTGACTAGGGATGAGAGAAACCAAATGGTAAAGTTTGGGGTTCATATTGGACATGGAGAAGATGCATGTATGCTGCTGTGAACAATATATATATAAAAAAATGATGTGGAGTCTCACCTATATTTAGTAATCAGCACAGGTAAAGCACACACCTGGGGGCTGTAGCCTTCAGCTGTCTGCTTTACCTTGTCTGGTTATTAAAAATTAAGTAGATCCCATGTCATTTTTTTTTAATTATTTACTTAAATAAATTTAAAATTGTGTTGGGTCCCACCTGTTTTTGACAAAAATTCAAAGTAAAGCAGATAGCTGGGGGTTGATATTATCAGGCTGGAAAGAACTATGGCTATTTGGCCCTTCACAGCCTTACAATAGCAGCCACCCCGGAGTGTTGCATACTTTAGATGCACCAATTATGGCACTTTTCCCGGCTCTTCCTGATTGCTCTAGTGCAATAACAATCGGGGTAATACTTTTGGGGTTAATGTCAGCTGTTAATAGACAGCTATCATAAAGCCTTGGGGTTAGTTAAGGATATGCATTAGGGCTGAGTGGATCCGCACTGTAAAAAGTCCGGATCTGTGCGATTTCAATGATATGTCTGTGCCGGACACTGGTGCGGGATTCCGGGTGCACGATCCGGATTCGGCAAATAAAGTAAAAATAAATAAAACAACAAATAAGCGTCAGTTTCATACTTAACGACACTCGGTGTCATGGCGGCACACTGCTTCCGGGTTGCGCTTTAACTTCCTGTACTGTGCAGGCAATCACACAGCTTTCCGTGTTTTCCCCGCCCACCAGCCGTCCTTTCATCTGTGATTTGTTGCAGGCTGACGCGTCCCCCAGCCTGTGACAGTCTCTGCTGCAGTCATCGCTTATCGCGGCTCAGTCATAGGCTACACTCAGAGCTGGCAGTCTTCTATATGGCTGCTCACTCTGAAATGTAGCAGTGCTGGATGTGTCGTCGTGGGTCGTCGTGTGGATTACGCCGGACCTGGAGGGCTGTGTTTGGGGGTTAATAAAGTGGTGAAGGAGGGCGCATTTTGAACTTTATTCCAAATAAAGGATTTTTCTCTGTGTCTTGTTTATTTACTGTTATTTACAGGTTTGCGTGATGCAGGCATCTGATAGACGCCTAAGCCATCACAAACCTAGGGTATAGTAGCAGCTGTGCGCTGTTATTAACACCTGCTATTACCCCAATTGTCACTGCATCACGGCATCGGTAAGAGCCGGTATCGCACTGGGATTATCACATCTAATAGATGCGACAATACCGGGCGGCTGCAGGCTGGAATACCAGCCCCCAGCTGGCATTATCTTGGCTGGGGATGAAGATTAGGGGGAACCGGACATCGGGTTTTTTTAATTATTTATTTAAATAATAGAAAAAAGCTGCATGTGGTTTCACCTGAGTCACACTCGCACGAGTCTGCCATGGCAGCACCCGGCAAAGCCTCGCACATGTGACTGGATACACAGCACAGATACAGCCCGACAGCTGGGGCTGCAGCCGCACGCTATATCTGTGCTGCAGATTGTTTATTTTTTTACCACCATGCTGACCGGCAGACACTTGCACTGCTTTCCCCACCCACCGGCCATCCTGGCGCCTGTGATTGGTTGCAATAAGCTGACATGCTGCTACTTAGGGTGGGGGCGCATCTAGCTGCAATCAATTACACACGCTGGTGGGCAGGGAAAACAATGAATATTGAATTGTCGGCTCCGGAAGGGAATTGCGTGACCCGGAAGGAGTGTGCTGCCATGACAGCGCCTCGGTGAGTATGCTGCACTTGTTCCTACCCGCCTATCACCTCCACAAACATTTTTGACCTCCAGATTCTGATTCCCATTGACTTATATGGGCACCGGATTCCGGAGCAGATTGGACTCTTTTTAAAATCTGGCAGTGATCCGCCGGTACCGGGTTTTGGGCCATTCGATCAGCTCTAATAAGCATCTTGACGAGACACCCACACTACTAACACAGTCAGTGTAGAGTTAAAACAAACACAAAAAAAATTGTTTATTTGAATAAAGACTCCCCTTTACTCCCTCGTTCACCAATTTATTTATTTTTTTAAGCAATCGAATGCATCTTCAGGCTATGCTATTGGGACATATTCTGGGTAGATCCTGGCACACATTGAATAGGAACTATATCACCCGGTCAGGATTTGAAATGGCATTAACTGCTCAGGTGGAAAAAAACAAACTGATTTGCAAGATGACCAAGGTTCAAGCTGTCCTCCTTCACATACTCTTGATCATTTTATTGGTAACCAGTAGTGCCTTGTCATTGTCATCAGCCCCATCCTCACCCTTACCTGGTGCTTTCCAAATACATCCTTTTATAAATCCATAGCAATTCTCTTTTTTTGTGGCCAAGAAATGTGTTTTCAATACACCATATACACTTATGCCTGCTTTACACGCTTCAATAAATCTTTCAATCCGTCGTCGGGGTCAAGTTGTAAGTGACGCACATCCGGCATCGTTCGTGACGTATTTGCGTGTGAAACCTACGTGCAATCAAGATTGAACGAAAATACGGTGATCGCATACACGTCGTTTATTCCTCATACATTGGACGTTTTGTTGTATGAACCTAGTGAATTGTAACGTGTGACATCCCTCATAAGATTTTGGTGTCTGATGCTATGTGCGCAGGTGTGCGCTCTGCACCGCAGCTTAAAAAAGGTCTGCTTCAGAGCGCAGCTGAAAAGCTGCGTTCTGAAGCGCCTCACAATGTCTGTCATTCACTAATCTCTGTCAGTCCGTCACTATCTCTGTCCCTCTCTCTCTGTCCATGTCAGTCTATCCCCCTCTCTCATACACTCACCGATCCCCGATCCCCGGCGCTGCACGGCATTCACACTGCTCCGGCGGCTTTTACTGTTTTGAAAAAGCCGGCCGCCCATTAAACAATCTCGTATTCCCTGCTTTCCCCGCCCACCGGCGCCTATGATTGGTTACAGTGAGACACGCCCCCACGCTGAGTGACAGGTGTCACACTGCACCCAATCACAGCAGCCGGTGGGCGTGTCTATACTGTGCAGTATTAGTATAGCAAGGATTTAAAATATAACTTTTAATAAATATGATAATAAAATCATGATAGATCAAAGTGCAATGTGAAGTATAATAAAAGGAAGGATCTCACCCAGTTCTTCTCCTGAGAGATTTACACCACTGTACAATCCAAGGCGGGCGGGCACCAGACCAGTGACGTAATGCAAGGGATGAATAATACAATTACATTACCCCTGTCGTGCCCCTGCGATAGCTTCCGCCCTTACAAGGGCAGCACCCAAGTCAGGATAACTACCCCAATATATACACAATACCCCTCCCAACGCGTTTCCCTCTCCGTGTGACCGGAGAGTTCTTCAGGGGAGAAATGAAAAGTAAAGCCTGCAGTGGCAGGTCAATACAACACACTACTCGCTTTCTGTCAGTGTGTTCACACACCACTTTCAGTATATGTGCTAATGGCCAGTGGGACGCTGTATACTGCCAGAACCCTACTTTATATATCTCTCAGCACTCCTATACCACCTGCAATCAGTGGGAGCACATGTCTCAGCAGCCTTACTAATCGATCACCGATTACAGACGTAAATAGATCTGCCCAGATCCTTATTCGGCAGAACAGGTACAGTCATCCTTATGTTTATATAAGGCGGATCATATCAATTTCACCCATCCTATCCGTTGACTTACAGCTCGCCAAGTTCTTTAAACTGAAGGATAATCGATTGTGTGAGGAGTTAAATATACCCTCTGATATGTTGGGTGATGTTAGATTGCTGGCTGATTTGGATATGCCTATTACTACTAACACTGGAATGGGTCCTTTCACCAACCTTAAGAATCCGAGTACCAAAATGCCTCCAAATACCACTGATGTTTCAGCCATAGACATTTTTCTGAATTTGGTGACTCGTGATGTGTGTGAATCGTTTGGAAGCCCTCCAGACCAACTGGCATCCGTGTCAAAATCTAGAGCCAGCAATCTCATAACACAAAGTAATAACCTTACTAAACTGGAGATGAAGGCTCTCTGTACCTTGGAGAAGGACACGACAATTACTATTAAGCCCTCTGATAAGGGGGGCAATGTGGTTGTTTTGGACTCTCAAGACTATCGTAAAATATGTCTGGATGGTCTAAAGGATATGGCTACATACAAGAGAGTCTCTGGTAGTCCGCTGGAACTCTCTAAAAAAACATTGAGAGACTTGCTTGGTAAAGCAAAGGCAGATGGGCTAATTGGTGTTGATGAATTTTCCTTCTTATTCTCTGACTGTCCGGTAATGCCCACATTCTATGTCCTGCCTAAAATTCACAAGGGGACCACACCCCTAAGAGGTCGACCCATAGTCTCTGGTGTCGGCAGCATAGGACAGAATGTGGGCATCTACCTAGATGAAATCCTTAGTCCATTTGTGACATCACTACCCTCTTATGTCCGTGACAGTATGGACTTCATGAAGAGGATAAAGGGGGTCACGGTGGACTCGGAGACTTTCCTGGCAAGTATTGATGTGGAGATTCTGTACTCTTCAATACCCCATGAACAAGAAATAAGGGCCGTGGAGTACTTTCTGTCAACAAGGGGTCAGCAGTTTGAGGTTCATAACCAGTTTGTCCTATCCCTGTTACATTTTGTCCTGTATAACAACTTCTTTATGTTTGATGGTTCGGTATACCACCAGCTCAGGGGCACTGCAATGGGGAGCCCCTGTGCTCCCTGTTACGCAAACCTGTTCCTGGGCTGGTGGGAGGACACGTGTGTGTTCTCCGAAAGAATGTCCAGGTATACGTCTATGATTGAAATCTGGACTCGATTTATAGACGATGTTTTTGTACTTTGGAAGGGGCCCCGGGATGAGTTCACGAATTTTGTGGAAGATCTGAACTGTAATTCGATAGGTCTAAATTTCACGTTTGTTATTCATCCCAGTGAATTATCTTTTCTGGACTTAATGGTCTCGATAGACTCTCAAGGGGGACTACAGACTACCATCTTCAGGAAACCCACTGCAACCAATTCTCTCCTAAATTGGAGAAGTCACCATCCATTCCCTCTGAGACGCGGTATTCCAAAAGGTCAATACCTGCGTCTGAGACGGAATTGCTCCACGAGGGATGAATTTGTTGAGAAGGCTAAAGACCTGAGGGAGCGCTTCCTTGACAAGGGCTATCCGAACTATATTCTCAAGGATGCCTACCACCATTCTCTGAGCCAGGATCGGAACCGACTCCTTGTTCCGAAACCAAAAAAGGAGGAGAATGGTGACTTTGTGAGATTTATTACGACCTTTACAAAGGGGTCGAGCCAAGTGAGACGGATACTGGAACAGCATTGGGGGATCCTGAAGATGGCACGATCAGCTGAGCTGTCACTGAGGTTACCCGCGGCCACCGCTGCATCCACCTCTGGATCCAGTGACAGCGGGTAACCTCAGTGACAGCTCAGCTGATTGCGCGGCTGTCTTAATTTGCTGTGTGGAGGTGACCGGAGCGGCGGTGTATTCTGCAGCTCCGGTCACCTCCATGCAGCAGCGCTGGATGCGACGCTGGACCATCCTGGAGTACGCCGGACATGGAGGGCTTTTTGGGGCTGATTAAAGTGGTGAACCAGGGTATATGTTTGTGTTTTTTATTTATAATAAAGGATTTTTCGGGTGTGTGTGTTTATTTACTGTAATTTACAGATTAATCATGGAGGGTGTCTCATAGACGCCTGACATGATTAATCTAGGACTTATTGGCAGCTATGGGCTGCCAATAACTCCTTATTACCCCGATTTGCCAACGCACCAGGGCAAATCGGGAAGAGCCGGGTACAGTCCCAGAACTGTCGCATCTAATGTATGCGGCAATTCTGGGCGGCTGTTGGCTGATATTGTTAGGCTGGGGGGCTCCCCATAACGTGGAGCTCCCCATCCTGAGAATACCAGCCTTCAGCCGTATGGCTTTATCTGGCTGGTTTTAAAATTGGGAGGGAACGCACGCCGTTTTTTTTAATTATTTAATTATTTATTTCACTGCACAGTATAGACACGCCCACCGGCTGCTGTGATTGGGTGCAGTGTGACACCTGTCACTCAGCATGGGGGCGTGTCTCACTGTAACCAATCATAGGCGCCGGTGGGCGGGGAAAGCAGGGAATACGAGATTGTTTAATGGGCGGCCGGCTTTTTCAAAACAGTAAAAGCCGCCGGAGCAGTGTGAATGCCGTGCAGCGCCGGGGATCGGGGATCGGTGAGTATATGAGAGAGGGGGCGACACTTCAGTTACTCAGGAGTTTAGCGGTCACCGGTGAGTCCTTCACAGGTGACCGCTAATCAGGACGCGGCACAGACAGAGCCGCAGCATGACAATGAAGTCGGGTGAGGTTCACCCGAGTTCATTCTGACAGTGTGGCTCTGTCTGTGTCTGCTGTCATCTGCCATTCACCGCTGCTACATGGCTGCCTGTGGCTGCTGTCAGCGGCCATGTAGCAGAGCTGAATGGCAGATGACATAGTAAAACCGCATCCCTACACATCACACACGCTTGGCAAGTCAATAAATAAAAAAAAAAAAAGGGTGCCCAATGCATACGTCACAGAACACATGATCTAAAGGATCGCACACAAAATTGATCAATTTAACATAGACTACTAACGCACGTGTGACAGCAAATGAACGACCTATGTGCAATCTCATTCAATCGCATATGCGACCTGGGCGTGTCACATCGCATACGAGATCGCATACCTAATTGTAAGGTGTAAAGCTGGCTTTACATTGTACTCCCATATGTCCAATTCACCACAAAAAATGGACCACTATTTATTGTACCAAAAAAGCCACCTATGCCAGTTTTGGTCATAAAATAGAAAATTATTTAAACAACAAAATGTATGGTATTATGTAGATCAATTTTTCGATATAAGAACAAATTCACATTTTTTCTCATTTTGGATAAAATTAAATATTTTTGGGACTGCATCTTGGTTGAATTTTCTCAGTAGCACCCCAATCAAGATTGTTACAAAGAGCAAAGTTGCAACACATCAACACTATTGGATTCCTTTTCCCACATGAGGACACTTAAGGATTTTTTTTTAACTAAACTTATATTACCAACATTACTTTCATGTTATAGGATACAAAATTATTATATGAAACTTAAGGGGGCTTTACATGCAGCAACATCGCTAGCGATGTCGTTCATGAAAGCACCCGCCCCCGCCCTCGCGCACAATATCACTAACACCCATCACACGTACTTACCTTCATAGCAACGTCGCAGTGGGCGGTGAACAACCGGGAGCGGGAGGTTCCAAGCGGGAGGTTCGTGCATCGTAACAGCGACGCCACACAGCGGCCAACCAATAGAAGCAGAGGGACGGAGACCAGCCGCATTAATGACCCACCCACCTCGTTGCCAGAGGACGCAGGTAAGCTGTTGTTCGTCATTCCCGGGGTGTCACAGTTAGCGATGTGTGCTCCCTCAGGAACGACGAATAACCTACATCCACAATGACCAATGAGATTTTGAAAATTAACGACATGTCAACGATCAACGATTAGGTGAGTAAGTTTGATCGTTAACACTCGCTCGGAGGTCTTACACGCAACAACGTCGCTAACGATGCCGGATGTGCATCTCGAATTCAATGACCCCGACGACATATTGTTAGATATGTTGTTGCGTGTAACGGGGCCTTTAGTCTTATTAAAATTTTCCTACACTCCTTTCCCCTTGACTCTTCTATTCACATTTTATCACATATTTGGATAGTTTAATCCTTTTTTTAACATTATTAATTGTTTAATTACCAGTTGTACTTCTTATTTTTATATTGGTCTAAATATCCCTGTAGTGCCTTCTATAGTTAATTGGCATTCATTGTAGGCCTCTAGCCCCTTACTGACATGGGGCATACTGGGTACATTGTCCTGGCTGTCTGTGCCTTAATGACAAGGGATGTACCCGGTATGTCCTCGTGATTGCTGAGATCAGGTGCTGTACCCACGCGATCGCCTCCAGGTCTGCGGCTTAACTTGTAACTGAGATATGGCTCTCGCTGCCAGGTGCGATAAAAGTAAAAATAAAAAAAAAAGTACACATATTTTGTATTGATGCATTCAAAACAACCCAAGCTATAAAATTGTCACACTAACTAACCCCTTCAGTGAACACAGTAAAAAACAATAAAAACATAGCAAAAACTATGGATTTTCATTACACAACTGACAAAAAAATGGAACAAACGTGATTAAAAAAGTAATATAGAAGCAAAAATGGTACTGCTGAAAACATCATCCTGTCCTGTTACAAGCAAGCCGTCATCCAGCTCTGTCAGCAAAAAAAAAAAAAAAGTTTTAGCTCTCAGAATAAAGCAATGGAAAAACTATTTTTTTATTATAAAACAGTATAATGGTGTAAAAGGGGCAAAACCTTTTAAAATAAACTATACAAAATGTGGTATCTTTTAATTGTACCAACCCAAAGTATAAGCTGATATCACTTTTATGGAAGGTAAAAGTAAAAAAAAATTAAAAAAAAAATCCTAAATTACTGCTTCTCCATTGTTCTGTCACACAAAAGCAGAATAGAAAGTGATGTAAAAATTTATGTGGCCCAAAATGGTACCCATAGAAACTCCAACTCAAGCCGCAAAAACACAAGCCCTCATTACTTTGTCAGCAGGAAAATGAAAAAACTATAGCTGTCAAAATCCGGTGATGCAAAAAAACTTTATCTTGTAGAAAACTGTTTTTTAGCATGATAGTAGCCAAACCTAAACAAACTATATAAATCTGGTATCGTTGTAATTGTACTGACAAAGGAATAAAGCCACCCAATCATTTATGCCTTATGGTGTTGGCAGAAAAAATATATAAAGCCAATTTTTTAACTGCTGTTGATTTGTTCATGTTGCCTCACAGAGGTCGCAGTATGGGCAGCTCAATTTATCCAGCGCTCTATGCTGAGTGCTCACATCAGGGATTTTGTGCAAAAAATGTGTTTCAGACAAAATTTCCAATGGAAAATTCACTATAATGAGGTAGAGGGAGTCGGGAGTCACTTTATCCTCATATCTGGCCTGTGGTGCAGCAATGTCTATATTTAATGCATCTTTTTAAGTGTACATAAAACTGTGGTCATCAACAGTTTTGTTCACCTTTTAAAAGATGGACACTGCTGAACAGAGGCCAAACAGAGTCCGGAGGTACTCTGCTGTCTCCATATAGTGTATGGATCCGTCAGGGGTTTCACCTGAATCATGTATTTTGGAGATATAGATGGAAACCCCAATGTAAGTACTCAGCATATAGCACGAGATAAATGTGAATTCATCCAAAATGTTCTGTACCCAAATTGCTACCAAATAGCATTAAACTAAACCCACAAAAACATAAATCCCTACTCAGGTCTTTCATATGTTAATGTAAATAGAGGTGACTTTCACGTTTTTGATGGCACAAAGGAATAACACTATGGCTACCCACCTCAAAAAAGAAAGCCAGCAAAATCTGCTCTCGAAAATCCAAATGCCCGTCTTCGCTTCTGAGGCCCACAATGTGCCTAAACCATAGTTTGAATTCACATGTTCAGCATTATTGTAGTGAGTAAAGCCCACTTAATGTAAATTTCCAGAAACATGAACTGAGCACAATGTATGGGCACTACAATTTATTGGGTATGACGGGGGTTTATTTGTAATTTTTAATTATGCAACATTCAATGCATTTGACACCATGGGTGTTTTCTAGAGACTAAATTGTTACTACTACACACAGATGAATTCCCAAAGAGGCATGATTTCCAAAATGATGTGACTTGAGGGGGTTTCTGTTGCTCTGGCACTTAGGTAATCTGCAAATGGAGTCCACAAACTATTCTAGGAAAATCTGTGCTCCACAAATCAAATGGTTCTCCTTCTGTCCAGAGAACTTCGGTGCGGCTAAACAATACTGTACAGTCACATGTGGGGTATTGCTATGTTCAGAAGAAATTGTGCAACACATTATGGGACTTTTCTTTTACCTATTCCCCATGTAAAACTTTGAACTCTAGAAAGAAAACAACATTTTAATGTAAAAATGTAAGTATTTTTTCTTTACTGCCCAATATTGTCAAATTTTGTGACACAGTTATGGTGTCAATATCCTCATTACTCCCCAGGATGAATTCAATGAGGGCTGCAGTTTGTAAAATGGGGTCACTTGTGGGAGTTGTCTGCTGTTCTGGAACCTCAGGGGCTCTGGTAATGTGACATGGCACCTCCAAACCATTCCAACTAAATCTGCACTCCAATATGGGGCTCATTCCCTTCTTCAATTTGTACTGTGCCTCAAAAGTTGTTTTCTATTACATATGTAGTATATGCATACTCAGGAGAAATTTCACAACAAATGATATTCTCTATTTTTTTTATTCATTGCAGCCTTGCATTGCAAGGCTGTAATTGGCCAAGGAAATCACTGTAAAAAAGGGTTACAAATGTAAGTTAATTGGTAGTAAAAGCAGGAGAATTATATATATATCATGTTTCCCAAAGGATCACACTGCATTTAGACTCTTTTCTGGGCCCACTAATTAAGGATCAGCAATATTCACTGAAAGAGGGTGTGTGTATTTTACTTAAAATAATATAGCTTAGAGGATTAATAATTGGGGTGTCTTATAAATCCCTCCTCATTACTAATCCAGGCTTGATGGCAGCTGACAAATCACAGGTGTCATTAACCTTTTTATATTACCCTGATTACCACCGCACAAGGGGAATAGGGTGAGCTGAGTAAAGCACAGGAATTGTTGCATCTAATAGATGTGAAAATTCTGGGTAGCTGTGTGGGCTGTTATTTTTAGGCTGGGGGGAATATCCATGGCTCCTCCCATCCTGATAATACCAGCTTCCACCTTTGTGCTTTACTGTGGCTGGATATAAAAAATGGGAGGAACCCTATGCTTTTTTTTTAAATATTTCTTTATTTTGAAATCCAGCCACAATAAAGCTCACAGGTGGGTACTGTAGCCTGAGGCCCCCTTCACACGTCCGTGAAAATCATGCATGTTTCACAGACGTGTCAAAGGGGCGTATTTCCCTACGTGTGCCATGTTTATGGCACTACGTGTGTTCTCCATATGTTATCCGTGATAACACATGGAGAACGGAACTTTCTGCTCACCTGTCCCTGGCGTCGCAGTCCGTGGTCCTGAACTATGGTCTCCAGCCCTGCCGACTCCCCGCTGCTGCTGCTTCCGGCCACAGTGAAGTGAATATTAAATGAGCATAATGAGCGTTGGTTGGCAGCAAGTGACAGCAGTGGCAGAGACAGGAGGGCTGGAGAAGGTGAGCAAAGGTTTTTTTTTTTTCTCTGACACGTGTGTTTCTTCGGTGCGTGTCACACGGGACCGCATCCACATTACATCCATGTGGTATGGATGCGGGCCGTGTGACACCCGTGATGCCGGAGCAAAACGGACATGCATCCGTGTGGAACACACGGACACACGTCTGCTCCACACGGAGGCACGGGCCAATGGCTGCACACGTGCGTGCACATAAACCCATTGATTTTAATGGATTTACGTGTGCCCGTGTCCCCGGTACATGCGGGCACAGACCTAGCACGTACCGGAGACACGTGCGTGTGAAGGTGGCCTGAAGCTGTGTTTTTTCCTGCACTGGCTATCAAAATAGGTCAGGAGCGCACATAATTTTTTTAAAGTTATTTATTTCTTTTTACGTTACTGTACCTCAAACTGACAGCAACCAAAAATACATGCTGACACAGGGTGGGTGGCTTGTATAGCAGTCTGCAACCAATCACAAACACTGGCACAGAAGTGGGCAAGGAATGCAGTAAATTTTGATGAACCTTAATAAGCAGGCCCATAAAAGAGTCTGACTGCAGTGTGATCCTCTGGGAAATATGGTAAATATAAACATCCTGCTCTTACTACCATTTAACTTCTTTTTGCACCCTTCTACTGCCATTTTATAGCCATTTTACAGCCTAAAACTTGTCCCCATCGACTTTATGGGGCTCATTGTTCAGGGTCAGGTATGGATGTCAAACTCAAATTTTTGTTTAGTTTGTGTTAATTCGGCGAACCTGACTATCCATGGGTCCACTCACCACTACTTATTAGTATCAATTCTGAAAAAAATGTTTTAGTTACATTCCCTTTAAGCCTCTATTGTCACCACTACTTTTTTCTTAAGTATTCCATATTGTATCAGTCATTACCCTGTAGATTTGGGAACATTTCATCTACTACTTGCTTTTTTAACAGATATAAATACTGAACTGCTGCATATATTTTCAACAAAAAAAAGTATGAAACATCATGTAAGCAATTTCCCACCAAATTGTTTATTAATAAAAAAAAAAAAGAACATGTGTCTATCAAAACAGTGTTATACTTAGCAGCTATGAACAATAACTGATAGTAGCAGGAGTCAAAGAGGTGTCATAGGACCTGGGGCAAAATTGCATAGTAGCAAGTCTCATGGAATCACTTTACATGTCTGTCATAGATACTATTTGAGAAAAAAAGGTTAATGTCATAAGGCCAAGAAAAACAAATTCTATATCACACTGACACGTAGTAAATACGCTACTATATAGAACACCTAAGCACAACGTACAGTCTTTGGCCCTCAACATAATTTTTAAATCTACCAGCATATATTTTCTCTTGAAGCCTTCAGAATATTGTGAAGCACCATCCTGTACAACAGATTACTGGAAATAGGTTTAGACAAGGCCAATAGGCCAAATGGACAAAAAACATACAGAGTAAATTATATTTGTGAATGCCGCCAGCATCATCAGTGGTGGTACATACATGAAATTTGCCAACAATTTCAATATACAGTAATAAGTCTTTTAAGAAATATTATTTGCGATAAAAGTGGTTTCATTACAAAGTGAAGAGAAGAAATGAAAATGAAATGCAAAAATGATACTTACTGTACAAAGATGGATTTTCATGCAAATTTCTGGCTTCTTTTTTTGCCACTTATGGGATTAATCCTATAATGAGCCACAATCTGAATTGTAAATAGAACTATGGCATGACACTATATTATACTTAACAATTTTTTTTCTCTTTTTACAGCTTAAATTGAATTTTTGACTCATTGAATTAAAGAGGTCCAAGAAAAAAGAGAATTTTCATTGAGCAATTACATACTTGCTGACACCACGCTCCTGATAGCGTCTCAAAGACATTGTTATTTTCTCACTTCTTATCTACATACATAATTGCCAGTTGCAGATGTAACCGTATCCCAAAATGCACTACGGCACTGTCAGTTGCACAGCCGCAGTTTGTGCCCACATCATACCCATGGTAACCAGAGACAACAGTGCAGGCGGAACCCAAATTGTGGGCTGAGTAAGCACAATTCTGTTCCCAGTCTAACATTGTTCTACCCATAGCACACCCATCGGGCGGTATGGTGGCTCAGTGGTTAGCACTGCAGTCTTGCAGCACTGGGGTCCTGGGTTCGAATCCCACCAAGGACACCATCTGCAAGGAGTTTGTATGTTCTCCCCGTGTTTGCGTGGGTTTCTTCCGGGTATTCCGGTTTCCTCCCACACTCCAAAGACATACAGATAAGGACTCTAGATTGTGAGCCCCAATGGGGACAGTGTTCCTGATGTATGTAAAGCACTGCGGAATATGTTAGCGCAATAGAAAAAAAAATAAAAAAAAAAAATAAAGATCCAGGTATAATGAGGTGTTGGTGTTTTACACAGTTGTGATGTCACGGAGCAGTAAGGAGGCGTGGCCGGATATGTCCGCCCATGTCTGACATCGCCATGCCTTGAGCGATGTTGCGGCAAGTGCCGAGACATGGCAGCAAAGACAACACATGGCGGCACTGACGACAGACAGAGAGGAGAGAGAAAAAAAATACATACACGTTATGTTTATTTATAATAAAAATACACACCACCTTAAACACATTTAATTAGCCCCAAAAAAATATCTGTGCATAATGCAGAGCAGGCTATGATCTGCTACAACCTCTTGAAGAGAGGGAGAACCCCGGGAGTTCACAGGGGTGAAAGAGGTCAAATGACGCAACACATACAATACACAAATGCAGAGGGATGACATACAACAGATATATTGGAAAGCGCAAACGGTGTGACACATGTCCACTGCTCCTGTCAGCACCACTAAGCACATACAGATCTTCATATCACTGCAGTCCCGATGCAATAGCATTGGGCCTATTTCTAGTGGCATAATAAATTGTTGTCAGTGAAAGACCATAGTTATTGTTAAGCATGATTTAATCCAGAAATATCATGGCTTGGATAATCTATAAAACAGATTGAGTGCTCACACAGCAGAGCTAACAAATTGCCATCAAAGTAAAGCTAGCCACTGTTCCACCAAAACTTTATCAACCACAGTACCTCAAAACACAGTTAAATAATTAACTCCATAAGGCGTTCTGCATATATTTTGTTCAAGTAGGTTTTGTTTAAAATTTGCCTGAAAAGAAACTTAAAAAAAATGCTTAAAAGAACATTATCACAGCAAAAAGTTTCAGTGTTTTGGAGATTCTAACCACTTTAGACTTGGAAAGCTATGAAGCAGCTAAAATTGATTACACAGGTATGCAAAATTTTGATTTACAAAAATTGTTTCTAACCCACAGACTAAAGGCTGCTTTACACACGATATCGCTAGTGATCTCATTAACGATGTGACACGCCCAGATCGTTGTTACGATTTGCCGAGATCGCTCATGGGTCGTTTTGTAGCGGTCACACGTACACATCTCACAAACGACGCTACATCGTTCAGCGATATATTGTTTGACCAAGGCGGTCGTGTGGATGTTGTTCGTCATTGCCAGGGTGTCAAACGTAGCAATACGTCTTCTTCGTTCCAAACGGCGAACAATATTTTGAAACTGAACGACGTGTCAACGATCAACGATTTTCACCCTATTTGCGATCGTTCGGCGTCGCACGTAGGTGTCACACGCAATGACATTGCTAATGATGATGGAAGTGCATCATGAAAACCGTGACCCCGATGACATATCGTCAGATAAATCATAGCGTGTAAAGCGGCCTTAACTCTTAAGTTTTCTTAGCCCTGATTTCAAGAAACGCTTCTAATTTTCACATCACGTATGGATTTTGTACAAAATGTGCATGAAATTACATAAAAGAAAGGTGAGCAAGAAAAATATTTTCAAAATATTATATATAAATTTATTCAGAAACTTTATTAGACACTAATTTTTGCTCCTTTTCTCTTCAAAATCTTCTCTTGATACCTTTTCTTTTGTAGAAGGCCTGCAGATCTTCTCTGTGAAGCATCAAGCAGTAGTCCACCATCATGTTCCCATTCCATCCACCTTGGTATTGTCATTCCTTCTGCTTGATATCCTGATGAAATCTTTCCCTTTGTTTTTCACTAACAGTACCAGGGTTTTCAGGAAAGTAGTCCAAATGGTAAGGTAAAGAAACGTAAATTCAACTTCATGACACAACATAAGGCTTTGAAATTTTTCAGCATGTTCTCAACAATAGAATAACATTTTTGATCTTAGTATTTCAAAAGTTCTTCACAAGTCTTAAAAAGAATCCCAAGCCCTTTTCTCAACAGATTTTATATTTTTTTTAACACATCATCCTTTATGAGTTTCCAAATATCTGGACCTAAAAAAATGCCTTCCTTCAGTTTTGCTTTGGAAAATTTGGAACACAGGAATTTTAAGGTCTCTCTTTTTTTCAGTAGAGATTTAACAAACTGCTTCATCAGTCCAAGCCTAATGAGGAGTTGCAGCAGGAGAACTGTAGTGGGGTCAACTAAACTTTTCACAGCTATTTTCTTTAGTCCAGATTGCAAAGATGTTTTCAGTGTCTATCTTTTTTTGCTCCAGTGATGAGTCCTATTCCGGCTGTCCCATTCAAACACAAAGCATGGGTACTTTGTGTATCCTCAAGGGATAGCCTAAGGACCCCTAGCAAGAGGGACAATATAGGAGCCCCTGTCTCTTGCTATCCAGCAGTTACATTGTGTCTTCTGCTTTAAAAATTCAGTGGGTATGCTGGTGTCTAAAATACATTGTGTGCACATGCCCTTACTGTTTCAGCCACAGGACATCCATATTATCATGTTGGCTGTAAGCATTTCTGGCACAAAGATGTTACTCTTTTAAACAATTTGATAAGTTTCTTACCATCTTTGCTTATTGTTTACGTTTTACTGTGCTCTACTTTTTTAAATGGCGCTATCACAATCTACAATGGTTTTTCTTAGCTGAAATATTTTAACAATAATTGAATGCTGGTTATCAAGTATCTTGAAGCTGCAAAATTGATGTGCTCATACGCTTACTGAGATACTTATTTTACATAAATGCATATATTTTGAAAAAAAATTGTAACTTGGTGTTATTAACAATTTTTGTGTATTGTCTTTAGTAATGCACTATTGCTGCCTGCATAATAAGTTATACAGTTTGTCCACACATATCCTGTCCACCGCCATTAACTTGAGAATGGCGGCAGCTATAGGCATAGAATTGGTGTCGAGATAAAGTAACATAGCCATACGCTACGCAATGAAAACATCGATAGCGCCACCTGGTGGAAAACAACGGAGTTAGCATTTTTATCTTGAAAACGAAACGAGATAGAGAAAAAAAGGGAATTACAAAGTTGTAGGGCATCATCAATTTAATACGAATCGACACCTTGCATACAGAAATGCTATGATTAGAATGTGTAAAACTCACAAGGCTGTGGACGTGAAGCGATACCTCATGGAGACCTTCCTACAAGTCATTGGGTATGGTGGCTTTGTGGAGTGGCCTCCACGCTCACCTAACCTGACCCCATTGGACTTCTTTCTGTGAGGTCACATCAAACAGAAGATGTATGTGACCCCTCCACCAACATTGCAGGACCTATGATGACGTATCACAGATGCTTGTGCAAATGTGTCACCTACCATATTGCACAACGTGCAGCAAGATACAGTATGCTATCCAGAGTCCAGATGTGCATTGGCCACTTTGAGCATCAAAGTTAAATGAGTACCATATGTGTGACTAGCATTCAATGTTTTGGGGGGGTCATGGGTATCATATCATAGCATTTCTATATGCAAGGTGTCGATTCGTATTGAAATGATGATACCCTACATTTTTTAAATTCTCTTTTTTCTCTATCTCGTTCCGTTTTCAAGATAAAAATGCTAACTCCATTGTTTTCCACAAAGTGGTGATATAGGTGGTTTCATTGCATAGCGCGTGGCTACTTTATTATAGCTAGACACCATTTCTATGCCTATAGCTGCTGCCGTTCTCAAGTTATTGGCGGTGGAGAGGATATGGGTGGACACACTGTATGTCTGTGAGCTTGCGCTGAAAGGAGAGTTTATAAGTCTTATGTACTTTCTAATGAGTTCATTTTATCTGATTTAAAATCAAAAAGTTCAGCTCAACTTTCTTGTAAATCTGAACTTCTACATGATCAGATCGCATTGTAATAACTATTGCTATAAATTAACTTATTTGACATTATTCTTTATTAAAGATGAGCGAACTTTGTAGGTTCGGTTCACTGACAGCAAATGAACCAAACCTCCATGTGTCCGAACCTTGCCTGAGGAGGTTCAGAAACACTAATTGGCAGTTTGGGTCTCCTCCCACATGCAGCCAGCCAAAAGCAGATCAATTCTGTGAAACGGTGGGCATTTTCAAATTTTTGTTTTGGGTTGCACACTACATGTGATCACGCTATTGTTACCCCCAGTGCGAGCCATTTAAACACTGCAAGAGGTTCGCACAGAGCTGAGCACCGAGCGTACCTGAACACAAGATTGCTTGTGCGAGTTAAGTTTGCAAATAAAGTATTCAAACTCCGAACCCAAGCCCTGTGTTTTTAAGTTGGTCTTCTGTTCGAAAACTGAACTCATCTCTACACTTTATATTTCAGTATATTTTATATTAACTAAATGGTGAGTGTAAAAGCTACATCATTTTTGCAAAGGAAGGCCCTTATGCTGTTATGCAGATAGAAAACTAAAAGGGTACACTTGGAAACCATACAGTTAGGTCCAGAAATATTTGGACAGTGACACAATTTTCGCGAGTTGGGCTCTGCATGCCACCACATTGGATTTGAAATGAAATCTCTACAACAGAATTCAAGTGCAGATTGTAACGTTTAATTTGAAGGTTTGAACAAAAATATCTGATAGAAATTGTAGGAATTGTACACATTTCTTTACAAACACTCCACAGTTTAGGAGGTCAAAAGTAATTGGACAAATAAACCAAACCCAAACAAAATATTTTTATTTTCAATATTTTGTTGCGAATCCTTTGCAGGCAATCACTGCCTTAAGTCTGGAACCCATGGACATCACCAAACGCTGGGTTTCCTCCTTCTTAATGCTTTGCCAGGCCTTTACAGCCACAGCCTTCAGGTCTTACTTGTTTGTGGGTCTTTCCGTCTTAAGTCTGGTTTGAGCAAGTGAAATGCATGCTCAATTGGGTTAAGATCTAGTGATTGACTTGGCCATTGCAGAAGGTTCCACTTTTTTGCACTCATGAACTCCTGGGTAGCTTTGGCTGTATGCTTGGGGTCATTGTCCATCTGTACTATGAAGCGCCGTCCGATCAACTTTGCAGCATTTGGCTGAATCTGGGCTGAAAGTATATCCCGGTACACTTCAAAATTCATCCGGCTACTCTTGTCTGCTGTTATGTCATCAATAAACACAAGTGACCCAGTGCCATTGAAAGCCATGCATGCCCATGCCATCACGTTGCCTCCACCATGTTTTACAGAGGATGTGGTGTGCCTTGGATCATGTGCCGTTCCCTTTCTTCTCCAAACTTTTTTCTTCCCATCATTCTGGTACAGGTTGATCTTTGTCTCATCTGTCCATAGAATACTTTTCCAGAACTGAGCTGGCTTCATGAGGTGTTTTTCAGCAAATTTAACTCTGCCCTGTCTATTTTTGGAATTGATGAATGGTTTGCATCTAGATGTGAACCCTTTGTATTTACTTTCATGGAGTCTTCTCTTTACTGTTGACTTAGAGACAGATACACCTACTTCACTGAGAGTGTTCTGGACTTCAGTTGATGTTGTGAACGGGTTCTTCTTCACCAAAGATAGTATGCGGCGATCATCCACCACTGTTGTCATCTGTGGACGCCCAGGCCTTTTTGAGTTCCCAAGCTCACCAGTCAATTCCTTTTTTCTCAGAATGTACCCGACTGTTGATTTTGCTACTCCAAGCATGTCTGCTATCTCTCTGATGGATTTTTTCTTTTTTTCAGCCTCAGGATGTTCTGCTTCACCTCAATTGAGAGTTCCTTAGACCGCATGTTATCTGGTCACAGCAGCAGCTTCCAAATGCAAAACCACACACCTGTAATCAACCCCAGACCTTTTAACTACTTCATTGATTACAGGTTAACGAGGGAGATGCCTTCACAGTTAATTGCAGCCCTTAGAGTTCCTTGTCCAATTACTTTTGGTCCCTTGTAAAAGAGGAGGCTATGCATTACAGAGCTTTGATTCCTAAACCCTTTCTCCGATTTGGATGTGAAAACTCTCATATTGCAGCTGGGAGTGTGCACTTTCAGCCCATATTATATATATATAATTGTATTTCTGAGCATGTTTTTGTAAACAGCTAAAATAACAAAACTTGTGTCACTGTCCAAATATTTCTGGACCTAACTGTAGATAAAAAAAGGAACCAAAAATGGTCTAGTCTTTACAGTTTTAAGATATCACATGTCATTCCCTATTTCAGATTTTGTCTATTTTTTTCTATAAAGATTTGGTCAATCCCTAAGCATTTCAACATTGTCATTAGTTATATCATATAACATTTTAGCTGCTAATACAGCATTGGCAAGAAAACTAAAACTTCCAAACTATCCTTCATTAATGGAAATAATTGGCACACCATCAAAAATGCATGGATCTCACAATCGCCTATTACACATTTTTTAAATACATGCTTTCTTGAAATGCCTGTCACTTAATGTTCTCATCCTAAAACAGTTATTCTGTACAAACTATATGATTTATTTTTCTTTTTCAAATTAAACTGGTTTCAAATGTAAAATGGGAAGAGTTTTTATTCTAGTCTTTGCAAATGTTTCCATAATTGGATCTCTCCAAGAAAGAGAAATAATGTATGCAATCTAATGCACATTTTTAGAATGTATTATATCTTTATTCCTTGAAACCTCATTCCTTATTCTATGTCACTTACACAATTCTAATTGAATTTTTACATAAATGCTAACAAAAAGTTACATTTGTTTTTCTCCTATTTTAGTTTGTTCAAGTTTATAAAAAATAAACATACTGTATCTTTGTATTGTTTCTTCGTGGAATAATTTTTTTGTCTATTGTAGTAAAACATTGCCTAAACATTATTTAAAAACAGCATATAAAATACACCTTTATTCCTAAACTTTGCAGGAGCAAAAATTATTACTCCAGAACACACAAGTCAGGTACTGAAAGCCATCACTAATAGAGGTGAAGAACACCCTGGTCACATAGGTTAACCCAAATAAGTGCGCGCCCAGAGGGGTCACGTATAGTGATGGCCACTAGAAATAACAAACACATGAAAAAAACTAAACAAACATAAAGGAAATTTGATGTTGCTGTAGGCAAAGGACAGTGGTCCAATTGGCAGAAAAAACACAACAAACAAAATAATACCTAAAAAAACAAAGTACAGTGCACTCCATTGACTGACAATGGTCAGTCATACAGAAACATGAAATGCAATAAGATTTTAGGCATTATAAAAGGAATGGTCTCACCCAATCCCTTTTGATGGAGGGACATGCAGTCTCTTGGTCCTGAGTAGTGGATACGTCTGCCATGTACTGGCCCTACCACCTAACAGATATAAAATAACAAAAGACTGCTGCCCCAAACTTCCGTCCTAACAAGGACGGACCACAACTAGGTCTCAAGCTGGACCCCTATGCTGACTCTGATGACATCCCGGCGTCCCGACGCGTTTCGTCACTAAGACTCCTCAGGGGACATGATAGTCGTCAGTCAGGTCCTTGCTGCCAGCCCTCACAAAACCATAATGTCAAAGGTTCTGGCGTGGTCAATATTGGGGTCATTTAAACCTATAGGTGATATCATTGCTCCAATCAGAAGCTGCATTCCACCTGATGCTCATTCAATCAAAATCACGTGGATACCCTCATGTGGGTTTGGATTAAACACGTGTAATCACACCCCCTATGTGATGTCACCGGCATTCCACTAACGTGACGTCCATATTCTCCAAGGGAGCCGGTCCAATCAACGCTTATGTGTATAGCCACGACAGGTGCACGCTCAGGAGTCCTCCCCATGTCCCCTCCAATCAAGTGTTTACTCACATACGGCCGGGGAGGCACATCTCGTGTGCGCCGGCATCAGGGGGGAGGGACTTCCTCTCTAGTCAGGTGTTTACTCACATCCGGCCAGGGAAGCACATCTAGTGTGCGCCAGCATCAGGAGGGAGGGACTTCCTCTCTGATCGGATGTGGATTCACATCCGGCCGGGGACGCACATCTCGTGTGCGCCAGTATCATGGAGGAACTTCCTCTCTAATCGGATGATGATTCACATCCGGCCGGGGACGCACATCTCGTGTGCGCCAGTATCAGGGGGGAGGGACTTCCTGTGGCCCGTAATCATGTGATCGGGGATTTCCCGCATCACTTCCGGTCCGTCGTGTCAGTCATTCCACCTCCGGAGCAGCTCCCACATGCGTAAGCAGCAGGGGAGGTGCTTCCCATTGTACATGGACACGTAATCGGAGGTGGGCGTTAGGACTGCACCACGCATCCCCGCCCGCTCCATGCCCAATATGGAGATAAGCAAATAAGAAAGCCGCGGAGACACCATCACGTGTTTCTCAACGCTGGCAGGAAACTAGCCAGGTCTTTCACCGGGAAGGAACAACCACGGGAAGGGCAGTCTCCAGTCAAGGAGACCACCTATACCAAACATGGTATCCATCCACAGACAGCCGTTTCGGGGTATTTGCCCCTCATCAGTGTGGAGTAGGAATCTGGCTAGTGGGGGCAATGCCTAGTAAAAGACTACTTAAGCAAGCATTGTTGACCTTAGGGAGATCAACATGTCCACTGCGGAGACACCATCACGTGTTTCTCAACGCAGTGATTCTAGAGCATTGCCCCCTGGGAAGTATGCAAATAAGAAAGCCGCGGAGACACCATCACGTGTTTCTCAACGCTGGCAGGAAACTAGCCAGGTCTTTCACCGGGAAGGAACAACCACGGGAAGGGCAGTCTCCAGTCAAGGAGACCACCTATACCAAACATGGAATCCATCCACAGACAGCCGTTTCGGGGTATTTGCCCCTCATCAGTGTGGAGTAGGAATCTGGCTAGTGGGGGCAATGCCTAGTAAAAGACTACTTAAGCAAGCATTGTTGACCTTAGGGAGATCAACATGTCCACTGCGGAGACACCATCACGTGTTTCTCAACGCAGTGATTCTAGAGCATTGCCCCCTGGGAAGTATGCAAATAAGAAAGCCGCGGAGACACCATCACGTGTTTCTCAACGCTGGCAGGAAACTAGCCAGGTCTTTCACCGGGAAGGAACAACCACGGGAAGGGCAGTCTCCAGTCAAGGAGACCACCTATACCAAACATGGTATCCATCCACAGACAGCCGTTTCGGGGTATTTGCCCCTCATCAGTGTGGAGTAGGAATCTGGCTAGTGGGGGCAATGCCTAGTAAAAGACTACTTAAGCAAGCATTGTTGACCTTAGGGAGATCAACATGTCCACTGCGGAGACACCATCACTAGAGATGAGCGAACCGGTCCCGGTTCGGCTCGAGGCGGTTCGCCGAACGGGGGGTCTGGCTCGAGTTCGGCTCGTCGAACGTTCGACGAACCGAACTAGAACCAATAGGCTATAATGGGAGGCAATCACAAACACATAAAAATGCATTATAAATGTACACAAACAGTTAATAAACATTGCCATAACACTTACCGGTCCTCGCGATCCCTTCTGCACTCTGTCTCCTGCCGCTATTCCATCCGATGATCGCTGAATCCTCCCGGTGACCTGCACTGCCAGCAGAGAAGCAGGACCTATCGTGACGTCAAAATAGCCATGTGACCAGTCACGTGGCTATTATCTCATTGGCTACAGACTGGTCACATGACTATGACACGTCATGTAGGACCTGCGAGTGCATCTCTCCGGTACACGGTGCACATATGTGTATCGCCGTGTACCGGCGACATGCTCTAGCACACGGTCGACTCCCCGTTCCGTTAGGGACCGGCTGACACAGCCGGTCATTAACGGAGATCACCGTTGCCATAGCAACGCAGTTAGCGGTGACGTCACCGCTAACCGCGGCTCCGGGAGCACCGTTGCTATGGTAACGCGTCTGTCAGCGTTACCGCTGTTACCGCTAGCAGCCAGCAGTGATCACTCACGGAGTGAAGGCTGCACGCTGCTTCCCGATTGTAGTGAGCATTGTAGTTAGGATGGAGGTTCCCCAGCCCCAAGTGATGCCCCTCACTACAATCGTCACTACTACTACACTAGAAAGAAAGAAGACAGAAGAGCAGGATCGTGGAGGGCTGACAGGGGTAATAAAGATGGAGTCTCTAATGTGTCTGTGTATTTATTTCTATTAAAGTATTTTTTCTCTGTGTGGTGTCTTTTTTTAACCCTTTATTGGAGATTCTTAATGGCCGGGTCAAACGTGCCTGACATTAAGAATCTCTGGCTTAATACTGGCTGGTAAAACAAAGCCAGTATTAACTCATGATTACCCAACAAGCCACCCGGCTCCAGGGCTGTTGGAAGAGTTGGATACAGCGCCAGATGATGGCGCTTCTATGAGAGCGCCATTTTCTGGGACGGCTGCGGACTGAAATCCGCAGCAGAGGCGCCCACAAACCTCGGGCTAACCTGTGCTGCGGATTCCAATCCCCAGCTGCCTAGTTGTACCCGGCTGGACACAAAAATAGGGCGAAGCCCACGTCATTTGTTTTTTAATTATTTCATGAAATAAGTGAAATAATTAAAAAAAACGGGCTTCCCTATATTTTTGGTTCCCAGCCGGGTACAAATAGGCAACTGGGGGTTGGAGGCAGCCCGTGGCTGCCAGCTGTACCTGGCTAGCATACAAAAATATGGCGAAGCCCACGTCATTTTTTTGGTGGGCAAAAAACTTCTGCATGCAGTCCTGGATGGAGTATGCTGAGCCTTGTAGTTCTGCAGCTGCTGTCTGCTCTTCTCCATACAGACAGACAGCAGCTGCAGAACTACAAGGCTCAGCATACTCCATCCAGGACTGTATGCAGAAGTTTTTTGCCCCCTGAAAAAATTATGTGGCTTCGCCATATTTTTGTATGCTAGCCAGGTACAGCAGGCAGGTACGGCTGCCCCCAACCCCCAGTTGCCTATTTGTACCCGGCTGGGAACCAAAAATAAAGGGAAGCCCTTTTTTTATTATTTCATGAATTTCATGAAATAATTAGAAAACAAATGACGTAGGCTTTGCCCCATTTTTGTGTCCAGCCAGGTACAACTAGGCAGCTGGGGATTGGAATCCGCAGCACAGGTTGGCCTGAGCTTTCTGGGCCCCACTGCTGCGATTTGCAGTCTGCAGCCGCCTCAGAAAATGGCATTTTCATAGAAGCGCCATCTTCTGGCGCTGTATCCAACTCTTCCAGCACCTGCCTGCTATACCTGGCTAGCATACAAAAATATGGCGAAGCTCACGTCCTTTTTTTGTAGCTTTTTGGCAAAAAAAAAAAAAAATGCTTCCCTGGATTTTCCATTGCCAGTGAAGGTAACACCAAGCAGTGGGGGTTAGCAGCCAGTAGCTGCTTGGATTACCCTTAGCTAGCAATACAAAAAATGCAGTGGGAGCTAACATATATTTTTTTTAATTATTTATTTAAATAACTAAAAATAAAATGGGCTTCCCTGTATTTTGATTGCTGGACATCACAGTGCTGTAAAAATAAATCTTTAAAAAAATGACGTAGCGCTCCGCGGTATTTTTGATTCTCAGCGCAGATAAAGCAGACAGCTATGGGTTGCCACCCCCATCTGCCTGCCGTTACCTTGGTTGGCAATCAAAATACAGGGAAGCCCATTAATTTTTTCTATTTAAAAAATAGTTAAAAAAAAAAAATTACGTTGGGTCCCCCCATTTTTGATAGCCAGCTAGGGTAAAGCAGACGGCTGTAGCCTGAAAACCACAGCTGGCAGCTTTACCGTGGTTGGGGATCCAATGTGGAGGTCCCCTCAGGCTCTTTTTTATAATTATTTTATAAATATTAATAATTACACAATAAAAGTAGGGGACCCCCCAAATTGGATCACCAGCCAAGGTAAAGCGGACAGCTGTGGTCTGGTATTCTCAGGGTGGGAAGGTCCATAGTTATTGGGCCTTCACAGCCTAAAAATAGCAGGCCGCAGGCACCCCAGACGTGGCGCATCCACTAGATGCGCCAATCCTGGCGCTTCACCCCAGCTCATCCCGTGCCCTGGTGCAGTGGCAAACGGGGTAATAAATCGGGTTGATACTAGCTGTAAAGTCACCTGAGATCAAGCCCAGCAGTTTGTGATGTCATGGCGTCTATTAGATACCCAACATCATAAACTGTCAGTACTAACAAAAACAAAAAATCGACAAAAGAAATTTATTTGAAAAAACAGTCCCCAAAACATTTCCTCTTTCACCAATTTATTGTAAGAAAAAAAATAAAGGGGTCCCACGACGACTCTGGACCGTCTAGAATATGGGGGGGAGACACTCAGGGAACGTATCCCCCATTTTCTAGGAGTGCGGACCCTTCATGTGAGGAGTGTGGGTGCAATGAATCTGCACTCACTCTCCCCGGGTCCACAGCAGCAGAGTCCATGTCGTAATGGTTGCTACCAAAGCTGCAATGCCCTGCTCATGAGGTAAGGGCATGCCTAATCAGGAGAACTACTGTAGAGGAAGCTCTGCTCACTGGTATATAGGTGCTCAGAGGTAATAATAGATAAAATTAGTGAGTAACCTCGGCACTCTATATCTCCCAGACTAAGTCAGTAAGTCACAATGGATAGTAATGCAAAATCACTCTTTATTGGTCCGTATTAAGAAAATTTTTTTTTCATAAGCATATATGTTTTTGTCCAAAACAAGTTACAAATGACGTTTCGGCCTGAGCCTTCGTCAGATTGGACTTATCTGCATGTAATCATGAAAAATGACAATAATCAGTATCACATAAGAGTGAGAGAACAATAACATAAACTCGAACAATGTAGAGGTACAATTGGGATGCAGCAAAAAAATTGCAACACAGCAAGAAATGAAACACATGATACAAATGTCATAATACAGTACAAGGACAATATAGTAATGACAAATATGGGGTCAGAGTAGACTTAGACAGCTCTGGTACGAAAGAGATGTCAATCATAAAGTAACATGTGCAGTAGGTGTAGAGCTACACTATGCATGGCAGAGCTAATGGGTAGACCGACCATAGAAAAAGTAGAGAAAAAGTGGAGAAAAAGTGGAGAATAAGTGGAACATAAGAGGAGAAAAAGTGGAGAAAAAGTGGAGAAAAAAGTGGAGAAAAAGTGGAGAAAAAGTGGAGAAAAAGTGGAGAAAAAGTGGAGATTAAGAGGAGAAAAAGTGGAGAAAAAAGTGGAGAAAAAAGTGGAGAAAAAGTGGAGCATAAGAGGAGAAAAAGTGGAGAAAAAGTGGAGAAAAAAGTGGAGAAAAAGTGGAGCATAAGAGGAGAAAAAGTGGAGATTAAGAGGAGAAAAAGTGGAGAAAAAGTGGAGAAAAAGTGGAGCATAAGAGGAGAAAAAGTGGAGAAAAAGTGGAGAAAAAGTGGAGAAAAAGTGGAGAAAAAGTGGAGCATAATAGGAGAAAAAGTGGAGAAAAAGTGGAGAAAAAGTGGAGAATAAGTGGAACATAAGAGGAGAAAAAGTGGAGAAAAAGTGGAGAAAAAGTGGAGAATAAGTGGAACATAAGAGGAGAAAAAGTGGAGAAAAAGTGGAGAAAAAAGTGGAGAAAAAGTGGAGAAAAAGTGGAGAAAAAGTGGAGAAAAAGTGGAGAAAAAGTGGAGATTAAGAGGAGAAAAAGTGGAGAAAAAAGTGGAGAAAAAAGTGGAGAAAAAGTGGAGCATAAGAGGAGAAAAAGTGGAGAAAAAGTGGACAAAAAAGTGGAGAAAAAGTGGAGAAAAAGTGGAGAAAAAGTGGAGATTAAGAGGAGAAAAAGTGGAGAAAAAAGTGGAGAAAAAAGTGGAGAAAAAGTGGAGCATAAGAGGAGAAAAAGTGGAGAAAAAGTGGAGAAAAAAGTGGAGAAAAAGTGGAGCATAAGAGGAGAAAAAGTGGAGAAAAAGTGGAGAAAAAAGTGGAGAAAAAGTGGAGCATAAGAGGAGAAAAAGTGGAGATTAAGAGGAGAAAAAGTGGAGAAAAAGTGGAGAAAAAGTGGAGAAAAAGTGGAGCATAAGAGGAGAAAAAGTGGAGAAAAAAGTGAAGAAAAAGTGGAGAAAAAGTGGAGCATAAGAGGAGAAAAAGTGGAGAAAAAGTGGAGAAAAAGTGGAGAAAAAGTGGAGAAAAAGTGGAGCATAAGAGGAGAAAAAGTGGAGAAAAAAGTGGAGAGAACGTGGAGAAAAAGTGGAGAAAAAGTGGAGCATAAGAGGAGAAAAAGTGGAGAAAAAGTGGAGAAAAAGTGGAGCATAAGAGGAGAAAAAGTGGAGAAAAAAGTGGAGAAAACGTGGAGAAAAAGTGGAGAAAAAGTGGAGAAAAAGTGGAGCATAAGAGGAGAAAAAGTGGAGAAAAAGTGGAGAAAAAGTGGAGCATAAGAGGAGAAAAAGTGGAGAAAAAAGTGGAGAAAAAGTGGAGAAAAAGTGGAGAAAAAGTGGAGCATAAGTGGAGAAAAAGTGGAGAAAAAGTGGAGAAAAAGTGGAGAAAAAGTGGAGCATAAGAGGAGAAAAAGTGGAGAAAAAAGTGGAGAGAACGTGGAGAAAAAGTGGAGAAAAAGTGGAGCATAAGAGGAGAAAAAGTGGAGAAAAAGTGGAGAAAAAGTGGAGCATAAGAGGAGAAAAAGTGGAGAAAAAAGTGGAGAAAAAGTGGAGAAAAAGTGGAGAAAAAGTGGAGCATAAGAGGAGAAAAAGTGGAGATTAAGAGGAGAAAAAGTGGAGAAAAAGTGGAGAAAAAGTGGAGAAAAAGTGGAGAAAAAGTGGAGAAAAAGTGGAGAAAAAAATGGAGAAAAAGTGGAGAAAAAGTGGAGAGAAAGTGGAGAAAAAAATGGAGAAAAAGTGGAACACCCTTTGGTACCTTTCATGTGGCACTAAGGGGTGCTTAGCTTTGTATTTAGCCAAAAAAATGAAAAAAAAATGACATAGGGTTCCCCCTAGTTTTGTAGCCAGCTAGGGTAAAGCAGACGGCTGCAGCCTGCAGACCACAGCTGGCAACCTCACCTTGGCTGGTAATCCAAAACTGAGGGCACCCCACGCTGTTATTTTAAATTAAATAAATAATTAAAAAAAAAAACACGTAGGGGTCCCCCAAAATTGGATCACCAGCCAAGGTAAAGCAGACAGCTGGGGCCTGATATTCTCAGACTAGGGAGGTCCATGGTTATTGGAATCTCCCCAGCCTAAAAATAGCAGGCCGCAGCCGCCCCAGAAGTGGCGCATCCATTAGATGCGCCAATCCTGGTGCTTCGCCCCAGCTCATCCCGCGCCCTGGTGCGGTGGCAAACGGGGTAATATTTGGGGTTAATACCAGATGTGTAATGTCACCTGGCATCAAGCCCTGGGGTTGGTGAGGTCAGGCGTCTATCAGATACCCGACATCACCAACCCAGTCAGTAATAAAAAAAAATAGACGACAAACACATTTTTATTTGAAAAAACACTCCCCAAAACATTCCCTCTTTAACCAATTTATTAGATTGAAAAACAAATCCAGGTCTGGTGTAATCCAAGGGGTTGCCATGACGATCCACACTGTCCCAGTCAATGAAGAGCAGGATGTTCCCCATTGACTGGGAGAGCAGTGCAGTGACCTGAGCTAACATCAATGGGTCAGCCCAGGTCACTGCAGGGGGGTGACAAGTGCTGCTGTCAGCGAGGTACATTACCTGCGCTGATCTCCAGCACACTGACAGCCCCTGTCACTGAGGTCAATGACCGGCGCCTTCACAGCAAGTATCGCGAGAGGTCCGTGACGTCACCGCTAGTCAGTCTCGGGTCGGAAGCGATAGGTGATGTGACAAGCGGCGGCCATGGAGGACAGTGACAGCGCTGAGGTCGGGATGGCGGGACTTCATCACCGCAGGTAAGCCGAGCGAGCGAGCGAGCGAGCGAGCGGGCGGGCGGGGGGGGATGGGGGGGATGGGGGGGGATGGGGGGGGGGATGTGTGTGTGTGTGTGTGTTTGTGTATGTATGTGTACATGCCGCGGGCAGGAGGGGGCGGAGCGAGCTGAGCGGGAAAGTGTGGGCTTCCTGCACGTAACTAAGATAAACATCGGGTTACTAACCAAAGCGCTTTGCTTGGATACCCGATGTTTATCTTGGTTACCAGCTTGTGGCAGGCTGCCAGCGATGGCTCCTGCACACTGTAGCTGTAAAAAGCCCTGCTTTTTGCTGCTAGAACCGTTCTCGAACGTATCTAGAACTATCGAGCTTTTGCAAAAAGCTCGAGTTCTAGTTCGATCTAGAACATGCCCCAAAATCACTCGAGCCGCGAACTGGAGAACCACGAACCACGAACCGCGCTCAACTCTAACCATCACGTGTTTCTCAACGCAGTGATTCTAGAGCATTGCCCCCTGGGAAGTATGCAAATAAGAAAGCCGCGGAGACACCATCACGTGTTTCTCAACGCTGGCAGGAAACTAGCCAGGTCTTTCACCGGGAAGGAACAACCACGGGAAGGGCAGTCTCCAGTCAAGGAGACCACCTATACCAAACATGGTATCCATCCACAGACAGCCGTTTCGGGGTATTTGCCCCTCATCAGTGTGGAGTAGGAATCTGGCTAGTGGGGGCAATGCCTAGTAAAAGACTACTTAAGCAAGCAATGCTCTAGAATGTACGTCGGATACTAGGTAAACACTGGGCCATTCTGCAAATGGACAAGGACCTGTGTCCAATTCTCCCGACTAGACCGCAAATTACATATAAGAGGGGTAAATCCCTCTCGGACCGGCTGGTCCACAGTCATTTTGCATGGTCAGTCGAGGACAACTGGCTGATAAGAGGGGTTAAGGGATGTTTTAGGTGCTCAGGTTGTATTGCGTGCCCGGTGATACAGACCACCAAGACATTCAGAAGCAATGTAAATTTGAGAGAGTATGTTATCCGGCACTTTATCAACTGCCGTACACAGGGGGTTATTTACAAGATTGATTGTATTTGTGGTCTTGAATATATTGGAAAAACCATCCGTGAACTCAGACGGAGGATTGGTGAACACCTTGGTGACGTCGAACATCGTAGGGACACGGCGGTGGCTAGACACGTCACTGAAAAACATGGCGGAGATGCTAGTGTCCTGAGGTTTACCGGAATTGACAAAGTCCTGAGACCAAAGAGGAGGGGGGATTGGGATAGATTCATCCTGCAAAGGGAGACAAAATGGATCTTCCAACTAGAAACCCTCTCCCCCAAAGGCCTAAATGAGCAGCTACTATTCAACAGCTTTATTTAGTTCCCCATGGACTGTGGTTCGCTGCCATCCTATTCTATTTATACCTTTTTGTATTCATTAGAATTATGGCAAGAAATTTATCCTTGCCTTTTCTGATTATTCACCAATAATTGTCACAAGTATTATGTATGCATCTGCCAATTGCAGTTGCATACATATGTGATAATATAATAACACCTTGTGGATCTGATTATCCTGATGGGTTGGTTTATTTTACTGTAACCTCTATGTTTAAGGTATTCAGGTGTTTGAGATACCCCCTTAACATGCCCACATGAATAATGGTGATCTGTCCGATGAAGCCTACTATGGCTATATGCCTTTGTGCATTAATTTGCCCCTGTACTGTTGTTTATGAGGGTGGGAGGCTATGCACGTTATGGCATTGATATGCTGATCGGACCTTATCCCCATGGAGAGGGGGAGGCCCCCTTATCTCCATATTGGGCATGGAGCGGGCGGGGATGCGTGGTGCAGTCCTAACGCCCACCTCCGATTACGTGTCCATGTACAATGGGAAGCACCTCTTCTGCTGCTTACGCATGTGGGAGCTGCTCCGGAGGTGGAATGACTGACACGACGGACCGGAAGTGATGCGGGAAATCCCCGATCACATGATTACGGGCCACAGGAAGTCCCTCCCCCCTGATACTGGCGCACACGAGATGTGCGTCCCCGGCCGGATGTGAATCATCATCCGATAAGAGAGGAAGTTCCTCCCTGATACTGGCGCACACGAGATGTGCGTCCCCGGCCGGATGTGAATCCACATCCGATCAGAGAGGAAGTCCCTCCCTCCTGATGCTGGCGCACACTAGATGTGCTTCCCCGGCCGGATGTGAGTAAACACCTGACTAGAGAGGAAGTCCCTCCCCCCTGATGCCGGCGCACACGAGATGTGCCTCCCCGGCCGTATGTGAGTAAACACTTGATTGGAGGGGACATGGGGAGGACTCCTGAGCGTGCACCTGTCGTGGCTATACACATAAGCGTTGATTGGACTGGCTCCCTTGGAGAATATGGACGTCACGTTAGTGGAATGCCGGTGACATCACATAGGGGGTGTGATTACACGTGTTTAATCCAAACCCACATGAGGGTATCCACGTGATTTTGATTGAATGAGCATCAGGTGGAATGCAGCTTCTGATTGGAGCAATGATATCACCTATAGGTTTAAATGACCCCAATATTGACCACGCCAGAACCTTTGACATTATGGTTTTGTGAGGGCTGGCAGCAAGGACCTGACTGACGACTATCATGTCCCCTGAGGAGTCTTAGTGAAGAAACGCGTCGGGACGCCGGGATGTCATCAGGGTCAGCATAGGGGTCCAGCTTGAGACCTAGTTGTGGTCCGTCCTTGTTAGGACGGAAGTTTGGGGCAGCAGTCTTTTGTTATTTTATATCTGTTAGGTGGTAGGGCCAGTACATGGCAGACGTATCCACTACTCAGGACCAAGAGACTGCATGTCCCTCCATCAAAAGGGATTGGGTGAGACCATTCCTTTTATAATGCCTAAAATCTTATTGCATTTCATGTTTCTGTATGACTGACCATTGTCAGTCAATGGAGTGCACTGTACTTTGTTTTTTTAGGTATTATTTTGTTTGTTGTGTTTTTTCTGCCAATTGGACCACTGTCCTTTGCCTACAGCAACATCAAATTTCCTTTATGTTTGTTTAGTTTTTTTCATGTGTTTGTTATTTCTAGTGGCCATCACTATACGTGACCCCTCTGGGCGCGCACTTATTTGGGTTAACCTATGTGACCAGGGTGTTCTTCACCTCTATTAGTGATGGCTTTCAGTACCTGACTTGTGTGTTCTGGAGTAATAATTGTTGCTCCTGCAAAGTTTAGGAATAAAGGTGTATTTTATATGCTGTTTTTGAATTTTATCTATATTTGGATTGCTATATTACTAAACATTATTTAAAAAAATATCTGTTAAAAGTACTTTTGTTAAATTTCTAGCAACAAAAAAATCCTATTAAGAAGTTGTATTTCCTATAAATAGGTGGTTATCAAATACTGTACAATTCCAAAGTTACTGCTTTAATCTCACAACCAAGCAAATACCACTGACAACATAATCCAAGACCTTTTAAATCAGCTATACATGTACTGGCTGATGTGACACTAGAAACTACATTTTCCATCAGTTGAGAAACAGGATAGTTGAATGTCATAGGGTCAGGTACCAGGAGACCATGTCAAGATTAAGCGGATAGACAAAAGCCATAGTCAGAAAACAGTCCAGAGTCAGAATATCTGGATGGTAGCGGATCAGAGCAAAGTGACAAGGCAAAAGGATGGACAAACAAAGTCAGAGGTCAGTCAGCAAAAGATCAATCTGTAGAAGACACATAGCTGAGGCTAACAAGCACCACTAAACAGAAGGCTAAAACTGGCAGTGCTCTGGAATAAACTGCTCAGCTAAATAGCTGGACAATTACCAGGAGCACAGGACACCTGCAGAAACCCTGGACCTTCCCATATGAGATTGGAGTATTGAGCTGTCACTGACAGCTCAGCACGCCTCAGCTCCAGGTTGGATGAATGAGCTGTCCCAACTGACAGCTCAGCATGCCCTGATCACTGAAGGAAGGAATTGTGACAGATGAGTGTTGAGATAGTATTGCTTTTTGCTTTTAGCAACCTTGTATTTGTCAGGCGTTGCTTTACCTTCCACTTGACTCAAGTTCCAGCTATGTGCCTAAATCTCTTTTTTTAACCTTCCTTGCATTTAACTACTAATAGTTATTTCCATGCTCAGTCTAATTAAATTATGTGTAGTTCACACTTATCTCCATAATCAGATTGTTAGATAACCAACTTCATGTTATTGTTTATGACATTGTTCCCACCTCATTCTTTGGAATCAAAGTAACTCATCACTGCCTGCATATTCATCACTACTATACTGTGGTTATATATTTGTTTGCAGCAAGCATACATATATATTTTCCATTAACAAACTGTCTGCTGCAAGCATTTGACAATGCCATTAACCATATGCCTGCTGCAAGTTACTGATTGCATACATCTTTGCTTTAACCATTTGCTGCAATTCCAGATAATCTATACATCTATTATTACTGTGTGCATCCACACATCTGGTTCTGCTTCATCCTATGTTTCCTATTCCCCTTCTCTGTCTGCCCTTCTGCATATACTACTATTTTATTCCTTGCTAATTCGGGGCCTGCTCTGCTGAATCATCTACTCTTGCTCACTCTGACATAATTATGAGAGAATCCACCTCAGTAGTTAAGCCTATATCAATAAGGCAAAAGGACACTGAAGGGATAATTTTGCCTCCAAGGTGTTATAGTCATCACATACAGCAGCAAATAAATATTTTGCATTTTTTAAAAAGTGAGATAACTTTGGTATGGTTGTTGTGATGTCATTTTCCTGAAGATGAATTGAAAGTGCATGAAGTTGTCATCATGCAAGACCTTAATTTAACTAAAATGCTTTTGAATATAGGTATTGTCATTTAATTAAAGAAAACAGACTGCTAAAAGTTTTGCATATACTATTTATTGATCACAATATAAATAGTAATTAATTGTTTACAAGCCATAACTTAGAATTTTGAAGCATAACCTCTTTATATAATTACTGCACCACACAGACAGACCATTGAAGCAACTAGGGTATACAACACATCTTGAGGGATAATGCTCCATTCCATTTACAAATCTTCAAGCAATTAATCTTTATTGCTATGGGTAAGGTCCCCAACTGGTCACCCTAACGTATTCCAAAGGTGCAATTAAGGTTTAAATTAGGTGATTGGCTTGGCCATTGCAACAGGTGAACATTTTTATTTGTTACCCAATTTTTTACTAAATTGGATGTGTGCTTAGCATCATTGTCTTGCTGGAATTTCAAGCTCCTACCTACTTTGGTTTACCATGGGGCATCGTTACAGTCTCCAGTATATCTTTGTACATGGTAGCATTCATATTTCCAGCAAATTTTATGCAGAGGGTCAATAGCAGGAGCACAAAGTCAGCAAACCATGACATTGCTACCACTATGTTTCACTTTAGGTGTTTGGTACCTTGCATCATTGCATTTTCCAGTACGGTGATTATATATATATATATATATATATATATATATATATATATATATATATATATATATAATATATATATATATAATGCTTGCCATCACTACCAAATAGATAGAACTTAGATTCTTCTGACCACAAAGCCTCTGACCAATCTGTCCCTTTCCATTGGCTGTCTTCTTTGGCAAATTCAAGTCAGACCTTCTAATTCTTTGCAGAGATGAGAAGCTTTTGGACTGGAACTTGTGCATTCAAGCCTACTGCTCTTAGCCACAATGCCACAGCATAGCAACTCCCTATATCCCCTTATTCTTTGTTCAGCACTTTTATGGACACCAGATACAGAATTTTTCTTAACATTGTGATTAAATTTGGAGGACGTTTTCTGTGGTTGTCTTCTTATAAGTTTGTGAGCTATAATCTTTTTCCTTCTTTATTATATATGGCGCTTGAGTTCTAGAAGAGTTGTAATCCATAGCTACCTCTTTTTTGCCTTTGCCTGACTTCACTCTCAGAATAATAAGCTTTCTGTCATACGGTGGTAAATTTGGCTTTGACTATGCCCTGTTTTATTGAAGAACACACGCAAAATAATAATTTAGGCAAAATTAGACTACCCATCACAAAATATGCAAAACATTTGTCCCATCAAGAAAACTGATACATAAAGGGATAAAACAATGTAAAACACAGTTTTCATCCTTATGTTTACTGCACGATAGTGTAATGTAAAGTAGAGATATAGCTCTCATAATGTGTAATACTGAATCAATTGATAATTTTAATGAAGAAAAACAATTTTTTGTACTTTTTTATGCACCTTTTGAAGTTGTTTGCTCATTAGATTGGGTGCACAGGGGCTGGACTGTACTTTCCCTCTCTGTCTGTGATTACCTGACCCCCTGTCAGCCTCCAGTCTATGAATGACAGTTCACTGCAGAGATTTCAGAGGAGGCAGGTCATTCATATATTATAGACAGGCAAATGGGCAGGAGATTCACAGACAGTATACATTCCTGTCCCTTTGCATTGAAATCTTATTAGCAGAAATCTTCAAATGGTGATCAGTGATGGGGGGAACATGGACAGTAAAAGTCTGGATCCTCTTGGGTAACCTAGTACCCATGCACCAATGCTGGTTCTCAGGGAACTCCTGGTAACTATTTGGATCTGGACACCTGGGTAATTAAAAAAAAGAAACAAAAAAGAAAGAAAATAATAATAATGCAAGTGCGCTATACTTACCAGTCTATGCATGCCTGTAACACTACTTCCTGAGCCCCTCATTAACCTCATGCATATGCACTGCTTCCAATTCCCACTGGTAGTCCTGGCATCTGTGATTGGTTGCAGTCAGACTGCTCCACCATCCAGTGTGACAACGCCTTACTGCTTGCAATTCTACATGCTGTGTGTGTGTCTATAATGGTGTAAAAATGAATAAATTGGAAGAGGGTCCCCCCATATTATAATACCCAGCATAGATAAAGCATATGGCTAACGGCTGCAGCCCCCAGCCATGTGCCTATGTTGACTGTGTATCAAAATAAAAGGGACTCCATGCAGCAATTTTGAAAACTATTTAAATAATTAATTTTAAAAATGGCCTATGATTCCCCTAATTTTGATACCCAACCCCCAGAAAGCCAAGTGGGGGCTGGTATTCTCAGGCAATTTTCGCATCGATGTGATTATACCGGCACTTCACCCAGGTCATACTGATATCTAACATCTCAGTTGGTTCCACCGATTCCAGATATCTAGAGGTTTGCCCATCACTAACGGTGATTAAAGAACAGCAAAATGGATTGCTTCGCAAAAATGTATCAGTTTGATAAGTGTTACGGCGCCATTACAGTTACAGCCATGTCTTTAACATTACAAAGTTGCCATGAAAGATTCTTTTATGTGAAAGATTTATATAACTAGTTTTGTCAAATAAATGTCAGTAATGTAACTATCTAAAATGTTAAACATCTTTGGGCTCCAAATTTTGTTCCTTATTTTTTCAGCTTTAAGTATAGCATATAGAGAATTAAGCCAGCTGGTATCTACCCTTATACTTTGATTTATTCTGAATCACAGTTTGGCACTACAATGTCCCTTATTGTTGATTAAAAGCCTCTTGTGAACAGATGTACTTGGCACATGTTAACTAAATACATGCGGCATTTATAAGGCATCTGTTACATGTTGAGAAGAAAGAATAAAAAGAGAGTATCCTATTGTGTGATGCCTAAATTTGTCTTGGCAGAGTAGAACTAAAAAAAAAACCTCAGCTCATCCAAAAAAAGTAACAATGACACATAAAATATATTTGCTACTGTTTAGACAGTAGTCTCCTTTATAACATTTGTATTTATGAAGTAGCAGTATTAGAAGATCTGTAAATTTTACTTGATAATTTAATATAAATAATGCTAGCTATTGGACAATTTTTCCCTATTAGCTGTAGGAAATTCTGATAATGGATTTAAAGTGAACTTGACAGCTGATATATGCTGCTCGAACCGCAGGCAGCATATATCAGATTTTGGATGTTTGATAATAGTCAGGTAGGTTGGACTGTGAAATTTTGCAATGAGTGTCTAATACATCTTGCCCTGGAATCTGACAGAATGTATCAGCAGTTGGATGTACTTATTTTTTGAGCATTTGATACACATAATTCACACTAGGTAGAAAATTGGTGTGGATTCCGACATTGACTTATTTCAAGAGACTTTCTATCATTTATCACCATGATATTTTCACATCAAAAATTATATGCTGACTAATTTTCCGGTTTGTCTTTGATTCCAAACTCCAAATTCACTCATTAGATCCAAAGTAATATTCTCAGTAAAATGTAAAGAGCTGTAAATTGTAGAATAATGGCACTACTCTATTATGTTCTAATAAAAAAATTGACAATTTGTATATATGTAAAAACAAACCTTAGATGATAATTATTTTTTGGGGTTGTAACAAATATAATTATTGTTTTAATATTTCCTGAACTATTGAAATAAGTAATAAAATAAACATCAGTCTTATCAGGCAATTTAGACATTACAAACATAATAAATATGTTATGCCTTTCTTCCTCAGTTTTATTTCTATGCTGTCATGTATCATGGTTCAAACCCTTGTGTCTTTAGCCTGTGGTCAGTTTACCTGTCCACTGAGCTACAGCAGATACATCTGGCTATTTCTTATGTTATACTTGCTTTAGTCATCTAAGTTAACAATAGAGATGAGCAAACCAGAGGTACAGTGTATGGTGTTTGCACCAAATGTAGACTTTAAAAAACAAACAAACCAGAGATGGAGTTCAGAATTTGGGTGCTTTATGTGTGAATATCACTTGCACAAGCATTGCTGTGCTTTGGTACGCATGGTTCTCAGCCTAGTGCAAGCTGCTTGCAGTCTTTGAATGGCTGGCACTGGTGGTAACAACAACAGGGTGATCGGATGTAGTGTCTACAAAAAAGTGGAAAACCTCCACTGTTTATGATCCGGAACCATGGAAGACAACCATAAATCATTGGTAAAATGTGACAAGAGCATTGGCAACTAATCTGGCCGCCATCCCCTTGCAAACCATCAGAACTAGAAGTAGCCGAGGGGTGAACTAACATCCTGTGCACCGCGAACCCAGCCGGAGAACTAGCTATCCTAAAGGAAGGAAAGATGAATAACTCTCTGCTTCAGAAAATAGATAAAGAATAGCAAGCCCCCCACATTCAAAGACTGCGGTGATATAGGAAAACACAATACACAGATAGATGATAGGATTAGCAAAAGGTGAGGCCCTGCTGACTAAATAGGACAGGACAGGAAAGGGACTGATGGTGGCCAGAGAAAAACCCTGCAAAAATCCAACAACCTGATAGTACAAAAAAGCCCTCAGATCGCTAGATCTTAACTCCGTCCTATACCAGGCGCTATTGTCATACCAATGAACAGAAAACAGGAACCATTACAAATTCAAGAAGCAACAAACACATGGACTTATAGGAGCAATACTCCAAACATAGCTGCAGGGAGCTTTCCAGCCAAGCAACTGAAAGGGAAGATCCCTGCATGCATATAAACTGAAAACAACCACAGCAAATGACAAACTCAGATAAGAACAAAAAGAACCAAACAAAAATATAGAGCCAAGCACTAGTGATGAGCGAGTACTAAAAAGCTCAGGTGCTCGAGGCTCGGGCCGAGCATCCCAAGATACTCGTGTACTCGGCCCGAGCACCGAGCCCAATGTTATCCTATGGGAGACCCGAGTATTTTTGTGAAATGACCACAGGCAGCATGTAGAAACCCTAAAAATGGCACAAAAGTCTCAGAAGAGTGCTCAAATGACATGGCAACAGCATGGGGAAGACCCATTGAAGCATTTATCACTCAAAAGTCACAGATGTGAACAATTTTGTCCGCGTTTTACGCCATTTTTACGGACTCACCAGAAAACCTTCCAAAATGACACCAAAATGAATTTTCATGGCGGAAATGTTAAGGGCACATACCCAATAGTGAGATAGAGCTAATGTATGTTACTTTTTGAGATCAATACATGAAAGATTTTACGTAAAACATTGTGTGGCACTCCGATGTCCCTGAGAAGAGACGTACATAAAGGCCTCTGAGTCTAATGTGCCCATTTTGAGGAACTGAGTCTTTGTAGTATTTTCCTTTGCCTTGGCAGTCCAAAATTGTGAGGTTCACCAATGACCCTGCATACAGACGTGCATGAGGGCCTGTAAACCTGAAGTGCCTATTGGAAGGAAGTGGGTCTATTGTAGTATAGCCCTTAGGCAGGGCAGCCAAAAATTGGGAGGCTCCACGTTGTCCCTGGATAGAGACGTGCATGAGGGCCTGTAAACCTGAAGTGGCCATTGGAAGGAAGTGGGTCTATTGTAGTATAGCCCTTAGGCAGGGCAGTCCAAAATTGGGAGGCTCCACGTTGTCCCTGGATAGAGACGTGCATGAGGGCCTGTAAACCTGAAGTGCCCATTGGAAGGAAGTGGGTCTATTGTAGTATAGCCCTTAGGCAGGGCAGCCAAAAATTGGGAGGCTCCACGTTGTCCCTGGATAGAGACGTGCATGAGGGCCTCAAAACATTAAGTGTCCATTGTCAGGAAGTGGGTGTATTATAGTATAGCCCTTTGGCAGGGCAGCCAAAAATTGGGAGGCTCCACGTTGTCCCTGGATAGAGACGTGCATGAGGGCCTCAAAACATTGTTCCCATTGCAAAGGAGCGGGTCTCCTGTCGTTGTAATGTCCATTCTGCAAAGAATGGGCGAAAAAATTTACCACTGGGGGTATACCTGAAACAAAGGCCTAACTCTTGTAACGGTCATCATGGTGGCGCATGAGGAGAAGGAGGAGCAGTCCAGCGATTATCCAAAGTCCAGAAGTGTGTACCCATGGGTGAGTGGAGGTACATGGCAAATTCCCGTTACAAACTTTAAATTCCGCTCTCATTTGCTGGTGGTGTGGTGAAGTCTGGCCCAATCCAACCCTTGTTCATCTTGATCAGAGTCAGCCTATCAGCATTTTCAGTTGACAGGCGGGTGCGTTTATCTGTAATGATTCCACCTGCGGCACTAAAAACACGCTCTGACAAAACGCTAGCGGCAGGGCAGGCCAGGACTTCCAAGGCGTAGAGAGCCAATTCATGCCACGTGTCCACCTTGGATACCCAATAATTGTAAGGCACAGAGGAATGTCGGAGTACAGTTGTTCGATCTGCAAGGTACTCCTTGAGCATCTGGGCAAACTTAGGATTTCTTGTGGCACTACCCCGCACCTCAGGGGCTGTGGTACGTGAGGGGCTGAGAAAACTGTCCAACATCTTAAAGACTGTTCCCCTACCTCTGGCGGATTGGACTTGTGCCTCTCTCGGCTGTACGCCTTGGTTGTCCACTGATTCCTGACCTATGCCACTAGCGTTTTGTGAGGGGAATGCTTTGCCTACTTCCGTGACTATGGCCTTCCGGAACTGCTGCATTTTGGTTGACCTCTCCGCCTCGGGAATAAGAGACATAAAGTTCTCCTTGTAGTGTGGGTCTAACAGTGTTACCAACCAGTAATGAGTGTCGGCCAAGATGTTCTTAACGCGAGGGTCACGAGACAGGCAGCTTACCATAAAGTCAGCCATGTGCGCCAGACTCTTAACAGCCAGGACTTCAGTAGCCTGACCAACACGATGACTGAACATGCTGTCCTCCTCCTCCTCCTCCTCCTCCTCATCTACCCTGTCCTCTGGCCAGCCACGCTGAACCGAGGATATGACTGGTGTGCATGTCATATCCTCAATTTGGCCGGAGATTTGCTCCATGTCTTCATCCTCCGCCTCGTCATAGTCCTCCACTGCACGTTGTGATGAGACGAGGCTGGGCTGTGTGTTATCACCCACACCCACTACTGTTTCTTGCTGCAACTCATCGCGCTCCGCCTGCAATGCATCATGTTTGGTTTTGAGCACAGACCGTTTTAGAAGGCAGAGTAGCGGTATGGTGACGCTAATAATGGCGTCATCACCACTCACCATCTTGGTGGAGTCCTCAAAGTTTTGGAGGATGGTACATAGGTCAGACATCCATCTCCACTCCTCAGGTGTTATGTGTGGAGTTTGACCCATTTCCCGATGGCTTAGGTGATGCAGGTACTCAACAACTGCCCTCTTCTGCTCACATATCCTGACCAACATGTGCAGAGTTGAATTCCAACGCGTGGGGACATCACACACCAGTCTGTGAGCCGGAAGATGCAAATGGCGCTGAAAGCCGGCAAGGCCGGCTGAAGCAGTAGGTGACTTTCGAAAATGTGCAGACAGGCGGCGAACTTTTACCAGCAGATCAGACAGCTCTGGGTATGACTTTAGAAACCGCTGAACCACGAGGTTGAGCACATGGGCCACGCATGGAACATGTGTCAGCTGGCCTCGCCTCAAAGCCGCCACCAGGTTCCGGCCATTGTCACACACGACCTTTCCTGGCTTTAGGTTCAGAGGTGTGAGCCAGTGATCTGCCTGCTGTTTCAGAGCTGTCCACACCTCTTCTGCATTGTGGGGTTTGTCACCTATGCAGATTAGCTTCAGCACAGCCTGTTGCCGCTTCGCCGAGGCAGTGCTGCAGTGCTTCCAGCTTGGGACTGGTGTGGAGGATACAGTGGATGAGGATGCGCAGGAGGAGGAGGAGGCTGAAGAGCATGACATTCCGGAGCTGTAGAGTGTGGGTGAAACACTGACTGAGGTAGGGCCTGCAAACCTTGGTGTGGGAAGGACGTGTTCCGTCCCTCGCTCAGACTGGGTCCCAGCTTCCACAATATTAACCCAGTGTGCCGTCAACGAGATGTAGCGGCCTTGCCCACAAGCACTTGTCCACGTGTCTGTGGTTAGGTGGACTTTGGGTGAAACAGCGTTGTTCAGGGCACGTGTGATGTTTTGTGACACATGGTTATGCAACGCGGGGACGGCACACCGGGAGAAATAGTGGCGGCTGGGGACCGAGTAACGTGGGACAGCTGCCGCCATCAGGTCGTGGAATGCTTCTGTCTCCACCAGCCTAAAAGGCAACATTTCCAGCGCAAGCAGTCGCGAAATGTTAGCATTTAGAACTGTGGCATGTGGGGTGTTGGCAGTGTATTTGCGCCTGCGTTCAAAGGTTTGCTGAATGGATAACTGAACGCTGCGCTGGGACAAGGACGTGCTTGATGATGGTGTTATTTCTGCGTAGGCAACTGCAGGTGCAGGACCGGAGGAGGCTTGTTCGCAGGCAGCATGGACAGGGGATTGTCTCGCATGCACAACCAGCGAAGACGTAGCAGTGACATCAGCAAGCACTGCTCCTCGACTCTGTTGTACTTCCCACAAAGTCGGGTGCTTGGCTGACATGTGCCTGATCATGCCGGTGGTGGTCAGGCTACTAGTTTTGGTACCCCTGCTGATGCTGGCACGGCAGGTGTTGCAAATGGCCTTTTTAGAATCATCTGGAGCCAACTTAAAAAACTGCCAGACTCGGGAAGACCTAACATTTGTACAGGCACCTTGTGTCGTGTTGTTGTTCCGGGGAATGGTTGCCTGACTTCTGCCTGGAGCCACCACCCTGCTTCTTACTGCCTGTTGGGATGCTACGCCTCCCTCCCCCTGTGCACTGCTGTCCTCGCTCTGCATATCCTCCTGCCAGGTTGGGTGAGTTACTGGATCATCCACCACGTCGTCTTCCTCTTCCGCACCCTGCTCCTCCTCCTGACTTCCTGACAATTGTGTCTCATCATCGTCCACCCCTTGTTGAGACACGTTGCCAACTTCGTGAGAACGTGGCTGCTCAAATATTTGGCCATCTGTACATACGATCTCCTCATGACCCACTTCAACATTAGCTGGCGAGAGGCCAGAATGTGCGAATGGAAACGTGAACAGCTCTTCCGAGTGTCCAAGTGTGGGATCATTAATGTCCGAGGACGTGTACTCAGCCTTGGGGTAGGAAGGAGGATCAGGTTCTGAAATGTGCGGTGCAGTATCACGGCTACTGACACTTGACCGTGTGGAAGACAGAGTGTTTGTGGTGGTGCCAATCTGACTGGAAGCATTATCCGCTATCCAACTAACAACCTGTTGACACTGGTCTTGGTTCAAGAGCGGTGTACTGCTGCGGTCCCCAAGAATTTGGGACAGGACGTGCGAGCGACTAGATGTGGCCCTTTGTTGTGGCGAAATTAGAGCTTGCCCACGACCTCGGCCTCGGCCTGCACCACCATCACGTCCACTTCCTTGTTCCTTGCCAACGCCCTTGCGCATTTTGCAATGCTGTGCTGACGTGTATTCACTAGACTTGGGCGTTATATCCAAGTTTGTGCAAATCGTGCACCTGTACGCTGCCACCGACAGGCACACACGTGCGGTTTTTAAATGCAAGCACGGACGCACTAAGAACCTAACAGGTTTTAGGAGCAAAAATTAATGAGAACTCTGACACTATCAGCCACTGCTGACTGACGTGTATTATACACTACACTTGTGCGTTATATAATAGTTTGGTAAAAACGCACATAAGTGCACCTGTACGCTGCCACCGACAGGCATACACGTGCAGTTTTTAAATGCAAACACGGACGCACTAAGAACCTAACAGGTTTTAGGAGCAAAAATTAATGAGAACTCTGACACTATCTGGACTGTTTTAGACTGTGTACACCAGCCCCAGATATGATGAAGGCTGGTATACGGTCACCACTAGGAATGGCTATATACCCTGCCTGCCTGCCTGCCTGTATACTGCTACAATAGTCATGACAAGGACTCTTCTGGTCACTAGCCTGTATTCCGACCTGGATATACCCTGCCTGTATACAGCAACAATAGTCCTGAGAAGGACTCTGCTACTGTTCTCCGACCTGGCTATACCCTGCCTGCCTGTATACAACTAGAATAGTCCTGAGAAGGACTTTTGGTGACACTGTTTGCAGCCCTGCTACGGAAATAGCTATAAAGGGCCGCAAACCTTTCCCTGAAGCAGCGACACTCTCCCTGCACTGACTGTCTGGATGGCTGTGAGCAGAGCACAGCGCGCCGGCCGGTATAAAGGCTCGGTCACGCTGTGCGGGCTGGCCAATCACTGCAATTCCACAACTAACAGGGCTGTGGCATTGCAGTGGTCTGCCAGCCAATCCCTGCATGAGGGCTGGCTCTCAAAAGAGCGCCAACATGCAGAAATGAAGACCACGAGTACAGCACGAGTATCGCGAGATTACTCGGTCCCCGCCGAGTAGCCCGAGTACAGTGATACTCGTGCGAGTACCGAGTAGTAACAAGCATACTCGCTCATCACTACCAAGCACTTATCTGGGGTAGATGTGGTCTGGAGCAGGATGAAGCAGGCTGGTGAACAAAGAACAACTGACATCCGGCATAGCCTGTTATCAGACCAGGGTTTAAATAAGCAGAGAGTTAGCAATGGAAACGTCCATTGCTCAACACACCTGGTCTCTGTCCAAACAATTCCTGGCCACAAGAGGGAGCCTCACAGCAGCCAAAGCATAACTGACATTCACAACTCTCCACCCTTCCCCAGAAGTGTTCTGTTTATGGCTGGCTTCATGTTGGTGGAGACATGACCTGCCCAATTAGTGACTTCCATTGGGGTTTAGGTCAAGTCCAGGTCCTAAACTGAACGTTATCTAAAATCCAGATAAACTTGCAGAACCAAACTTCTATGGATTTGCTCATCTCTAGTTAACAAGTGATTTAATTTACTTATTTGCCTGTCCGGTCACCTTTCAGGTGTAGCTATACATTCCTTCAATCCGGTGGTATTTTCTGCTGGTAATTTTTCCATTTAGATGTCCAGTCATACTACCATTGTTTATGCCATACAGTAAAAGACCAGATAGGGTTTTATCTCTCTGCTGTTTATGCTGTTCATCGTACATCTATCTTATTTTTGTAGTTAGGCAGTAGATGGCATAGAAGTACATACTTTATCCTTTCATTTTGTATTTCATGGTTGCTTTTACTCATTCTGAACCCTTTTTATCTTGTCACTCCTTCCTTTTAGTAGATATATTGCACTCTGCTTTGCCCTACTGTTCTTTGGGAGGAACATGAAGCACAAGAAGTCCTTTCAGGTAGCATAGGTTTACGTTGCCATCATTTTGTCTAGGGTTAGGTCTATTCCAGCCCATACAGGAGTCACTAGGGACTGTGGGCTCCATATTTCTAGTCTGTACAGGATCCTGCTGGGTAAGTTGTAGTATTTTTAGTGTTTTACCTTTTTTTCCTGTGTGAATTAATTACACAATCATGACATGTGCTGTCTGTTACTTAAATATGAAGTTCACACAATTCTTAGCCATCAAAGATTATTCATTACAAAAATGTTACTCCTGCCAGCTATGTATGACACAATACTTTATATCTTAGTCATGTGGTACAAATTTAATTTACATTTTTGACTAATCAAGTTGGCATATGAAATTCTCCAACCAGATTTCCATGTTGAGTAGTAAAACAAACTGAGTGTACTTACAATTTTTAGCTTATTTGGTTAGGACAAAAGATGCATATGTGCATATATAAGAAACCCTTATATTTTACCCAAAGGTATTCCAAAATTATTGTTAACACACCTATTCAATTATATATCTGTAAAAAGAAATCTGTAAAGATGGTGAGCACTAGAGTTGAGCGCGGTTCGCGGTTCGAGGTTCTCCAGTTCTAGGCTCGAGTGATTTTGGGGCCTGTTCTAGATCGAACTAGAATTCGAGCTTTTTGCAAAAGCTCGATAGTTCTAGAAACGTTCGAGAACGGTTCTAGCAGCAAAAAAACAGCTAATTCCTAGCTTGGTTTCCGCTGTAATAGTGTAAGTCACTCTGTGAATCACACTATTATGACATTTCAGTGTATAGTGTGCGGGAACAGCGCCTTCAGATCACTGCTGTTTCTATAATGGCGATCGCCATTTTTTTTTTTTTTCCTTGTCTTCCTTCCCTAAGCGCGCGAATCTTGTGGGGCGGGCCAGCATGTCAGCCATTCCCAGACACACACACAGCTAAGTGGACTTTTAGCCAGAGAAGCAACGGCATGTGTGATAGGATGTCCAGGTCACATGTCCCTGCATTATAAAACCGGACATTTTCCTCCAGGACGCCATTATCTCTTCTGCGTCTTTGGTGTCAGACATCACTGTCGCAGCTCCGTCCTTTGTCCTATCGCTGATACAGCTGTATGCGCTCCATACACAGCACTAGACAGCTTAGGAAGAGCACTTTCTATCAGTCCTTTTAAGGGCTCAAACCGGCAGGGTCAGAGCCATAGGTGACAGGTCCTGAAAACAGCGACAGCGTCTGTGTAGCAAAGGTCAGGGATTTCCTCCCTGCATTTCCCTATTAGGAGGGAATAGAAAGGCAGGCTTCCTTTCCTCTACCCAGAGCCCCACAATCCTGGCACTGTACCCTCCTGTCCTCTGCACACTCCAACTCATTATAACTAAGCCATTATACTAGCAAACACTCAGTGTACCTAGTGGCATCCTAAACGTGGCTATTGGACTTTGCTATAGTCCCACTAGTGCAAAGACATTTGCAGCACCTCTGCCTGCATTGCACACTCCAACTCATGATAACTAAGCCATTATACTAGCAAACACTCAGTGTACCTAGTGGCATCCTAAACGTGGCTATTGGACTTTGCTATAGTCCCACTAGTGCAAAGACATTTGCGGCACCTCTGCCTGCATTGCACACTCCAACTCATGATAACTAAGCCATTATGCTAGCAAACACTCAGTGTACCTAATGGCATCCTAAACGTGGCTATTGGACTTTGCTATAGTCCCACTAGTGCAAAGACATTTGCAGCACCTCTGCCTGCATTGCACACTCCAACTCATGATAACTAAGCCATTATACTAGCAAACACTCAGTGTACCTAGTGGCATCCTAAACGTGGCTATTGGACTTTGCTATAGTCCCACTAGTGCAAAGACATTTGCAGCACCTCTGCCTGCATTGCACACTCCAACTCATGATAACTAAGCCATTATACTAGCAAACACTCAGTGTACCTAGTGGCATCCTAAACGTGGCTATTGGACTTTGCTATAGTCCCACTAGTGAAAAGACATTTGCAGCACCTCTGCCTGCATTGCACACTCCAACTCATGATAACTAAGCCATTATACTAGCAAACACTCAGTGTACCTAGTGGCATCCTAAACGTGGCTATTGGACTTTGCTATAGTCCCACTAGTGCAAAGACATTTGCAGCACCTCTGCCTGCATTGCACACTCCAACTCATGATAACTAAGCCATTATACTAGCAAACACTCAGTGTACCTAGTGGCATCCTAAACGTGGCTATTGGACTTTGCTATAGTCCCACTAGTGCAAAGACATTTGCGGCACCTCTGCCTGCATTGCACACTCCAACTCATGATAACTAAGCCATTATACTAGCAAACACTCAGTGTACCTAGTGGCATCCTAAACGTGGCTATTGGACTTTGCTATAGTCCCACTAGTGCAAAGACATTTGCAGCACCTCTGCCTGCATTGCACACTCCAACTCATGATAACTAAGCCATTATACTAGCAAACACTCAGTGTACCTAGTGGCATCCTAAACGTGGCTATTGGACTTTGCTATAGTCCCACTAGTGCAAAGACATTTGCAGCACCTCTGACTGCATTGCACACTCCAACTCATGATAACTAAGCCATTATACTAGCAAACACTCAGTGTACCTAGTGGCATCCTAAACGTGGCTATTGGACTTTGCTATAGTCCCACTAGTGCAAAGACATTTGCAGCACCTCTGCCTGCATTGCACACTCCAACTCATGATAACTAAGCCATTATACTAGCAAACACTCAGTGTACCTAGTGGCATCCTAAACGTGGCTATTGGACTTTGCTATAGTCCCACTAGTGCAAAGACATTTGCAGCACCTCTGCCTGCATTGCACACTCCAACTCATGATAACTAAGCCATTATACTAGCAAACACTCAGTGTACCTAGTGGCATCCTAAACGTGGCTATTGGACTTTGCTATAGTCCCACTAGTGCAAAGACATTTGCGGCACCTCTGCCTGCATTGCACACTCCAACTCATGATAACTAAGCCATTATACTAGCAAACACTCAGTGTACCTAGTGTCATCCTAAACGTGGCTATTGGACTTTGCTATAGTCCCACTAGTGCAAAGACATTTGCATCACCTCTGCCTGCATTGCACACTCCAACTCATGATAACTAAGCCATTATACTAGCAAACACTCAGTGTACCTAGTGGCATCCTAAATGTGGCTATTGGACTTTGCTATAGTCCCACTAGTGCAAAGACATTTGCAGCACCTCTGCCTGCATTGCACACTCCAACTAATGATAACTAAGCCATTATACTAGCAAAAACTCAGTGTACCTAGTGGCATCCTAAACGTGGCTATTGGACTTTGCTATAGTCCCACTAGTGCAAAGACATTTGCAGCACCTCTGCCTGCATTGCACACTTCAACTCATGATAACTAAGCCATTATACTAGCAAACACTCAGTGTACCTAGTGGCATCCTAAACGTGGCTATTGGACTTTGCTATAGTCCCATTAGTGCAAAGACATTTGCAGCACCTCTGCCTGCATTGCACACTCCAACTCATGATAACTAAGCCATTATACTAGCAAACACTCAGTGTACCTAGTGGCATCCTAAACGTGGCTATTGGACTTTGCTATAGTCCCACTAGTGCAAAGACATTTGCAGCACCTCTGCCTGCATTGCACACTCCAACTCATGATAACTAAGCCATTATACTAGCAAACATTCAGTGTACCTAGTGGCATCCTAAACGTGGCTATTGGACTTTGCTATAGTCCCACTAGTGCAAAGACATTTGCGGCACCTCTGCCTGCATTGCACACTCCAACTCATGATAACTAAGCCATTATACTAGCAAACATTCAGTGTACCTAGTGGCATCCTAAACGTGGCTATTGGACTTTGCTATAGTCCCACTAGTGCAAAGACATTTGCAGCACCTCTGCCTGCATTGCACACTCCAACTAATGATAACTAAGCCATTATACTAGCAAACACTCAGTGTACCTAGTGGCATCCTAAACGTGGCTATTGGACTTTGCTATAGTCCCACTAGTGCAAAGACATTTGCAGCACCTCTGCCTGCATTGCACACTCCAACTCATGATAACTAAGCCATTATACTAGCAAACACTCAGTGTACCTAGTGGCATCCTAAACATGGCTATTGGACTTTGCTATAGTCCCACTATTGCAAAGACATTTGCAGCACCTCTGCCTGCATTGCACACTCCAACTCATGATAACTAAGCCATTATACTAGCAAACACTCAGTGTACCTAGTGGCATCCTAAACGTGGCTATTGGACTTTGCTATAGTCCCACTAGTGCAAAGACATTTGCGGCACCTCTGCCTGCATTGCACACTCCAACTCATGATAACTAAGCCATTATGCTAGCAAGCACTCAGTGTACCTAGTGGCATCCTAAACGTGGCTATTGGACTTTGCTATAGTCCCACTAGTGCAAAGACATTTGCAGCACCTCTGCCTGCATTGCACACTCCAACTCATGATAACTAAGCCATTATACTAGCAAACACTCAGTGTACCTAGTGGCATCCTAAACGTTGCTATTGGACTTTGCTATAGTCCCACTAGTGCAAAGAAATTTGCAGCACCTCTGCCTGCATTGCACACTCCAACTCATGATAACTAAGCCATTATACTAGCAAACACTCAGTGTACCTAGTGGCATCCTAAACGTGGCTATTGGACTTTGCTATAGTCCCACTAGTGCAAAGACATTTGCAGCACCTCTGCCTGCATTGCACACTCCAACTCATGATAACTAAGCCATTATACTAGCAAACATTCAGTGTACCTAGTGGCATCCTAAACGTGGCTATTGGACTTTGCTATAGTCCCACTATTGCAAAGACATTTGCAGCACCTCTGCCTGCATTGCACACTCCAACTCATGATAACTAAGCCATTATACTAGCAAACACTCAGTGTACCTAGTGGCATCCTAAACGTGGCTATTGGACTTTGCTATAGTCCCACTAGTGCAAAGACATTTGCGGCACCTCTGCCTGCATTGCACACTCCAACTCATGATAACTAAGCCATTATGCTAGCAAGCACTCAGTGTACCTAGTGGCATCCTAAACGTGGCTATTGGACTTTGCTATAGTCCCACTAGTGCAAAGACATTTGAGCACCTCTGCCTGCATTGCACACTCCAACTCATGATAACTAAGCCATTATACTAGCAAACACTCAGTGTACCTAGTGCATCCTAAACGTGGCTATTGGACTTTTGCTATAGTCCCACTAGTGCAAAGAAATTTGCAGCACCTCTGCCTGCATTGCACACTCCAACTCATGATAACTAAGCCATTATACTAGCAAACACTCAGTGTACCTAGTGGCATCCTAAACGTGGCTATTGGACTTTTGCTATAGTCCCACTAGTGCAAAGACATTTGCAGCAACCTCTGCCTGCATTGCACACTCCAACTCATGATAACTAAGCCATTATACTAGCAAACATTCAGTGTACCTAGTGGCATCCTAAACGTGGCTATTGGACTTTGCTATAGTCCCACTAGTGCAAAGACATTTGCGGCACCCTCTGCCTGCATTGCACACTCCAACTCATGATAACTAAGCCATTATACTAGCAAACATTCAGTGTACCTAGTGGCATCCTAAACGTGGCTATTGGACTTTGCTATAGTCCCACTAGTGCAAAGACATTTGCAGCACCTCTGCCTGCATTGCACACTCCAACTAATGATAACTAAGCCATTATACTAGCAAACACTCAGTGTACCTAGTGGCATCCTAAACGTGGCTATTGGACTTTGCTATAGTCCCACTAGTGCAAAGACATTTGCAGCACCTCTGCCTGCATTGCACACTCCAACTCATGATAACTAAGCCATTATACTAGCAAACACTCAGTGTACCCAGTGGCATCCTAAACGTGGCTATTGGACTTTGCTATAGTCCCACTAGTGCAAAGACATTTGCAGCACCTCTGCCTGCATTGCACACTCCAACTCATGATAACTAAGCCATTATACTAGCAAACACTCAGTGTACCTAGTGGCATCCTAAACGTGGCTATTGGACTTTGCTATAGTCCCACTAGTGAAAGACATTTGCAGCACCTCTGCCTGCATTGCACACTCCAACTCATGATAACTAAGCCATTATACTAGCAAACACTCAGTGTACCTAGTGGCATCCTAAACGTGGCTATTGGACTTTGCTATAGTCTCACTAGTGCAAAGATATTTGCAGCACCTCTGCCTGCATTGCACACTCCAACTCATGATAACTAAGCCATTATACTAGCAAACACTCAGTGTACCTAGTGGCATCCTAAACGTGGCTATTGGACTTTGCTATAGTCCCACTAGTGCAAAGACATTTGCGGCACCTCTGCCTGCATTGCACACTCCAACTCATGATAACTAAGCCATTATACTAGCAAACACTCAGTGTACCTAGTGGCATCCTAAGCGTGGCTATTGGACTTTGCTATAGTCCCACTAGTGCAAAGACATTTGCAGCACCTCTGCCTGCATTGCACACTCCAACTCATGATAACTAAGCCATTATACTAGCAAACACTCAGTGTACCTAGTGGCATCCTAAACGTGGCTATTGGACTTTGCTATAGTCCCACTAGTGCAAAGACATTTGCAGCACCTCTGCCTGCATTGCACACTCCAACTCATGATAACTAAGCCATTATACTAGCAAACACTCAGTGTACCTAGTGGCATCCTAAACGTGGCTATTGGACTTTGCTATAGTCCCACTAGTGCAAAGACATTTGCAGCACCTCTGCCTGCATTGCACACTCCAACTACATGATAACTAAGCCATTATACTAGCAAACACTCAGTGTACCTAGTGGCATCCTAAACGTGGCTATTGGACTTTGCTATAGTCCCATTAGTGCAAAGTTATTTGCAGCACCTCTGCCTGCATTGCACACTCCAACTCATGATAACTAAGCCATTATACTAGCAAACACTCAGTGTACCTAGTGGCATCCTAAACGTGGCTATTGGACTTTGCTATAGTCCCACTAGTGCAAAGACATTTGCAGCACCTCTGCCTGCATTGCACACTCCAACTCATGATAACTAAGCCATTATACTAGCAAACATTCAGTGTACCTAGTGGCATCCTAAACGTGGCTATTGGACTTTGCTATAGTCCCACTAGTGCAAAGACATTTGCAGGCACCTCTGCCTGCATTGCACACTCCAACTCATGATAACTAAGCCATTATACTAGCAAACATTCAGTGTACCTAGTGGCATCCTAAACGTGGCTATTGGACTTTGCTATAGTCCCACTAGTGCAAAGACATTTGCAGCACCTCTGCCTGCATTGCACACTCCAACTCATGATAACTAAGCCATTATACTAGCAAACACTCAGTGTACCTAGTGGCATCCTAAACGTGGCTATTGGACTTTGCTATAGTCCCACTAGTGCAAAGACATTTGCAGCACCTCTGCCTGCATTGCACACTCCAACTCATGATAACTAAGCCATTATACTAGCAAACACTCAGTGTACCTAGTGGCATCCTAAACGTGGCTATTGGACTTTGCTATAGTCCCACTAGTGCAAAGACATTTGCAGCACCTCTGCTTGCATTGCACACTCCAACTCATGAGAACTAAGCCATTATACTTGCAAACACTCAGTGTACCTAGTGGCATCCTAAACGTGGCTATTGGACTTTGCTATAGTCCCACTAGTGCAAAGACATTTGCGGCACCTCTGCCTGCATTGCACACTCCAACTCATGATAACTAAGCCATTATACTAGCAAACACTCAGTGTACCTAGTTGCATCCTAAACGTGGCTATTGGACTTTGCTATAGTCCCACTAGTGCAAAGACATTTGCAGCACCTCTGCCTGCATTGCACACTCCAACTCATGATAACTAAGCCATTATACTAGCAAACATTCAGTGTACCTAGTGGCATCCTAAACGTGGCTATTGGACTTTGCTATAGTCCCACTAGTGCAAAGACATTTGCAGCACCTCTGCCTGCATTGCACACTCCAACTCATGATAACTAAGCCATTATACTAGCAAACACTCAGTGTACCTAGTGGCATCCTAAACGTGGCTATTGGACTTTGCTATAGTCCCACTAGTGCAAAAGACATTTGCAGCACCTCTGCCTGCATTGCACACTCCAACTCATGATAACTAAGCCATTATACTAGCAAACACTCAGTGTACCTAGTGGCATCCTAAACGTGGCTATTGGACTTTGCTATAGTCCCACTAGTGCAAAGACATTTGCGGCACCTCTGCCTGCATTGCACACTCCAACTCATGATAACTAAGCCATTATACTAGCAAACACTCAGTGTACCTAGTTGCATCCTAAACGTGGCTATTGGACTTTGCTATAGTCCCACTAGTGCAAACACATTTGCAGCACCTCTGCCTGCATTGCACACTTCAACTCATGATAACTAAGCCATTATACTAGCAAACACTCAGTGTACCTAGTGGCATCCTAAACGTGGCTATTGGACTTTGCTATAGTCCCACTAGAGCAAAGACATTTGCAGCACCTCTGCCTGCATTGCACACTCCAACTCATGATAACCAAGCCATTATACTAGCAAACACTCAGTGTACCTAGTGGCATCCTAAACGTGGCTATTGGACTTAGCTATAGTCCCACTAGTGCAAAGACATTTGTGGCACCTCTGCCTGCATTGCACACTCCAACTCATGATAACTAAGCCATTATACTAGCAAACACTCAGTGTACCTAGTGGCATCCTAAACGTGGCTATTGGACTTTGCTATAGTCCCACTAGTGCAAAGACATTTGCGGCACCTCTGCCTGCATTGCACACTCCAACTCATGATAACTAAGCCATTATACTAGCAAACACTCAGTGTACCTAGTGGCATCCTAAACGTGGCTATTGGACTTTGCTATAGTCCCACTAGTGCAAAGACATTTGCAGCACCTCTGCCTGCATTGCACACTCCAACTCATGATAACTAAGCCATTATACTAGCAAACACTCAGTGTACCTAGTGGCATCCTAAACGTGGCTATTGGACTTTGCTATAGTCCCACTAGTGCATAGACATTTGCAGCATCTCTGCCTGCATTGCACACTCCAACTCATGATAACTAAGCCATTATACTAGCAAACACTCAGTGTACTTAGTGGCATCCTAACGTGGCTATTGGACTTTGCTATAGTCCCACTAGTGCAAAGACATTTGCGGCACCTCTGCCTGCATTGCACACTCCAACTCATGATAACTAAGCCATTATACTAGCAAATACTCAGTGTACCTAGTGGCATCCTAAACGTGGCTATTGGACTTTGCTATAGTCCCACTAGTGCAAAGACATTTGCAGCACCTCTGCCTGCATTGCACACTCCAACTCATGATAACTAAGCCATTATACTAGCAAACACTCAGTGTACCTAGTGGCATCCTAAACGTGGCTATTGGACTTTGCTATAGTCCCACTAGTGCAAAGACATTTGCAGCACCTCTGCCTGCATTGCACACTCCAACTCATGATAACTAAGCCATTATACTTGCAAACACTCAGTGTACCTAGTGGCATCCTAAACGTGGCTATTGGACTTTGCTATAGTCCCACTAGTGCAAAGACATTTGCGGCACCTCTGCCTGCATTGCACACTCCAACTCATGATAACTAAGCCATTATACTAGCAAACACTCAGTGTACCTAGTTGCATCCTAAACGTGGCTATTGGACTTTGCTATAGTCCCACTAGTGCAAAGACATTTGCAGCACCTCTGCCTGCATTGCACACTCCAACTCATGATAACTAAGCCATTATACTAGCAAACATTCAGTGTACCTAGTGGCATCCTAAACGTGGCTATTGGACTTTGCTATAGTCCCACTAGTGCAAAGACATTTGCAGCACCTCTGCCTGCATTGCACACTCCAACTCATGATAACTAAGCCATTATACTAGCAAACACTCAGTGTACCTAGTGGCATCCTAAACGTGGCTATTGGACTTTGCTATAGTCCCACTAGTGCAAAGACATTTGCAGCACCTCTGCCTGCATTGCACACTCCAACTCATGATAACTAAGCCATTATACTAGCAAACACTCAGTGTACCTAGTGGCATCCTAAACGTGGCTATTGGACTTTGCTATAGTCCCACTAGTGCAAAGACATTTGCGGCACCTCTGCCTGCATTGCACACTCCAACTCATGATAACTAAGCCATTATACTAGCAAACACTCAGTGTACCTAGTTGCATCCTAAACGTGGCTATTGGACTTTGCTATAGTCCCACTAGTGCAAACACATTTGCAGCACCTCTGCCTGCATTGCACACTTCAACTCATGATAACTAAGCCATTATACTAGCAAACACTCAGTGTACCTAGTGGCATCCTAAACGTGGCTATTGGACTTTGCTATAGTCCCACTAGTGCAAAGACATTTGCAGCACCTCTGCCTGCATTGCACACTCCAACTCATGATAACTAAGCCATTATACTAGCAAACACTCAGTGTACCTAGTGGCATCCTAAACGTGGCTATTGGACTTAGCTATAGTCCCACTAGTGCAAAGACATTTGTGGCACCTCTGCCTGCATTGCACACTCCAACTCATGATAACTAAGCCATTATACTAGCAAACACTCAGTGTACCTAGTGGCATCCTAAACGTGGCTATTGGACTTTGCTATAGTCCCACTAGTGCAAAGACATTTGCGGCACCTCTGCCTGCATTGCACACTCCAACTCATGATAACTAAGCCATTATACTAGCAAACACTCAGTGTACCTAGTGGCATCCTAAACGTGGCTATTGGACTTTGCTATAGTCCTACTAGTGCAAAGACATTTGCAGCACCTCTGCCTGCATTGCACACTCCAACTCATGATAACTAAGCCATTATACTAGCAAACACTCAGTGTACCTAGTGGCATCCTAAACGTGGCTATTGGACTTTGCTATAGTCCCACTAGTGCATAGACATTTGCAGCATCTCTGCCTGCATTGCACACTCCAACTCATGATAACTAAGCCATTATACTAGCAAACACTCAGTGTACTTAGTGGCATCCTAAACGTGGCTATTGGACTTTGCTATAGTCCCACTAGTGCAAAGACATTTGCGGCACCTCTGCCTGCATTGCACACTCCAACTCATGATAACTAAGCCATTATACTAGCAAATACTCAGTGTACCTAGTGGCATCCTAAACGTGGCTATTGGACTTTGCTATAGTCCCACTAGTGCAAAGACATTTGCAGCACCTCTGCCTGCATTGCACACTCCAACTCATGATAACTAAGCCATTATACTAGCAAACACTCAGTGTACCTAGTGGCATCCTAAGCGTGGCTATTGGACTTTGCTATAGTCCCACTAGTGCAAAGACATTTGCAGCACCTCTGCCTGCATTGCACACTCCAACTCATGATAACTAAGCCATTATACTAGCAAACACTCAGTGTACCTAGTGGCATCCTAAACGTGGCTATTGGACTTTGCTATAGTCCCACTAGTGCAAAGACATTTCCGCACCTCTGCCTGCATTGCACACTCCAACTCATGATAACTAAGCCATTATACTAGCAAACACTCAGTGTACCTAGTTGCATCCTAAACATGGCTATTGGACTTTGCTATAGTCCCACTAGTGCAAAGACATTTGCAGCACCTCTGCCTGCATTGCACACTCCAACTCATGATAACTAAGCCATTATACTAGCAAACACTCAGTGTACCTAGTGGCATCCTAAACGTGGCTATTGGACTTTGCTATAGTCCCACTAGTGCAAAGACATTTGCAGCACCTCTGCCTGCATTGCACACCTCCAACTCATGATAACTAAGCCATTATACTAACAAACACTCAGTGTACCTAGTGGCATCCTAAACGTGGCTATTGGACTTTGCTATAGTCCCACTAGTGCAAAGACATTTGCAGCACCTCTGCCTGCATTGCACACTCCAACTCATGATAACTAAGCCATTATACTAGCAAACACTCAGTGTACGTAGTGGCATCCTAAACGTGGCTATTGGACTTTGCTATAGTCCCACTAGTGCAAAGACATTTGCAGCACCTCTGCCTGCATTGCACACTCCAACTCAAGATAACTAAGCCATTTTACTAGCAAACACTCAGTGTACCTAGTGGCATCCTAAACGTGGCTATTGGACTTTGCTATAGTCCCACTAGTGCACAGATATTGGCAGCACCTCTGCCTGCATTGCACACTCAAACTCATTATAACTAAGCCATTATACTAGCAAACACTCAGTGTACCTAGTGGCATCCTAAACGTGGCTATTGGACTTTGCTATAGTCCCACTAGTGCAAACACATTTGCAGCACCTCTGCCTGCATTGCACACTCCAACTCATTATAACTAAGCCATTATACTAGCAATTTTGCTGCCCAGTTTAAGGGCCGTAGTTGCATTGTCAGGGATATTTATTCTTTATTATTCTGCTGTTAATAAAGCTAGACCACCACTGCAATCTACACCACCTCTCAATTTTTACTACCACATTTTCAGTGCACAATCTTGTCGCAATCAACATGAGTGGCAAAATGACAGATGCTGGTGGAAAGGGGAAGAGGCGTGGTGGAAAAGGCAAAAAAGGTTTTGTCCGTGGGGAAGGTGGCAAAGCTCCATTATCATCTGCTGAAGATAGACCATCTACCAGCAAAAGTAAGATGTCTACTACTTACCGTGGACAATCCGATGTGCTCCCTTTTTTACGGACACGAACAACAGGAACAAAGGTAGATGATGGCCAAAAAAGGAAAATGCTTGAATGGATCTCAAGTGGTCCAACAAGTGCCCTCTCAGCCACTTCAAGTACCGCATCCAAAAAACACCAGTCCTCTGAGTTGTCATCCCAATCAAACTTGCTTTCTCCCAGCTCTGCAGTCTCCATCAGCCCTGCACAGTATGGTGGAACTGAGATGGCTGAGTCTGCAGAGCTGTTCAGTCACACTATAGCCTGGGAATCAGAGGTCTGCTTCCAAGCTACAGTGAGTACAGGACAGGAAATGGTCTGCAGTGATGCCCAGAACCTTTGTGACTCTGATTCAGGACGTGAGGACCAAGTTTCTGAGCATAATGTTGACCCTTTGTCACAAACTGTAACACCTGTGCTTATAGACAATGAGGAACATACTGATGAAGATGAGACGCAGATACCCGATTGGGATGACAACTTAAATATTCGGTCAGGGCAAGAAGAAGCTCGGTCTGAGGGGGAGGTGAGTGCAAACACAACAATTGATGATGAAGTTCTAGATCCCACCTACTGTCAACCCACAGTCAGGCACTCGAGGAGGTCAACAGAGGTGGTGGAGGAGGATGCAACTGATGACGAAGTTACCTTGCGCCTTCCTGGACAGAGTCGGAGTACTGGTAGCACGTCTACAACTGCATCCTCAGCCACCACTCTGCCTCTGAGCATTATTCGGGGTGGATCAACAGGTCGCATGGCCTCTAAGCCTTGCCTAGCCTGGTCCTTTTTTGACATAGAAAAAGATCGCCCAAATTATGTGATCTGTAAAATTTGTCATGGTTCTCTTAGTAGAGGTCAAAACCTCAGCAGTTTGACAACTTCTTCCATGAATCGTCACATGAATAAATATCATATGGCCCGGTGGGAAGCTCACCGTGCTGCAATGCGGCCTAGCGGAGCGAACCATCCACCGCCTGCCCCTTCCAGTGCATCCGCGCGCTCGTCATCTTCTAGGACTGTGGGGACAGCTGTCACACCTGTTTTTCCACCCACAACTTCCACCAACTTCCACCACTGTAACCGCAACAGGCAGTTTGCTTGGTAGGTCGTCAGTTGTTTTGGAAGGGGAAACAAGTGAGTGTGTACAGCTCTCTCAGACATCGATAACACCAACTTTGGATGAAGGCAACATCATGTCTCTGCCTGCACTTTCCTCACAAACCTGCATTTTTCCAGGGACACCCTACTCAACACCGTCTACACACAGCAGCCAGATCTCTGTCCCTCAGATGTGGACAAATAAAAGGCCATTTCCTGCGACCCATGACAAAGCTAAGAGGTTGACTCTATCCCTCTGTAAGCTGTTGGCTTCCGAAATGCTGCCTTTCCGCCTAGTGGACACACAGGATTTTAGAGACCTTATGTCTGTCGCTGTGCCCCAGTACCAGATGCCTAGTCGCCACTACTTCTCTAAGAAAGGTGTGCCCGCGCTACACCAGCATGTCGCACACAACATCACCGCTTCCTTGAGAAACTCTGTGTGTGAACGGGTGCATTTCACCACCGATACTTGGACCAGTAAGCATGGACAGGGACGTTACATGTCGCTGACTGGGCACTGGGTAACTATGGTGATAGATGGTGAAGGGTCTGCTGCACAAGTCTTGCCGTCCCCACGACTTGTGTGTCAATCCTCTGTCCAAGTTCCGCCACTGCTTCTGCATCCTCCACCTCATCTGGGTCCTCCACCTCCGCCCCAAGCCTGCCTGGTCAGGCCACCAGCGTTCTCACTGCGCAGAAGGAATCACGCACCCCTCATTACTATGCTGGCAGCAGAGCGCAACGGCATCAGGCGGTCTTTAGCTTGACATGTCTTGGGAATAAGAGTCACACAGCTGAGGAGTTGTGGTCAGCTCTGCGGTCCGAGTTTAATAAATGGTTGTCTCCACTCAACCTGCAGCCTGGTAAGGCCGTGTGCGACAATGCTGCAAACCTGGGTGCGGCCCTTCGCCTGGGCAAGGTGACACACGTACCTTGTATGGCTCACGTGTTGAACCTTGTCGTGCAGCAATTTTTAATACACTATCCCGGCCTAGATGGCCTTCTGAACAGGGCACGAAAACTGTCTGCTCACTTCCGCCGTTCAAGCGCCGCAGCTGAGCGACTTGCATCGCTCCAGAAGTCTTTCGGCCTGCCGGTTCATCGCCTGAAATGCGATGTGGCGACATGCTGGAATTCAACTCTCCACATGTTACAGCGACTGTGGCAGCACCGCCGTGCCCTGGTGCAATACGTCATGACGTATAGCCTGGGCCAACGAGATGCAGAGGTGGGGTAGATCACCCTGATGGAGTGGTCTCAGATCAAGGACCTATGCAACCTTCTGCACAGTTTCGACATGGCGACGAATATGTTTAGCGCTGACAATGCCATTATCAGCATGACGATTCCAGTCATTTACATGCTGGAGCACACGCTAAACACTATTCGGAGTCAGGGGGTGGGACAACAGGAAGGGGATGAACTACAGGAGGATTCATATGCGCAAGACACAACAACATCACCAAGGTCCAGACGTTCATCATCACCAAGGCGCCAGGCATGGGAGCATGGGGGACAGAGATCAACAAGGGCGCATGGTAGCAGGCGAGATGTTGAGGAAGGTGCAGGAGGACATGAAGAAATGGAGGACGAACTGTCCATGGACATGGAAGACTCAGCAGATGAGGGAGACCTTGGTCAAATTTCAGTTGAAAGAGGTTGGGGGGAGATGTCAGAGGAAGAAAGAACGGTTAGCACCTCTATGCCACAAACACAGCGTGGACTTGGTCCGCATGGCTGCGCAAGACACATGAGTGCCTTCTTGTTGCACTACCTCCAACATGACCCTCGTATTGTCAAAATTAGAAGTGATGATGACTACTGGCTTGCCACACTATTAGATCCCCGGTACAAGTCCAAATTTTGTGACATAATTCCAGCCATAGAAAGGGACGCACGTATGCAGGAGTATCAGCAGAAGCTGTTACTCGATCTTAGATCCGCTTTTCCACCAAACAACCGTGCAGGTGCTGGGAGTGAATCTCCCAGCTGTAACTTGACAAACATGGGACGGTCTCGTCATCTTCAACAGTCTACACGTACCAGTAGGACCGTATCTGGTGCTGGTAACAGCAATTTTATGGAATCTTTTCATAATTTTTTTAGACCCTCCTTTGCAAGGCCACCAGAGACAACAAGTCTGACACATAGTCAACGGCTGGAGAGGATGATACAGGAGTATCTACAAATGAACATCGATGCCATGACTTTGCAAATGGAGCCTTGCTCATTTTGGGCTTCAAATCTAGAAAAATGGCCAGAGCTATCCAGTTACGCCTTAAAGATTTTGTCGTGTCCAGCTGCCAGCGTTGTCTCTGAACGTGTCTTCAGTGCTGCTGGGTGTGTGCTGACAGATAAGCGCACGCGTCTGTCCAGTGACAATGTGGACAGACTGACGTTCATCAAAATGAACAAGTCATGGGTCCAGAAGGAATTTACTACCCCTGTGTCATCCTGGGGAGAGTAAATGCTTGTGGATTTGGAATGTGCTTGATGCAAATCTAGCTGTGAAGTGTACAACTAGGGCACAAGTGCTGCCACTGAAGGGGTGGGTGTGTGTGGGGCACAATTTTTCGAAAAAAGGGAGACTCCGCTTGGAGTTACCCTTGCTTGATGTGTTTTTAAAAGAAGCCAAGATGAACAGAGCTGGGATCAGGAAAGACTTTGCTACCTACCCCGGTGTCATCCTGGGGACGGTTAAGAATAGCGTATTTTTGAATGTGCTTGATGCAAATCTAGCTGTGAAGTGTACAACTAGGGCACAAGTGCTGCCACTGAAGGGGTGGGTGTGTGTGGGGCACAATTTTTGGAAAAAAGGGAGACTCCGCTTGGAGTAACCCTTGCTTGATGTGTTTTTAAAAGAAGCCAAGATGAACAGAGCTGGGATCAGGAAAGACTTTGCTACCTACCCCGGTGTCATCCTGGGGACGGTTAAGAATAGCGTATTTTTGAATGTGCTTGATGCAAATCTAGCTGTGAAGTGTACAACTAGGGCACAAGTGCTGCCACTGAAGGGGTGGGTTTGTGTGGGGCACAATTTTTGGAAAAAAGGGAGACTCCGCTTGGAGTAACCCTTGCTTGATGTGTTTTTAAAAGAAGCCAAGATGAACAAGTCATGGTTCAGCAAAGACTTTGCTACCTACCCCGGTGTCATCCTGGGGACGGTTAAGAATAGCGTATTTTTGAATGTGCTTGATAAAAATCTAGCTGTGAAGTGTACAACTAGGGCACAAGTGCTGCCACTGAAGGGGTGGATGTGTGTGGGGCACAATTTTTGGAAAAACGGGAGACTCCGCTTGGAGTAACCCTTGCTTGATGTGTTTTTAAAAGAAGCCAAGATGAACAGAGCTGGGATCAGGAAAGACTTTGCTACCTACCCCGGTGTCATCCTGGGGACGGTTAAGAATAGCGTATTTTTGAATGTGCTTGATGCAAATCTAGCTGTGAAGTGTACAACTAGGGCACAAGTGCTGCCACTGAAGGGGTGGGTGTGTGTGGGGCACAATTTTTGGAAAAAAGGGAGACTCCGCTTGGAGTAACCCTTGCTTGATGTGTTTTTAAAAGAAGCCAAGATGAACAAGTCATGGTTCAGCAAAGACTTTGCTACCTACCCCGGTGTCATCCTGGGGACGGTTAAGAATAGCGTATTTTTGAATGTGCTTGATGCAAATCTAGCTGTGAAGTGTACAACTAGGGCACAAGTGCTGCCACTGAAGGGGTGGGTGTGTGTGGGGCACAATTTTTGGAAAAATGGGAGACTCCGCTTGGAGTAACCCTTGCTTGATGTTTTTTTAAAAGAAGCCAAGATGAACAGAGCTGGAATCAGGAAAGACTTTGCTACCTACCCCGGTGTCATCCTGGGGACGGTTAAGAATAGCGTATTTTTGAATGTGCTTGATGCAAATCTAGCTGTGAAGTGTACAACTAGGGCACAAGTGCTGCCACTGAAGGGGTGGGTGTGTGTGGGGCACAATTTTTGGAAAAAAGGGAAACTCCGCTTGGAGTAACCCTTGCTTGATGTGTTTTTTTCAAAGAAGCCAAGATGAACAAGTCATGGTTCAGCAAAGACTTTGCTACCTACCCCGGTGTCATCCTGGGGACGGTTAAGAATAGCATATTTTTGAATGTGCTTGATGCAAATCTAGCTGTGAAGTGTACAACTAGGGCACAAGTGCTGCCACTGAAGGGGTGTGTGTGTGTGGGGCACAATTTTTGGAAAAAAGGGAGACTACGCTTGGAGTCACCTTGCGGTGTTTTACATGATTTTAGAAGGGCGTGCCATGCCTATATCTGTGTGTCCTCCTCTTTTTCCTTGTCCAGCTGATTTGTTTTCGCATGAGTATATGTCCTTGTCACTTTCCCATGTGTTTGTGTTGTGTTGTGAGTTGTTTGTCACCTTTTGGACACCTTTGAGGGTGTTTTCTAGGTGTTTTTCTGTGTTTGTGATTGCCTGCCATTGTTTCCTATGCAGTTCGAGTTCGGTTCGTCGAACGTTCGATGAGCCGAACGGGACCTCCGTTTGGCGAACCGACCTCGAGCCGAGCCGTGACCGGTTCGCTCATCTCTAGTGAGCACCAAGCTCATGTGTGCAGCATATTTTTTTTCTAATTTAAACAGACTTGACTGGCTTAAAAGGATTGTCCACTACTTGGGCAACCTATTCTCATTCCCCATGTTACTACCTATTAAAATAGAAAATTTTATACTCACTTCCCATACTGGTTGGTTCCAGTAAAGCTGCACTTGCATTCCCGGGGCTGTGAGGTTGGGACATCACATGAGACCCGCACCCAATCTCTGACAGCTTCTCTCTTCCCACCTTCCAACATATAAGTAATTAATGGTAAGCAGGAAGCCAGCCAAAGCTCTCACTTCCTGTTGATTACTCTCTTCTAGCAACAGGGACAGTGAAGATGGCAGTGATTGATCATGGAAATAGCGTGATATTACAACCTGACATGAGCCTGTAATAGGGTGTGACACGGTAACTTGGAACAGGGGCACCTACACTAGCCTTATGGCTAGGGTGGCCCTAGCTGTCCCTGTTGCCAAAGATACATGTAATGGTGACTATGCTTGGGCCACCTTCCTAACCCTAGCTCCTGATTAACCCTAGTATATCACCCTTCTCCCTCACCATCAGAGGTCTCATAACACGAAGTCTATCTGAGAGCGGGCAACGGCACCTGCTTCACCTCTGGAGGCTTCATCTGAGCCCATGAAGCTCAGTGGGACATCTCAGGTAAGGAGACAGTAACCTATCCCTAAAAAAAAAGGTACTTGCTTTTTCTGGGTTAAATAAGGGTCTTTTATTAGTGCTTCTCCTTTGTAGCCTAAAAGCGGTTTGCTGCTGGAAAGCTGTTAGACCCAGGAGGATTGGGGAATTCCAACCTGGGCTACGCATGTCCTGCACCATGGTATCTCAGTGTCTTTTAACAGCCACGGTAAAAATAGGGGGCCAAATAGGTGGTTTAGAGGTCTCAGTTAGGGTGATTCTTGATAGTTGTTCTGGAGCCAACATACAGTTAGGTCCAGAAATATTTGGACAGTGACACAAGTTTTGTTATTTTAGCTGTTTACAAAAACATGTTCAGAAATACAATTATATATATAATCTGGGCTGAAAGTGCACACTCCCATCTGCAATATGAGAGTTTTCACATCCAAATTGGAGAAAGAGTTTAGAAATCATAGCTCTGTAATGCATAGCCTCCTCTTTTTCAAGGGACCAAAAGTAATTGGACAAGGGACTCTAAGGGCTGCAATTAACTCTGAAGGCGTCTCCCTCGTTAACTTGTAATCAATGAAGTAGTTAAAAGGTCTGGGGTTGATTACAGGTGTGTGGTTTTGCATTTGGAAGCTGTTGCTGTGACCAGACAACATGCGGTCTAAGGAACTCTCAATTGAGGTGAAGCAGAACATCCTGAGGCTGAAAAAAAGAAAAAAATCCATCAGAGAGATAGCAGACATGCTTGGAGTAGCAAAATCAACAGTCGTGTACATTCTGAGAAAAAAGGAATTGACTGGTGAGCTTGGGAACTCAAAAAGGCCTGGGCGTCCACGGATGACAACAGTGGTGGATGATCGCCGCATACTTTCTTTGGTGAAGAAGAACCCGTTCATAACATCAACTGAAGTCCAGAACACTCTCAGTGAAGTAGGTGTATCTGTCCCTAAGTCAACAGTAAAGAGAAGACTCCATGAAAGTAAATACAAAGGGTTCACATCTAGATGCAAACCATTCATCAATTCCAAAAATAGACAGGCCAGAGTTAAATTTGCTGAAAAACACCTCATGAAGCCAGCTCAGTTCTGGAAAAGTATTCTATGGACAGATGAGACCAAGATCAACCTGTACCAGAATGATGGGAAGAAAAAAGTTTGGAGAAAAAAGGGAATGGCACATGATCCAAGGCACACCACATCCTCTGTAAAACATGGTGGAGGCAACGTGATGGCATGGGCATCCATGGCTTTCAATGGCACTGGTTCACTTGTGTTTATTGATGACATAACAGCAGACAAGAGTAGCCGGATGAATTCTGAAGTGTACCGGGATATACTTTCAGCCCAGATTCAGCAAAATGCCGCAAAGTTGATCGGACAGCGCTTCATAGTACAGATGGACAATGACCCCAAGCATACAGCCAAAGCTACCCAGGAGTTCATTAGTGCAAAAAAGTGGAACATTCTGCAATGGCCAAGTCAATCACCAGATCTTAACCCAACTGAGCATGCATTTCACTTGCTCAAATCCAGACTTAAGACGGAAAGACCCACAAACAAGCAAGACCTGAAGGCTGCGGCTGTAAAGGCCTGGCAAAGCATTAAGAAGGAGGAAACCCAGCGTTTGGGGATGTCCATGGTTTCCAGACTTAAGGCAGTGATTGCCTCCAAAGGATTTGCAACAAAATATTGAAAATAAAAATATTTTATTTGGGTTTGGTTTATTTGTCCAATTACTTTTGACCTCCTAAAATGTGGAGTGTTTGTAAAGAAATGTGTACAATTCCTACAATTTCTTTCAGATATTTTTGTTCAAACCTTCAAATTAAACGTTACAATCTGCTCTTGAATTCTGTTGTAGAGGTTTCATTTCAAATCCAATGTGGTGGCATGCAGAGCCCAACTCGCGAAAATTGTGTCACTGTCCAAATATTTCTGAACCTAACTGTAATTGACAAACAGTTTGCTCGCTCCTCTGAGTTAAGGGTTGACAAGTTTTCCAGTCCTATGCAGATCTTTGCCATTGACTCATCAACTCTCTCCCAAGGGGTATTCAAGGAATGTTTAAGGGATTGGAACTCTGCATTGGGGTACTCCATTCTGAGCATATTACTTACCATGTGCTCATGGACCTACAGTTAGGTCCAGAAATATTTGGACAGACACAATTTTCGCAAGTTGGGCTCTGCATGCCACCACATTGGATTTGAAATGAAACCTCTACAACAGAATTCAAGTGCAGATTGTAACGTTTAATTTGAAGGTTTGAACAAAAATATCTGATAGAAATTGTAGGAATTGTACACATTTCTTTACAAACACTCCACATTTTAGGAGGTCAAAAGTAATTGGACAAATAAACCAAACCCCAAAAATTTTTTTTTATTTTCAATATTTTGTTGCGAATCCTTTGGAGGCAATCACTGACTTAAGGCTGGAACCCATGGACATCACCAAACGCTGGGTTTCCTCCTTCTTCATGCCTTGCCAGGCCTTTACAGCCGCAGCCTTCAGGTCTTGCTTGTTTGTGGGTCTTTCCGTCTTAAGTCTGGATTTGAGCAAGTAAAATGCATGCTCAATTGGGTTAAGATCTGGTGATTGACTTGTCCATTGCAGAATGTTCCACTTTTTTGCACTCATGAACTCCTGGGTAGCTTTGGCTCTATGCTTGGGGTCATTGTCCATCTGTACTATGAAGCGCCGTCCGATCAACTTTGCGGCATTTGGCTGAATCTGGGCTGAAAGTATATCCCGGTACACTTCAGAATTCATCTGGCTGCTCTTGTCTGCTGTTATGTCATCAATAAACACAAGTGACCCAGTGCCATTGAAAGCCATGCATGCCCATGCCATCACGTTGCCTCCACCATGTTTTACAGAGGATGTGGTGTGCCTTGGATCATGTGCCGTTCCCTTTCTTCTCCAAACTTTTTTCTTCCCATCATTCTGGTACAGGTTGATCTTGGTCTCATCTGTCCATAGAATACTTTTCCAGAACTGAGCTGGCTTCATGAGGTGTTTTTCAGCAAATTTAACTCTGGCCTGTCTATTTTTGGAATTGATGAATGGTTTGCATCTAGATGTGAACCCTTTGTATTTACTTTCATGGAGTCTTCTCTTTACTGTTGACTTAGAGACAGATACACCTACTTCACTGAGAGTGTTCTGGACTTCAGTTGATGTTGTGAACGGGTTCTTCTTCACCAAAGAAAGTATGCGGCGATCATCCACCACTGTTGTCATCCGTGGACGCCCAGGCCTTTTTGAGTTCCCAAGCTCACCAGTCAATTCCTTTTTTCTCAGAATGTACCCGTCTGTTGATTTTGCTACTCCAAGCATGTCTGCTATCTCTCTGATGGATTTTTTCTTTTTTTTCAGTCTCAGGATGTTCTGCTTCACCTCAATTGAGAGTTCCTTAGACCGCATGTTGTCTGGTCACAGCAACAGCTTCCAAATGCAAAACCACACACCTGTAATCAACCCCAGACCTTTTAACTACTTCATTGATTACAGGTTAACGAGGGAGACGCCTTCAGAGTTAATTGCAGCCCTTAGAGTCCCTTGTCCAATTACTTTTGGTCCCTTGAAAAAGAGGAGGCTATGCATTACAGAGCTATGCTTCCTAAACCCTTTCTCCGATTTGGATGTGAAAACTCTCATATTGCAGCTGGGAGTGTGCACTTTCAGCCCATATTATAAATATAATTGTATTTCTGAACATGTTTTTGTAAACAGCTAAAATAACAAAACTTGTGTCACTGTCCAAATATTTCTGGACCTAACTGTATGTGCACAAATTCTGTTAGGATTCCCTTTGTTCACATTACACAACCCAGTAGATAACTGGAAGACCCAGGACATAGTTCAGTGGAGTTCTTACTGTAAGGGACACTCTAAGGAACTGTGTCTTGACTGTAACCACTATTATCCCTGAGCCTTTTTCAGAGTCTAGTAATGTGTTCTCTGAAAAGGTTTGTCAGGGGCTGCCGCTGCACAGACCTTATGACTGCACCATAAGGTTGAAGCCAGGGGCAAAGTTGCCGAAGTGCATGATGTAATCTGCCTGGTGCTGAGTGACAAGCTCTCAAGGAATACATAACTGAGAGTTTGTCACATAAGACTGTCTTCATCCCCTGTAGCGGTGGGATTTTTCTTTCTAATAAAGAAAGATGGTGGGCCATGTCCATGTATGGATTTCAGTGAGCTGAATCAGATTACTGTTCATTACCTGTATCCTATGTAGAGTTGAGCGCGGTTCGCGGTTCTCCAGTTCGCGGTACGAGTGATTTTGGAGGCTGTTCTAGATCGAACTAGAACTCGAGCTTTTTGCTAAAGTTCGATAGTTCTAGTTACGTTCGAGAACGGTTCTAGCAGCAAAAAGCAGGGCTTTTTACAGCTACAGTGTGCAGGAGCCATCGCTGGCAGCCTGCTAGAAGCTGGTAACCAAGATAAACATCGGGTATCCAAGCAAAGCGCTTTGGTTAGTAACCCGATGTTTATCCTAGTTACGTGCAGGAAGCCCACACTTCCCCGCTCAGCTCACTCTGCCCCTCCTGCACGCGGCATGTATACACACACACACACACACACTCACACTCACCTGTCCCCAGCCATGCAGTCCACGTCACTGACGTCCTCAGCGCCACATGACCCCGCTAGGCTCCACCCACTTCGCACTCCGCCGCCAGCACACATAGCTCCGCCCATCTGTCACTCTGCACACATGGTCCTGCTAGGCTCCGCCCACCTGTCACTCTGCACGCACTGTCCTGCTAGGCTCCGCCCACCTGTCACTCTGCACGCACGGTCCCGCTAGGCTCCGCCCACCTGGCACTCTGCATGCACGGTCCCACTAGGCTCCGCCCACTTGGCACTCTGCACGCACGGTCCCGCTAGGCTCCGCCCCGCCTGTCACTCTGCACACACGGTCCCGCTAGGCTCCGCCCACCTGGCACTCTGCACACATTACCCCGCTAGGCTCCGCCCACCTGGCACTCTGCACACATGGTCCCGCTCAGCTTACCTGCGGTGATAAAGTCCCGACCTCAGCGCTGTCACTGTCCTCCATGGCCGTCGCTTGTCACATCACCTTCTCTCGCTTCCGACCCGAGACTGACTGGCGGTGACATCACGGGCCTCTCGCGATACTTGGCTGTGAAGGCGGCGGTCATTGAACTCAGTGACAGGTGCTGTCAGCATTGCAGGAGATCAGCGCAGGTAATGTACCTTGCTGACAGCAGCACTTGTCATCCCCTGCAGTGACCTGGGCTGACCCATTGATGTTAGCTCAGGTCACTGCACTGCTCTCCCAGCCAATGTTGAACATCCTGCTCTTCATTGACTGGGACAGTGTGGATCGTCATGGCAACCCCTTGGATTACACCAGACCTGGATTTGTTTTTCTTTCTAATAAATTGGTTAAAGAGGGAATGTATTGGGGAGTGTTTTTTCAAATAAAAATGTGTTTGTCTATTTTTTTTTATTACTGACTGGGTTGGTGATGTCGGGTATCTGATAGACGCCTGACCTCACCAACCCCAGGGCTTGATGCCAGGTGACATTACACATCTGGTATTAACCCCATATATTACCCCGTTTGCCACCGCACCAGGGCACGGGATGAGCTGGGGCGAAGCACCAGGATTGGCACATCTAATGGATGCGCCACTTCTGGGGCGGCTGCGGCCTGCTATTTTTAGGCTGGGGAGAGTCCAATAACCATGGACCTCCTTAGTCTGAGAATATCAGACCCCAGCTGTCTGCTTTACCTTGGCTGGTGATCCAATTTTGACGGGACCCCTACGTGTTTTTTTTTTTTAATTATTTATTTAATTTAAAATAACAGCGTGGGGTGCCCTCAGTTTTGGATTACCAGCCAAGGTGAGGCTGCCAGCTGTGGTCTGCAGGCTGCAGCCGTCTGCTTTACCCTAGCTGGCTACAAAAATAGGGGGAACCCTACGTCATTTTTTTTTCATTTTTTTTGGCTAAATACAAAGCTAAGCACCCCTTAGTGCCACATGAAAGACACCAAAGGGTGCAAAACTACAAAATACAGGAGAGTGGGACATTATGTGTCTTTCTGCCATTATAATGACAGAAAAGACTGATATGAAGTGCACAAGCACTGTAAAATCACCAGAGCACTCTACGCTGTGAAAAGCCGTAGAAAATGGCACTGGAGTAAACATGTGACCGCCTCATGTAGGATGAAGCTATGGATCCTGGGTAAATTTATGTATTTTCCATCCTTCCGTTTTTTTGCAGTACACAAAAAAAACAGAAGGCACCCGGATGACAAACGGATGACATACGGACCGTCTACGGAACGGAAACGGATGCCACACGGGTGCACCCGTGAAAAAAAATGGACTCTTTTTTTGCAGACCGCAAAAATGGATCGGTCGTGTTAATGTAGCCTTATTCTGATCTGCCGTTTATAAACAGCAGGCAGAATTAAGTGAATAATGCCCCCCAGCGTCAGAAAATCTCCGGGGTTTCAGGGCTAGCTGAGACCCTGGAGATCATGATTCAGGACGGTTTTTCCGGTCCCCGCTCATGTGATCACAGGTATACACCGTACACCGATGATCACGTTACAGTAAATGACAGCGCCGGTCAAAAATTATTTATCTCCCATCTGGCTTGAACAAACATGATAAATCTACTCCCGGGTCCCCTCTGGTCCCCCGGTGTCGCCAAAGTGCCCCCCCGATGCCCTCCCAGAAATCCAAGATGGCCGCGCGCACAGCAGCGCGCCGGCCGCATTCACCCTGCTCCTCTGATTTCTGTCGCATGTGCCATGACACATGCTACAGAAAACTCCTCCCCAGGCCCTGCCAGGTCACCCCCTATAACCCCACCGGTGTTCCCCGGTGTCCCACGGTACCTGTGCAGCGTTGATCCCCCCACGGCCCTCTTCTTCACAATAGACGCTGCCGCATGCACAGAGCGGCTGTCAGCTCAAGTTCCTGTGTTCAGACACAGTGAGTGGTGGTTATGCATCTGTAAGGTAAATGGGCGGCATGGTGGCTCAGTGGTTAGCACTGCAGTCTTGCAGCGCTGAGGTCCTGGGTTCAATTCTCACTAAGTACACCATCTGCAAAGAGTTTGTATGTTCTCCCCGTGTTTGCGTGGTTTTCCTCCCACACTCGAAAGACATACAGCGCTATGTAATTAATAACGCTATATAAATTAATAAATTATTATTACTGCAACGCCCTGCTCATGAGGTAAGGAACATAATTGATCAGGAGAGCTATATACTCCAAATGGAGGGATTTGCATTTATAGCCCTGCTGAACGGCTACCAAACAAGAGAGTCCGTTATTAGAGTTGAGCGCGGTTCGCGGTTCGAGGTTCTCCAGTTCTAAGCTCGAGTGATTTTTGGGGCTGTTCGAGATGGAACTAGAACTCGAGCTTTTTGCAAAAGCTCGATAGTTCTAGATACGTTCGAGAACGGTTCTAGCAGCAAAAAGCAGGGCTTTTTACAGCTACAGTGTGCAGGAGCCATCGCTGGAAGCCTGCCACAAGCTGGTAACCAAGATAAACATCGGGTATCCAAGCAAAGCGCTTTGGTTAGCAACCCGATGTTTATCTTAGTTACGTGCAGGAAGCCCACACTTTCCCGCTCAGCTCACTCCGCCCCCTCCTGCCCGCGGCATGTACACATACACACACACACACACACACACTCTCACACACGCACCCCCCCTCCCTCCCCCTCCCAGCTACAGTGTGCAGGAGCCATCGCTGGCAGCCTGCCACAAGCTGGTAACCAAGATAAACATCGGGTATCCAAGCAAAGCGCTTTGGTTAGTAACCCGATGTTTATCTTAGTTACGTGCAGGACCCCACACTTCCCCACTCAGCTCGCTCCGCCCCCCTCCTGCCCGCGGCATGTACACATACATACACACACACACACACACACACGCACACCCCCCCCTCTGGAGAAAAAGTGGAGAATAAATGGAGAAAAAGTGGAGAAAAAGTGGAGAATAAGTGGAGAATAAGTGGAGAAAAAGTGGAGAAAAAAATTGAGAAAAAGTGGAGAATAAATGGAGAAAAAGTGGAGAAAAAGTGGAGAATAAGTGGAGAATAAGTGGAGAAAAAAATGGAGAAAAAGTGGAGAAAAAGTGGAGAAAAAGTGGAGAAAAAAATTCTCCACTTTTTCTCCACTTATTCTCCACTTTTTCTCCACTTTTTCTCCACTTTTTCTCCATTTTTTCCTCCACTTTTTCTCCACTTTTTCTCCACTTATTCTCCACTTTTTCTCCACTTATTCTCCACTTATTCTCCACTTTTTCTCCACTTTTTCTCCATTTATTCTCCACTTTTTCTCCATTTTTTTCTCCACTTTTTCTCCACTTTTTCTCCACTTTTTCTCTACTTTTTCTCCACTTATTCTCCACTTTTTCTCCATTTATTCTCCACTTTTTCTCCACTTTCTCTCCACTTATTCTCCACTTTTTCTCCACTTTTTCTCCACTTATTCTCCACTTTTTCTCCATTTATTCTCCACTTTTTCTCCACTTTTTCTCCATTTTTTCCTCCACTTTTTCTCCACTTTTTCTCCACTTATTCTCCACTTTTTCTCCACTTATTCTCCACTTATTCTCCACTTTTTCTCCACTTTTTCTCCATTTATTCTCCACTTTTTCTCCATTTTTTTCTCCACTTTTTCTCCACTCTTTCTCCACTTTTTCTCCACTTATTCTCCACTTTCTCTCCACTTATTCTCCACTTTTTCTCCACTTATTCTCCACTTGTTCTCCACTTTTTCTCCCCTTATTCTCCACTTTTTCTCCACTTTTTCTCCACTTTTTCTCCACTTATTCTCCACTTTTTCCTCCACTTTTTCTCCACTTTTTCTCCACTTTTTCTCCACTTTTTCTCCATTTTTTTCACACTTTTTCTCCACTTATTCTCCACTTTTTCTCCACTTTTTCTCCACTTATTCTCCACTTTTTCTCCATTTATTCTCCACTTTTTCTCCACTTTCTCTCCACTTATTCTCCACTTTTTCTCCACTTTTTCTCCATTTTCTTCTCCACTTTTTCTCCACTTTTTCTCCACTTTTTCTCCATTTTTTTCTCTCCACTTATTTTCCACTTATTCTCCACTTTTTCTCCACTTTTTCTCCATTTATTCTCCACTTTTTCTTCATTTTTTTCTCCACTTTTTCTCCACTTTTTCTCCACTTTTTCTCCACTTATTCTCCACTTTTTCTCCATTTATTCTCCACTTTTTCTCCACTTTCTCTCCACTTATTCTCCACTTTTTCTCCACTTATTCTCCACTTTTTCTCCACTTTTTCTCCACTTATTCTCCACTTTTTCTCCACTTTTTCTCCACTTTTTCTCCACTTTTTCTCCACTTATTCTCCACTTTTTCTCCACTTTTTCTCCATTTTTTCCTCCACTTTTTCTCCACTTTTTCTCCACTTTTTCTCCATTTTTTTTCTCCACTTTTTCTTCACTTATTCTCCACTTTTTCTCCACTTTTTCTCCATTTATTCTCCACTTTTTCTCCCATTTTTCTCCATTTTTTCTCCACTTTTTCTCCACTTTTTCTCCATTTTTTTCTCCACTTATTCTCCACTTTTTCTCCACTTTTTCTCCATTTATTCTCCACTTTTTCTCCATTTTTTTCTCCACTTTTTCTCCACTTTTTCTCCACTTTTTCTCCACTTTTTCTCCACTTATTCTCCACTTTTTCTCCATTTATTCTCCACTTTTTCTCCACTTTTTCTCCACTTTTTCTCCACTTTTTCTCCACTTTTTCTCCACTTATTCTCCACTTTTTCTCCACTTTTTCTCCACTTTTTCTTCGTTCTTTTTCTATAGTCGGTCTACCCATTAGCTCTGCCATGCATACTGTAGCTCTACACCTACTGCACATGTTACTTTATGATTGACACCTTTTTCGTACCAGAGCTGTCTAAGTCTACTCTGACCCCATATTCGTCATTACTATATTGTCCTTGTACTGTATTATGACATTTGTATCATGTGTTTCATTTCTTGCTGTGTTGCAGTTTTTTTGCTGCATCCCAATTGTACCTCTACATTGTTCGAGTTTATGTTATTGTTCTCTCACTCTTATGTGATACTGATTATTGTCATTTTTCATGATTACATGCAGATAAGTCCAATCTGACGAAGGCTCAGGCCGAAACGTCAATTGTAACTTGTTTTGGACAAAAACATATATGCTTATGAAAAAAAAAATGTTCTTAATAAGGACCAATAAAGAGTGATTTTGCATTACTATCCATTGGGACTTACTGACTTAGTCTGGGAGATTTAGAGTGCCGAGGTTACTCACTAATTTTATCTATTATTACCTCTGAGCACCTATATACCAGTGAGCAGAGCTTCCTCTACAGTAGTTCTCCTGATTAGGCATGCCCTTACCTCATAAGCAGGGCATTGCAGCTTTGGTAGCAACCATTACGACATGGACTCTGCTGCTTTGGACCCGGGGAGAGTGAGTGCAGATTCATTGCACCCACACTCCTCACATGAAGGGTCCGCACTCCTAGAAAATGGGGGATACGTTCCCTGAGTGTCTCCCCCCATATTCTAGACGGTCCAGAGTCGTCGTGGGACCCCTTTATTTTTTTTCTTACAATAAATTGGTGAAAGAGGAAATGTTTTGGGGACTGTTTTTTCAAATAAATTTCTTTTGTCGATTTTTTGTTTTTGTTAGTACTGACAGTTTATGATGTTGGGTATCTAATAGACGCCATGACATCACAAACTGCTGGGCTTGATCTCAGGTGACTTTACAGCTAGTATCAACCCGATTTATTACCCCGTTTGCCACTGCACTAGGGCACGGGATGAGCTGGGGTGAAGCGCCAGGATTGGCGCATCTAGTGGATGCGCCACGTCTGGGGTGCCTGCGGCCTGCTATTTTTAGGCTGTGAAGGCCCAATAACTATTGACCTTCCCACCCTGAGAATACCAGACCACAGCTGTCCGCTTTACCTTGGCTGGTGATCCAATTTGGGGGGGACCCTACTTTTATTGTGTAATTATTAATATTTATAAAATAATTATAAAAAAGAGCCTGAGGGGACCTCCACATTGGATCCCCAACCACTGTAAAGCTGCCAGCTGTGGTTTTCAGGCTACAGCCGTCTGCTTTACCCTAGCTGGCTATCAAAAATGGGGGGACCCAACGTCATTTTTTTTTTTAACTATTTTTTAAATAGAAAAAATTAATGGGCTTCCCTGTATTTTGATTGCCAACCAAGGTAACGGCAGGCAGATGGGGGTGGCAACCCATAGCTGTCTGCTTTATCTGCGCTGAGAATCAAAAATACCGCGGAGCGCTACGTCATTTTTTTAAAGATTTATTTTTACAGCACTGTGATGTCCAGCAATCAAAATACAGGGAAGCCCATTTTATTTTTAGTTATTTAAATAAATAATTAAAAAAATATATATGGGCTCCCGCTGCATTTTTTGTATTGCTAGCTAAGGGTAATCCAAGCAGCTACTGGCTGCTAACCCCCACTGCTTGGTGTTACCTTCACTGGCAATGGAAAATCCAGGGAAGCATTTTTTATTTTTTTTGCCAAAAAACTACAAAAAAAGGACGTGAGCTTCGCCATATTTTTGTATGCTAGCCAGGTATAGCAGGCAGGTGCTGGAAGAGTTGGATACAGCGCCAGAAGATGGCGCTTCTATGAAAATGCCATTTTCTGAGGCGGCTGCAGACTGCAATTCGCAGCAGTGGGGCCCAGAAAGCTCAGGCCAACCTGTGGTGCAGATTCCAATCCACAGCTGCCTAGTTGTACCTGGCTGGACACAAAAATGGGGCAAAGCCTATGTCATTTGTTTTCTAATTATTTCATGAAATTCATGAAATAATAAAAAAAGGGCTTCCCTTTATTTTTGGTTCCCAGCCGGGTACAAATAGGCAACTGGGGGTTGGGGGCAGCCGTACCTGCCTGCTGTACCTGGCTAACATACAAAAATATGGCGAAGCCCACATAATTTTTTCAGGGGGCAAAAAACTTCTGCATACAGTCCTGGATGGAGTATGCTGAGCCTTGTAGTTCTGCATCTGCTGTCTGTCTGTATGGAGAAGAGCAGACAGCAGCTGCAGAACTACAAGGCTCAGCATACTCCATCCAGGACTGTATGCAGACGTTTTTTGCCCACCAAAAAAATGACGTGGGCTTCGCCATATTTTTGTATGCTAGCCAGGTACAGCTGGCAGCCACGGGCTGCCTCCAACCCCCAGTTGCCTATTTGTACCCGGCTGGGAACCAAAAATATAGGGAAGCCTGTTTTTTTTAATTATTTCACTTATTTCATGAAATAATTAAAAAACAAATGACGTGGGCTTCGCCCCATTTTTGTGTCCAGCCGGGTACAACTAGGCAGCTGGGGATTGGAATCCGCAGCACAGGTTAGCCCGAGGTTTGTGGGTGCCTCTGCTGCGGATTTCAGTCCGCAGCCGTCCCAGAAAATAGCGCTCTCATAGAAGCGCCATCATCTGGCGCTGTATCCAACTCTTCCAACAGCCCTGGAGCCGAGTGGCTTGTTGGGTAATCATGAGTTAATACTGGCTTTGTTTTACCAGCCAGTATTAAGCCAGAGATTCTTAATGTCAGGCACGTTTGACCCGGCCATTAAGAATCTCCAATAAAGGGTTAAAAAAAGACACCACACAGAGAAAAAATACTTTAATTCAGTTAGGGTCACAGAGCTAGGGACCCCAATATAGAGATGTACCTTGACGAGGTTTTGGGGCTCAGTTACATTGATCAATGCGATTGCTAAATATCTCCTTTTTCCTAATATTCATAGCAGGTATGCAATTCATTATTCACATGTTCAAATTAGCAAGTAGCATTTTTCATTGTATATTCCAACATTTTTCCATATGCTTGAGGCATTATACCATTATCTAAGTTTGATGTGCAGCCTTATTCTTATATATAGTATGTATTTTTGGCTTGCACTCATATATATATATTAGTGCTCACTTCAGTTATCCTATTCAGTTATATGTAGTTTTTTTTCTGAATGTGAACACAGCTCCGCCCCTTTCGGCCATGTTTTTTCCATCTCCTATATAAGAAAGTCCTTAGTTACCCCTCTCCACCCATAGCAGTTTTTAATTGCAATGAGATGACACACAGTTAGGGTCACAGAGCTAGGGACCCCAATATAGAGATGTACCTTGACGAGGTTTTGGGGCTCAGTTACATTGATCAATGCGATTGCTAAATATCTCCTTTTTCCTAATATTCATAGCAGGTATGCAATTCATTATTCACATGTTCAAATTAGCAAGTAGCATTTTTCATTGTATATTCCAACATTTTTCCATATGCTTGAGGCATTATACCATTATCTAAGTTTGATGTGCAGCCTTATTCTTATATATAGTATGTATTTTTGGCTTGCACTCATATATATGTATTAGTGCTCACTTCAGTTATCCTATTCAGTTATATGTAGTTTTTTTTCTGAATGTGAACACAGCTCCGCCCCTTTCGGCCATGTTTTTTCCATCTCCTATATAAGAAAGTCCTTAGTTACCCCTCTCCACCCATAGCAGTTTTTAATTGCAATGAGATGACACACAGTTAGGGTCACAGAGCTAGGGACCCCAATATAGAGATGTACCTTGACGAGGTTTTGGGGCTCAGTTACATTGATCAATGCGATTGCTAAATATCTCCTTTTTCCTAATATTCATAGCAGGTATGCAATTCATTATTCACATGTTCAAATTAGCAAGTAGCATTTTTCATTGTATATTCCAACATTTTTCCATATGCTTGAGGCATTATACCATTATCTAAGTTTGATGTGCAGCCTTATTCTTATATATAGTATGTATTTTTGGCTTGCACTCATATATATATATTAGTGCTCACTTCAGTTATCCTATTCAGTTAGTGTAGTAGTAGTGACAATTGTAGTGAGGAAGGATGAGATTCACCAGCTCATCACTTGGGGCTGGGGAACCTCCATCCTCACTACAATCATCACTAGTGTAGTAGTAGTGACGATTGTAGTGAGGAAGGATGAGATTCACCAGCTCATCACTTGGGGCTGGGGAACCTCCATCCTCACTACAATCATCACTACAATCGGGAAGCAGCGTGCAGCCTTCACTCCGTGAGTGATCAGTGCTGGCTGCTATCGGTAACGCTGACAGACACGTTACCATAGCAACGGTGCTCTCGGAGCCGCGGTTAGCGGTGATGTCACCGCTAACTGCGTTGCTATGGCAACGGTGATCTCCGTTAATGACCGGCTGTGTCAGCCGGTCCCTAACGGAACGGGGAGTCGACCGTGTGCTAGAGCATGTCGCCGGTACACGGCAATACACATATGTGCACCGTGTACCGGAGAGATGCACTCGCAGGTCCTACATGACGTGTCATAGTCATGTGACCAGTCTGTAGCCAATGAGATAATAGCCACGTGACTGGTCACATGGCTATTTTGACGTCACGATAGGTCCTGCATCTCTGCTGGCAGTGCAGGTCACCGGGAGGATTCAGCGATCATCGGATGGAATAGCGGCAGGAGACAGAGTGCAGAAGGGATCGCGAGGACCAGTAAGTGTTATGGCAATGTTTATTAACTGTTTGTGTACATTTATCATGCATTTTTATGTGTTTGTGATTGCCTCCCATTCTAGCCTATACGTTCGAGTTCGGTTCGTCGAACGTTCGACGAGCCGAACTCGAACGGGACCCCCGTTCGGCGAACCGGCCTCGAGCCGAACCGGGACCGGTTCGCTCATCTCTATCCGTTATACGCCACAAGAAAACACATCTAAATAGCGAGCTCTGTTGTTAAGTATTCGTTCAGCTGGATAAGGCTACTTTCAGACATCCGGTTTGAGCCTTGCGGCTTAATCCGGCTGTGAAACATATGCAACGGATGCGGCGAAAATACCGCATCCTTTGCATAAGTTTTTACATGCGGCCGGTCCGTTTTTTTCCGGTTGCGGCACGCTACTGAGCATGCGCAGTAGAAGAAACCGCATGCGGCGGCCGGATGAGTTTTTTTCCGCATCGCGTCACATCCGGCGTCCATTGGCATGCATTGACAAATGCGCTGCAGCGGCCGGATGCGGCGTGATGTGGTTTTTTTTGCCGGAGCAAAAAACGTTGCAGGCAACGTTCCATCCGGCCGCGGCATCGGCTAAATCTGCCGCATGCAGCAAAAACCGGACCGAACGCAAGCCCATGTGGCACAATACGGCACTAATGTAAGTCTATGCAAAAAAAACTGCAACCGGCGGCAAAAAAACTGGTTGCGGTTTTTCTGCAGAGTGCCGTATTGTGCCGCAGAGTAAAAACCGGATGTGTGAAAGTAGCCTAACTGGACTTTAAGGGGTATTCCATCTCCAAGATTCTATCCCCAATATATAGTAGGTGGAATAGCAATAATATCAGCAAATACCAATATTTGGAAATGTAGAATAAATCTCCTGATTAGGCATGCCCTTACCTCATGAGCAGGGCATTGCAGCTTTGGTAGCAACCATTACGACATGGACTCTGCTGCTTTGGACCTGGGGAGAGTGAGTGCAGATTTATTGCACCCACATTCCTCACATGAAGGGTCTGCACTCCTAGAAAATGGGGGATACGTTCCCTGAGTGTCTCCCCCCCATATTCTAGACGGTCCAGAGTCGTCGTGGGACCCCTTTATTTTTTTTCTTACAATAAATTGGTGAAAGAGGAAATGTTTTGGGGACTGTTTTTTCAAATAAATTTCTTTTGTCGATTTTTTTTGTTAGTACTGACAGTTTATGATGTTGGGTATCTAATAGACGCCATTGACTCGCCCACCCCAGGGCTATGGGACACCCGGTGCCGGGCCGGACTAGTCCGGTGGTAGTCAGTGGTGGCTGGGCCCGGCTCCGTGGCCCTGGTGGGTGTCAGTTGAATATGTGGCTTGCTTGTTAATGGTTGTGTTCGTGACGCCACCTGTGGCATGCGGCTATTAAGCCGCCGCTGCTGTGTGAGGCCTCCGGGATGATGATATAGCAGCTATGGAAGTACTGCTCCCCACAGGTGGAGCAATGCCCGGGGCACAGTTGGTGCTTGTGAAAGTCTATGGTGCTGTGTGACTAACACGGTGCAGGGCCGACAGGCGAGGAAAGAACCAGGTACAAACAACAGTCTCTTTACCTTTTCCTCTTTTACTCTGGGAACAGTCCAGTCCTGGGAGACCGTTACAGGTGGTGATGGGGATCCGGTCGGCCTGGAAGTACTTGGGGTGATCTTTCTGGCCAGCTGAGTATGAGGCCTACTCCTGTACCTTTCTTGGTGATGATAGGACCCTGCTTCTCTGAATCCAGCAATTGCCCTCTTCGCTGCTGGGACCAATAGCACGTCCCTTCCCTCTGTAGGTGGCTGCGCAGGCCCACTCTCTGGTGCTTCTCCGCTGGGGTCCACACCGGGCCCTGATGCTGCAGCTGTACCTTGGATGTGTCTGGGCCAGGGGCTTGCAGCTCCCCTGCCCTTCGGATTCGGCTACCAGGGACGGATTTTATACCCTGGCAACCACAGACTCCGATGTCCGAGTCTCTCTGCTGCCTCTCAGCTACTCCTGCTTCTCTGGGCCAAACTGCTCCAGCTCTAGGCCCCAGATTCACAGGACAGCTCACTCTGTGTCTGTTCACTTCTGCTGCTTCCTACAGACTAACTAACTCCTCCCCCAGGTCAGGCTTAAGGAAGCTCCCTGAAACTTCAGGTTCAGAGCTCCCCCTACTGGCCTGAGGGAGAAACTGCGGTGGATGTTAACTTACTGGCCAGTAGATTTCCCCATTACCTCCAGGCTCAGCATTAACCCTCAGGAGGGCAATGCCGTTGTGGCGACCAGGTCCTAGGGCGCCACACTCCCCCTTAGTTAAATTCAGTACTCCCGGACTGTAGAAACAAAACATAACATGTCATACATTTCATCCCAATATGGGAGGCACATTCTCTTTAACGTTACAATCTTAAACATTTCTATAAGAGTCCAGTGTGGCTCCCTGCCGGGTGTCCATTACACTGCTCCATGGGGGACCCGCCGCGATCAAACCCCCAACGTAGGCTCTGGGCGTGCGTCAGAGCATTGATGACCCCACTCTATGCACGCCGGACGGGTTTTTCTTCAGGGGTGTTTGAGCACACTGGTGCTAACTATGAACAATTTAGGTGTTGGCCACCCATAGTCCAGTGGCCCAATTGTCCATTTTCGCAATCAAAGAAAAAGAAAACATTTTGTGCACAACATGACAGACATTTTGCATAACTATTTACACTCTAATAAGTACTCTTTACTTTATACAGTAGACTCCCTATACCTTAGAGGGGGTTGTCCCCGAGTGCTGCGCTGGGACCTACGTAGCTCTGGTGTTTGCCCCTGACTACGTGGTGCGTCTTCTATCTCAGCACTACAGGTGGGCCTAACCCCAATAGGTAAGCGTGATGGTTGCCTTTGTGGTCTAGGAGTCGCCAAGGGTATGACAGGTTCACCACTGACAGGGGGTTGATCCTCCTGTTCCACTGCTGACGTGTCATCTCGTGCTGGAGCGGACGATTCTTTAGGTGGATCCGGAACCTTTTCTGTTTCTGGCTCGACCAACTGCGGAAACGCCAAAACTGGTACCACTATGGCATTGTTGATTCGGGTCCAAGTTTTGGGGAACTTCCCAAGGATGGTTTGAATCATCTCCCCTTCTTTCTCTTGACTTTGGGGACTTCCTTGTACTCCTTCCATTTCTCTTTGGATTCGGCACCGTTCAGGGCACGCTTTCAGGCAGTCTCGGGAAATTGCTTGACAGGTCTTGCCTTCATCTTTGCTTATGAGGCATACCTTACTATTGTCAAAGTTGGAGGGGATAATGGTGTAGGGCTCGTTTTCCCACTGATCATCCAACTTATGCGTCTTCCGCTTCTTCTTGAGGACTTGTTCTCCAGGTGCTAAGGGAGTTGCTGGGGCTGTTTGATTGTAATGCTGTTCTTGTCTCGTTCTTGCTTGAGACAGGCTCCTTTCCACGCACTCCTGGACCTTACGGTACCGCTGCTGCCGTTCTGCATCCCAATCCTCTATTTCTTGAACCGCCTCAGGCGACACAGTCCCCATCTCAAAGTCTACAGGCAACTTGCCTGGTCTGGCTCGCATCAGGTAAGCGGGGCTGCAGTTGGTCGAATTCACTGGGATGTGGTTGTACAAGTCTACCAGATCTGGCAACTTTTCTGGCCATTGGTTCCTCTCTTCCAGCGGTAGGGTCTTCAGCATATCAATAACCACATGGTTCATTTTCTCGCACAGTCCATTGGTCTGGGGGTGGTACGGTGTGGTTCGAATTTTCTTACAACCGTACATGTTACAGAACTCTTGGAACACTTCAGCCTCGAATGCAGGACCCTGATCCGTCAGTACCCTTTCCGGATAGCCGTGCGGTCGACAAAAGGATGCCTGGAACGCTCTAGCTGCCGTCCTGGCTGTCTGGTCCTTCACAGGCACTACTACCAGGAAACGAGAGTAATGGTCCACAATGGTGAGGGCGTACACATAGCCTGACCGGCTTGGTGTTAACTTCACGTGGTCCAGGGCCACCAACTCCAGGGGCTGCTTCGTGACAATTGGCTGTAGGGGAGACCTTTGGCTGGCATCATCCTTCCGCCTCAAGTTACACGGGCCACAGTCTCGGCACCATTTCTCGATCATCTTTCTCATGTGCACCCAGTAGAACCGATCACGGAGTAAGGCCTCCAACTTCTTCCACCCGAAGTGCCCTGCGTTATCATGATACGCTGCTAGGACCATTGGAGCATCCCTCTGCGGAACCACTATCTGCCAGACAAGTTCATTTGTTCGATAGTTGACATATCTCTTGCAGAGCTTGCCCTGGTAGGTGAACAGTCGTCCCCTCTCCTTCCACAGCTGCTGGGCTTCCTCTGGAGCGTCTGGGCCAAGATGGGTCTCAGCTTGCGCTAGCTTTTCTTTGACCAATCGCACGGCCGGGTCACCATTCTGTGTTTCTTCCCAATTATGGTGGAGTAATGGATTGACCGAGACCTCGTGCTGGTTTAAGCGCTTCACTCCCACAGCATGCTCACACTGTGAAACACCCTGGTGATGGAAAGCCGGTAACTCTATCTCTTCGAGTTCATCCAGGTCTTCTCCAGACTCGGGTAAGTGAGGCATTCTGGACAGCGCATCAGCATTGTTATTCTTCTTGCCAGCCCGATACTTGATGGTAAAGTCAAAGTTAGACAGCCGGGCCATCCATCGCTGTTCCATCGCACCTAACTTGGCTGTTGCCAGGTGTGTCAACGGATTGTTGTCCGTGAAGATGGTAAACTTGGCCGATGCCAGATAGTGCTTGAAGCGTTCAGTCACTGCCCACACAATAGCGAGGAACTCCAGCTTGAAGGAACTGTAGTTTTCTGGATTCCTTTCCGTGGGCCGAAGCTTCCTACTGGCGTACGCTATTACCCTCTCTCTGCCTCCCTGTACCTGGGACAGAACTGCTCCCAGTCCCACGTTGCTGGCGTCTGTGTACAGTATAAACGGTTGGCTGTAGTCAGGGTAGGCCAGAATTTCTTCTCCCGTGAGAGCCCCTTTCAGCCGGAAAAAGGATGTTTCCAGTTGGCTGCTCCATTCAAATGGAGGGCTCTGCTTCTTAGCCTGCTTCGGCTGGCCCACCAGGAGATCTTGAAGGGGCGCTGCTATCTTGGTGAACCCATCAATGAACCTTCGGTAGTAGCCCACCAGTCCAAGGAACTGCCGCACCTCCTTCACCGTGGTGGGTCTTGGCCAGTCCTTGATTACCGTGACTTTCTCCGGATCAGGTGCCACGCCTTCTGCGCTGACCACATGACCCAGGTACTGTACCTTTGGCTTCAAGAGGTGACATTTGGACGGCTTGATCTTCAGGCCATATTTCGACAAGGACTCAAACACTTCTGCTAAGTGCTTCAGGTGGTCCTCATAAGTCTTGGAGTAGACTATTACGTCATCCAGGTACAGCAGCACGGTTTCGAAGTTGTGGTGGCCCAAGCAGCACTCCATCAACCTTTGGAATGTCCCTGGGGCGTTGCAGAGCCCGAATGGCATACAATTGAACTCACAGAGACCCATTGGTGTCGTGAATGCAGTCTTCTCCTTGTCCGCCTCTGCCACGGGAACCTGCCAATACCCACTGGTGAGATCCAAGGTGGAGAAATAGTTAGCTGACTTTAAGGCTGTTAGTGACTCCTCTATTCTGGGTAGTGGATAGGCATCTTTATGTGTAATGCGGTTAATTTGCCTGTAATCTACACACATTCTCATTGTACCATCTTTTTTCTTTACGAGCACTAGTGGAGCTGCCCAGGGGCTACAACTATCTCTGATAACCCCAGCCTCCTTCATTTCCCGTAACATTTCCTTGGCACACTGATACTGTGCGGGGGGTACAGGGCGGTATCTTTCTTTAATGGGATGATGATCACCCGTGGGGATTTGATGTTGAACCCCTTTCACCTGCCCAAAATCTAGGGGGTGTTTGCTGAAGACCCGCTCGTACTCCTGTACCACCCGGTAAACCCCATGCTTTTGGTGTGAGGGGGTGGAGTCGGTGCCCACATGTAATTTTTGGCACCAGTCTTCCGGCTGCCCCTTGGAGCCATTGTCTTCCGCCTGGTCGGACGGGATCAAGGGTTCCACTGCTTTAATGGTATTGTTGCTGACAGTGTACAATTTTGCCACAGTGGCATACCGGGGCAATTTGGCCTCCTCCTCCCCACAATTCAGGACACGGACGGGCACTCTCCCCTTGCGGACGTCCGCTACCCCTCTGGCTATCAGGACTCCAGGCCTACTGTCTGAATACATTGGTTCTACCAAGGCATGGTAATCCTAACCCTTGAGGCCTATTGCTGCCCGACACCATATCAACATTTCACTTCTTGGGGGTATTACAATGGGGAGGGGGTCACTTACCCTCACACTGCCAATTTCTCCTCCGGCCAGCTCTACCTGCTGCCTCCTCATCAGGGCTCTGATCTCCCTCTGTAGGACACGCTGCTGCCCGGAGCTGGCAGTTTCAGACGCCTGTTGTAACAAAATTATCACTTCGGCAATACAATTTTCTATCACATTTGTACCAAGAGTTAGCAGTGGGTCAGATTCTTTGCGATCAATATCTACAATTATCATCCCCTGACATGGCAATTCCACCCGCCCCACTTTAATGGTTACTTCTTTGTACCCAATCTGAGGTAAGGGCTGACCATTACTGGCCACAATTGTTAAATCATCATCTGGGCCATGGTCAATGTCTGAATCGGCCCAATATCTTTTGTACAGTTTGTGGGGGATGGTTGTTACCTGGGACCCCGTATCCAGGAGGGCATTCAAAGGGATCCCATCCAGCACAATAGGAAGGACCGGTCGTCCTCCCACATACTTGCTGCGGCTGGGGGTTGAGCCGGGCTTCCTTACACCTGGGGGTCGGCTCCTGGCCCCAGGCTCGGCCCATTTAAAGGACAGCGTCGTGCAATGTGGCCCGCCTGGTTGCAGTTGCGGCAGATCGGTTGTCCTGTTGAATCGTACCGGTCTGTGTCTCTGCCTCGGGTCGGCGGAATCCTTCTCTGTCGCATCCATGGGACGTCCTCTGGGCTGGAGGCCAACTCGATTTTCGCAGGCGAGGGGGTCATTTGTAGAGACTGCACGGTCTTGGCAAGGGCAGCCACAGTCTTGGTCAGCTCCTGGACCTGTTGTCTGAGCTCCGCAGTGGGATCCTTATCCAGGGACTGCGCCTCAGCCCCTGCAGTGGCTCGTGTTGCAGGCACCACCCCGGGGTACGTGATAGCAGGAGGCCGGAGGGGTACTGGGTCATTCGGCGTAGATTCTCTCAGTACCCTGATGGCCTGGTCCTTAAACTTGGCAAAGTCCAGAGCAGGGTTCTGCAGGACCAGGATACGCAGCTGGGTCCTGTGGGCATCTGACAGGAGCCCCTCTATGAACTGCTCAGTTAGGAGTTTGTCTTCTTCACGTACACTCTCTGGGTCCACCTGCTTAACTGCTTTCAGGGCCTCTTGCAGGTTTAGGGCATAGTCCCTTATGCTGTCTGTGGCCCGCTGCTTGCACCCAAAGAATCTCATCTTTATCTCTGCTGCGGTGCGAGTGTCAAACGTACTCTTTAGCTTGGCCAGTATCTGGGCTGCTGTCCCTTTATCTGTATCAGGCCATGACTTCGCTTCACGCTGGGCTGCGCCGGCTAGCTGTCCCATTAATATGCCCACCTTCTGGCTCTCAGTCAGCGGATACACCCGGAATAAGCTGTGCAGGCTTTCTCTGAAGTCACTCAAGGTATGGGACTCCCCGGAGTATTGCGGCAGCCATTCTGCTCCCGGTATGTATGGCATGGTGATCGGCATTACCGGCGCTACAGTGGGGGCCGGGGCGACGGCGACTGGGATTGCTTCTGCTGGTGCTGCGGCGTCTCGGGCTATGGCAGCCACCTGCCCTCCCTCTGAGTCGGACATCTTCCTCCCCCTTAGTGAACCTTACCAGGCTCCGTTCACTTTTCAAATTTTCTTCCGGGTCGCGCGGGGTTAACAGCGCTCTGCTCTGATGGCGCGCTCCCTTCGCGCTCTTTGTCAGGCACGCCCCCCTTCTTCCTGCGCTCGGCGAGGCTAATGGCGGCGGTGGTCTGCAGCCAGTACACAGTCTTTTAAGCACAATTCCGGCAGGCGCACAGTACCCGGTTGGACCGGGCACGAAATCCTGTTCGTGACGCCAAATTTGACTCGCCCACCCCAGGGCTATGGGACACCCGGTGCCGGGCCGGACTAGTCCGGTGGTAGTCAGTGGTGGCTGGGCCCGGCTCCGTGGCCCTGGTGGGTGTCAGTTGAATATGTGGCTTGCTTGTTAATGGTTGTGTTCGTGACGCCACCTGTGGCATGCGGCTATTAAGCCGCCGCTGCTGTGTGAGGCCTCCGGGATGATGATATAGCAGCTATGGAAGTACTGCTCCCCACAGGTGGAGCAATGCCCGGGGCACAGTTGGTGCTTGTGAAAGTCTATGGTGCTGTGTGACTAACACGGTGCAGGGCCGACAGGCGAGGAAAGAACCAGGTACAAACAACAGTCTCTTTACCTTTTCCTCTTTTACTCTGGGAACAGTCCAGTCCTGGGAGACCGTTACAGGTGGTGATGGGGATCCGGTCGGCCTGGAAGTACTTGGGGTGATCTTTCTGGCCAGCTGAGTATGAGGCCTACTCCTGTACCTTTCTTGGTGATGATAGGACCCTGCTTCTCTGAATCCAGCAATGGCCCTCTTCGCTGCTGGGACCAATAGCACGTCCCTTCCCTCTGTAGGTGGCTGCGCAGGCCCACTCTCTGGTGCTTCTCCGCTGGGGTCCACACCGGGCCCTGATGCTGCAGCTGTACCTTGGATGTGTCTGGGCCAGGGGCTTGCAGCTCCCCTGCCCTTCGGATTCGGCTACCAGGGACGGATTTTATACCCTGGCAACCACAGACTCCGATGTCCGAGTCTCTCTGCTGCCTCTCAGCTACTCCTGCTTCTCTGGGCCAAACTGCTCCAGCTCTAGGCCCCAGATTCACAGGACAGCTCACTCTGTGTCTGTTCACTTCTGCTGCTTCCTACAGACTAACTAACTCCTCCCCCAGGTCAGGCTTAAGGAAGCTCCCTGAAACTTCAGGTTCAGAGCTCCCCCTACTGGCCTGAGGGAGAAACTGCGGTGGATGTTAACTTACTGGCCAGTAGATTTCCCCATTACCTCCAGGCTCAGCATTAACCCTCAGGAGGGCAATGCCGTTGTGGCGACCAGGTCCTAGGGCGCCACACCATGACATCACAAACTGCTGGGCTTGATCTCAGGTGACCTTATAGCTAGTATCAACACGATTTATCACTCCGTTTGCCACTGCACCAGGGCACGGGATGAGCTGGGGTGAAGCGCCAGGATTGGCGCATCTAGTGGATGCGCCACGTCTGGGGAGCCTGCGGCCTAACTATGGACCTTCCCACCCTGAGAATACCAGACCACAGCTGTCCGCTTTACCTTGGCTGGTGATCCAATTTGGGGGGGACTCTACTTTTTTTGTGTAATTATTAATATTTATAAAATAATTATAAAAAAAGAGCCTGGGGGGACCTCCACATTGGATCCCCAACCACGGTAAAGCTGCCAGCTGTGGTTTTCAGGCTACAGCCGTCTGCTTTACCCTAGCTGGCTATCAAAAATGGGGGGACCCAACGTCATTTTTTTTTTAACTATTTTTTACATAGAAAAAATTAATGGGCTTCCCTGTATTTTGATTGCCAACCAAGGTAACGGCAGGCAGATGGGTGTGGCAACCCATAGCTGTCTGCTTTATCTGCGCTGAGAATCAAAAATTCCGCAGAGCGCTACGTCATTTTTTTAAAGATTTATTTTACAGCACTGTGATGTCCAGCAATCAAAATACAGGGAAGCCCTTTTTGTTTTTAGTTATTTAAATAAATAATTAAAAAAAATGTATATGGGCTCCCGCTGCATTTTTTGTATTGCTAGCTAAGGGTAATCCAAGCAGCTACTGGCTGCTAACCCCCACTGCTTGGTGTTACCTTCACTGGCAATGGAAAATCCAGGGAAGCATTTTTTATTTTTTTTGCCAAAAAACTACAAAAAAAGGACGTGAGCTTCGCCATATTTTTGTATGCTAGCCAGGTATAGCAGGCAGGTGCTGGAAGAGTTGGATACAGCGCCAGAAGATGGCGCTTCTATGAAAGTACCATTTTCTGAGGCGGCTGCAGACTGCAATTCGCAGCAGTGGGGCCCAGAAAGCTCAGGCCAACCTGTGCTGCAGATTCCAATCCCCAGCTGCCTACTTGTACCTGGCTGGACACAAAAATGGGGCAAAGCCTACGTCATTTGTTTTCTAATTATTTCATGAAATTCATGAAATAATAAAAAAAGGGCTTCCCTTTATTTTTGGTTCCCAGCCGGGTACAAATAGGCAACTGGGGGTTGGGGGCAGCCGTACCTGCCTGCTGTACCTGGCTAACATACAAAAATATGGCGAAGCCCACATAATTTTTTCAGAGGGCATAAAACTTCGGCATACAGTCCTGGATGGAGTATGCTGAGCCTTGTAGTTCTGCAGCTGCTGTCTGTCTGGAGAAGAGCAGACAGCAGCTGCAGAACTACAAGGCTCAGCATACTCCATCCAGGACTGTATGCAGAAGTTTTTTGCCCACCAAAAAAATAACGTGGGCTTCGCCATATTTTTGTATGCTAGCCAGGTACAGCAGGCAGCCACGGGCTGCCTCCAACCCCCAGTTGCCTATTTGTACCCGGCTGGGAACCAAAAATATAGGGAAGCCCGTTTTTTTAATTATTTCACTTATTTCATGAAATTATTAAAAAACAAATGACGTGGGCTTCGCCCCATTTTTGTGTCCAGCCGGGTACAACTAGGCAGCTGGGGATTGGAATCCGCAGCACAGGTTAGCACGAGGTTTCTGGGCGCCTCTGCTGGAATTGCAGTCCGCAGCCGCCCCAGAAAATGGCGCTCTCATAGAAGCGCCATCATCTGGCGCTGTATCCAACTCTTCCAACAGCCCTGGAGCCGGGTGGCTTGTTGGGTAATAATGAGTTAATACTAGCTTTGTTTTACTAGCTAGTATTAAGCCAGAGATTCTTAATGTCAGGCACGTTTGACCCGGCCATTAAGAATCTCCAATAAAGGGTTAAAAAAAAGACACCACACAGAGAAAAAATACTTTAATAGAAATAAATGCACAGACACATTAGAGACTCCATCTATATTACCCCCTGTCAGCCCTCCACGATCCATGGTCTTCTGTCTTTCTCGTTCAACAAATGCAGCTCTGCTCCATCACTGCTGCATGGGGGAAGACGCTGCTTCCCGTGCAGCCTTCACTCCGTGAGTGATCAGTGCTGCTGGCTGTCAGCGGTAACAGCGGTAACGCTGACAGACGCGTTACCATAGCAACGGTGCTCCCGGAGCAGCGGTTAGCGGTGACGTCACCGCTAACTGCGTTGCTATAACAACGGTGATCTTCGTTAATGACCGGCTGTGTCAGCTGGTCCCTAATGGAATGGGGAGTCGACCGTGTGCTAGAGCATGTCGCCGGTACACAGCAATACACAAATGTGCACCGTGTACAGGAGAGATGCACTCGCAGGTCCTACATGATGCGTCATAGTCATGTGACCAGTCTGTAGCCAATGAGATAATAGCCACGTGACTGGTCACATGGCTATTTTGACGTCACGATAGGTCCTGCATCATTGCTGGCAGTGCTGGTCACCGAGAGGATTCAGCGATCATCGGATGGAATAGCGGCAGGAGACAGAGTGCAGGAGGGATCGCGGGGACCGGTAAGTGTTATGGCAATGTTTATTAACTGTTTGTGTGCATTTATAATGCGTTTTTATGTGTTTGCCTCCCATTATATCCTATTGGTTCGAGTTCGGTTCGTCAAACGTTCGCCGAATTGAACTCGAACGAGACCTCCGTTCGACGAACCGAACTAGAGCCGAACCACGGCTGGTTCGCTCATCTCTAATCCTATGTCACTCATTGTGAAGCTGTTTCACCAGATCTCTAGTGCGCAATGGTTCTCCAAACTCGACCTCAGGAAGTTTATAATCTGATTCAGTGTGTTGTGTTTCAACAGCACACCAAATAACGCACAGGATATTACTATAAAAAGATCACAATAGCACAAGGAATGGTATTGCAAATGAAGCTATAATCAGCGTAGAGGAACAAGATCCACCATCTTTTAGATGGTGGAGGCGACTGTGATAGGTATCCTGTAATCTGTGACTCTACCAGCAATTCACAAGCAAACAAAAATTAACTCCTGATAGACTGATCACTAATAACCACACAACTGGTTGACACTTGAATCTGACTGTGCAACTCCCAAGCACCAGGTAACCCATAGTGTGATGTGTCAGACTCTGCAGTGTGAACAGGGTTAGAAGTTGCCATGACACTCGGTAAATGTAAAGCTAAACACCATGTGACACAGCCCCAGTAATGCGTGCACTAACTTTACTGGAACAATGCTGGCAGGGGAGATGAGTATATGCTTCTTTAATTTACAGAACCAAACATGAGTAATGAGAATTGGTAGATCAAGTCGTACGTACACCCTATAAACATTGACCACAATAAGACATTGTTTTTAATAACTAAACAATGTCCTATAACAGATTATAACTAAATCAATCTTAAAAAACAATGTGACTTTTAGATGTATACAGTCATATGAAAAAGTTTTGGCACCCCTATTAATGTTAACCTTTTCTCATGATTGGATACACCTGCCTATGAAGTACAAGGCTCAATGAGGTTACAAAACCAATTTAGTGCTTTAGTAAGTCAGTAAAACGTAGTTAGGAGTGTTCAATTCAAGATATTGATAAGGGTGCCCATACTTTTGCACCGGTCAAATTTTGTTTAAATACGGATTGCACATTTTCTGTTAGTACAACAAACCTCATTTCAATTCAGAAATATAACTCAGTCCATCAGTTTTTAGATATGAAACTGAAATAGCTGTTGTAAAAACCCAAATTGTTCTAAAGAAAAAAGGTTAACATTAATAGGGGTGCCCAAACTTTTTCATATGACTGTATGTGCTACCTTTTTATAAATTTGACAGCATACAGATGAGAACAATAGAAAAATATTGGTACGAGTAAAGTTTAACTAATTATCCTTTTTCTATTTATTTTCCTTCTGTCAGTCGCAAGTAAATCCTAAGGAAAAGGATTTCTTTAGCAATAACAAAATATTAAACATATTGATTGTATTGAGAGATAATTGAACTTTTTCAACAATCTTTCCACTTCTTTGGCTATAAAGTTTTATTCACAAACTAATTTTATGCCTCAGTACATTGTACAAAGTGTAAACAAAGCATCAAAGCGTCTTTCTGCTTGTTGGAGAAAGATACATCTAAATCATACATACGTGACTCTTAAGGAGTTTGGTAAATCTTTAGTCTGTTCATGAGTCACAATTTGATAATACAAAAGCAATGAGATGAAAATTTGTCACTTCCTAGTGTAAATGATAGGGAATAATACCTTTGCTGAGCAAGCCAAAATCACTTATTTAAACAAAGCTTAGGCAGTCTATAACTGTACAAAGATTTGCTAGCTTATGCCCTAAAAATACACTACTGTGAATAAAGTTTAGGCAGGTGTGTAATAGAATGTTGCAAAGTATGAATGCTATTAAACACGGAAGCATTAATAGTTTGGTTTCATTATTTAAGAAAAGGTAAAGTGAAGGAACAAAAGTGAAATCTTAAGACCGCTTTACATGCAACAACTCGCTAACAAGATGTCGTTGGGGACACAGAATTTGTGACGCACATCCGGCCTCGTTACACATACCAGCGACCGCCAACAATCAAAAATACTCACCTTATCGTTGATCGTTGACACGTCATTCAAATCCCAAATATCGTTGCTGGTGCTGTACGCAGGCTGTCCGTCATTCCTGAGGCAGCACACATCACTACGTGTGACACCCCAGGAACGAACAACACCCTACCTGCGTCCTCTGGCAACGAGGTGGGCATGACTTTCCTGCGGCTGCTCTCCGCCCCTCCGCTTCAATTGGACGCCTACCATGTGACGTCGCTGTGACGCCGCACGAACCGCCCCCTTAGAAAAGAGGCAGTTTGCCGGCCACAGCGTCGTCGCTAGGAAGGTAAATTGGTGTGATGGGAACTAGCGATATTGTACACCTCGGGCAGCGATTTGCACGTGACGCACAAATGGCGGGGGCGGGTGCTTTCACGAGTCACATCTCTAGCAATGTCGCTGTGTGTAAAGCAGCCTTAAATCAAATCAATATGTCAAATTATTATTTGGTGTGACTAGTCCACCCTTTAACTTCAAAACAACAACAAAAACTTCTGTTCTTCTTATACTTGCACACGGGTTTTAAAGAAACTCAGTAAAGAATTTGTTTCAAACATTTGGGAGATTTAACCACAGATAAAGTGCCTGTAGGCTTGTGCAAATCCTTGTCATGTTTCATTTACACCCAGGCAGACTTGATGATATTGAGAACAGGGCCCTTTGTAGACCATATCAACACTTCCAGTACTTTCTGTCCTTCTTTAAGCTGAAAATATTTCCTACTTACGTTGGGTTTATATTTAGTGTTCCTATCTTGCTGTGGAATAAATTTGGAGCCACTTGTTGCTAAGATGGTATTCCAGTATCTGCATTGCTCCACATTGAGGACATCATTACTCTGTGGTTAAATCTCCAAGTTATTTGGAACCAACTACATGCCAAGTTCTTTCAAAAACTGGCAATAACACCTAAATAATGGATGGTATAATAAAACTTTGAAGGGAAAGTAGAGTCACTAATAATATTGATTTTGTTAATAGATTCAAAATAAACTACTACAGATCAGGAAAAATTCAAATATGTCTGTTTGTGCATTTTTTTCCCGAAAAATTTGATTCATGAAGAAATTACTCTCTGCAAAATTAATAGCTCTTATTGCTCTTGGAAGTCTCTCTTAATCCTAGAACAAAATAAACAGAACATGTGAAAAATAATAAAATCCTCATGCCTCATCCCCCACCTCTCTGGTGTCTCCACTCCTCACTCCATTTGTTCAATCCTCGATGCATCTTCGTATTAGTATTGTCTCTAGAGTTGAGCAATGTTCGAGGTTCGCCAATTTCATGTTCGAGTGATTTTGGGGGTGCTCGAGATCGAACTCGAACGCAAGCTTTTTGCTAAAAGCTCGACAGCTCGAGTTACGTTCGAGAATGGTTCAATCAGCAAAAAGCCTAGCTAGTTACTGGCTGGCTTTTCACTGTAATAGAGTGAGTCACTCTGTGATTCACACTATTATCACATTTCAGCGTATAGTGTGCGTCGAGGGCGCGTTTAGATCAGTGCTGCTTGGATAATGGCAATCGTAATTTTTTTTTTTCCCTAAGCGCACATGCAGTGGGGCGGGCCAGCATGTCAGCCAATAACAGACACACACACAGCTAAGTGGTCTTTTTTGCCAGACAAGCAAGGGCATGTGTCATAGGCTGTGAATGTCACATGTCCTTGCATTACAAATGTGGCCATTTTTCCTCACGACGCCATTATCTGCTTTCTGCGTGTAGGTGACAGTCATCGCTCACGCAGCTACTGTCGCTGCTCCGGCTGTGTACGCTATACACACAGCGCTCTACAGATTAGGGACAGAAGTTTATTTCAGCCCTTTTCAGGGCTGATTTCCTGGAGCTCAGAGCCATAGGTGACAGGCAGGCCCATGGACACACTGTATACAGCTTCAAATAACAGCGTCTGTGTACCTAAGCTCAGTGAATTCCTTGCTGCATTTCACCATTAGGAGGGATAGAAAGTGAGGCTTCCTTTCCTGTCAACTGACCTAGAGAGCCCGGCCACTGTACCCACCTGCCCACTTTCGCCATGCTATTTTTATAGCAAACAGTGCTGAAAATAAGTGGCACCCAAAAAGTGTCTGCTATACTAATTTTGTGTCCCACTGGTGCAAGCAAGTCCCAGCACCTCTGCATTCAACCCTCATGCACATTTTGCTATGCTATTTTTATAGCAAACAGTGCTGAAAATTAGTGGCATCCACAAAGTGTCTGCTATGCTAATTTAGTGTCCCACTTGTGCCAAGCAAGTCCCACCACCTCTGCATTCTACCCTCATGCACATTTTGCTACGCTGTTCTTATAGCAAACAGTGCTGAACATAAGTGTCATCCAAAAAGTGTCTGCTATACTAATTTTGTGTCCCACTGGTGCCAAGCAAGTCCCAGCACCTCTGCATTCAACCTTCATGCACATTTTGCTACTCTATACTAATAGCAAACAGTGCTGGACATAAGTGGCATCCAAAAAGTGTCTGCTATACTAATTTTGTGTCCCACTTGTGCCAAGAAAGTCCCACCACCTCTGTATTCAACCCTCATGCACATTTTGCTATGCTATTTTTATAGCAAACAGTGCTGAAAATTAGTGGAATCCACAAACTGTCTGCTATACTAATTTAGTGTCCCACTTGTGCCAAGCAAGTCACACCACCTCTGCATTCTACCCTCATACACATTTTGCTATGTTATTCTTATAGCAAACAGTGCTGAACATAAGTGGCATCCAAAAAGCGTCTGCTATACTAATTTAGTGTCCCACTGGTGCCAGGCATGTCCCAGCACCTCTGCATTCAACCCTCATGCACATTTTGCTACTCTATTTTTATAGCAAACAGTGCTGAAAATTAGTGGCATCCACAAAGTGTCTGCTATACTAATTTAGTGTCCCACTGGTGCCAAGCAAGTGCCAGCACCTCTGCATTCAACCCTCATGCACATTTTGCTACGCTATTCTTATAGCAAACAGTGCTGCCAGTTTTAGGGCCATAGTTGCATTGTCAGGGATAGTCAGTTTTGGTTCTTCAGCTATCAATAAAGCTAGACCACCTCTGCAATCTACACCACCTCTCAATTTTTGCTACCACATTTTAAGTGGCTAATCTTGTCGCTAACAAAATGAGTGGCAAAAGACAGATGCTGGTGGAAAGGGGTACAGGCGTGTTGGAAAAGGAAAAAAGTTTGTGTCCATGGGGAAGGTGGCAAACCTACTTTAACATCTGCTGAATATAAGCCATCTTCCAGCAAAAGTAAGATGTCTACTACTTTCCGTGGACAATCAGATGTGCTCCCTTTTTCACGGACCTGAACAACTGTAAGAAAGGTAGATGATGCACAAAAAAAACATGCTTGAATGGATCTCAAGTGCTCCAACAAGTGCCCTCTCCTCCACCTCAACTACCACAAAAAGCAACAGTCCTCTGAGTTGTCATCACAATCGCACTTGCTTTCTCCAAGCTCTCAAGTCTCCACCCGCCCTGCACAGTATGGTGGAACAGAGATGGCTGAGTCTGCAGAACTGTTCAGTCACACTATAGGCTTGGAATCAGAGGTCTGCTCCCAAGGTACAGTGAGTATAGACCAGGAAATGGTCTGCAGTGATGCCCAGAAGCTTTGTGACTCAGATTCAGGCCCTGATGACCAAGTTTATGAGCATAATGTAGACCCTCATTCCCAAACTGTAACAACTGTTGGTGGAGACAATGAGGAACATATTGATGACGATGAGACGCAAATACCAGGTTGGGATGACAACTTCAATATTCAAATAATAAGGATGACAGCGCTCCTCTGGGTGAAAAAACATAAAATTTCTTTATTCCATCAGTTATCTAACAACAACGTTTCGACATGGTGGTCTTTGTCAAGCATAACATATAATGGTTAATGCCCATCTTTTTATACACACAGTGTTTACCCATTAATCAATTAGAGAAACATCAACACCCCTCATTTACATAGTGAACAAACAAAAACATATCTCCACAGGGATCAGTAGACAGCAGCACAAATCACATTGTTAAACTAGATGAGAAATATAACAGACTTATCACAAATACATGAAACATTGCATTACATTATTATTCATGTAACATTGTGGTTTTTTTTTTAATAACAATGAACCATAAAATAATGTGAGACCTATATAGTTCTTTGCTGCCGCTCTTTTTATATGTGTGTATATATATATATGTATAGATATGTATATATGTATATGTATGTATATATATATATATATATATATATATATATATATATATATATATATGTACTTTTATATACTGATAGTACTTTGGAAAATACTTTTTTATATATTGTGATGTGTCTTTTTTTTTGCAATTTACTGCTGTTCACACTAAAAATGCATTCACTGCGTTTTGCTTCTGCAATATGGTGATCCTGGGGGGCATGCGCACTTTGCTCTCTGGTTCCAGTGAGGTCGGAATGACACATGTGATTAATGTCAGCAGACGCCGGCTCTCAGGGCTGCATCTTGATTTGTCTGATCTATGCACGTGATTGTGCTGCCTCTCAGCCTGGATTAAGGAAAGAAACAATGACAAATGCTCATGCCCAGATTTCCAACGCTATGATTGAACATGAAGTGATTGAGTTATTTGCTGACCAATGGACTGTGTGCAACTGATCACTATGGGAACAAAGCCATGGAGACACTACTCTGATTGGACTGTAGGAATATGGGCGTATATCCAAGCCCTCAGTGCTGTGATTTGCTGTGAAACACATGTGATATGTCTTAACCAATGGACTTTATGCGGCTGATCTCTATGGGAACAGACACATGGAGACGATCGGCGTGCTATGTGGGTTTATAACTACTAATGTATGGCATGGTATGTAATGTTCCATGTATTTGTGATAAGTCTGTTATATTGCTCATCTAGTTTAACAATGTGATTTGTGCTGCTGTGTACTGATCCAAATGGAGATACGTTTTTGTTTGTTTACTATGTAAATGAGGAGTGTTGATGTTTCTCTAATTGGTTAATGGGTAAACACTGTGTGTATAAAAAGACGGCATTAGCCATTATATGCTATGCTTGACAAAGACCACCAGGTCGAAACGTTGCTGTTACAAAACTGATGGAATAAAGAAATTGTATGTTTTTCCACCCGGAGGAGTGCTGTCATCCTTATTATTGGTATGTTATTTCAAGTGATCCCTTGATCATGGACGTGCGCTCCTGAGTTGCTGATTGTGCTGTTGCACAGGCACTTACATTTTTTAACCAAGGTGCTGTGGACTTTTCTTTTTTGGATAACTTAAATATTCAGTCAGGGCAGGAAGAGGCTAGGTCTGGGGGCGAGGGGAGTGCAAACACAACGCTTGATGATGAAGTTCTAGATCACACTTACTGTCAACCCACAGTCAGGCACTTGAGGAGGTCAACAAATGCAGTGGAGGTGGATGCAACTGACCACGAAGGTACCTTGCGCCTTCCTGGACAGAGTCGGAGAACTGGTAGCACGTCTACAACTGCATCCTCAGCCACCACTCTGCCTCTGAGCACAAGTCGGGGTGGCTTAGCAGGTCGCATGTCCTCTAAGCCTTGCCTAGCCTGGTCCTTTTTTGACCTTGCAAAGGATCTCCCAAATCATGTGATCTGTAACATTTGTCGGGAATCTATAAGAAGAGTCAAAAAGCTCACCAGTTTGACAACTTCTTCCATGAATCGTCACATGAATACCAAGCATAATTCCCAGTGGGAAGCTCACTGTGCTGCAATGCGGCCTAGCGAAGCGGGCCAACCACTGCCTGCCCCTTCCAGTGCATCTGCGCGCTCTTCATCTTCTATGATTGAGGGGACAGCTGTCACACCTGGTTTTCCACGCACACCTTCCACCAGTGTAACCGCAACAAGCAGTTTGCTTGGTAGGTCGTCAGTTGGTTTGGAAGGGGAAACAAGTGCGGGTGTACAGCTCTCTCAGACATCGATAGCACCAACGTTGGATGAAGGCAACATCATGTCTATGCCTGCACTTTCCTCACAAACCTGCATTTTTCTAGGAACACCCTACTCACCACCGTCTACACACAGCAGCCAGATCTCTGTCCCTCACATGTGGACAAATAAACGGCCATTTCCTCCGACCCATGACAAAGCTAAGAGGTTGACTTTATCCCTCTGTAAGCTCTTGGCTATCGAAATGCTGCCTTTTTGCCTGGTGGACACACAGGATTTTTGAGACCTTATGTCCGTCGCTGTGCCCCAGTACCAGATGCCCAGTCGCAACTACTTCTCTAAGAAAGGTGTGCCTGCGCTACACCAGCATATCGCACACAACATCACCGCTTCCTTGAGAAACTCTGTGTGTCAACGGGTGCATTTCACCACCAAAACTTGGACCAGTAAGCGTGGACAGGGACATTACATGTCACTGACTGGGCACTGGGTAACTATGGTGATAGATGGTGAAGGGTTTGCTGCACAAGTCTTGCCGTCCCCACGACTTGTGTGTCAATCCTCTGTATGTATAAGTTCCTCCAACGCTTCTGCCTCCTCAACCTCGTTTGGGTCCTCCACCTCCACCCCAAGCCTGCCTGGTCAGGCCACCAGCGTTGTAACTGCGCACAAGGAATCACGCACACCTCCTTACTATGCTGCCAGCAGAGCGCAATGGCATCAGGCGGTCTTTAGCTTCAAATGTTTTGGAAATAATAGTCACACGGCGGCTGAGTTGTGGTCAGCTCTGCTGTCCGAGTTTCATAAATGGTTGTCTCCACTCAACCTGCAGCCTGGTAAGGCCGTGTGCGACAATGCTGCAAACCTGGGTGCGGCACTTCACCTGGACAAGGTGACACACGTGCCTTGTATCGCTCACGTGTTGAACCTTGTTGTCCAGCAATTTTTAACACACTATCCCGGCCTAGATGGCCTTCTGCACAGGGCACGAAAACTGTCTGCTCACTTCTGCCGTTCAACCGCAGCAGTTGAGCGACTTGCATCGCTCCAGAAGTCTTTCAGCCTGCCGGTTCATCGCCTGAAATGTGATGTACCGACACGCTGGAATTCGACTCTCCACATGTTACAGCGACTGTGGCAGCACTGCTGAGCACTGATGCAATATGTCACGACGTATAGCCTGGGCCAACGAGATGCAGAGGTGGGGCAGATCACCCTGATGGAGTGGTCTCAGATCAAGGACCTATGCACCCTTCTGCACATTTTCAACATGGCGACGAATATGTTTAGCGCTGACAATGCCATTATCAGCATGACAATTCCAGTCATTATCATACTGGAGCACACGCTAAACACTATTCGGAGTCAAGGGGTAGGACAACAGGAAGGGGAGGAAGTACAGGAGGGTTCATATACGCAAGGGACAACAACATCACCAAGGTCCAAATGTTAATCATCACCAAGGCGGCAGGCATGGGATGATGGGGGAGAGGGATTAACAAAGGCGCATGGTAACAGGCAAAATGTTGAGGAAGGTACAGGAGAACATGAAGAAATGGAGGACGAACTGTCCATGGACATGGAATACTCAGCGGATGAGGGAGACCTTGGTCACATTTCAGTTGAAAGAGGTTGCGGAGAGATGTCAGAGGAAAAAAGAATGGTTAGCACCTCTATGCCACAAACACAGCAAGGACTTAGTCAGCATGGATGCACAAGACAGATGAGCGCCTTCTTGCTGCACTACCTACAACATGACCCTCGGATTGTCAAAATTAGAATTGATGATGACTACTGGGCTGCCACACTATTAGATCCCCGGTACAAGTCCAATTTTTTTTAAATAATTCCAGCCATAGAAAGGGATGCACGTATGCAGTAGTATCAGGAGAAGCTGTTACTCAATCTTAGCTCGGCTTTTCCACCAAACACCAGGGGTGCACAGAGTGAATCTCCCAGTTGTAACTTGACAAACATGGGATGGTCTCATCATCAACAGTCTAACCGTACCAGCAGCACCGTCTCTGTTGCTGGTAACAGCAATTTTATTGAATCGTTTCATAATTTTTTAGACCATCCTTTGCAAGGCCAACAGAGACAAAAAGTCTGACACATAGTCAATGGCTGCAGAGGATGATACAGGAGTATCTCCAAATGAACATCGATGCCATGACTTTGCAACTGGAGCCTTGCTCATTTTGGGCTTCAAATCTTGAAAAATGTCCTGAGCTCGCCACTTGCGCCAGGGAGATCTTGTCGTGTTCAGCTGCCAGCGTTGTCTCAGAATGTGTCTTCAGTGCTGCTGGGTGTGTGCTGACAGATAAGCGCAGGCATCTGTCCAGTGACAATGTGGACAGACTAACGTTCATCAAGATGAACAAGTCATGGATCCGCAAGGACTTTACTATCCCAGAGTCATCCTGGGGAGAGTAAAGGCTTCTGGATTTGGAATGTGCTTGATGCAAATGTACCAGTCAAGTTTGCAACTGGGGCACAAGTGCTGCCACTGAAGTTGTGTGTGTGGCCCTATTTTTGGAAAAAATGGAGACTCTGCTTGGAGTAACACTTGCTGTGTTTTTAAAAATGATCCAAGATGAACAGATCTGGGATCAGCAAATACTTTACTACCTATCCCTGTGTCTTCCTGGGGACATTTAAGGCTGGCGTATTTTTTAATGTGCTTGATGCAAATCAACACATCCAGTTTGCAACTGGGGCACAAGTGATGCCACTGAAGTGGTATGTGTGGCCCAATTTTTGGAAAAAAAGGGAGACTCTGCTTGGAGTCTCCTTGCTGTGTTTTACATGATTTTAGAAGGGCATGCCATGCCTATATCAATGTCTCCTCCTCTTTTTCCTCGTCCAGCTGTTTAGTTTTCGCATGGGTATTTGTCCTTGTCACTTTCCCATGTGTTTGTATTGTCTTGGGAGTTGTTTGTCACCTTTTGGACACCTTTGAGGGTGGTTTCAAGGTGTTTTTAGGTGTTTGTGATTGCCTCCAATTGTTTTCAATGGGGCTCGAGAGGTTAGTCGAACGGTTCATCGAACGGGGCACCGTTGGACGAACCGAACTCGAACTCTAATTGGGTGGCTCATCGCTAATTGTCACTGGTGAAATCATAGGCCTTTGGAGGGTTCTGCACATGCGCTTTCAAAGCTCACACTAAATGGGGTGAAGTAATATGTCTCAGTTCAAATCATGATCTTTGCATAGGTACTGAGGTCAGGATATTTCATAGTTATCATTGTCAATCTGAAGATCGAACGAGGATAGAAGGTGCGCAGTGCAGAGTGGAGGGGCAGTAGATATGAGTATAAAAAATGTGTTAATATTAATTTTCATTTAGATGACCTTGCATGGCTTAGAAAAATGGCTGCCAGCAGGTGCCATTTTTCTGATTCAGAAACAAACTGTCAAAATTCTGCATTTTGTGAAATGAATATATATGCACAAAAACTTTAAGTAGAATTTAGTTGCACTAGAATTTTTCACTGATATTTACATCTTCACCCCTAACATTTCAGTTTTTTAAAGAATTCTTAATATGTAGAGTATATATACAGTCCCTGACAGAAGTTCTGTTGCTTATCCATGTTATGCAAATAAAAGCTTATAACCTGATTTTAAATTCCTCCATTGGTTTCATAAATTACTCTTTTGAAAGCTGAAACCCTCCCAGATTTGGTTTAGGTTATTAAAATAAATTTGCTGCAAAGCTGAAATATTGATCATTTAATGATCGGTTAATTAGTGGGTGTGTCTTTCCACCACCAAACAACTGTTTTCTGGATCCATACGAGCTCCAGAAGGTCTCCTGCAGTATTTGCAGTTGCTGTGGTGTAATTCAACTAAAGATTCATCAGAGAAATCCACCTTCTGCCACTTTTACAGCGTCCATCTGTTTAGCAGGCTGTAAGACTTGGCAAATGCCAAACGGTTTATTAATTGCCTTTTGTTTAGTGCTGGCTTTTGGGCACTGATTCAACCATGGAGGCTATTTCGGGACAGAATCCTAAAAACTGTTCTAGTTGACACAGGGACTTGAGGTGACCAGGACTGTTGGAGCTCTGCTGCAGTGGATGAGGGGCTGACTTCGGATTTTCAAACCAACAAACGTTCCTCCTGAGCAGTTTTTTTGCGGGGTCTTCTGGACCTGGGCTTGTCAAAAACATCTCCAGTCTCTTCAAATCTTTTTTTATTTCTTTGTACTTGACGCTGAAACACATTAAAGGTGCCACCCACTTCTGCAGTGGATCTCTTCTTCAGCCTCTTGATAATCAAGGCTTTGGTCACAGTGTGGATTTTTGGCATCTTGTCAAAGGTCAAGTTGCAGTTCAACTGAAGTTCTGGGGTGCTGGGTTTCCTTTTATTCACACCCACTAATTAACCGATCATTTAGTGAGTACAGGTGAGGATGTAAACTAGGATTGGGTGCATTATATGACAAGGCGATAAAACGTTTGTCTTTCCAATATTTAACCTTTCTGTGTTCATTAAATGATCAATATTTCAGCTTTGCAGCAACTTTATTTTCTTAACCTAAACCAAATTTGGGAAGTTTTCAGCTTTCAAAAGAGTAATTTATAAACCCAATGGATGAATTTAAAGTCAGGTTATAAACTCTTGTTTACATAACATGGATAAGCGACAGAACTTCTGTCAAGGACTGTATATATTGTATGTATATATATATATATATATATATATATATATATATATATACATATATATTGTATCTATAGATCTATATATACAGTACAGACCAAATGGACACACCTTCTCAAAGAATTTTCTTTATTTTCATGACTCTGAAAATTGTAGATTCACATTGAAGGCATCATATCTATGAATTAACACATGTGGAATGAAATACTTAACAAAAAAGTGTGAAACAACTGATAATATGTCTTATTGTCTAGGTTCTTCAAAGTACCCACCTTTTGCTTTGATTACTGCTTTGCACACTCTTGGCATTCTCTTGATGAGCTTCAAGAGGTAGTCCACCGGAAATGGTCTTCCAACAGTCTTAAAGGAGTTCCCAGAGATGCTTAGCACTTGTTGGCCCTTTTGTCTTCCCTCTGCCTTCACTCTCCAGCTCATCCCAAACCATCTCGATTGGGTTTAGGTCTGGTGACTGTGGAGGCCAGGTCATCTGGTGTAGCACCCCATCACTCTCGTTAGCTTATTGCCCTGTTAAAAAATGATGGTCCAACTAAACGCAAACCGGATGAAATAGCATGCCGCTGCAAGATGCTGTGGTAGCCATGCTGTGAACGTAGGCCTTCAATTTTTTAATCAATTCCCCATAGTGTCACCAGCAAAGCACCCTTATACCATCACACCTCCTCCATGCTTCACGGTGGGAACCTTACATGTAGAGTCCATCCGTTCACCTTTTCTGCATCGCACAAAGAAAGGTTGGATCCAAAGATCTCAAATTTGGACTCATCAGACCAAAACACAGATTTCCACTGGTCTAATATCCATTCCTTGTGTTCTTTAGCCCAAACAAGTCTCTTCTTCTTGTTGCCTGTCCGGCTCCTCCCACATATGGCTCCACCCACTTGTGGTCCCGCCCACACATGTACCACCCACACGCGGCTACGGGCCCCCCCACGCAAATTATTGCTCCGCCCACATGCCAACACATGACCATGCCCACACGTGGTTCTGCCCATACGTGGTCCCACCCACACACAGCTCTGCCCACATGTGGCCCTGCCCCTCAAATTACCAAATGAAGCTTTGCCCCCACACATTACCCCACAAGGCTAAGCCCCCCACATTACCACTTGCAGCACTTCCTTTTTATGTAATTCAACCTCTGCAACTAAGGTAAACATACAGTCAGGGCCAGAAATATTTGGACAGCGACACAAGTTTTGTTATTTTAGCTGTTTACAAAAACATGTTCAGAAATACAATTATATATATAATATGGGCTGAAAGTGCACACTCCCAGCTGCAATATGAGAGTTTTCACATCCAAATCGGAGAAAGGGTTTAGGAATCATAGCTCTGTAATGCATAGCCTCCTCTTTTTCAAGGGACCAAAAGTAATTGGACAAGGGACTCTAAGGTCTGCAATTAACTCTGAAGGCGTCTCCCTCGTTAACCTGTAATCAATGAAGTAGTTAAAAGGTCTGGGGTTGATTACAGGTGTGTGGTTTTGCATTTGGAAGCTGTTGCTGTGACCAGACAACATGCGGTCTAAGGAACTCTCAATTGAGGTGAAGCAGAACATCCTGAGGCTGAAAAAAAGAAAAAATCCATCAGAGAGATAGCAGACATGCTTGAAGTAGCAAAATCAACAGTCGGGTACATTCTGAGAAAAAAGGAATTGACTGGGGAGCTTGGGAACTCAAAAAGGCCTGGGCGTCCACGGATGACAACAGTGGTGGATGATCGCCGCATACTTTCTTTGGTGAAGAAGAACCCGTTCACAACATCAACTGAAGTCCAGAACACTCTCAGTGAAGTAGGTGTATCTGTCTCTAAGTCAACAGTAAAGAGAAGACTCCATGAAAGTAAATACAAAGGGTTCACATCTAGATGCAAACCATTCATCAATTCCAAAAATAGACAGGGTTAGAGAGTTAAATTTAGAGTTAAATTTGCTGAAAAACACCTCATGAAGCCAGCTCAGTTCTGGAAAAGTATTCTATAGACAGATGAGACAAAGATCAACCTGTACCAGAATGATGGGAAGAAAAAAGTTTGGAGAAGAAAGGGAACGGCACATGATCCGAGGCACACCACATCCTCTGTAAAACATGGTGGAGGCAACGTGATGGCATGGGCATGCATGGCTTTCAATGGCACTGGGTCACTTGTGTTTATTGATGACATAACAGCAGACAAGAGTAGCCGGATGAATTCTGAAGTGTACAGGGATATACTTTCAGCCCAGATTTAGCCAAATGCCGCAAAGTTGATCGGACGGCGCTTCATAGTACAGATGGACAATGACCCCAAGCATACAGCCAAAGCTACCCAGGAGTTCATGAGTGCAAAAAAGTGGAACATTCTGCAATGGCCAAGTCAATCACCAGATCTTAACCCAATTGAGCATGCATTTCACTTGCTCAAATCCAGACTTAAGACGGAAAGACCCACAAACAAGCAAGACTGAAGGCTGCGGCTGTAAAGGCCTGGCAAAGCATTAAGAAGGAGGAAACCCAGCATTTGGTGATGTCCATGGGTTCCAGACTTAAGGCAGTGATTGCCTCCAAAGGATTCGCAACAAAATATTGAAAATAAAAATATTTTGTTTGGGTTTGGTTTATTTGTCCAATTACTTTTGACCTCCTAAAATGTGGAGTGTTTTTAAAGAAATGTGTACAATTCCTACAATTTCTAGCAGATATTTTTGTTCAAACCTTCAAATTAAACGTTACAATCTGCACTTGAATTCTGTTGTAGAGGTTTCATTTCAAATCCAATGTGGTGGCATGCAGAGCCCAACTCGCGAAAATTGTGTCACTGTCCAAATATGTCTGGACTTAACTGTACATTTAATTGCATCTGCAGTCTCCCAAATAAAATGAGCCAAGAAGAGTCACCAGGTCCATCTCACAGGCTGCAGGAAAATACGGACAATGATGCAGTAGCTGCTAAACAGCAACAATATCGACAAAATCATGGGGTTGCTTATCAACAATGAACACCTGACCAGATTGATAAGTACAGATAGAGATATCTTATGCTTTATATCAACCGAGCGACAGAAAAAAGGGAAGCTGATATATATATACCCAGCGTCAACGAAGAATGAATTTGATACCTGCGGAAGTTTAAAACAACAATGCCCGTCGACGTAAACTGCCACCACCTACGAGGTATGCAGCAAGAAATCCAGAGAATATACCCAGTGAACACCACGTGGGAAAGCGAGACGTTACGTGTAGTGATTGCGATTTTTTAGAAAGAAAAATTACACAGTGCAACGTTTGCATCGTGCTGAGGAAGTGTACCGCACACTTACGTGAATTAAATAAATATCCTCAGCAGTTTCAAGCATGGTAAACTGAAGATACAAATGAGGCAACAATTTTTTAGAAAGAACATCATAACAGTGCTTTTGCCTTTGCATCCTTTGGATTTCAGTCAATGTAATTTTCCTGTGGCCCACCCGTTTTAGTCATTCATGGACAAATGTGCCTCCGTACATCAACTTCTCTGAGGTAAAAGACCAGAATACAATTAAATGTATGTTTTTAATTCATTACTGCGCTTTTTTAATAATTAAAAATATATTTGTGCTTTCTTTAAATCTGATACTCCTTCATATTCACAATTCTACATATCGGATCCTGAGTATGCAAAAATTCAACGATTAAATAATGAGCAAAATAAAGGATGCAAGAGGGACATAATGAATACTATTGACTGTTTACTCAGATATCAACCCATTTGCTCAGGCTTTTAAGATGATGAAGGATTGAATTGATCAGCGTGGCTGCGACTAGCATAAAATCGAAATGTGGATAACAAAGGATAGACAACACGACCCTCGCAGATACAACTTGCTGACAGCCAATGAAGTTGCAGCCATGTTTGTCTCTGATGATGGAGAGCCGCCGATCAAAAGAGACATTGCCGTTCATCCCATTGGGCAGTGAGGACTACAGAATATTGTTTACCATAGCCCAATCTGTGATCAAATGGTGTAACCACTCCTCTTTCTGTATAGTGAACACGGCTGGCAACCTGGAATACGGAAGCAAGGGAAAACTTCAAAAAGGAAAGATCATGATATGGAGGATGGTGACGTTGAAGAACAAGAAGATATCAGTCACAATGCAGGGGAAAAAGAAAAAAAAAAAACAGGAATTTGTTGATGAGGGAATTCTATGCGTACCGCCTTGAGGATCAGCAATCCTTGAACCACTGTTACATTGTTACATTCCGGCAAGCTGACACAACAATGCATAATTGATGTCTACATAAAGGTTGAAGCTCAGTGACTGGACTGGCACAGACAAAACCAAAAGAAGCTCAGAGTAGAATTATATGTTGGGCTTATGGATTATATCTATGGTAGGGCTGAACAATAAGATCTGAGACCGGGTCACATCATTATACTTCCCTCTACTTTTCCCGGTGGAAAACATGCCATGACACAGAATTACCAAGATGCGATGCCTTCGGTAGCAAAATTTGGAAAACCGGATTTATTTATTACGTTCACTTGCAACCCAAAGTGGGAAGAAATTCAGTCCGGTCTTTTACAACATGAAACAGCAATAGACCACCCAGATTGGGTATCTACCATATTCCACTTAAAGCTACTGGAGTTACTAAACGACTTGACTGCAAAAAAAGGAGGAGTGATGGGAAAAGTAAAGGCATTATGTCATTGAATTTCAAAAAAGAGGTATTACAAAGATTCATCTGAATGTTCGTAACAGTAATGTTAAGGATGGAATGATTAATAATGCACATTTAATGCATCCATTTATTGTTTCAGGTCTTCCTCATTGCCATATGCTCTTAATTCTGGACGACAAAGACAAGTTTCGAGAAGGTATCAATTTTTCCAATGCTGTTTGTGCAGAAATTCCTGACCCGGATATTAACAAGGAGCTTTACGATGTTGTCACCAGCCTCATGATTCATGAACCCTGTGGAGAACACAATAGAAATTCACCGTGTATGGAAGATGTATAAGGAATCCAGACATGCTCCAAAACGTTTCCCAGAGACTTGAAGAAACAAATATTAATGTGGATTGTTATCCAGTATACCGAATACGAAAAGATGGGATTAAGCTCAAGATTATGGACGTGGAAGTTGACAGCCGCTGGGTTGTACTATACAACCCCTACCTCTCTCAGAAATACAACGCACACATAAATATGGAAATCTGCTCTTCCATCCAGACCATCAAATATATTTTCATGTACGTGTACAAAGGACATGATACAGCTATCATTCAAGTGAATGAAGCCAGCAACATCGGCACCTACCACTGGGACAAGATTAAGACTTACATCGACACACGATATTTGGCATTGCCTGAAGCAATGTGGCGGCTGAGAAGAGGTGAGATGTCTGCACATTCCCATGCTGTAGAAACACTTCCGGTACACCTACCTTTCCAACAATTAGTTTACTTTGAGGATGGAGCGGAGCAGCGTTCTCTGGAAAAAGCTCAGTGTGACGGCACAAAACTTACCAAATGGTTTGTTCTAAACCAAACTGATCCGTCAGCATGTCAGTATTTATATTGTGAAATACCCTACCATTATGTCTGGTCAAATAAGTTTTGGAAGACAAGAAAAATAGGTGCTGACAAAATCCTTCCAAGAATGTACTCTGTCACTCCACAAGATATGGAATGATTTTCCCTGCGCCTACTCCTGATGCATATCAAGGGTAAGTTAAATTCATCTAATTGTACGTTATTAGATCATCCTGACTTTTTTATAATTTTTAATTATTTTCTTTATGTTGTTTACAGATGCTACATCATTCGAAGATCTGAGAACAGTGGAAGGACACACAAATGAAACTTATATTCTGGCAGCAATGGCCATGGGATTATTGCATGATGACTCAGAGTGGGACAAAACCATGGAAGAAGCATCTTTATTTAGAATGGCCGGTGAGCTTTGACAGACTTGCTGCAATCCTGAACCACACCAACATCACAAGTGGACTTGATTTATACAAAAAATATAAAAATAACATGATGAAAGACTTCCTCCTGACTCACAGCGAATACATGGCCGAGCAGCAAACACTTGCGTATATCCAAGACCCCTTACGGCAATTTGCTAAAGATTGCAAAAGTTGTGGACTACCTTCCTCATCAGATGTGTATCAAATGTGGGACATTGTTGATGTGAAAAGAGAGAAACATGAATCTGAACAACTGCAATTTCTGATGAACTTAGAACAACGAGGCGCCTTTGAAGCAATCGTGAATGCAGTTAATATTCCAACCACGTCACAAAAATGCTTTTCTTTATCTGGTGCAGGAGGTTGTGGAAAGACATTCGTGTATAAGGCTTTGACATCTACTATACTTGGGAATGTTGGCATTGTAAAAACAGTTACTCCTACTGGTTTGGCAGCTACATTACTAAAAAGTTATTTTAATTATGATTACAGAATACTGAAAAACGCAAATTTAAGATGTCTGTATTGAAGATTTTTCTTTTGTTTTACGCAGGCGGTAAAACAATCTACTCAAGATTTGGAATTTCCATTCATTTGAATTAAAGAACTGTATCAAGTATTAAAGAAGGAACCTCAGTCTGCCAAGAGCTTCGGGATACTAAGCTTATTATATGGGATGAAATTTCTATGTCTCACGTCCATCTTTTCATTGCCGTTGATAGAACCTTACATGTTCTCCTTCACAATAAAGAACCTTTTGGTGGGATCCTGATTGTCGATGGAGAAGATTTTTGTCAGCAAGCTCCAGTTGTACTTTACGGAAATCGCGTTAGTATTGTAAAAACTCTTGGCACAAATCTCATCGACTGCAGTATTTTTTCTGGGGAGCGTCGTGGTCAAAAGGTTTTCATTTCAAGAATACCATTGGACACTAGCGAAAAATTGCATTATCCCATTTAAGTTAACAAGAAAACAATTCCCACGTCGTCTGGCTTATTCCATGACAATTACAACGACAAACATTTGATAAACTTGGCGTTCTACCTGATCCTGTATTCACACATGGTCAATTATACACTGCATTCTCTAGAGTAACAAGACGTAAAGGTCTTTCAGTTCAAATTGTACCTAGTACAGTCATGGCCAAAAGTTTTGAGAATGACACCAAAATTATTTTTTCACATGATCTGTTGCCCTCTGGTTTTTAATTGTGTTTGTCTGATGTTTACATCACATACAGAAATATAATTGCAATCATATTATGAGTACCAAAAGGTTATATTGACATTTAGAATGAGTTAATGCAGCAAGTCAATATTTGCAGTGTTGACCCTTCTTGTTCAGGACCTCTGCAATTCTCCCTGGCATGCTCTCAATCAAATTTTGGATCAAACCCTGACTGATAGCTGTCCATTCTTGCATAAGCAATGCTTGCATTTTGCCAGAATTTGTTGGTTTTTGTTTGTCCACCCGTCTCTTGATGATTGCCCACAAGTTCTCAATGGGATTAAGATCTGGGGAGTTTCCAGGCCATGGACCCAAAATCTCTATGTTTTGTTCCATGAGCCATTTAGTGATCCCCTTTGCTTTATGGCAAGGTGCTCCATCATGCTGGAAAAGGCATTGTTGGGCGCCAAACTGCTCTTGGACAGTTGGGAGAAGTTGCTCTTGGAGGACATTCTGGTACCATTCTTTATTCATGGCTATGTTTTTAGGCAAGACTGTGAGTGAGCCGATTCCCTTGGATGAGAAGCAACCCCACACATGAATCATTTCAGGATGCTTAACAGTTGGCGTGAGACAAGACTGGTGGTAGCGCTAACCTCTTCCTCTCCTAATAAGCTGTTTTCCAGATGTCCCAAACAATCGAAAAGGGGATTCATCTGAGAAATTAACTTTACCCCAGTCCTCAGCAGTCCACTCCCTGTACCTTTTGCAGAACATCAGTCGGTCCCTGATGTTTTTTCTTGAGAGAAGTGGCTTCTTTGCTGCCTTCCTTGAAACCAGGCCTTGCTCAATGAGTCTCCGCCTCACAGTGCGTGCAGAAGTACTCACACCAGCCTGCTGCCATTGCTGAGCTAGCTCGGCACTGCTGGTAGTCCGATCCCGCAGCTGAAACAGTTTTAAGATACGGTCCTGGCATTTGCTGGTCCTTCTTGGGCGCCCTGGAGCCTTTTTGGGAACAATGGAAGCTCTCTCCTTGAAGTTCTTGATGATGCGATAGATTGTTGACTGAGGTGCAATCTTTGTAGCTGCGATACTTTTCCCTGTTAGGCCATTTTTGTGCAGAGCAATGATGGCTGCACATGTTTCTTTAGAGATAACCATGGTTAACTGAAGAGAAACAATAATACCAAGCACCAGCCTCCTTTTAAAGTGTCCAGTGGTGTCATTCTTACTTAATCATGACTGATCGCCAGCCTGTCCTTCTCAACAACCACACCTGTGTTAATGGAACAGTCACTAAAACAATGTTAGCTGCTCCTTTTAAGGCAGGAATGCAATGCTGTGGAAATGTGTTTTGGGGGTTAAAGTTCATTTTCTTAGCCAATATTGACTTTGCAAGTAATTGCTGTTAAGCTGATCACTCTTTATGACATTCTGGAGTATATGCAAATTGCCATTAGAAAAACTTAAGCAGTAGACTTTGTAAAAATTAATATTTGTAGCATTCTCAAAACTTTTGGCCATGACTGTAGATGTCAAGGAAACATCTTTGAAAATGATGAAAATGACTCTACATGTAATTGTGTTTACAGAGAAATTTTAACTTAATTTATGTTTTGTTATGAATAGGGATGGGTGAACCCGAACTGTAAAGTTTGGGGTCCGTACCGAACACATGGTATTCATGCACATGACCTTGAACATGAGCTTTCTGGGACTTTCGTGTTACAGTTCGTGTTACAGTTCGGGTCCAGGGTTTGTTAAAAAAAGCACGTTATTAAAAAACAATTATGATCATACTTACAGGTCCCATGACGTCCTGCATACTCTGTCTCCCGGCGCTTCTGTTTCCGAATGTGTCCGATCATTGTTTTCCCCCCCGGTAAGCACCTCTGGCTAAAAGGATCTGCCGTGATCGTGACATCATACCCATGTGACCAGTCACGTGTGAATCTTGTATTACCTCATTGGCTACAGACTGGTCACATGAGTATGACATCATCACAGGTCCTGGTGCACCGTGATGTGAGTGTCATCGCATCACGGCGCACAATCTCCCGATGGCAGTGGGTCAGCTGCATGCATTTCTACAGCTGAGGTGCTGCTGTTGGGAGAGTGGGGTGATGTAATGTGAGACTGCATGAGTCATCCCCTCGCTGTCAGCATCTGCTTCATCGCTCTGTACAGAGCGGTGTAGCAGACCTGACATGGTTCTCTGTGCTTCTCACTGTGCATAGACAATGTCTATGCACAGTGATGAAGCAGAGTTGACTTTGCTCTGTGCTTCTCACTGTGTATAGACTGTGTCAGTACAAAGTGATGAAGCTGACATTGCTGTCCCTGTGGATTACGTCGGACTAAGGATTTTTTTTATAATAAAGGTGGAGTCTCTAAATGTTTTTTTTGTTTTATTTCTAATAAAAAATGTTTCTCTGTGTTGTGTTTTTTTACGGTTTCCTAGAAATTCATGGTGGCCATGTCTAATTTGGTTTGACACCATGAATTTCGGGCTTAGTACCATCTGAGAATACAAAGCTGGTATTAACCCCTTTATTACCAAGCAAGCCACCGCCATCACGGCCGCTGGATGACTCAGGTAAAGTGCCTGGAAATGGCGCTAAGAAACAATGCGCCATTTCCAAGGGCGGCTGCGGGCTGCAGAGAATCCCAGCCCCCAGCTGACTGGCTTTAATTGACTGGCGATCAAAATACAGCGGGACCCTACGCATTTTTTTTTTAATTATTTTTTTAAATTAAAAAAAATTAATTGGCTTCCCTGTATTTTAATTGCCAGCCAAGGTAACGCCAGGCAGATGGGGATGGCAGCCCATAGCCGTCTGCATTATCTGCGCTGAGAATCAAAAAAACTTCAGAGCACTACATGATTTTTTTTCATGATTTATTTATTTTTACAGTACTGTGATGTCAGGCATTCAAGATTCAGGGAAACCATTTTTTTAGTTATTTAAATAAATAATTAAAAAAAATGTGTGGGCTGACGCTGCATTTTTTTGTATTGCTAGCTAAGGGTAATCCAAGCAGCTACTGGCTTCTAACCCCAACTGCTTGGTGTTACCTTCACTGGCAATGGAAAATCCAGGGAAGCATTTTTTTTTATTTTTTTGCCAAAAAAACTAAAAAAAAAATGACGTGGGCTTTGCCATATTTTTGTATGCTAGCCAGTTACATCAGGCAGGTATGGGCTGCCCCCAAACCCCAGCTGCCTATTTCTACCCGGCTGGGAACTAAAAATATAGGGAAGCCTTTTTTTTAATTATTTCATGAATTTCATGAAATAATTAAAAAAAAACATGGGCTTCGCCCCATTTCTGTGTCCAGCCAGGTACAACTAGGCAGCTGGGGATTGGAATCAGCAGTGCAGGTTGGCCCAAGTTTTCTAGGCCCCCACGATGTGAATTGCAGTCATAGAAGCGCCATCTTCTGGCGCTGTAACCAACTCTTCCAGTGGCCCTGGTGATGGGTGGCATGCTGGGTAATAAGGGGTCAATACTAGCTTTGTACTACTAGCTAGTATTAAGCCAGAGATTCTTAATGTAAGGCAAGTTTGACCCGGACATTAAGAATCTCCAACAAAGGGTTAAAAAAAGACAACACACAGAGAAAAAATACTTTATTAGAAATAAATACACAGACACACTTGGAGACTCCATGTTTATTACTCCATCTCACCCCTCCATGATCCTGGTCTTCTGTCTTCCTTCTCCTTCAACCGATGCAGCTCTGCTACATCAGACAGCACTGCATGGAAAGAAGAACACTGTTGCTCCCCGTGAGCAGAGGCTGCGGGTTGGTAAGCTATGATGTCACCGCTGCCACCATTGCAATAGTAACCTGAGAGGTGGGTTACTATAGCAATGGTGATCTCAGATCACCTGATGCCAAACACCGCCATTCACTGGCTGTGGCAGCCAGTCCCTGCATGTGGGTTGACTCTGTAAAGAGCGCCGACATGCAGGGACAGGGAGCCAAGCATGTGCCCGAGCATCTTGCCGGTACACGACACTCGCTGAGTATACTGAGTACGGAGATGCTCAGGCGAGCACCGCATACTGGCGAGATGCACTGACAGGACTTAGCATGACATCATAGCCATGTGACAAGTCTGTAGCCAATGAGATAATACACAGGTGACTGGTCACATGTTTTGACGTCACGGAGGGTCGCACCATCAGTGCTGGTTACTGGGAGGGCACAGCGATGATCAGAAGGAGAAGAAGTGGGAGACAGAGTCTGCAGGACCTGTAAGTATAATGACAATGTTTAATATTAACTATATACTTTATTTTACATCCCCCCCGGTCTCATCACATAACTGTAAATCCAAGTTCGGTGTTCGGACGCAAGTTCACGTTATATTAGAACCCGAACGCGAACTTTACAAATTGTTCGGGCGAGTCTCCAGAACACCAAACATTGGGGGGTTAACCCATCCCTAGTTCTGAAATTTGTTTAGATGCAGGAATGAATAAAAAATGCACATCTTATTTAATCCAGTTTGTTTTCAATTTTACACTGTGAATAAAATGTATCATTAGTATTATTCAGATTTTTGATGATTATTATTGTTATTAACTTCAATATAATTTAATTTACCACCTGCATAAGCGCTACTGAATGTTGTCATTATTTACTTTAGTTTAATCACCAACAATGTTGATTAGATTGCAATGAGCGTGCCGAGCGTTAGCTGGCTGGAAACAGCTAGTGTATATATACATAAAGTATATATATATATATATATATATATATATATATATATATTTATATATATCTAATATATAAAGCTGAATGTGTGTATGTATGTGTGTGTGTGTGTGTGTGTGTGTGTGTGTGTCTGTGTGTCCGGGATTGACATCTGCTCTGTCGCCGCTACAGCCTCAAAATTTTGCACACTCACACTTCTGGACCCCAAGAGCATCATAGGCTGTATGTTTTGAGGGGAAATTTTAACCCCACGCCTTACAGTTTTTCACCAAAATCCTGCCTCCTTTAAAGCGAATGGAGCTGGGGGCCACAGTGCAGCCAGAACTTCAGAAAAATGCGCCGCCACGCCCTTAAATGGAATGTTGGCGTGTCACAATGCAGCCAGGGAAAGAGACACAGACAGGGAAAGAGGCAGACACAGACAGGGTAAGAAACAGACATAGACAGGGTAAGAGGCAGACACAAACAGACAGACACAGACAAAGAGACAGACTGACAGGGAAAGAGACAGACAGGGAATGAGAGGGAAAAAGAGAGAAAGGTTAAGAGACAGACAGACAGGTAAATAGACAGACACAGACAAAGAGACAGAGACAGACACAAGGAAACAGACAGACAGGGAAAGAGAGGGAAAGAGACAGACAGGGTAAGAGAGGGAAAGAGAGGTTAAGAGACAGACAGGGAAAGAGACAGAGATATATAGACAGAAAGTGAAAGAGATAGATAGACAGACAGGGAAAGAGTGTTACGAACCGGCACCGCCATAGCCGCAAGCAGCCTGCTGCAGTTCCTGTTGCGCCCAGGCGCCGGCTGCCGTTCTTGGCCGTGCCTCGGGTCGTCCAGTTGGCTGCTCCTTCCACCACGTCTAAGTGTGGAGAGGCAGCTAGTGCGCATGCGTGCACCGATTTACCCCAGCCAGAGTCTAAGTCTGGTGTTTTGCCTACTGAGCATGCTCAGACTGATTGTGTCATTTCTGAGACCAAGTCCTCAGTTCAAGCTACTGAGCATGCTCCCACAATTAATCCTAACAGCCTCTTTGCACAGGTACTTGGACTTCGGGCTGTGTCTAAGTTCTGGGATGTGCCTATTGAGCATGCTCAAACTGATAGTCTGCTTTTTGAGTCTGTTGCTCAGGCTACTGAGCATGCTCAGGCACTTAGTGCATCAGAGGCTAGGTCCGGTAAGGACCACACTGAGCATGTCCGTGAGGTGGCAGGCCCTGATATGGCAGAGGGTGTCAGGTGTCCTGATGACGTGGCAACTCTGGACTGGCTCGCAGAGGCCCGCCCCTATGATCTGGCACCTCACCATTGGTCGTCAGACGATGACTGGTGAGGTGTTTGGGGCGTGGCTGCCATAAGGTCATCACTGACGTGGCGGTTCCGGATAGGTCGCTGGTGACGTCACTGATGACATGGCACTCTGCTATTGGACCTTGGTGGTTCCACCCTGGGTTTGGGGCGGACCCAGGTTATAAAAGGGGCTGGAAACAATATGGAGGTGCGCAGTCTTCATTTAGTGTTCATGGTGGCATAAGCCTTGTTGGAAGCGGTAGGTAGGGCTAGGCGAACGGTGCTTGTCACGCCAAGATTCGTGGCTCAGCACCTGAGGGTCAGGCGCCGTGCTTCCTTGCTACCGTTCAAGTTGTGCTATAGCAGTCCAGTGGCGTTAACTGGGCTGCGGCTGCTGCGTCTTCTGTCCGGTTGTGCCTCCTACGCACACGGACAGCATACCTGCTGCGTCACCTGCCCAAGAGTGCCCTCTACGCACACGGACAACGCACCTGTTGCGCCACCTGTCCGGTTGTGCCTCCTACGTGCATAGCAGCGTACCCCAGAACCCCTGTGAAGTTAACAGGGTGTTCCTGGATTGGGTGTGTGAACCCTATTATCCTCCTCGGCTTCTCAGTCAAATGCTACTGGTGTGACTACCTGGTCTGACGTGTCCTTTACACACGTGGCCAGTCGATTGGTGGCCAGAGACGCTAATCGGAAGACCGCTCGGCCTGACGTTTCTTACACATGTAGCCGACAGGGCGCTGTCGCAGCGGTCCTCTCGGTCAACACTAACTGGTCACCATCCGGCCTGACGTGTTCCCTACACACGTGGTCGGAGTAGCGTCCGCTCCACCGAAACGCTAACTGGGTTGTCGTCCGGTCTGACGTGTCCCTACACACGTGACCGTGTCCCTGGGTTATCTCAGAGCCGTCCAGCTCTATAGTCTCCGCCTAACCCACAGGGTACCAGCAGCTCCATTGCCATCTGGAGCACGGTGGGCCCTGACTTGCGATTGGGTTATATACCCCCTGGTCCTAATCTGCCGGTCCCCCCGTAACAAAGAGATTGAGACAGATGGAGAAAGAGGCAGAGACAGTCAGAGACAGACAGGGAAAGAGACAGACAAAGAGATAGAGAGAGACAGAGAGATATATACAGAGGGGGAGACAGACATTAGAATTACATTTATATCTATTTGTTTTGTGGTTTTTGTGTGCAGAATACATTTTTGTTAATACATTCTATTTTGTTAACAGCAGTTATTAACCCGGGCGGAGCCGGGTAGTACAGCTAGTGTATATATATATATATATATATACTGTATATACGCTAAGAAAATGTAAATGTAACACTCTTATTTTTTATCTCATTTTTCATGAGCAGGACTCCAAGATATAAGACTTTTTAAATGTATACAAAACGCCTTTTTCTCTCAAATATTATTAAAAAGTGTCTAAATTTGTGTTAGTGAGCACTTCCTTTTTGTCAAAGTAATCCATTCACCTCACAGGTGTGGCATATTAACATGCTGATTAGACAACGTCATTACTGTACAGGTGTGCCTTAGGCTGGGTTCACACATAGCGGCAGCGATAACGACGTCGCTGTTACGTCACCATTTTTTGTGACGTAACAGCGACCTAGTAAGTCGCTGTTATGATCGCTGCTTAGCTGTCAAACACAGTGACGCAGCAGCGATCATAACGTCGCTACATGTGCAGAGATCAGGGAGCCACGCACACTGCTTAGCGCTGGCTCCCTGCTCTCCTAGCTACAGTACACATCGGGTTAATTACACGATGTGTACTGCAGCTACGTGTGCAGGGAGCAGCGCACACTGATTAGCGCTGGCTCCCTGCTCTCCTAGCTACAGTACACATCGGGTTAATTAACCCAATGTGTACTGCAGCTACATGTGCAGGGAGCAGGAGTCGGCAGCACTGGCAGCGTGAGAGCGCCGGAGGCTGGTAACGAAGGTAAATATTTGGTAACCACCTTGGTTACCTGATGTTTACCCTGGTTACAGCTTACCGCAGCTGCCAGATGCCGGCTCCTGCTCTCTGCTCGCTTCATTTCGTCGCTCTCTCGCTGTCACACACAGCGATCTGTGCGTCACAGCGGGAGAGCAACAATAAAAAAAACGAACCAGGGCTGTGTGTAACGAGCAGCGATCTCACAGCAGGGGCCAGATCGCTGCTCAGTGTCACACACAGCGAGATCGGTAATGAGGTCACTGCTGCGTCACAAAAACCGTGACTCAGCAGCGATCTCAGCAGCGATCCCGCTGTGTGTGAAGCACCCCTTAGGCTAGCCACTTTAAAATGTGCAGTTTTATCACACAGCACAATGCCATAGATGTCACAAATTTTAATTGGCATGCTGACTGCAGGAATGTCCACCAGAGCTGTTACCCATGAATTGAATTTTAATTTCTATACAAAAAGCAGGCTCCATTCCAGAATTTGACAGTGCTTCCAGCCGGCGTCACAACCCCAGACCACGTGTAACCTCATCAGTAAAGGAGCGCAACTTTCAGCTTCTCCATCTCCATGATTATCTGAGACCAGCCACTCTGACAGCGGCTGCAACAATTGATTTGTGTAACTACATAAAATCTGAATAAACTGCCAGAAAACATCTGAGCATGGATAAGGGGTTAGGCAATATATGAGGCATTGCAGACCACACAGGCTAAGGGATACAGAGTTAATAAAAAAGATAACATGTATTCATGCACACTACGCATTTCAGCAACATCCTGTCCCCTTCTTTTTTATAGAAACTGTCTAAGGGAAGATCATCTGCTTGCTCGTCAAACTCATTGGGGTCTCCAATGAACAAAGATACATTTTATTGATGTCATTTTGAATACATAGAGATATTACTGACAAGATCCTGAAGTCCTTTGTGGTGCCATTCATCCATGACCATCACCTCATGTTGTACTATGATAATGCTTAGCCCCATGCTGGCAGAATCTGTACACAATTCCTGGAAGATGAAAACATCCCAGTTCTTGCATGGCCAGCATACTCACCGGACATGTCACTCATAGAGCATGTTTGGGATGCTCTTAGTCCATGCACACAAGCGTGTTCACATTCTTGCCAATATCCAGGACCAAAATTCTACAGGTCACAATAAAAAACCTGATGAACTCAATGCGAAGGACAAGTGTGGCACTTTGTGAGACAAATGGCATTCACACCAGACACTGATCAGTTTTGTTACTTGACGTTTTGCTTTAAACTTGCCAAGTGTCATGGTGGTATCAGACGCTGTTCAGACCAGACTCTGACACTCCTCACTATTCTTTGTCTTGTGCTTCTGAGTTGTACAGGCAGACTCGGGTGTTGACCAGCTGTGAGCTCATTAGTGATTAGTCTAGCAGGAGTTCATTTCTGCTAGCTTGCTGGTTACATTTTTGATCCCATCTTGTGGGAAACCCATCACATGGAGAAATTTGTCTTCCTTTGCCGACTGTAGCTTTCTGCTACATCAGTCCGTGTGCTACTGTTATCCAGTCTGGTGATTTACTGCATCCTGCTTGGTGTGAAGTGGAATTTCTTATTTCATCTGGTTGTTTATTGTATTAGTGTTCCTCATTATCACTTGTTATATTTTGACGTTCTTTACAGTACCTAGTTCATGTCACGCTTTACAAAAGCCTAGTAAGACGTAGTACAGCGTATTCCCCACTAGGTAGCAGCAGAGTAGTGAAGGAGAGACTAAGTCACACTGTAACAGAAAAACAGCTGAAGTACAGCAGAGAAATTTCAGCAGGCAGTTAACAGGCAAACAACCAGGGGGCAATAGAGTAGTCAAACAGTCAGGGTCTAGCCAGAAAAGTCAAGTCACAGCAAGGGGAGTACTACAATCAAGACAGAAAACAGAACCGAATCGGAAGCTGGGAGATCAGGTATGCAGAGGGAAACACAAAAAACAGACAGGAGTGAGAAGTCAGGGACAGGCAGATGAACGGGGAAAGGTATAAGTCCGTACACAGTAGCAGGGAGGCAGGACAGATCTAGAACACTCACCAGAGCCATTATACATGCTGGAAGGTAGAAATATCACTGGCACACTGAACCATAGGTAGAGAGGCAAGATATAGTGTCCTGGGATCCAGAACAGGGCAAGGAAAGTTAACCCCCTGACATGACTAGGCTAGAGTTGAGTGTAACCACAGCAGGGAAAAGCCAGCCTGGATCATGACAGTTCACTGGCAGGGTTATGATCCTGAGGAGAGTTCTTGGGTACCAGCTGCTGCTAGCCATTCAGAGCATCTGGTAGGGCATATTATCACTGTCATCAAGAGAGATCTGGTCCTGAGGGTCCAGAGGCCCCTCATAAAAGAAGGGAAATGGTCACATGACACTTTGCTCTAGACTCACCAAGTGTCATTGCAGCATCAAATGCTGTTCTGACCAGAGACTCTGACACTCCCCACTATACTTTATTTGAAACATGCGTTGAGGCAGTGGGGACATCTTGATGTCAACATTTTCTGTGTAGCTGCTTGTTGTTCTAGTTTATTTTGTTTATTTATTATATAGCTTTTATGCTTAAATAGAGCAATAGTAGTACTTTCTGCTCTCTGCCTCTGCTAATGGACATGGGTTAATTATAACCCAGGTGGTGGCTGGCTGAATTAATAGTAAGGTGAGCAACAACATACAGTGTGCAATAATTGTACTATCTACTATACATATTTGTATTTGTTAGGCAGTTGTCCCTTTTGCACCGAAACTTATTAATTCTAAAAGTTATTTACGGTACAATGTAGGACATGTAGCGCTTTTTTGCAGCAATATACTCTCTTTTTTTGTGTTTATTTTCGGTATACTCTATTGATTTCATGTACCATTATATTTTTGTATTTTGATACATTTGCGAATAGTGATTTTCATATTGCCCACACCTGTTATTTTCCACAGGTGAGTTTGAATGAGCTTCAAGCAAAGTTGCTTACTCAGAATTTTGAAAAGTCATCAACAATTTTGTCCTGACAATTTTTAGGGTGTTGTATGTGATGTCTCATTTCCCTTCTTTTTTTTTTTTTCTTTCTGTTGTTCCAAAAGACAAAAAAAATAGACACGCGTATAACAAAATACATTATGTTTAACTGCAATCATTTTCTTGGGTAAATACTTCATTTTCTGAAACAATTTCAAGACTGCTAACACTTTCAGCCATGACTGTAGGCAATGGAAACTCCGCGATTTTGTGTTTTTTGGAGCTTTTTTTTTTTTTAAGAGGCGGGGGCATTAATAAGATACAGTGTCCAGTTAGAAACAAATTGAGTTCTCGGGAGTGAGAGCATCCAATTACTGTGAATATTTGATTTGACTAAAAGGAAAGAACTGGACCTGCTAATGGATATATCTATACCACTTTTATGGTGTTCTGCTAAAACAACATTTCTAATTAGAAATCTCTTTGAATCTTTGAAAATAGAAATAAATAAATAAAGGGCATTAAATAAAGTGGTAGTTTTAGACTTAAATTTGATTCCATGAATGTAAGTAATTTTTCTATGTTTTTTTTAATAAATAATATAAGAAAATAAAATCACCCCATAAGAGCAGCGCTAAACTCACAGAAAGAATTCTGCATTGTGCTGAATCCTTTCACTCATACAGAATGTTTTTGGACTTTCGGTGTAATCCAATTAACAGGTTCTACTGTAAGGGGTGATAAGGGAAATCAATTGTAGATGTGACTTCCAAAGGTCATCATGTTGACCTGAATTTGACACCAAGTCAAAGCTTATTGAATAGACTAGAAATAAAATATATATATTGATCTTTTGAAAGAAAATAAAGTGCAATACAATATGATATGTACTGTTACTATTTATTTAGGAAATGTGTTGAATTGGACACAATAGATTTCACGTTTCAATTGTTTCGAATGTGACCAATTGAAAGCATTTCCATAGTAAACAGCAACTCTATAGTGTGTATATATATATATATATATATATGTATATATATATATATATATATATATATATATATATATATATATATATATATATATATATATATTTATACACTGTGTATACATGTATGTATCTATATCTATATATATATATATCTATATATATATATATATATAATATATATATATATATATATATATATATATATATATATATAGATATATATATATATATATATATATATATATATATACTATATATACAGTACAGACCAAGAGTTTGGACACACCTTCTCATTCAAAGAGTTTTCTTTATTTTCATGACTCTAAAAACTGTAGATTCACATTGAAGACATCAAAACTATGAATGAAAACATGTGGAATGAAATACTTAAAAAAGTTTGAAACAACTGAAAATATGTCTTATATTCTAGGTTCTTCAAAGTAGCCAACTTTTGCTTTGATTACTGCTTTGCACACTCTTGGCATTCTCTTGATGAGCTTCAAGAGGTAGTCACGGGAAATGGTCTTTCAACAGTCTTGAAGGTGTTCCCAGAGATGCTTAGCACTTGTTGACTCTTTTGCCTTCAAACTGCGGTCCAGCTCACCCCAAACCATCTCAATTGGGTTCAGGTCTGGTGACTGTTAAGGCCAGGTCATCTGGCGTAGCATCCCATCACTCTCCTTTTTAGTCAAAAAGCCCTTTTACAGCCTGGAGGTGCGTTTGGGGTTATTGTCCTGTTGAAAAATAAAATGATTGTCCAACTAAACGCAAACCGGATGGAATAGCATGCCGCTGCAAGATGCTGTGGTAGCCATGCTGGTTTAGTATGCCTTCAATTTTGAATAAATCCCCAACAGTGTCACCAGCAAAGCACCTTCACACCATCACACCTTCTCCTTAATGCTTCACGGTGGGAACCAGACATGTAGTGTCCATCTGTTCACCTTTTCTACAAAGACACGGTGGTTGGTTCCAAAGATCTCAAATTTGGACTCATCAGATTAAAGCACAGATTTTCACTGGTCTAATGCCCATTCCTTGTGTTCTTTAGCCCAAAAAAGTCTCTTCTGCTTGTTGCCTGTCCTTAGCAGTGGTTTCCTAGCAGCTATTTTACCATGAAGGCCTGCTGCACAAGGTCTCCTCTTAATAATTGTTCTAGAGATGAGAAGGTGTGTCCAAACGTTTGGTCTGTACTATATAGTCATATGAAAAAGTTTGGGCACCCCTATTGATGTTAACATTGTTTCTTTATAGCAATTTGGGTGCCCAAACTTTTTCAAATGACTGTATATATATATTTACAGTATATATATATATATATATATATATATATATATATATATATACAGACACATATATATTATACATACATGCATGCACGCACGCACGCAAATCAACAGCAGTTGATTATATATACATATTATTGCCTTGCATGTTTTTTTGTCATGAGAAAAAAAATCTTGGCCTACTTTCATTGATATACTTATTAGTTTAGTTTTGCTATCAAGATTATCTCTTCTATTATTTATACACTTCTAAGTTAACATGTCCAGTAATCATCCATTTTAAGGTAGTCCAGCAGCAATTATTTACTTTTGCAGGAAAAAACACATTGTGCAGATACAATTTTTTTGTCCAGCTAAAAAAAATTATTGCAAATGGATTTTTTTTTTACCTTGAAATCTATGTAAAACAGATTTATTAAAAAGCCATCTGGGTTTTTTTTTTCATTTGAAATTGATATGTTTTATTTTCTTACTGGATCAGTTTAAATAAATGACTACTGAATAGAGTTGAGGAGACCCGTTGAAGTGTGGTTCGGGAGGTAAAGCCAAACTTTAGATAAAGTTTGGATTGGGTCCCGGACTTGAGCTGAACCCCTTTGAAAGACACTTATTGGACATTTCGGGGCTCCACCCACATGCAGTCAACCATAAAGAGAACACGTCCATAAGAGGGAGGGTGGAGGGTTTTTTTTCGTTTTTCTTTCTTGTACACACTACATTTGATTATGCTGATTTTCCCCCCAGTGTGAGACATTCAAACACTGCTAGTGGCTCGCACTGGGCCGAGCATTGAGTATTCCTGACCAAACCAGTGCTTGATCGAGTAGTTTGCATACATAAACACCCAAACTCTAAACTCAAACACTGAATTTTTTGTGAAGTCTGTCTGGATTGTACCAACACTGAACTTTACTGTTCGGGATCGCACATCTCTACTACTGGACGCTTAACCCCTTCACGACCACGGGCAGTAAAATTACGTCCTATTTTAACGTGACTTAACGACCAGGGACGTAATTTTACGGCCTAAACTTCATTTGATTGCCGTGGCCATAGCAACAGCTTTAAAATGATATCCCCTGCTGTTTCTTACAGCAGGGGACCTTTGCTTGACCCAGGGGGGGGTGGCATAGCCAACCCCCATCGACGATCGATGTGATTGGCTGTTCAAATCTGAACCGCCAACCACATCGTTCGCACTGATTTCGGCAAAAAATAATGCCCAAATTAGTGCGATACTGTGAGATCCAGCTATGAGATGCTGTAGCAGCTGCAGCATATCATATGTGGACCTCAAACATGTCGCCCCCAGCCCCTGCAGCACTGATTGGAGCGTTCGTGCTATGACGCGCAATCACTCCAATCAGTGTGCAGTGGGGCGGTCTGATCTGGAGGTGGCCACCCTCCCCAGGCCTGTGCTGGTCTGGGGACCCTCCCCCAACATGTCTGCAGCATGCACTGGCTGGTACTTGTGGTACCACGCCACCGCTGCTGCTGCCGCCGCTGCTGTTATCGCTTCTGCTCCTGCTTCAATGGTAAGTATTCCGCTCCCCTTGCAGCCCGTGCGCGCTCCCCTTGCAGCCAGTGCATGCTCCCGTGATGGTCCGTGCGCGCTCTAGTGATGGCCCTGCCCGTGCCCCCCCTGATCTGCTCCTCCCACGCCCCGATCTGCCCCCCGACATCCCGATCTGCTCCCACGCGATCTGCCTGCCTCCTCTGGGATCTCTATTCTGCTTCCTTCCTTCTGCCTCTGCTCTCACCCTCCCCTCTGCTTCCCCCCCTCTGCTCCCCCCTCTGCTTTTCCCCCTCCCCCCTGCTCCCCCCCCGATGTCCCCTGCCTGCCTTTATCAGGTCATCCGAGGTTTTCACTGCCCGATCACATCTGCCTCCATCGATGGGTCCTTCTGCCAACCAATTTTGCTGTCAAAGGGCGCTCCTTCTCTTCTGAGCCCTGCCATGCGCACAAACAATTACTTTTCACCACATATGAGATATCATCTTACTCAGGAAAAAATGCACTATAAATTTCATGGTGAATTTTTCCTGATACCCTTGTGAAAAAAAGCTACCTAGTTGAAGCATCAATTTTGTGGTAATTTTTTTTTTTTTCTTTTCACGGCTCAATGTTATAAACTTCTGTAAAGCCTCCAGGGATTCAAAGTGCTCACCAAACATCTAGAAAAAATATTTGCATGCTCTAGTTTCCAAAATGGGGTCACTTGTGGGGAAGCTCCATTGTTTAGGCACCTCAGAGGGTCTTCAAACCCAACATGGTGTCCGCTAATGAGTGCAGCTAATTTTGCACTCAAAAATTCAAATGGCGCTCCTTGCCTTCCGAGCCCTGCCGTGTGTCCAAACATTTGATTTCCACCACATATAAGGTATCTGCGTGCTCAGAAGATAATGCACAATACATTTTATGGTGCATTTATTCCTGAGACCCTTGTGAAAAAAAAAGCTACCTAGTTGAAGCAACAGTTTTGTGGTAAAAAAAAAAACATTTCTCTTCACGGCTCAACGTTATAAACTTCTGTAAAGCCCCCAGGGTTCAAAGTGCTGACCAAACATCTAGAAAAATTATATGAGGGCTCTAGTTTCCAAAATGGGGTCACTTGTGGGGGAGCTCTATTGTTTAGGCACCTCAGGGGGTCTTCAAACCCGACATGGTGTCCACTAATTATTCCAGCTAATTTTGCGTCAAAAATTCAAATGGCGCTCTTTCCCTTTCGACCTCTGCTGTGCACCGAAACAATTGATTTTTACCACATATGGGGTATCAGCGTACTCAGGAGAAAATGCACAATTAATTATATGGTGCAATTTCTCTTTTCTCCTTTGTGAAAATGAGAATTTTATGGCTAAACTAACATTTTTGTGTTAAAAAGTAAAATTTTCATTTTTTCCTTCCACATTGCTTTGGTTCCTGTGAAGCACCTAAAGGGTTAAACTTCTTGGATGTGGTTTTGAGCAGTGTGAGGGGTGCAGTTTTTAGAATAGGGTCACCTTTGGGTATTTTCTGTCACCTAGGCCTTTCAAAGTCACTTCAAATGTGATGTGGTCCCTAAAAAAAATATTTTGTAAATTTTGTTTGAAAAATGAGAAATCGCTGATAAACTTTGACCCCTTCTAACTTCCTAACGAAAAAAAAAATTGTTTAGAAAATTGCGCTGTGTAAAGTAGACAAGTGGGAAATTTTATTTAGTAACTATTTTGTGTGACATATCTCTCAGATTTATGGGCATACATTTTCAAAGTTTGAAAATTGCGAAATTTTCAAAATTTTCGCAAAATTTCCTAAATTTTCACAAATAAACGCAAAAAAATATATGCCTAAATTTACCACTGACATGAAGTAAAATATGTCACGAGAAAACAGTCTCAGAATCGCCAGGATCCGTTGAAGCGTTTCAGAGTTATAACCTGTCAAAGTGACACTGGTCAGAATTGCAAAAAATGGCCCGGTCATTAGGGTGTTTTAGTGGCCGGGGATGAAGGGGTTAAGCAAAAAAAGGATCTATATCAAATTGAAAAAAAATATACAGTATGACTGTTTAACCTCTTCTCTACCTGGTGATTTTCTTTTATTTGTTTTATTTTTTTCTTCCCTTTCTTCCAAGAGTCATAACTTTTTTACTTTTCCTTCAATATAGCTTTAAGATGACTTATATTTGAGGGATGATTTGTACCTTTCATTGATTCCAATTATTAGATCGCCATTTTTTTTTTCTTCTCTTCCTTCCCTAAGCGCGCGCATGTAGTGGGGCAGGCCAGAATGTCAGCCAATCCCAGACACACACAAAGCTAAGTGGACTTTTAGCCAGAGAAGCAACGGCATGTGTGATAGGATGTCCATGTCACATGTCCATGCATTATAAAAACGGACATTTTCCTCCAGCACGCCATTATTTGCCTTCTGCGTCTTGGTGTCAGTCACCGCTGGCGTAGCTCCTGTCTCCAATACTGCTGTGTACGCTCTATACACAGCGCTATACAGAATAGGGATAGAAATTTCTATTAGTCCTTGTAAGGGCTAATACCGGCAGGATCAGAGCCATAGGTGACAATCAGGTCCATGAAAAACAGATTTTAACAGCTACACAAGATGACAGCATCTGTGTAGCTAAGGTCAGGGATTTCCTCGCTGCATTTCCCCATTAGGAGGGATAGAAAGGGAGGCTTCCTTTCCTCTACCCAGACCCACAGCCCTGCCACTGTACCCTCCTGCCCTTTCCACACTCAAACTCATTGTTACTAAGCCATTATACTAGCAAACACTGAGTAAACTTAGTGGCATCCTAAAAGTGGCTGTTGGACTTCCATTAGTGTCCCACTGGTGCAAACCTATGTGCAGCACCTCTGCATTGCACACTCAAACTCATTGTTACTAAGCCAATATACTAGCAAACACTGAGTAAACTTAGTGGCATCCTAAAAGTGGCTGTTGGACTTCCAATAGTGTCCCACTGGTGCAAACCTATGTGCAGCACCTCTGCATTGCACACTCAAACTCATTGTTACTAAGCCATTATACTAGCAAACACTGAGTAAACTTAGTGGCATCCTAAAAGTGGCTGTTGGACTTCCATTAGTGTCCCACTGGTGCAAACCTATGTGCAGCACCTCTGCATTGCACACTCAAACTCATTGTTACTCAGCCATTATACTTGCAAACTATGCTGCCAGTTTGAGGGCCGTAGTTGCATTGTCAGGGATAGTTATTGTTGTTTATTCTGCTGTTAATAAAGATAGACCACCGCTGCAATCTACACCACCTCTCAATTTTTACTACCACATTTTAAGTGCAAAATCTTGTCGCAATCAAAATGAGGGGCAAAATGACAGATGCTGGTGGAAAGGGGAAGAGGCGTGTTGGAAAAGGAAAAAAAGGGTTTGTCTGTGGGGAAGGTGGCAAAGCTCCATTTACATCTGCTGAAGATAGACCATCTTCCAGCAAAAGTAAGATGTCTACTACTTACCGTGGACAATCCGATGTGCTCCCCTTTTTTACGGACACGAACAACTGGAACAAAGGTAGATGATGGCCAAAAAAAGAAAATGCTTGAATGGATCTCAAGTGGTCCAACAAGTACCCTCTCCGCCACCTCAACTACCGCATCCAAAAAACACCAGTCCTCTGAGTTGTCATCCCAATCACACTTGCTTTCTCCCAGCTCTGAAGTCTCCATCCGCCCTGCACAATATGGTGGAACTGAGATGGCTGAGTCTGCAGAGCTGTTCAGTCACACTATAGCCTGGGAATCATTGGTCTGCTCCCAAGCTACAGTGACTACAGACCAGGAAATGGTCTCCAGTGATGCCCAGAACCTTTGTGACTCAGATTCAGGCCGTGATGACCAAGTTTCTGAGCATAATGTTGACCCTTTGTCACAAACTGAAATACCTGTGGTAATAGACAATGAGGAACATACTGATGACGATGAGACGCAGATACCAGATTGGGATGACAACTTAAATATTCAGTCAGGGCAAGAAGAGGCTCGGTCTGAGGGTGAGGGGAGTGCAAACACAACAATTGATGAGGAAGTTCTAGATCCCACCTACTGTCAACCCACAGTCAGGCCCTCGAGGAGGTCAACAGAGACGGTGGAGGAGGATGCAACTGACGACGAAGTTACCTTGCGAGTTCCTGGACAGAGTCGGAGTACTGGTAGCACGTCTACAACTGCATCCTCAGCCACCACTGTGCCTCTGAGAACTAGTCGGGGGGACTCAGCAGGTCGCATGCCCTCTAAGCCTTGCCTAGCCTGGTCCTTTTTTGACATAGCAAAAGATCACCCAAATTATGTGATCTGTAAAATTTGTCGTGATTCTGTTAGTAGAAGGCAAAACCTTAGCAGTTTGACAACTTCTTCCATGAATCGTCACATGAATAAATATCATATGTCCCAGTGGGAAGCTCACCGTGCTGAAATGCGGCCTAGCGGAGCGAACCATCCACCGCCTGCCCCTTCCAGTGCATCCGCGCGCTCTTCATGTTCTAGGACTGTGGGGACAGCTGTCACACCTGGTTTTCCACGCACAACTTCCACCACTGTAACCGCAACAGGCAGTTTGCTTGGTAGGTCGTCAGTTGGTTTGGAAGGGGAAACAAGTACGTGTGTACAGCTCTTTCAGACATCGATAGCACCAACGTTGGATGAAGGCAACATCATGTCTACGCCTGCACTTTCCTCACAAAGCTGCATTTTTCCAGTGACACCAGGGACGGTTAAGTATGGCGTATTTTTGAATGTGGCACTGAAAACAGAACAAAAAAATTCAAAAGGAAACCGATTAGGTCAAAAAGTATAACAACTTTATTATTAAAAATGATTGCCAATGATTGGCAATCATTTTTAATAATAAAGTTGTTATACTTTTTGACCTAATCGGTTTCCTTTTGAATTTTTTTGTTCTGTTTTCGGTGCCTAGTTATGTTACCGTAGGTCAATCACATCCATATGACCCACACACTATCATTTTGAATATGTACCAATTTCTTTACACCTTAACTTTTTAGTGTGGTGCACAGTCATTTTCATTGATCAAACTTCTGTATTTTTGAATGTGCTTGATGCAAATCTAGCTGTGAAGTGTACAACTGGGGCACAAGTGCTGCCACTGAAGGGGTGGGTGTGTGTGTGGCCCAATTTTTGAAAAAAATGGAGACTGCATTTGGGGTAACCCTTGCTTGCTGTGTTTTTAAAAATGATCCAAGATGAACAGAGCTGGGATCAGGAAAGACTTAGCTACCTACCCCGGGGTCATCCTGGGGACGGTTAAGGATGGCGTATTTTTGAATGTGCTTGATGCAAATCTACCTGTGAAGTGTACAACTGGGGAACAAGTGCTGCCACTGAAGGGGTGGGTGTGTGTGTGGCCCAATTTTTGAAAAAAATGGAGACTCCGCTTGGAGTAACTCTTGCTTGCTGTGTTTTTTAAAAGAAGCCAAGATGAACAAGTCATGGTTCAGCAAAGACTTAGCTACCTACCCCGGGGTCATCCTGGGGACGGTTAAGGATGGCGTATTTTTGAATGTGCTTGATGCAAATCTAGCTGTGAAGTGTACAACTGGGGCATAAGTGCTGCCACTGAAGGGGTGGGTGTGTGTGTGGCCCAATTTTTGAAAAAAATGGAGACTCCGCTTGGAGTAACCCTTACTTACAGTGTTTGTAAAAATGATCCAAGATGAACAGAGCTGGGATCAGCAAGGACTTTGCTACCTACCCCGGTGTCATCCTGGGGACGGTTAAGAATGGCGTATTTTTGAATGTGCTTGATGCATATCTAGCTGTGAAGTGTACAACTGGGGCACAACTGCTGCCACTGAAGGGGTGTGTGTGTGGCCCAATTTTTGGAAAAAAGGGAGACTCCGCTTAGAGTCACCTTGAGGTGTTTTACATGATTTTAGAAGGGCGTGCCATGCCTATATCTGTGTCTCCTCCTCTTTTTCCTTGTCCAGCTCTTTTGTTTTCGCATGAGTATATGTCCTTGTCACTTTCCCATGTGTTTGTGTTGTGTTTTGAGTTGTTTGTCACCTTTTGGACACCTTTGAGGGTGTTTTCTAGGTGTTTTTATGTGTTTGTGATTGCCTCCCATTGTTTCCTATGCGGTTCGAGTAGTTCGCTGAACCGGTTCGCCGAACCGAACTCGAACGAGACCTCCTTTTGGCGAACCGAACTCAAGCCGAACCGCGACCGGTTCGCTCATCTCTAGTTTTGATCACTTATATTGCATTTTATTGCATTGTTGCGTTGACCAAAAAAAATCACCGATAGTTTTTCTAAAATATAAAATACATTTAGTTAACAGATCCTGTAATTTATTTTTACTGTGTATACCCAGAACAACACAGTTGCACACAGTGGCGTATCTAGGGTTTGATAGGCCCCGGTGCAAAGTTTGGACCTTTGCCCCTCCTCCACGTACACCGATACTTGGGATATGGGACAATGACACTGACATTCGGGGTACGGGATAATGACACTGACACTTGGCTCTTACCCTCAGCACCCAGGTTTCCCATGATCTGAAATCCCTCTATCAGCAATCAGCTTTACTATGTTCTGATATCCATCTTGTCCTCAGCACCCAGCTTCCCCATGCTCTGCTATTCCCTCAGCACACAGCTTTCCCATAGCAGAGCTGAGGCTGAGGGAAAGAGCTCAGCTCTTGCTTGTGCTGAGGGAAAGAGCCTTTTTCCCTCAGCACAAAATGTTCTCATCCCATGCTTTTATATATGATGATGATTTTATTCATTTATATAGCGCTATTAATTCCACAGTGCTTTACATACATTGGCAACACTGTCCCCATTGGGGCTCACTAGAGTCCCTATCTGTATGTCTTTGGAGTGTGGGCGGAAACCGGAGTACTCAGAGGAAACCCAGGCAAACACGGGGAGAACATACAAACTCCTTGCAGATAGTGTCCTTGGTGGGATTTGAACCCAGGACCCCAGCGCTGCAAGGCTGCAGTGCTAAGCACTGAGCCACCGTGCCGCCCATATAGACATCTTTTAGACATATGCGCACCCTGATTAGTTTTTCAAGCAGAAAACATATAGGTTGTCTACCACTTTATAATTAATGCCCTATTCTTAACTTAGGTCATAAATGTCTGATCAGTAGGGGGTGCAACACCCGGTAGCACATCAGCTATTCTTAGTGTCTACAGCAGCTGGAACTGCAGTTACAGAGCAAGAAACAGCTTCATCTTTGTCTCGTGACTGCGGCTGGGTACTGCACATCAGCCCCCTATTCAAATCAGTAGGGAGATGTGCAGTACTCAGCTGCAGCCACAATTCCATTGATGGAGCTGTGCAGCTCTACAATTGTATAGTTCTGGCTGCTGTCAACACTGAAATACAAGGGGCTGCTGATAAGTCTTTGGCTTTTCCCAGTAAAAAACAGGATACAATGATGAAACTTTACATTTATTCCACATACTCTTCACTAATGTCAACACAATTCTTAAATCGGTATTCCAAGTTCTGTAAGAGTAGCAAAAAGAAGGATTTCGGTTTTGCCTCAAACCAGACATCCGTAGCAGCCATGACATCAGAAATGGTGTGAAATTTGGTACCCTTGAGGTGTTTCTTCAGGTTTGAAAACAGATGACAGTTGGAGGGAGCTAGATCTGGTGAATAAGGTGGGTGGTCAACCAGCTGGAAGCCCAGCTCTACCAGTTTTGTCGTGGTTGCTTGTGCAGTGTGAGTGGAGGCATTGTCTTGCATGAACAAAATTCCTTTTGACAACTTGCAGCACCTTTTGGCTTTCAGATCTGCCTTCAATTGGTCCAAAAGTTCAATGTAATACCGTGCATTGATGGTGGAACCCTTTTGAAGGTAGTCCACTAGCAGCACACCCTCCTTATCCCAGAACACAGCAGTTTAAAAAAATGCTTTTCCATCATAGGGCAGAGAAAAAAGTGGAATAAAGTGCAATCAAAATTTGAACATAAATATAAATGGTGTTACTGAAAATTATATCTTTTCCTGCAAAAACCAAGCTGCCACACAACTGCATCAATTGGAAATAAAAGATATAGCTCTGAGAATACAGCAAAGCAAAATAATTTATTTTGTTTAAAAAATTGTTTTTATTGTATAAAAGAGGAAAACCATAAAAAAGATATAAATGTGGTGTCACTGTAATTGTACTGACCTGAAGAATAAACCTATGTTGTTATTTTTACCAAACAGTGAATGGCATAAAAATGTTTTGCAAAAAACAATTCCTGAATTGCTCTTTTATGTTAATTCGCTACTAAAAATGATCCAAAAATGTTATGTGCCTGAAAATAATACCAATAGAAATCTTAACTTGTCCTGCAAACCTCACATGGCTCTCTAAATGTAACATGGTTTCTGCTATCTACTCCAGAGCTCTAAAATTCGAATGACACTCCTTCCTTTTTGAGCCCTGCTGTGCACCTAAATATTAGATTTCCCTCACAAATAGAGCATTGGCATACTCAGAAGACATTGCACAACACATTCTATAGTGCAAAATTTGAGGCTAAATTAACATTTTTGTGGAAAAACATAAAATTATCATTTTTTGCTTCCACATTGTTTCAGTTCCTGTAAAGAAAAAGACAGGTTAAAAATCTTCATGGATGTTGTTTTGAGTACTTTGAGGGGTGACATTTTTAAAATTGGTATCACTTTTTGGTATTTTCTATCACTTAGGCCTCTCAAAGTCACTTCAAATGTGATGTGGTCCCTAAAAAAATAGTTTTGTAAATGTTGTTGGAAAAAATGAGAAATTGCTGATAAACTTTGAACCCTTTTGACTTACGAATAAATAAAATGGTGTTCAAAAATTGGGCTGATGTAAAGTAGACATGTGGGAAATGTTATTTAGTAACTATTTAATGTGATATAACTTTCTGGTTTAAGGATATAAAAATTAAAATTTTGAAAATTGTGAAATTTTCAAATTTTTCAACAAATTTCCAATATTTGCACAAATAAACGCAAAGATATTGTCTTAATTTTACTACTGTCATGAACTAAAATATGTCACAAAAAAGTCTCAGAATCATCGGGATCCATTGATGCGTTCCAGAGTTATAACGAGTCTAAATGACAGTGGTCAGAATTGCAAAAATTGGCCCGGTCACAAAGGTAAAAAACAGGTTCTGGAGCGAAAAGGTTAAAAAAGTGCTCACCTGCTGCAGAGGAGTTTTTTTCAGAAGTGGTATGTAATCAAATTTGGTTTTATTCTGACGAAGAAGTGAGTTCAAAATGCGTTAAACCACATTCATTGTCCATGTGCAATCTTCCAATCAACACAGCAGCTTGGAGACTCCACTAAAACCTCATTTTTCAACCTTAAACCTCTGAGTGAGATTGAGCTATTCCAGTGCCTTAGTCCCAAGCTCCATTTTCTGCTCCCACTAAGGGATTGAAATTAAATGTAAATATTACATCTGTGTCACATTAGTGGTTTGTTTGATATTCTGTTATTAACATTGGAACTTGTCTATTAATTAGATTTGATACTTGCGACCTATATTGTTAATTTATATTTGTATAAGTTGTTAGATAACATACTGCAGTATGAAGGCGGGGGCGGAGGCAGACACATTCCTCGCACAGGGCCTCTCTGCAATGTGTGTCCACCCCTGCACAGAAATATTTTATTTTTTAGCATGGTTCACCCTTGACACATTGCTACATGTGCAGATATTGTAACTAGCACTATAAAAAGACATATAATCCATATACCACATCATACAAACCTTTCTGTTTTACTACAGAGAAGAGCTTACTTACAAAAATCCCTTGTCAATTTTCCAGTTTTGTGATCAGCTGCTATTGAACCTAAATATTTTTTTCCTCTTAAATTCTTGTGTACAGCCCAATTTTGCAATAATTCTTGGACCCCTTATTGATTTTTCTCCATAGCTCCAAAATTTATAACAAGTCACAGCAAGAAATGTTTTCTGATTGCAATTTAAGTTCATATAACAATTCATAAAATATGTTAAATCATTTCACTTTATAAACAAGAAAGTAAAGGAATTAAAGTCAAAGAGCAGCAGAGAATGTGATTCTATTTAGTAATTATATGTTATGGCCTTGAATGTTCTTTTGGACATAAGGTTCAAGGTAGATTGATGACATAATAGTAAAGTATCTCATTCTCTCCTCCTTAAAGCAGCAAAGATTTAATGAATAGGGGAAAATGTTGTAGCTTACAAAATACCAATAATATATTTTTTCTGAATATAAATATATTTCTACACTGAACAAAGATATAAACGCAACACTTATTCATGTTACATTTTTTCATGAGCTGAACTCTAACATCTCAGACTTTTTATGTAGACAAAAGCCCTTTTACTCTCAACTATTGTTCATACATTTGTCTAAATCTAGAAAAAAAAACAAGGAGAAAAAATTGTAGGAAAAATACCCTGACTATAAATAAATAAATTGCAAGTGCTTAAAAACAGGGTACTTAGTATATACATTTTTGCAAAAAGGTAAGAAGCTGTCTCACCTCGTCACGGTGTACCCATCTGAGACAGTCCCTAACCTACTAAAGTTAAAAACATATTCTGTACCTGACTTGTGTCATGTCAAAACTTCAATATGAATGGTAAAGTGGTCAGCTGGGTCCCAGATTAAATACACAGCAAAAAGTGAGAAGCAGGTAATTGTTCAGCCTCAGTATCAGGAGGGCTGCACCCCCAACTTGCATTAAAGCAAGATAACAGACAAAAAACACCAAAAAACTGTGCTGTAACAAATGTTCAATAAACATGCAACATTACAAGCATGTGAATTGCAGCCTCAAGACTAGAAAAAAAAAAAAAACAAGGAGAAAAAATTGTAGGAAAAATACCCTGACTATAAATAAATAAATTGCAAGTGCTTAACAACAGAGTACTTAGTATATACATTTGTTAAATGTATATACTAAGTACCCTGTTATTACATGAAAGCTGTAATGAAAGCAATCAGAGTAATATAAGGGTATAATGACAGCTGTGATTTGTCAGCTGCCATGAAGCGCCAGATTAGTATTGGGAGGTGTCTATGAGACCCCATTATAAACCCTGTGTTACGGGGGGACTAGCAGATTAGAATAAGGTGGTAAATATCCCAATCGCCAGTCAAGGCCCACCATGCTCCAGATGACAAAAGAGCTGCTGGCAACCTGAAGGTTAGGCTGAGAATACAGAGCTGGGTGGCTCTGAAATAATAGGGGCCTGATCCAAGTTAAATAGCACTTCAATCAGGAGACTGTGAACCCTGTTAGCGTCACAGGGTCCACTCACCAGCCCAGGAATTCCCTGTTAACGCCACAGGGGTCCTAAGCTACTCTGTCCGTGTGCGTAAGGGGCACAACCGGACAGGTGGCGCAGCAGCCGCAGCCCAGTTAACTCCACTGGGCTGCACTAGCAGGTCTGCAAAGTAGGAGGTGGAAGCCCGGCGCCTGATTCTAATGTGCAGAGCCACGATGTCTTGGTGTGACAAGCATCGGGTGCTGAACCCTGCATCCACTTCCAATCTAAAGGTTTATGCTGCAATGAGGCTCTAACATGGAGGTTTGCTCTGTCTGAGCATAGGTGAAGACTGCGCACCTCCATGTTGTCTCCAGCCCCTTTTATAACCTACAGTTAAGACCAAAACTTTAGACACATCTCATCTCTAGAACAACTGTTAAGAGGAGACTTTGTGCAGCAGGCCTTCATGGTAAAATAGCTGCTAGGAAACCACTGCTAAGGACAGGCAACAAGTAGATGAGACTTGTTTTGGCTAAAGAACACAAGGAATGGACGTTAGACCAGTGGAAATCTGTGCTTTGGTCTGATGAGTCCAAATTTGAAATATTTGGGTCCAACCACCGTATCTTTATAGAAAAGGTGAACGAATGGACTCTACATGGCTGGTTCCCACCGTGAAGCATGGAAGAGGAGGTGGGATGTAGTGATGAGCGAGCATGCTTGTAACTGCTCGGTACTCGCACGAGTATCGCTGTACTCGGGCTGCTCGGCGGGGACCGAGTAATCTCGCGATACTCGTGCTGTACTCATGGTCTTCATTTCTGCATGTTGGCGCTCTTTTGAGAGCCAGCCCTCATGCAGGGATTGGCTGGCAGACCACTGCAATGCCACAGCCCTGTTAGTTGTGGAATTGCAGTGATTGGCCGGCCTGCACAGCGTGACCGAGCCTTTATATCGGCCGGCGCGCTGTGCTCTGCTCACAGCTATCCAGACAGTGAGTGCAGGGAGAGTGTCGCTGATTCAGGGAAAGCTTTGCGGCCCTTTATAGTTAGTTCCGGAGCAGGGCTGCAAACAGTGTGACCAGAAGTCCTTCTCAGGACTATTCTAGTTGTATACAGGCAGGCAGGGTATAGCCAGGTCGGAGTACAGTAGCAGAGTCCTTCTCAGGACTATTGTTGCTATATACAGGCAGGGTATAGCCAGGTCGGAATAAAGGCTATTGACCAGAAGAGTCCTTGTCAGGACTATTGTAGCAGTATACAGGCAGGCAGGCAGGCAGGGTAGTGGTGACCGTATACCAGCCTTCATCATATCTGGGGCTGGTGTACACAGTGTAAAACAGTCCAGATAGTGTCAGACTTCTCAGTAATTGTCGCTCCTAAAAACCAGTTAGGTTCTTATTGCGTCCGTGCTTGCATTTAAAAACAGCACGTGTGTGGCAGTCGGTGGCAGGGTACAGGTGCGCGTTTTGCACAAACTATCATATAAGGCACAAGTCTAGTGTATAATACACGTCAGTCAGCAGTGTCTGATAGTGTCAGACTTCTCAGTAATTGTCGCTCCTAAAAACCAGTTAGGTTCTTATTGCGTCCGTGCTTGCATTTAAAAACAGCACGTGTGTGGCAGTCGGTGGCAGGGTACAGGTGCGCGTTTTGCACAAACTATCATATAACGCACAAGTCTAGTGTATAATACACGTCAGTCAGCAGTGTCTGATAGTGTCAGACTTCTCAGTAATTGTCGCTCCTAAAAACCAGTTAGGTTCTTATTGCGTCCGTGCTTGCATTTAAAAACAGCACGTGTGTGGCAGTCGGTGGCAGGGTACAGGTGCGCGTTTTGCACAAACTATCATATAACGCACAAGTCTAGTGTATAATACACGTCAGTCAGCAGTGTCTGATAGTGTCAGACTTCTCAGTAATTGTCGCTCCTAAACCAGTTAGGTTCTTATTGCGTCCGTGCTTGCATTTAAAAACAGCACGTGTGTGGCAGTCGGTGGCAGGGTACAGGTGCGCGTTTTGCACAAACTATTATATAACGCACAAGTCTAGTGTATAATACACGTCAGTCAGCAGTGTCTGATAGTGTCAGACTTCTCAGTAATTGTCGCTCCTAAAAACCAGTTAGGTTCTTATTGCGTCCGTGCTTGCATTTAAAAACAGCACGTGTGTGGCAGTCGGTGGCAGGGTACAGGTGCGCGTTTTGCACAAACTATCATATAACGCACAAGTCTAGTGTATAATACACGTCAGTCAGCAGTGTCTGATAGTGTCAGACTTCTCAGTAATTGTCGCTCCTAAAAACCAGTTAGGTTCTTATTGCGTCCGTGCTTGCATTTAAAAACAGCACGTGTGTGGCAGTCGGTGGCAGGGTACAGGTGCGCGTTTTGCACAAACTATCATATAACGCACAAGTCTAGTGTATAATACACGTCAGTCAGCAGTGTCTGATAGTGTCAGACTTCTCAGTAATTGTCGCTCCTAAACCAGTTAGGTTCTTATTGCGTCCGTGCTTGCATTTAAAAACAGCACGTGTGTGGCAGTCGGTGGCAGGGTACAGGTGCGCGTTTTGCACAAACTATTATATAACGCACAAGTCTAGTGTATAATACACGTCAGTCAGCAGTGTCTGATGGTGTCAGACTTCTCAGTAATTGTCGCTCCTAAAAACCAGTTAGGTTCTTATTGCGTCCGTGCTTGCATTTAAAAACAGCACGTGTGTGGCAGTCGGTGGCAGGGTACAGGTGCGCGTTTTGCACAAACTATCATATAACGCACAAGTCTAGTGTATAATACACGTCAGTCAGCAGTGTCTGATAGTGTCAGACTTCTCAGTAATTGTCGCTCCTAAAAACCAGTTAGGTTCTTATTGCGTCCGTGCTTGCATTTAAAAACAGCACGTGTGTGGCAGTCGGTGGAAGGGTACAGGTGCGCGTTTTGCACAAACTATCATATAACGCACAAGTCTAGTGTATAATACACGTCAGTCAGCAGTGTCTGATAGTGTCAGACTTCTCAGTAATTGTCGCTCCTAAAAACCAGTTAGGTTCTTATTGCGTCCGTGCTTGCATTTAAAAACAGCACGTTTGTGGCAGTCGGTGGCAGGGTACAGGTGCGCGTTTTGCACAAACTATCATATAACGCACAAGTCTAGTGTATAATACACGTCAGTCAGCAGTGTCTGATAGTGTCAGACTTCTCAGTAATTGTCGCTCCTAAAAACCAGTTAGGTTCTTATTGCGTCCGTGCTTGCATTTAAAAACAGCACGTGTGTGGCAGTCGGTGGCAGGGTACAGGTGCGCGTTTTGCACAAACTATCATATAACGCACAAGTCTAGTGTATAATACACGTCAGTCATCAGTGTCTTATAGTGTCAGACTTCTCAGTAATTGTCGCTCCTAAAAACCAGTTAGGTTCTTATTGCGTCCGTGCTTGCATTTAAAAACAGCACGTGTGTGGCAGTCGGTGGCAGGGTACAGGTGCGCGTTTTGCACAAACTATTATATAACGCACAAGTCTAGTGTATAATACACGTCAGTCAGCAGTGTCTGATAGTGTCAGACTTCTCAGTAATTGTCGCTCCTAAAAACCAGTTATGTTCTTATTGCGTCCGTGCTTGCATTTAAAAACAGCATGTGTGTGGCAGTCGGTGGCAGCGTCAGGCTCCATATTGTCCCTGGATAGAGACGTGCATGATGGCCTGTAAACATGAAGTGCCCATTGTAAGGAAGTGGGTCTATTGTAGTATAGCCCTTAGGCAGGGCAGCCAAAAATTGGGAGGCTCCACATTGTCCCTGGATAGAGACGTGCATGATGGCCTGTAAACATGAAGTGCCCATTGTAAGGAAGTGGGTCTATTGTAGTATAGCCCTTAGGCAGGGCAGCCAAAAATTGGGAGGCTCCACATTGTCCCTGGATAGAGATGTGCATGAGGGCCTCAAAACATTGTTCCCATTGCAAAGGAGCGGGTCTCCTGTCGTTGTAATGCCCATTCAGAAAGAATGGGCGAAAAAATTTACCACTGGGGGTATACCTGAAACAACGGCTTAACTATTGTAACGGTCACCATGATGGCGCATGAGGAGAAGGAGGAGCAGTCCAGCGATTAGCCAAAGTCCAGAAGTGTGTTACCATGGGTGAGTTGAGGTACATGGCAAATTCCCGTTACAAACTTTAAATTCCGCTGTAATTTGCTGTTGGTGTGTGTGGTGAAGGCTGGCCAAATCCAACCCTTGCTCATCTTGATCAGAGTCAGCCTGTCAGCATTTACAGTTGACAGGCGGGTGCGTTTATCTGTAATGATTCCACCTGCGGCACTAAAAACACGCTCTGACAAAACGCTAGCGGCAGGGCAGGCCAGGACTTCCAAGGCGTAGAGAGCCAATTCATGCCACGTGTCCAGCTTGGATACACATTAATTGTAAGGCACAGAGGAATGTCGGAGTACAGTTGTTTGATCTGCAAGGTACTCCTTGAGCATCTGGGCAAACTTAGGATTTCTTGTGGCACTACCCCTCACCTCAGGGGCTGTGGTATGTGAGGGGCTGAGAAAACTGTCCCACATCTTAAAGACTGTTCCCCTACCTCTGGCGGATTGGACTTGTGCCCCTCTCGGCTGTACGCCTTGGTTGTCCACTGATTCCTGACCTATGCCGCTAGCGTTTTGTGAGGGGAATGCTTTGCCTACTTCCGTGACTATGGCCTTCTGGAACTGCTGCATTTTGCCTGACCTCTCTGCCTCGGGAATAAGAGACATAAAGTTCTCCTTTTAGCGTGGGTCTAACAGTGTTACCAACCAGTAATGATTGTCGGCCAAGATGTTCTTAACGCGAGGGTCACGAGACAGGCAGCTTACCATAAAGTCAGCCATGTGTGCGAGACTCTTAACAGCCATCACTTCAGTATCCTGACCAACACGATGACTGAACATGCTGTCCTCCTCCTCCTCCTCCTCATCATCTACCCTGTCCTCTGGCCAGCCACGCTGAACCGAGGATATGACTGCATGTCATATCCTCAATTTGGCCAGAGAGTTGCTCCATGTCTTCATCCTCCTCCTCGTCATAGTCCTCCACTGCACGTTGTGATGAGACGAGGCTGGGCTGTGTGTTATCATCACCCACACCCACTACTGTTTCTTGCTCAAACTCATCGCGCTCCGCCTGCAATGCATCATGGTTGTTTTTTGAGCAGAGACCATTTTAGAAGGCAGAGAAGCGGTATGGTGACGCTAATAATGTCGTCATCGCCGCTCACCATCTTGGTGGAGTCCTCAAAGTTTTGGCAGATGGTGCATAGGTCGGACATCCATCTCCACTCCTCAGGTGTTATGTGTGGAGTTTGACCCATTTCCCGACGGCTTAGGTGATGCAGGTACTCAACAACTGCCCTCTTCTGCTCACATATCCTGACCAACTTGTGCAGAGTTGAATTCCAACGCGTGGGGACATCACACACCAGTCTGTGTGCCGGAAGATGCAAACGGCGTCTTAAGCCGGCAAGGCCGGCTGAAGCAGTAGGTGACTTTCGAAAATGTGCAGACAGGCGGCGAACTTTTACCAGCAGATCAGACAGCTCTGAGTATGACTTTAGAAACCGCTGAACCACGAGGTTGAGCACATGGGCCACGCATGGAACATGTGTCAGCTGGCCTCGCCTCAAAGCCGCCACCAGGTTCCGGCCATTGTCACACACAACCTTTCCTGGCTTTAGGTTCAGAGTTGTGAGCCAGTGATCTGCCTGCGGTTTCAGAGCTGTCCACACCTCTTCTGCATTGTGGGGTTTGTCACCTATGCAGATTAGCTTCAGCACTGCCTGTTGCCGCTTCGCCGAGGCAGTGCTGCAGTGCTTCTGTGTCGCCCTGGACAAGCCAGGGGCCACAGAGCACAACACTTAAACACCCCACACTCCCTGCAGGCATATCATAGTCAAAACACAAAATCCTTGTTGCCTTCCCCAGGGGCTGTTGTCCACACCAGGGTGTGGAGCCAGGCAGTTGGTCTCCACCCACCGAGGAGGAGGGAAAACACAGGCAGTGAGAGTTAAGCTAAGGAAGTGGAAGGAGGAAAGTAGTAGAGAGGAGAAAAGTGACAGCAAAGAGCCTGAAGTTGGTCCGGGTATGTGGCCCGGACAGGACAGCAAGGTTGGCAGGATGTGGTGACCGTCTGCAGTGGAGGCCGATTGGAGTCTGCCGTAAGGACCGTGGACGGGTGGTGACCCGGCCGTACCGGACCGGTATACAAAGAGAAGCCAGCACCATTGGCAGAGGACTTTCGGATCCCGGCAAGGCTTGGTGTCGCCGTGAATTTGCCAAATCCGTTAGTGAAGGGAACCTCAGGGTTTCCAAACAGCCAAGTCCAGATAGAAGGCAACCGTACAACCGTGAAGGGGAGACACCGCCACCGCCAAGGGCAACCGTCTCCCAGGGCCAGCGCCTGTGGGCAAAAGGGGCTCCTCCGGCCCATATCCAGGTCGGGGAGCGGGTTACCGTTGGGAAACCATCACTACCAACACTTAACTTAGGTGCAGGGAGAGACAGTCATCCCTAACCTGCAGGGAGGAACAACCGCAGCCGTCCGAGTGACCCGTCCATCCAGCCACTTGTTTTACCGTGAACTGTGTCATCATCATTGGGCTGAGTGAGTACCTCCGTGCCGTGCGGCACAGCGCTGCCCCTGCGACCTTGCACCTCATCAGGCCCCGCAACCCGCCTGTCATCCATCTCTACCCCATCACCAGGCCCCGGGACAACCAACCCCCCTACCCACGGACGGGAGAAATAACAACAAAGCTGCTCCCTGTCACAGGCTCCCGGGATCCCCATCCAGAGCAGCGGTGGTGTCCACACAATCACCACAACCGTGGGTGGCGTCACGGACAATATCCCCAAAACCCAAACCACTCCTTTTCACTCACGGGCGAGTAGCGCCGCTCGAGTCCCCGGGATCCGGCCATCGCTCGAGCCAACGAGCAGCAGCAGCCGTAGAGCAGCGTCAGCCGGACCCGAGCAGTGGGAGAGCGCACCATCCCCTCCTCCGCCCGCGACACTTCCAGCTTGGGACTGGTGTGGAGGGTAAAGTGGATGAGGATGCGCAGGAGGAGGAGGAGGCTGAGGAGCATGACATTCCGGAGCTGTAGAGTGTGTGTGAAACCCTGACTGAGGTAGGGCCTGCAAAACTTGGTGTGTGAAGGACATGTTCCGTCCCTCGCTCAGACTGGGTCCCAGCTTGCACAATATTAACCCAGTGTGACGTCAACGAGATGTAGCGGCCTTGCCCACATGCACTTGTCCACGTGTCTGTGGTTAGGTGGACTTTGGCTGAAACAGCGTTGTTCAGGGCACGTGTGATGTTTTGTGACACACTGGTTATGCAATGCGGGGATGGCACACCGGGAGAAATAGTGGCGGCTGTGGACCGAGTAACGTGGGACAGCTGCCACCATCAGGTCGCGGAATGCTTCTGTCTCAACCAGCCTAAAAGGCAACATTTCCAGCGCAAGCAGTCGCGAAATGTTAGCATTTAGAACTGTGGCATGTGGGGTGTTGGCAGTGTATTTGCGCCTGCGTTCAAAGGTTTGCTGAATGGATAACTGAACGCTGCACTGGGACAAGGACGTGCTTGATGATGGTGTTCTTTCTGCGTAGGCAACTGCAGGTGCAGGAGTGGAGGAGGCTTGTTCTCAGGCAGCATGGACAGGGGATTGGCTCGCATGCACAACCAGCGAAGACGTAGCAGTGACATCAGCAAGCACTGCTCCTCGACTCTGTTGTACTTCCCACAAAGTCGGGTGCTTGGCTGACATGTGCCTGATCATGCTGGTGGTGGTCAGGCTGCTAGTTTTGGTACCCCTGCTGATGCTGGCATGGCAGGTGTTGCAAATGGCCTTTTTAGAATCATCTGGAGCCAACTTAAAAAACTGCCAGTGTCAGAGTTCCGGGTTTTCCAGTTTTCTTTTGAAAGAGCTTGCCCTTTGTTAACATGGAGTTTTCTGTTCTGTTGCCCTACTTCCTGTCCATCTGTTTAAAAGCCGCCCCCAAAGCTTAGTCCAGTGCCTGAGTATACTGCTTCCTGTGTGCTCCTGCCCTGCTGCTTTTGGTTCCTGATTGTTATTCGGATCCTCTTGGAAAACAACCGACACCGACTCTGGACTTCATCTGGTATCATCTAGCTGTGCCCGGACTCCGTTTGCCGTCTTTGGTCGGCACTTCTGCCCGGTTCCTTCCGTTTAATACCACTCTGGACTCACATCACGTACGGACATTTTTGGACTTACCTATTGCCCTTTTGTGTCCCGGCTGCTGCGCATTTAGGGCTTCTGGGGTGATTGCCAGAAAGTCCCTGTATAGGGGTTCGCTCTTGGTGGTCTCCCTGGGGGAGTCCGGTGCGCGGTCCCGGGAATTCCCTTTCGCTCCGTCCCTGGAAGGTATTTCCTGTATTTATGTTCTACTGTGTTTTTGTTCCGTTTATGTACATATTTGCTGGTTGCATATTATAAACGTCTTGCACCAAGAACTCGTCTCTGGTTGTCATTGCCCTAACGCAATCGAAATCCTCAATACATACAATAGTATTACAGCCAGACTCGGGAAGACCTAACATTTGTACAGGCACCTTGTGTCGTGTTGTTCCGGGGAACAGTTGCCTGACGTCTGCCTGGGGCCACCACTCTGCTTCTTACTGCCTGTTGTGATGCTACGCCTCCCTCCCCCTGTGCACTGCTGTCCTCGCTCTGCATATCCTCCTGCCAGGTTGGGTCAGTTACTGGATCATCCACCACGTCGTCTTCCTCTTCCGCACCCTGCTCCTCCTCCTGACTTCCTGACAATTGTGTCTCATCATCGTCCACCCCTTGTTGAGACACGTTGCCAACTTCGTGAGAACGTGGCTGCTCAAATATTTGTGCATCTGTACATACAATCTCGTCATGGCCCACTTCAACAGGAGCTGGCGAGAGGCCAGAATTTGTGAATGGAAACGTGAACGAACAGCTCTTCCGAGTGTCCAAGTGTGGGATCAGTAATGTCCGTGGACGTGTACTCGGCCTGGTGGTAGGAAGGAGGATCAGGTTCTGAAATGTGCGGTGCAGTATCACGGCTACTGACACTTGACCGTGTGGAAGACAGAGTGTTTGTGGTGGTGCCAATCTGACTGGAAGCATTATCCGCTATCCAACTAACAACCTGTTGACACTGGTCTTGGTTCAAGAGCGGTGTACTGCTGCAGTCCCCAAGAATTTGGGACAGGACGTGCGAGCGACTAGATGTGGCCCTTTGTTGTGGCGAAATTAGAGCTTGCACACAACCTCGGTCTCTGCCTGCACCACCATCACGTCGACTTCCTTGTTCGTTGACAACGCCCTTGCGCATTTTGCAATGCTGTGCTGATGTGTATTCACTAGACTTGTGCGTTATATCCAAGTTTTTGCAAAACACACAAATGCAGCGGAAAGCTGCCACCAACAGGCACACACGTGCGGTTTTTAAATGCAAGCACGGAGGCACTAAGAACCTAACAGGTCTCTATCCAGGGACAACGTGGAGCCTCCCAATTTTTGGCTGCCCTGCCTAAGGGCTATACTACAATAGACCCACTTCCTTCCAATGGGCACTTCAGGTTTACAGGCCATCATGCACGTCTCTTTCCAGGGACAATGTGGAGCCTCCCAATTTTTGGCTGCCCTGCCTAAGGGCTATACTATAATACAACCACTTCCTGACAATGGGCACTTCAGGTTTACAGGCCCTCATGCACGTCTCTATCCAGGGACAATGTGGAGGCTCCCAATTTTTGGCTGCCCTGCCTAAGGGCTATACTACAATAGACCCACTTCCTTACAATGGGCACTTCAGGTTTACAGGCCCTCATGCACGTTTCTATCCAGGGACAACGTGGAGCCTCCCAATTTTTGGCTGCCCTGCCTAAGGGCTATACTATAATACACCCACTTCCTGACAATGGGTACTTCAGGTTTACAGGCCCTCATGCACGTCTCTATCCAGGGACAATATGGAGCCTCCCAATTTTTGGCTGCCCTGCCTAAGGGCTATACTACAATAGACCCACTTCCTTCCAATGGGCACTTCAGGTTTACAGGCCCTCATGCACGTCTCTATCCAGGGACAACGTGGAGCCTCCCAATTTTTGGCTGCCCTGCCTAAGGGCTATACTACAATAGACCCACTTCCTTCCAATGGGCACTTCAGGTTTACAGGCCCTCATGCACGTCTCTATCCAGGGACAACGTGGAGCCTCCCAATTTTTGGCTGCCCTGCCTAAGGGCTATACTACAATAGACCCACTTCCTTCCAATGGGCACTTCAGGTTTACAGGCCCTCATGCACGTCTCTATCCAGGGACAACGTGGAGCCTCCCAATTTTTGGCTGCCCTGCCTAAGGGCTATACTACAATAGACCCACTTCCTTACAATGGGCACTTCAGGTTTACAGGCCATCATGCACGTCTCTATCCAGGGACAACGTGGAGCCTCCCAATTTTTGGCTGCCCTGGCAAAGGGCTATACTAAAATAGACCCACTTCCTTACAATGGGCACTTCAGGTTTACAGGCCATCATGCACGTCTCTATCCAGGGACAATGTGGAGCCTCCCAATTTTTGGCTGCCCTGCCTAAGGGCTATACTACAATAGACCCACTTCCTTACAATGGGCACTTCAAGTTTACAGGCCCTCATGCACGTCTGTATGCAGGGGCATTGGTGAACCTCACAATTTTGGACTGCCCTGGCAAAGGAAAATACTACAAAGACTCACTTCCTCAAAATGGGCACATTAGACTCAAGAGGCCTTCATGTACGTCTCTTCTCAGGGACATCGGAGTGCCACACAATGTTTTCACGTAAAATCTTTCATGTATTAATCTCAAAAAGTAACATACACCAGCTCTATCTCACTATTGGGTATGTGCCCTTAACATTTCTGCCATGAAAAATCATTTTGGGGTCATTTTGGAAGGTTTTCTGGTGAGTCCGTAAAAATGGCGTGAAACGCGGACAAAATTGTTCACAGCTGTGACTTTTGAGTGATAAATGCTTCAAGGGGTCTTCCCCATGCTGTTGCCATGTCATTTGAGCACTCTTCTGAGACTTTTGTGACATTTTTAGGGTTTCTCCATGCTGCCGGGGGGTCATTTCACAAAAATACTCGGGTCTCCCATAGGATAACATTGGGCTCGTTGCTCGGCCCGAGTACACGAGTATCTTGGGAGGCTCGGCCCGAGCTTCGAGCACCCGAGCTTTTTAGTACTCGCTCATCACTAGTGGGATGGTGTGGGGGTGCTTTGCTGGTGACACTGTTGGGGATTTATTCAAAATTGAAGGCATACTGAACCAGCATGCCTACCACAGCATCTTCCAGCGGGGTGCTATTCCATCCTGTTTGCGTTTAGTTGGACCATCATTTATTTTTCAACAGAACAATGACCCCCAAACACACCTCCATTTGACTAAGATGGAGAGTGATGGGGTGCTACGCCAGATCACCTGGTCTCCACAGTCACCAGACCTGAACCCAATCGAGATGGTTTGGGGTGAGCTGGACCGCAGAGTGAAGGCAAAAGGGTCAACAAGTGCTAAGCATTTCTGGGAACTCCTTTGAGACTATTGGAAAACCATTTCCAGTGACTACCTCTTGAAGCTCATCAAGAGAATGTCAAGAGTGTGCAAAGTAGCAATAAAAGCAAAAGGTGGCTACTTTGAAGAACCTAGAATATAAGACATATTTTCAGTTGTTTCACACTTTTTTAAGTATTTCATTCCACATGTTTTAATTCATAGTTTTGATTACTTCAATGTGAATCTACAATTTTCAGAGTCTTGAAAATAAAGAAAACTCTTTGAATGAGAATGTGCAAACTTTTGGTATGTACTGTTGGTCCACCCCAAAATCAGGGTGGACCACAATGGCACCTTCAGGAGCCAATAGTGGAGTGCTAAGTCATCAGTGACAACACCAGCGGCCTATTCGGCACCGCCACGTCACTGATGACTTCATTGCAGACACGTGCCAATAGCCTCACCAGTCATCGTCTGACAACCTATGGTGGGGTGCCAGGTCATAGGGGTGGGCCTCTGCGAGCCAGTCCGGAGTGGCCACATCATCCGGACACCTGATGCCCTCTGGCCTATCAGGGCCTGCCACCTCATGGACATGCCCAATTAAGTCCTTCCAGGACTTAGCCTCCAATGCACTAACTGCCTGAGCATGCTTAGTAGCCTGAACAATGGACTTAAGCTTCAAAATCAGACTATCACCCTGAGCATGCTCAGTAGACACAACACAGGACTTAGACACGGCACTATGTCCAAGTACCTGTGCAAAGAGGCTTTTTACACTAAGTGTAGGAGCATGCTCAGTGTCCTGAACTGTTGACTTGGCCTCAGGAATGGCACAATCAGGCTGAGCATGCTCACTAGGCTAAACACTGGAGTTAGGCTTTGGCTGGGGTAAGTTGGCACACGCATGCGCACTATCCGCCTCTCCACACTTAGACGTGGAGGAGAAAGCAGCCAGCTGGACAACCCGAGGCATAGCCAAAAACGGCGGCTGGCACCTGGGCATAACAAGAACCACAGCAGGCTGCTCATGGCTACGGCGGTGCCAATTTGTAACACCCTGTGAGTGAAAAGAAAGCACAAAGAACAAAAAAATCCTTTATTTGAAATTAAATTTACACACCCTTTTTAAACCCTTTTTTAATCCCTTTGAAGACCTGACGTAATCTATACAAAGTCCCATGACAATGATCAGCTCTGCTATGTCCATAGTCTGGAGAGAGGGGAAACATGTCTGCTCTCCATAGGTCAAGGGAAACACTGACAGCCGATGGGGGAGACCGTTTGTGAGTAGTGACATTACCCACTGGAGATCACCTACAGTGATCTGATTGCCGGACTGTTGGATGTTGAGATACAGAGGTGACCCACAATCTGAAAGTCCAGCAGTGGCTTTAAAGTGAAAGTAAATATACTACCAGTCCATCAATCTGGCAACACTTTGACACTTCTGTTGGACTTTTGGATAGTGAGTCACAGCCGTGACCTGCAGTCTGACAATTCGGCAGCAGTTTCACTTTCAAGCTGGTGCCAGACTGTCGGATTGTGGGTCATGGCCATATCCAGCAGTTCGACAATCTGGCAGCACCCTCACTTTCACTTTGAAGTGAAAGTGACAGTTGAATTGCAAGTCATCTCCTGGCAGAAAACCGAATGTAGATTTTGTGCTGACATTTATACACCTCATTCTTGCACCAAATCTGCATCTTCTGGCAAAAAACCCCATCAATATCGAATAAAAATCGCATCATGTTTAGATGCGTTTCTTTGCCAACAAAAATAAATCTGCATCTTATGGCAAAAAAATGCATCAAAACGTGATACAGTGTTGACACACTTTTTTCCCCAGGGGATGAAGATTTGGTGCAAAAATTTAGTGTATAAATGTTAGTACCAACTCTACATCTCTTGGCAAAAAAACGCACAACAAACAGTTTTGATGCTGTTTTGGTGAAATGAAAATTTGGTGCCAAAATCTGGTGCAGACATTTCAGCACCAAATTTGCATCTCTGGCAGAAAACTGCACCAAAATGTTATCAAAACCAGTTTTGTATTTTTTTTTAATTGCCAAGAGATGTAAATTTGGTGCGGAAATTTATACACCAATTTCCTGCACCAAATCTGCATCTGCTGGGAAAAATGTCATCAATACCGCATCACGTTTTGATTTTTTTTGTTGTCATAGGAGGTAGATTTGGTTCTTTTCTTGATAGATGATGTCAGACAGGTGAATATCAGACAATTTGAATTCAAACATCTGATCCTTTTGATTCTTTTTGAGATGTCTGGCAGCAGCTTTAGGCACTCTGCAGATAAAAATACATGAAGCCTGAGACAAGCCAAAATTTCTTATGTTTGGCAGAATCAAAAGAGAAAGCTGTTGGGTGAAGCAGTCATGTATATGTAATCTTTGCTTTTTTGCAAAGATCTAGGATGATCCCTTTATTTTTGAAAGTATCAAATATTTTATATACCAGTAAATAATAAATCTGTGTCTGCTAATTTATCATATAACAGAGTACACTACTTGTCCCTTTCATGACTGCTATAATCATTGAGAATTAATTTTAAAGTGATGACTTCTACTATCAATGAAACAATGTGAAAGGTGACTAAGTTATTAGCAATGACCTGAAGCACATCAAAATAATTTGATAATTGTACAAAACAGGTATGTTTTTCTACATTCAAACTCCATTATGAGATTGCTTCTCCAATCTCTAAAACACTATTTTTCATCAAAGGCAGTTTTTTCTCCCCTATTTTTAACATCAGCTCATAGGATGGATTGTAAATATGAGACAAGGAGTGGCAATATAAAATATGAAAAAACATTTTCAGAAAATTGGGAAATTCCACTCCGAACCTTGAATCTCTATACACAAGTCATTAAAAACCTTGAAATCATTAAGTGTTTGAGGCAATTGCAATATGTACTGTGTATCTTCTTAGGCGTTTTATTTTTTTCTTTGTCGCTCCATTGGGAGACCCAGACAATTGGTGTATAGCTATTGCCTCTGGAGGCCACACAAAGTATTACACTTAAAAGTGTAAGGCCCCTCCCCTTCTGGCTATACACCCCCAGTGGGATCACTGGCTCACCAGTTTTGTGCTTTGTGCGAAGGAGGCAACACATCCACGCATAGCTCCACTTTTTAGTCAGCAGCAGCTGCTGACTATGTCGGATGGAAGAAAAGAGGACACATATAGTGTCCCCAGCATGCTCCCTTCTCACCCCACTGTATGTCGGAGGTGTTTGTAAGGTTGAGGTACCCATTGCGGGTACGGCGGCAGGAGCCCACATGCTGATTCCTTCCCCATCCCTTTTTACAGGGCTCTGGGTGAAGTGGGATTTACCGGTCTCCAGGCACTGAGACCGTGCTCCATCTACAGCCCCTGGAGAAGATGCTGGATGGAGCGGAGTACATCAGGGACATGGCCCTGCTTCCTCAAGGTACTCTGTGTCCCCGTGCATTTGGCGCTCACACCGCAGCATGCTGGGTGTTGTAGTGCGCCGGGGGACATCAGCGCTGCGGCGCCTGTGCCATAGCCTCATTCAGCTTAGCTGAAGCAGGCACACTTATGGGACTCGGCCGCGCCGGCCGCTGGGACTGCGGCACGGCTGGCACTTGTAGTGCGCCGGGGACTTCAGCGCGGCCTGCGCTTTTACGGCGGCCGCGCTGATAACTACAGTCCCCGGCTTTTGCGGCCTGCTTCCGTTCGTTCCCGCCCCCAGACCTGCCAGTCAGGAGAGGGGCGGGACGCTGCCCACGTCTAGGACTCGGGCGCGCCGGCCGCTGGAACAGCGGCGCGGCTGGCACTTGTAGTGCGCCGGGGACTTCAGCGCGGCCCGCGCTTTTACGGCGGCCGCGCTGATAACTCGAGTCCCCGGCTTTTGCGGCCTGCTTTAGTTCGTTCCCGCCCCCAGACCTGCCAGTCAGGAGAGGGGCGGGACGCTGGCCACTTCTAGGGCGGTCGCGCCGGCCGCTGGGACTGCGGCGCGGCTGGCACTTGTGGTGCGCCGGGGACTTCAGCGCGGCCCGCGCTTTTACGGCGGCCGCGCTGTTAACTCGAGTCCCCGGCTTCTGGGCCTAGTCTCCCTTCGTTACCGCCCACAGCCCTGACAGTCAGGGTAGGGGCGTGACGCTGCATAGAGCAGAGCTGAGAGCTGGAGTATGTTTTGCATACTCCACCCCTCTCACTGTGTGCACTGTGAATCCGGATTCCCGCACTTTCTCAGGCACGCCCACGGCTTCCTTCTCTACAAGGACACCGGCAGCCATTAGTGTCAGTTTCTGTACGATACAGAGACAAGTGTGGAAGACCCTGGCATTCTGATAGTCACACAATCGCTGTAACAGGCGTTAAGCAGCACCTGTGGTGCTAACCCCACTAGTGCAGAAGTGCACTTATAGATATGCTTGTACTATATACATTGCACTGTTTGGTCGCACGTTGTATATACCCTCCTGGATTATGCGGAGGAGTTATCAGCATATTCTCTGTGTAAAACAAAGGTGCAGAACCACATGTTTTTCTATACAGCTGGTACAGCATGTACGGCTATACGGCCGGCAGGTACATAGACTCCCATTGTATGCACTAATGGCCAGGGGATGAGGACGGTGTCTGCAGTATTTACTGACAGTTTTTCTGAGACTATGGCTATGATACTAGAAGCCTAGCAGTCCGGACATGTCTCTCACAATATGGGCACTGTTGAATCATTGATCCATGGCCCCCCTCAGTGTGAATAACTAACAGCTCCGGGAATGTCACACGCATCCCAGAGTCACGGCTCTGCACGGACGTCAGTCCCAGACAGCCTAAGTGGGCTCGCTATGAGCGGCCTCGGTTTCATCAGGGTCCTAACAGAAGGACTCGCTGTGTAATGAGGCGGAAGTAGCGGCTCAGGATTCTGATCCTGAGACCGCTCTCAATCTGGATACACCTGATTGTGACGCCATAGTAAATAATCTTATAGCGTCCATCTATAGAATGTGGGTTATTTCTCACAACTCCTCCAGTGGAGGAGTCAGCTTCACGTATTTTCTGGACCACTCTGCCTTCAGAGAGGCAGTCCAGGAACACCACGCTTATCCAGATATGCGCTTCTCCAAACGGCTTAGGATACACGCTATCCCTGTCCCCTGACTTGGTCAAGGACTGGACCCAATGTCCCGAGCGGCATCCTCCAATCTCCAGGCTTGTAGCTAGATCCATAGTTGCAGTGGGAGATGGAACTGCAAACTCAAAGATGCCACTGACAGACAGATGGATCTCTGGTCGAAAGCCATCTATGAGGCTGTCGGCGCACCGTTGGCTCCGGCATTCTCTCCCTTGGGGCACTCCAAGCTATTTCAGCTTGTCTTACACAGATTGACACGGTTACACGTACATCTGTGCCGCAGGTGGCATCCTTAACCTCTCAAATGTCTGCATTTGTTTCTTACGCGATTCAGGTTGTCCTGGACTCTGCGAACCGTGCGGCGGTAGCCTCCGCTACTCCGTGTTTTTAAGCAGAGCCTGGTCTGCTCGTTAAGTGAATGGAAGGCAGATTCTGCTTCCAAAAAAGGTTGCCTAACCAGTTGCCTTTTTCTGCTGACCGACTGTTTGGTGAGCGTTGGATGTAACCATCAAACAGTCCAGGGGTAAGGATTCATCCTTTCCTCAGCCCGGACACAACAAACCCCAACAGAGCAGTCGGGGTTTTCGGCCTTTTCGAGGCTCGGGCAGGTCCCATTTTTCCTCGTCCAAGGTGGACTCAAAAGGATCAGAGGAGCTAAGATTCTTAGCGGGCTCAGTCTCGCCCAAAAAAGCGACAGTCGGAAAACCCGCTTCCAAGGCGGCTTCCTCATGACTTGCGGCCTCGGTCGGTAGCAGGCTCTCCCGCCTTGGCGATATTTAGCTGCCATAGGTCAATGACCATTGAGTGTGAGACATTCTGTCTCACGGGTACAGGATAGAGCTCACTTCTCGTCCTCCAACTCGATTCTTCAGAATTTCTCCACCTCCCGGCCGGGCCGCTGCTCTTCTGCAAACAGGGTGCACTCTATAGGCAGAAAGAGTGATGACCCCCGTTCCTCTTCAGGAACAAGGTCACGGTTTTTACCCCAAATTCTTTGCGGTACCTATAACAACGGGCCGTTCCGTCCCGTTCTGGATCTAAAAATGCTCAGCAAGCTCGTGGACACCAGGCGGTTCCGGATGGAATCCCTCCGCCATGTCATCGCCTCAAGGTCCCAAGGATATTTCCTAGCATCATTAGGCATCAAGGATGCTTATCCACACGTGCCGATTGATCCAGAGCACTAGCGTTTCTACGCTTCGTTATAGGAGACGAACACCCTCTGTTCGTAGCTCTACCTTCCGGCTAGCGACAGTCCAACTGGTCTTCGCCAAGGTCAGGGCAGCAGTAGTCACAGTCCTGCACTCTCAGGGTCACTCTGTGGTCCCGTATTTAGACGATCTACTTGTCAAGGCACTCTCTTAGGAAACATGCCAACACTGCCCGAACGTTGCGCTGGAGACTCTCTAGAGTTTTGGGTGGATCATCAACTTTTTAAAGTCAGATCCGACCCCGACCCTATCGATAACATATCTAGGCATAGAGTTTCTTACTCTCTCAGCGATAGTGAAGCTGCCGCTAGACAAACAGCATTCACTACGGGCTGCAAGCTCTTCTTTAAGAACCAGTCGCACACATTGACACGCCTCATGCACTTCCTACGTAAGATGGTAGCAATGGAGGCAGTTCCTTTCGCGCAGTTTTACTGCGTCCACTACAATGGGACATTCTCCGCCAATGGGACGAGGAGTCGACGTCCCTCAACAGAGTCGTCGTTCTTCTCAGGCGGCCAAGGAATCTCTACGGGGGTGGCTTCTTCTCACCTCTTGGTCAAAAAGAAGGTCCTTCCTATCCCCGTCCTGGGCGATAGTTACGACAGACGCGAGTCTATCAGGGTGGGGAGCAGTTTTTCTCCACTACAGCGCTCAGGGTACGTGGACTCAGCAAGAGTCCACTCTTCAGATCAATGTTCTTGAACACAGAGCAGTGTATCTTGCCCTACAATCCTTCCAACAGCGGCTGGAAAGCAAGCATATCCGACTTCAGTCGGACAGCTCCACAGCGGTGGCATACATCAACCACCAAGGAAGAACGCGCAACCGGCAAGCCTTCCAGGAAGTCCGGCAGGTTCTGATGTGGGTGGAAGACACGGCATCCACCATATCCACAATTCACATCCCAAGTGTGGAAACTAGGAAGCTGACTTCCTAAGTCGCTGAGGTGTGGCCGAAAGAGTATGGTCTCCTCACCCGGACGGGTTTCAGGAGATCTGGCGCCGCTGACAGAGGCCGGACGTCGATCTAATGGCGTCACGGCACAACAACAATGTGCCAGCTTCATGGCACGGTTTCACAATCATCGAGCTCTGGCGGCAAACGCCTTAGTTCAGCATTGGTCGCAGTTCCAGCTACCTTAGGTGCCACCTCTGGCATTGTTGCCCAGAGTACTGCGCTAGATCAAGACCGACTGCGGCCGCGCCATCCTCGTCGCTACAAATTGGCCGAGGATGTTGTGGTACTCGGTTCTGTGGTGCCTCACGGTAGGCTAACCGGGGGCACTACCAGACCAATCAGACTGGCTGTCTCAAGGGCCATTCTTCCATTTGGATTCTACGGCCCTCAACCGGATGGTGTGGCATTGAGTCCTGGAACCTAGTGTCGTCAGGATTACCTCAGGACGTGGTTGCCACCATGAGACAGGCTAGCATACCAACGTCCGCCAAGATTGACCACAGGACATGGAAGATGTTCTTATCTCGGTGCTCGGCGCAGGGTGTTTCTCCCTGGCCGGTTGCATCGTCTATGTTTCCTTCCTTCCTGCAATCTAGGTAGGAAAATGGGTTGTCGCTCAGTTCCCTTTAGGGACAAGTCTCAGCGCTATCTGTATTTTTTCAGAAACGACGACTTCCTCAGGTACGCACGTTCCTACGGGGAGTTTGTCTACTCAGCACTCCGTACAAGCGGCCGTTAGAGCCCTGAGATCTGAACAAGGTTCTAATTGCTCTCCAGATGCCGCCTTTCGAGCCTTTGAAGGATGTCTCCCTTCCCGTTTTTCACGGGAAGTGGCCTTCTAGTAACGGTCTCGTCTCTTAGGAGAGTTTCCGAGCTAGCAACGCTCTCATACAAACTCCCTTCCTGGTCCTTCACCAGGACAGGGTAGTTCTGCGTCCGGTTCCGGAATTTCTCCCTAAGGTGGTATCCCATTTTCATATCAATCAGGATATCACCTCACCTTCTTTGTGTCCTCGTCCAGTCCATCAATTTCAGAAAGATTTGCATCTGTTGGTTCTGGTGAGAGCACTCAGGTTCTACTTCCCGCATGGCGCTCCTGCGCCACCCGGATGCACTCTTTGTCCTTGTCGCTGGTCGGCGTAAACAGTCGCAAGCTTCCAGATCCACCCTTGCTCGGGGGCTCGAGGAACCAATTCTTGAAACCTACAGTTCTACTGGGCTTCTGGTTCTCTCAAGGCCGAAGGCCCATTCTACCAGAGCCGTGGGTGCATCCTGGGCATTACGGCACCAGGCTACGGCTCAGCAGGTGTGTCAGGCACCCACCTGGTCGAGTCTACTTACTTTTACCAAGCATTATCAGATGCATACCTACGCTTCGGCAGACGCCAGCCTAGGTAGATAAGTCATTCAGGCGGCGGTTGGCCACCTGTAGGAGAGGGCCGTTTGACGGCCCTATCATGAGGTATTCTTTTACCCACCCAGGGATTGCTTTTGGACATCCCAATTGTCTGGGTCTCCCAATGGAGCGACAAAGAAGAAGGGAATTTTGTTTACTTACCGTAAATTCCTTTTCTTCTAGCTCCAATTGGGAGACCCAGCACCCGCCCTGTTTTCTCGGGGTTTTTCTGTTTTTTCGGGTACACATGTTGTTCATGTGGTATGGTTCAGTTCTCCGATGTTTCCTCGGATTGAATTGGTCTTTAAACCAGTTATTGGCTTTCCTCCTTCTTGCTTTGGCACTAAAACTGGTGAGCCAGTGATCCCACTGGGGGTGTATAGCCAGAAGGGGAGGGGCCTTACACTTTTAAGTGTAATACTTTGTGTGGCCTCCAGAGGCAATAGCTATACACCAATTGTCTGGGTCTCCCAATTGGAGCTAGAAGAAAAGGAATTTACGGTAAGTAAACAAAATTCCCTTCTTTTAATCTCTGCAACTGAATACTGTATGTCCCATAGGAATTGTGACCATGCAGAATAAAAAATGGTTCCTTTTAATTTGAAAAGGTCATTAAAATGTGTTATGTATTGTAAACCTTAAAGTATTCAAATCTTAAAGGAAATCTGTCAAGTGCTTTGTGGTCATCAAACTAATAAAAATCTTATTAGGGTAGTTAAAGACAAGTTGTCACACAAATTCATGGATAGTCCATCACTGAAGAAATCCACTTTGGATTCTTACATATTAAACTACTAATGAACCAAGTGTGAGCTGGATAAAGTTCATGATATGGTTAAAATATAACTGACCATCGGCTGCTCTAATTAAAGGGAACCTGTCACCACGAAAAACCAGGTGTTGTGATATAGAGCAGAAAGAGCTGAGCTGACTGACATATTCTGGGAGAAAAGATTCACTTTAACCTGTGACTTAATCATTTTATCCTCAGCTATTTCTGGGAGCAGTGGGTGGTCTTATCAATGATTTATAATTTTCCTTAAATCCCTGCATAGAGAGACAGTTGTCACTGATAAGACTGCCCAATGGACAAAAATTCCAGAAAATGCAGAGTGTTATGTTAAAAAATTACAAGTTATAATTAATAGGGATGATTGAATACCTCAAATATTCGGCTTCGCGTATATTTTCCGAATAGTTTGCCGCTATTCGACTATTTGTGAATATTCAATGCACAATGTAAGTCTATGGGAAACCTGAATAACAACTATTCAAAACTATTTGGGCTTCCCATAGACTTACATTGCGCATCGAATATTCGCATAGCAGTGAACTATTCATCGGATATTCGCAAAGCTGAATATTTGAGGCATTCGATCATTCCTAATAATTAATCTTTTCTGACAAAACTCTGTATCAAGCTCCATAGCTCCATAACACAGTACATGAAGATTGGGCTTCATTTTCATGGTGTGAAGATCCCTTTAATGCTTTATCTAAGCAGATTGTCCAATCAGATAGTATCCAATAGCAGGCGGGTGATCTCAATGCTTAAGATGTACTCCTCCAAATAAATTGCAGGATTCTCTATAAATCAGAGCAGCCAAAACATAGTTTAAAATTGATTACACATTTTTATCTAAAACGCAATTAGCATACTCCAAAAACAGGATAGACTAGTCAGCATATCAATATATTCCAGTTTTGTATAACATAACCATGTGTTCAGCATCCTGCTTGATTAGAAGAACTGCCCAGATGAATCATTAAAACATAAATCAGTGTTCTTGGAAATTTTATGATAGACTGTAGAAATGTTGAGATTGTTAATTTTGCTTTTTTATTTTGTCGATTGTGAAGTGCTTTGTGGACGTTCTGCTCCTACAAAGGACCAGCTCAACTGAGAATTTAAGAGACTTTGTAAGTTCAATATTAAATAATCAAAAATTGGACATACAGTCATATGAAAAAGTTTGGGCACCCCTATTAATGTTAACCTTTTTTCTTTATAACAATTTGGGTTTTTGCAACAGCTATTTCAGTTTCATACATCTAATAACTGATGGACTGAGTAATATTTCTGGATTGAAATGAGGTTTATTGTACTAACAGAAAATGTGCAATCCGCAGTTAAACAAAATTTGACCGGTGCAAAAGAAAGTAAAGTCCCACTTACATTATATGGCTGTCAGACGAATGATGCTTCAGACGATCGTTCTGTCAACAGGCATCTCAGAAATCTTTCCCTTACACAATGACACACGTTCATCCAAGATATTCTGTGTTCTCTATAAAACAGCAACCACCAGACATTTCTGGAAGCAGCTAGTATCTGCAAAGACAATCAGGATAAAAAACCTGGACATTACTGATTGAAATTACCTTGACAATCTGTTGGTCAGTTCCCCCATTTAAATTATAATTTTGGTCTAAAGGGGGCTTTACACGCAGCAACATTGCTAGCAATGTCACTGGTGAAAGCAACCGCGCCCGTCGGTTGTGCGTCACGGGGCGGGTTTTTTACAACTTAAATAATAATAATAATAATAAATACATATTTGGTATCAGCATACTCATTCTGACCTGGGTAATCATCTTGTGAGGTTAGTTTTACCATATAGTTAGCACGTTAAAATAAAAAAAAAAAACATTATGGAATTTTACTATTTATGCAATTTAACTCATTTGGAAGTTTTTGAACATTTACAAATACAAATGTGGTAGAATTAATGGTTTCATTCAAAATTACAACTCATCAAGAAAAAAAAGCACTCATATCTTTATATGAATGGATATATAAAAACTTTATAGCTCTTGGAGGAGAAAACAAAAACTAAAAAACAGAAAAAAAGCGCTAAAGGGTTAAAATTGTTGTAATAGACATATAATAGCATCATGAGAGCTCCCTGCAGGCTTCATTCTTTGGATGTACTTGATGGGCTTACTAACTAACTAAAAAAATCATATCTATAAAATGTACATAGAGTTAGCGTTCCTCCTTAATTCCTAAGTTTGTATACAATTATCAGGCAGGCAGAACTTACAAGGTATTAAGTTCAACATTTCCACTAGTGACCACCCTAGTGACCCCATAACACAAGATAAGAAGTGTTATCTTAAGAATTTTTGAACAACAGGATGGTTTTTAATAATTGAAATATATCTCTTTTTTGTCTAAAAATAGACTTTAATATGAAGTATATAGGAGCTTTTTGTTAAAAAGTACAAAATGTTCTGCTTTGTGACTCTCTAGATTGTCAAACCTATTTTATTAAACATTTCTAGATGATTCTTAATATAAGGAGTCCTGTGCTCAGAATCTCCATCTCTTGGTTGGTGTACATTTAGTTACAAAGAGGTTATCTCGCTGGAGAACCCATTCTGCATGACTCAGATATTCCAGTGATGCGAATAGACGTGCGTGCGTGTGTGCGTGTGTGTGTGTGTGAGTGTGTGTGTGTTACAAATGAAAATTCTTGTGAAAAGGGGAAACATGGACAAAGTTGAGTGTGAATCTGGGTACCTTGCAATAGCACCACTCCAACTTCAACCTTAGAGTCACTGACCTCCACAATAAAATGATCCTTTATATCAGGCTGAACCAAAAGAGGGTAGAATGATAAACCTTCTTTTAACTCTGTGAAGGCACAATTGGCCGAAGAGTTACAGTGGATCATAAGTTCCCTCACCCAATTCTCAAAATTACCTATCTTCATCATAATCTTTTATGACCACCACTGCTGTTGGTCTCCAAAAGTTCGTGACTTGCTGCCTGCTCAAGTGTTTCATGGAGATCACTCTTCAATGCAAGTCTATAAGAGCCTCGCTCTGGCCTTCTTCTTGCTCTGATAGACTTATATTGAGTGCTTGTGATGTAACTTCTGACTACCAGCCAGTTAGAAGTTGCAATCACAAGATGGCGCCCCTGGACCTGAACAGTGTCAGGAAATGATAAAAGTGGTGGCAGGTGAATATATTGTGCTGCCCCGTGCTCAGCGGCAGCCAAGCTGCTCGGATCCGGACCTTCAGTGGGTGGCTCGAGGGTCTCCGGACCGGGGGATCCACAGTCACTCCGATCTAAAAGAGGTTGGCGGTTTAGGGGGACGTAGTTGTACGGCCGGAGCCGCTTTTGAGTACATGACTCACGAGATGTGGTGAAGGTGGACACCACCGCTGCAGTTGCGGGGCACCCGGGAGAGATGATGCACAGCAAGTTGTTAACCCCTCCGTGGGTAGGGATGGTGGCCCCGGGACCCATTGGGGGAGTAGTTGGGTGTTGCAGGGAGATGGGCAGCCGAAGGGCACTGGTGTACTCACGATTAGTAACACACACAAGTCTCTTGTGGTCGGTGCCCGCAGCCAGCTGTAGTCTGGTCCCCCACCTGGTTGGTGGTCTCTGCCTTTCTCCTGCACCTGTTTTGTTATGATGGACTACCTGCACCTGCAATGTCAGGAGTCCATTCTCCGGCTTGTGGATGTCAAAAGAGCCCTTTGCCCGCAGACGCTGGCCCATGGGATCTCTCTGCCTTGGCGGTGGCTTTCTATCCCTATCGTTGGGCTTTTGTCTTCAGTCGGGACTTTGGGTGGGACAGGACCTATAGTCCTGGCCGCAATCAGTTAATTAGCTATCCCCCAGTAGCTTCTGGACCTAGCTTTAGGGTCTGAGTACCCCCCTTTGTGCTCTGGTTTCCGAGTCAGTACCGGCGGGCCACTACCCTGTCCCGGTCCACCACAGTTCCACCGAGCCGTCTTCCCGACTCCTGCAGGCAGAGGCCTCCGTATACCTCCCAGCCAGAGATATCAGGGCTCCTACCCTTGCACCTGTCAGTCTGCTACAGGCCTGTCACACAGGCCTGACCTCCTCCACTCAACTCTCAAACCGAACTGTCAGACTAAACTGTCTGAACTCAACTGTGTTTTCCTACCTCAGGCTCTCTGAACTCCTCGGTGGGTGTGCCAACTGCCTGGCTTCGCCCCCTGGTGTGTCCATCAAGCACTGAGCGAGGTGACTAGGGTTTAATGTGTTTGGCAGCTGTCACCTTGTTAGGGAACTGGTGTTGTGCGGGGCCCTATCTGTGACTACCTGGCTGGCCAGGGTGTCACACTATTAATAGGAGCAAGGACTAGTAATGAGCGAGTACCAAAAAGCTCGGGTGCTCGAGGCTCGGGCCGAGCATCCCAAGATACTCGTGTACTTGGCCCGAGCACCGAGCCCAATGTTATCCTATTGGAGACCGAAGTATTTTTCTGAAATGACCCCCGGCAGCATGTAGAAACCCTAAAAATGTCACAAAAGTCTCAGAAGAGTGCTCAAATGACATGGCAACAGCATGGGGAAGACCCCTTGAAGCATTTATCACTCAAAAGTCACAGCTGTGAACAATTTTGTCCGAGTTTTACGCCATTTTTACAGACTCACTAGAAAACCTTCCAAAATGACACCAAAATGAATTTTCATGGTGGAAATGTTAAGGGCACATACCCAATAGTGAGATAGAGCTGGTGTATGTTACTTTTTGAGATTATTATTACATGAAAGATTTTACGTAAAAACATTGTGTGGCACTCCGATGTCCAAAACGCACGTTTTGTGCTTTTTACTAGCGATGTCGGTCATTTTTTTTTCATTCTATCTCCCGTCAGTCGGTCTCGCTCTGTCTGTCTCTCTCTGTCTTGTCTCTCCCCCTCTCACAGTCTGTCAGTCATTATCCCCCCTCTCTCTTACTTACCATTCCCCGATCACTGCCGCGGCGCTGCACAGCTGTTCACTAAACTCCGGCGGCTTTTCCTCTTTTGAAAAAGCCGGTCGCTTATTAATCAATCTCGTATTCCCTGCTTTCCTGCTTTTTGTCGCCTATGATTGGTTGCAGTGAGACACGCCCCCACGCTGAGTGACAGGTGTCTCACTGCACCCAAACACAGCAGCTGGTGGGTGTGTGTATACTGTGCAGTGAAATAAATAATTAAATAATTAAAAAAAACGGTGTGCGGTCCCCCCAATTTTAATACCAGCCAGATAAAGCCATACGGCTGAAGGCTGTTTTTCTCAGAATGGGGAGCTCCACGTTATGGGGAGCCCCCCAGCCTAACAATATCAGTCAGCAGCCGCCCAGAATTGCCGCATACATTATATGCAACAGTTCTGGGACTGTACCCGGCTCTTCCTGATTTACCCTAGTGCGTTGGCAAATTGGGGTAATAAGGAGTTAATGGCAGCCCATAGCTGCCACTAAATCCTAGATTAATCATGTCAGGCATCTCCCCAAGATTCCTTCCATGATTAATCTGTAAATTACAGTTAAAAAACACACACCCGAAAAATCCTTTATTAGAAATAAAAAACACTAACAAAGTCCCTCATCACCAATTTATTAACCCCGACAAACCCTCCATGTCCGGCGTACTCCACAGTCCTCCAGCGTCGCATCCAGCTGTGCTACATGCAGGTGACAGGAGCTGCAGAATACACCGCCGCTCCTGTCAGCTTCACACAGCAACTGAAGAGAGCCGCGCGATCAGCTGAGCTGTCACTGAGGTTACCTGGATCCAGCGGTGGCCGCGGGTAACCTCAGTGACAGCTCAGCTGATCACGCTACTCACCGCCGCACCGGTCAGCTCCACGCAGCAACTGAGGTGAGTATCGCGATCAGCTAAGCTGTCACTGAGGTTAATCGCTGAGAATACCAGCCTTCAGCTGTATGGCTTTATCTGGCTGGTGTTAAAATTGGGGGGACCGCACGCTGTTTTTTTTAATTATTTATTTATTTATTTTACTGCACAGTATATACACGCCCACCGGCTGCTGTGATTGGGTGCAGTGAGACACCTGTCACTCAGTGTGGGGGCGTGTCTCACTGCAACCAATCATAGGCGCCTGTGGGCGGGGAAAGCAGGGAATATGAGATGGCTGCATGTAGAGCACAGCGCGTCCACCGGTATAAAGGCTCGGTCACGCTGTGCGGGCCGGCCAATCACTGCAATTCCACAACTAACAGGGCTGTGGCATTGCAGTGGTCTGCCAGCCAATCCCTGCATGAGGGCTGGCTCTCAAAAGAGCGCCAACATGCAGGGATGAAGACCACGAATACAGCACGAGTATCGCGAAATTACTCGGTACCCGCCGAGTAGCCCGAGTACAGTGATACTCGTGCGAGTACCGTGTAGTGACAAGCATACTCGCTCATCACTAGCAAGGACCTTCGATTAAAAGCACCACTCCAGAGCTGAAAAAAAAACAATGTTGGAATGGTGGTATAAATGAATTAATGGTTCAACTATCTCAGAAAAAACATTTAATATAGTTAAGTTAGCAATTATTGAACCAAAGAAAGCATTGGAAACCTTCAGAGACCCGGGTATCTTACAGGGATCCATTCGGAAACCTTTGGCAGAAACAATATAGCCCAGAAAATGTTTAGTTTAGAAAATAGTAAAATGTCTTTATGCAATACAGTGGAAACGTGTCATATTTGCAATTAATAATAGGCTGAATTAAACAAAATGTAGTTGAAACAGACAACCATATATTGACCATCACTTAATATATCATTAAAAATTGTAAAAATATTTGTGGTATTATTTCGCCAGAAATACATCACCATAGACTCATAGTGACCTTCAGGGTTGTTAAAAGCAGTTTGTCACTCATCTCTTTTCCTGATATGATGCAAATAAGAAAGCCACGGAGACACCATCACGTGTTTCTCAACGCTGGCAGGAAACTAGCCAGGTCTTTCACCGGGAAGGAACAACCACGGGAAGGGCAGTCTCCAGTCAAGGAGACCACCTATACCAAACATGGTATCCATCCACAGACAGCCGTTTCGGGGTATTTGCCCCTCATCAGTGTGGAGTAGGAATCTGGCTAGTGGGGGCAATGCCTAGTATAAGACTACTTAAGCAAGCATTGTTGACCTTAGGGAGATCAACATATCCACTGCGGAGACACCATCACGTGTTTCTCAACGCAGTGATTCTAGAGCATTGCCCCCACTAGCCAGATTCCTACTCCACACTGATGAGGGGCAAATACCCCGAAACGGCTGTCTGTGGATGGATACCATGTTTGGTATAGGTGGTCTCCTTGACTGGAGACTGCCCTTCCCGTGGTTGTTCCTTCCCGGTGAAAGACCTGGCTAGTTTCCTGCCAGCGTTGAGAAACACGTGATGGTGTCTCCGCGGCTTTCTTATTTGCATACTTCCCAGGGGGCAATGCTCTAGAATCACTGCGTTGAGAAACACGTGATGGTGTCTCCGCAGTGGATATGTTGATCTCCCTAAGGTCAACAATGCTTGCTTAAGTAGTCTTATACTAGGCATTGCCCCCACTAGCCAGATTCCTACTCCACACTGATGAGGGGCAAATACCCCGAAACGGCTGTCTGTGGATGGATACCATATTTGGTATAGGTGGTCTCCTTGACTGGAGACTGCCCTTCCCGTGGTTGTTCCTTCCCGGTGAAAGACCTGGCTAGTTTCCTGCCAGCGTTGAGAAACACGTGATGGTGTCTCCGCGGCTTTCTTATTTGCATACTTCCCAGGGGGCAATGCTCTAGAATCACTGCGTTGAGAAACACGTGATGGTGTCTCCGCAGTGGATATGTTGATCTCCCTAAGGTCAACAATGCTTGCTTAAGTTTTCCTGATATGAGTAAGCCTACATGGGCCTTTGACATCAAGTTTTATAAACCAACAGGCTCCAAAAAATTGGTTATAAAGATAAATCATGAGTGGCATAGCATGCTAGGTCTTTACAACAATTTTCCTAACTTCTTAGCAGCCAAAATATGGTTTTGCACCACCATTACAAAAACAAATCATCCTTTGATGTGGAAGGGTTAATGAATGCCTTGTAGACTGACAGCTCTAAAATCTTAGACTCAAACAATTTTATGCTTTACTCTTAAGGCCATTTTACATGCAGCGACATCGCTAAAGCAATGTCATTGGGGGTCACAAAATTCGTGACGCACATCCGGCCTCTTTAGCGATGTCGCTGCGTGTGAAACCTACAAGCAATTGAAAAAGGTTGCCAAATCGTGCAAAATCATTAATCGTTGACATGCTCCCCTATTCCCAATTACCGTTGCTGCTGCAGGTACGATGTTGTTCGCATCGCATTGCATCGCAGGAACGAGGAACCTCTCCTTACCTGCGGCCGCCGGCAATGAGGAAGGAAGGAGGTGGGCGGGATGTTACGGATGCTCATCTCTGCCCCTCCGCTTCTAACGGGCGCCCACTTAATGACACCGCTGTGACGCCGAACAAACCGCCCCCTTAGAAAGGAGGCGGTTCGCCGGTCACAGCGACGTCGATAGGCAGGTAAGTAGTGCGACGGGTCCGAGCGTGCGGCTGTGCGCCACAGGCAGCGATTTGCCCGTGATGCGCAACCGATGGGGGTGGGTACGCACGCTAGCGATCTCGCTAGACAGATCACAGCGTGTAAAGCAGCCTTTAGGGAGATAGAAATAAAGCACCTGTCCAATGACTTAAACATACTATATTTGGGAAATAATTTTTAAGATTGTAAAACTGAAAAAAATATTAGCACAATATTTCTGGTAAATCACATAGTAAAGTTTTAAATGAAGTTACAGATAAAAACATATATTTCTTCTAACCATTAGTGTTCCAGAGAAAAATGTTGCCCTTGTGCAAGTCAATAACTGGGTTATGTTTATATAATCAAGGTGTTCCCAACAGCATGACCCTGAATACATTTTCAAGAACATAAAAAAGATTAAAAATGTATATTACCATAAAGGAATGACACTGACATAAGTGGTATATTAGACTTTCCCTGGGTGATTATCGATAACAGTAACTTTCATACAAGGGAGTACTTTTAGCAATGGAAAATCATGTTGACTCTAACAAAAATTTGGAGGAACAATGTAATCTATAAAGGCTTTTAGCTACACAGATTATTCTAGATATGAAAAACAAGAAGCAAACATTTTATAGCGTCAAACGGAAATAACTTTGTATCTAAGCTATTAGGCCAGGCCCCATCTAGGCACTGGAGTGTTAAAGCACCAAGTGCACCTTTGAAAACCACATATCTAATAGCTAACTTCCCACAATGGAAGCCAAGTTAAAACTCCTATTGATTGACCTACAGTGATGGGCGAGATTGAGCTACTCATTGAAAGTATGAGTCAAATAATTCTTATAAACAGGCTCCGAGTCAGTCAGGTATTCTTGTCTACATTCCCAGAGTCCTCTATCTAAAATTGATAGCTGCATCCCAAAAGTCAGATACAAGAGTCTTTAATTTTGCCAGAAAATGAGATCTGGAAGAAATGGCAAAGAATCTAGTTGTTCCCTTTAGTGTCTCTAGTCCAGCACCAAATGCTACAAATTTTGGGTCATTAGTCAGCTTGCACCTGTTCACATTTGCTTTATTCTGTTAAATGGTGTTGGTCAGATTTAGCTTTCTATAAGTCACTAGTGCGGCCACACTTCGAAAACTGCACAATTTTGGACAACAGTGTATAGAAAGGACATAGCTGTACTAGATCAGTTGCAGAGAAGAAAAACAAAGGGTATTAAGGGAATGGGAGAACTGCAATACTATTACAAGCTTTGGGATTATTTTGTGTTGAAAAAACTACAGCTTAGGAGTAATCTTATTATGATATACTGTGCAGAAAAATGACAGTTCAGAGATCCTTCTAATGATTTTTTTACACCTAAGCCTGCAATGCTGACAAAGGGGCATCCTCATAAAATAGTCTAAAGAAGGTTTAATCATCATCACATATAGCCAATGTTTACCATGCAAGCAGTAAGATGGAACAGTCTGCCAAATAATATTGCTATGGCTGATTTACAAAAAAATGTTCAGTGAGGGCATGTGACTTTTTTAGATTGGTTGCTGGTTAAAGTAGTTAACCCCTTTACGACCCTTGACGTATTGGGTACGTCATGGATCGTGTGAGGTTAATCCCCTATGGGCTGCCATGGCCAGTCCGCGGCAATCCGCACACATATCAGCTGATTTCAACAGCTGACATGTGTGCCTGCTAGTCGCGAGTGGAAGCACAATACGCCCGTGACTATTAACCCCTTACATCTCGCTTCCAAAATCTGGCAGTGAGATGTAAATGAGTGCAGCCATAACGATAACTTAGATAAACAAGAAAAAAATAAGGATTCTGCTCACCCATTACGAGTCCATGTTCAGTGGTCAGTGCATGGGCAGAAGGCAGGCCGGCTCCTGGATGAAGATTCTATACGAATTAGGACGGATAGACGTATTTTTAAAGGATCATTTTTTTTTTTTTTTAAATATGCACAATAAAAAATATAATTTTATCTAAGAAAGTATTTGTGGATTAAAGAAATATATTGGACGGTACTGGACAAAAACCCATTGAATCATAACGATAACTTACCCGCCCCCATCAGAAGTTACGTGACATAATCTCGTGGCTTCCGGTGGTTGCCATGGTAGAACAGGGTCATGTAATGACACCCGTAGCTATCATGTGTCACTTTCTCTCAGTACCAGCAGAGCGCCGGCAGTGAGAGTAAAGCAGCATATCTGCAGATCTCAGCTGTGTAGCTGTGATCTGGAGAAATGGAAGAGCGATCAGATGGCTGATCGTTATAGTCCCCTAAGGGACCTAGTAAAATAAAAAAAGTTTAAAAAGTTTTAAAAAATTTAAAAGAATAAAAAAACCTAAAAATTCAAATCACCCCCCCATTTGCCCCATTTAAAATTAAAAGGTTAAAAAATATACACATATTTGCTATCGCCGTGTTCATAATGCCCGATCTATCAAAATATAAAATCAATTAATCTGATCAGTAAATTGCGTAGCGGCAAAAATTCCAAATGCCAAAATTACGTCTTTTGGTCGCCGCAAATTTTGCGCAAAATGCAATAGCAGCCGCTCAAAACGTAGCATCTGTGCAAAAATGGTACCGTTAAAACTGTCAGCTCAAAAAGCAAAAAAAAAGCAATAACTGAGCCATAGATGCAGAAAAATGAGAACGCTATGGGTTTCAGAAATGTCGCAAAACGTGCGCCATTTTCTTTGGATACACTTGTGAATTTTTTTAACACTTTAGATACAAATAAATCTATTTATGTTTGGTGTCTACAAACTTGCACTGACCTCAGGCATCACAGTAACACATCAATTTTACCATATAGTGAACATGGTGAATAAAATATCAAAAAAAATATGTGCAATCTCACTTTTTTTGCAGTTTTTCCACACTTGAAATTTTTTTGCTTTTTTTTCCAGTACACCATATGGTAAAACTTATGGCTTTGTGTAAAAGTACAACTTGCCCCGCAAAAAACAAACCCTCATAGAGTAAGATTGACGAATAACTAAAAAAGTTATGCCTCTCAGAAGAAAGAGAGGGAAAAAAACTCCAGAAAAATGCAAAAATGCCCGGGGGTGAAGGAGTTAAAATCTGCAAATAGAAAATGTGTAAATTACCATCTGTTAATTATATTGATCTATTTTGATGCAAATTTGATTAGCATAAACGTTCACCCAATTAATTTAGAATAAAGTAGTTATAGTAAAAATTGAGAGACTTAGCATTCAGCATTAAAAACTAAAAAGCAATGTTGAGTCTCTACTCAATAATATTATACAATGTGATAGCTATGCTCCAAATAGCAAGCTTTTCTAAATTATATTTGAGCATCCATTCTGATAAAAACTAAAGAATACATGACTGTTGCATTATCGTAATATGCCTTCCTTTGCAGTGATTGAAAGTATCTATTATATTGATGTTTTACTTTATATTTACATAATATAATGTCAGAAAACGTATACATTTAGTTATTTTTTGTATAACTTTTTCAATTTAATAAATTATTTACATTTTTTATGTTAAAATTTGATAAGATTAAAGAATCACTTTAAGCTGTAAAATCACATTTTTAAATTTAAAATGATTAAGGTTCTATAGCTTGAAAGTATTTATCAGAATTGCTATCCTCTAAAAAGAGATACATGGCTAATATCTAAATAATAGATAGAAATCCAGTTGGGAATTCTAAATAATAAAAATAAAAAATGAAATACATGAATTTGTTATATTTATTTGGATGCTCATCACTATTTATCAGCTGGTCATTTCATCTAGTGCATCCCGTGGCTGTGTTTACTAGAGTTGAGCGCGGTTCGTGGTTCGAGGTTCGCCAGTTCGCTGTTCGAGTGATTTTGGGGGGTGTTCTAAATCGAACTAGAACTCGAGATTTTTCCTAAAAGTTTGACAGCTCGAGTTACGTTCGAGAACGGTTCTATCAGCAAAAGCGTGGCTTTTTACAGCTACAGTGTGCAGGGAGCCATCGCTGGCAGCCTGCGGTAAGCTGGTAACCAAGATAAATATCGGTTATCCAAGCAAAGCACTTTGGTTAGTAACCCGATATTTACCCTGGTTACGTGTGCAGGGAGCTGACACTTCCCTGCTCAGCTCCTCCCCCTCCTGCACTCGGCATGTACACACACTCACACTCACCTGTCCCCAGCCATGCAGGTCCCGGCACTGATGTCTTCAGCGCCACATGGCCCCGCTAGGCTCCAGCCACTTCACACTCTGCCGCCCACACACATGGCCCCACTAGGCACCACCCTCTTCGCACTCCGCCGCCCGAACACATGGCCCCGCTTGGCTCCATCCACCTCACACTCCGCACACATTACCCCGCTTAGCTCCACTCACCTCGCACGCCGCACACATTTCCCTGCTCGGCTTACCTGCGGTGATGAAGTCTCATCCTCTCGACATCAGCGCTGTTACTATCCTCCATGGCTGCTGCTTCACATCTCATCTCGCTGTGGAGCCGAGACTGTGACTAGCGGTGACGTCACAGGCTCCCGCGATACTTGGCTTTAAAGGCGGCGGTCATTGAAGTCAGTGACAGCTCTGCTGTCAGCAGTGCAGGAGATCGTCACCGCAGGTAATGTACCTTGCTCCTGACAGCAGCACTTGTCATGCATGCCCTGCAGTGACCTGGGCCAACCTATTGATGTTAGCTCAGGTCAATGCATTGCTCTCCCAGCCAATGGGGAACATTCTGTTCTTCATTGACTGGGACAGTGACTATGGTATGGATTGTCATGGGAACCCCTTGGATTACAGCAGACCTGGATTTGTTTTTCTTTCTAATAAATTGGTGAAAGAGGGAATGTGTTGGGCAGTGTTTTTTCAAATAAAAATGTGTTTGTCGTCTATTTTTTTTTTATTACGGACTGGGTTGGTGATTTCGGGTATCTCATAGACGCCTGACATCACGAACCCCAGGGCTTGATGCCAGGTGACATTACACATCTAGTATTAACCCCGTATATTACCCCGTTTGCCACCGCACCAGGGCACGGGATGAGCTGGGGTGAAGCACTAGGATTGGCGCGTCTAATGGATTTTGCAGTACCCAAAAAAAACGGAAGGCACACAGATGACAATCGGATGACATACCGACCGTATACGGAACGGAAATGGTTTCCACACGGATGCACCTGTGAAAAAAATGGACCGTTTTTTGTGGACCGCAAAAATGGATCTGTCATGTGAATGCAGCCTTATTCAAATCTGCCATTTATAAACAGCAGGCAGAAATAAGTGAATAGCGCCCCCCAGCGTCAGAAAATCTCCGGGGTTTCAGGGGTAGCTGAGACCCTGGAGATCATGATTCAGGCCAGTTTTTCCGGTCCCCACTCACGTGATCAACGGTATACACCGCATACCAATGATCACATTACAGTAAATGACAGCTCCATTAAAAAATGATTTATCTCCCATCTGGCATGAACAAACATGTCAGATGGGAGATAAATCTCTACCCCGGTCCCCTCCGGTCCCCTGGTGTCGCCAAAGTGACCCCCTCGACCCCCCGGAAATCCAAGATGGCCGCGCGCACAGCACCACACCGGCCACATTCACCCTACTCCTCTGATTTCTGTTGCATGTGCCATGACAAATGCGACAGAAAATTCTTCTCCAGGCCCTGTGAGGTCACCCCCTATAACACCACCGGTGTTCCCCGGTGTCCCACGGTACCCGTGTAGCGTTAATCCCCCGAGGCCCCTTCCTTCACAATAGATGCTGCCGCATGCACAGAGCGGCTGTCAGCTTAGCTTCCTGTGTTCAGACACAGTGAGTGGTTTTAACCATGCATCTGTAAGCTACTGCAATGGGTCTATATTGAGGCTATGTTTGCAGTTAGGGAATCAATTCCTGACCTATTATCATGAACTTGGGCTATTATGCTTTACTGAATTCGTCAATATAGATGAGAGAATACCGCGCAAGCAGAAAAACTTAATTTTCAAAGGGATGCGGTTTATTTTATATAATAATTGTTTTACTTTCTTGGATCATATGTACCATAAGCGGTCCGGTACCGCAATGGGTTCGAAAGTTGCACCGACCTATGCCAATATTTTTATGGGTATTTTTGAACTCATTCACTTTTACAGTTCCTGTTTTGCACAAGATATTATATTATATAAAAGATATATTGATGATCTCATAATTATCTGGGATGATAAGGATAACACGGCATCTTCCTTTTTAAAAACCCTTAATGACAATAGATGGGGACTTTCTTTCACCCCACTAGTAAGTAGAATGAGCATTAATTTTTTGGATCTGACAAAATTTCATGCCAATAAAAGGATTTTTACAAAAACCTTTTTCAAAAAGGTCGATTGTAATGGGTTTATAGAATATTCTAGCAACCATTGTAACAAATGGCTCATGAATATCCCTAAAAATCAATATAAGAGGATTTGAAAGAAGTGCACACGTAATGAGGATTTTAAAATACAATTTACTAAAGACAAATTTCTTGGAGAAAAAATATCCTACAGGGCTGATTAAAAAAGCTTATATGGATACAAGAAATTTAGAACAAATTAATCTAATACAATCAAATTCTATTAAATCCGCTTTTCTAGAGAAAACATCGAGTTTCTCCTCTAATTTTATTACTACCTTCAGAACGGATAACTTGGTGATAAAAAAGATCCTGAATAAACACTGGTATATCCTACAGGGAGACCCAGTTTTAAAGAAAATTATACCACCACATCCAGGGAGTACATACCGCAGGGCAAAAACTGTAAAAAATATATTAGCTCCTAGTAGGTTGAGACCATCAGAAAAAATCAAAAAGTGTATTCTACAAACACAAACAGGCTCCTTCAGATGTTGTGCAAACAATTGCCTATGCTGTAGAACTATACAACATAGGCGCTACTATTTTTCTTCTTCTACTGGTATGGAAAAATTTCCTATCAAACAAAGATTAACATGCCAGTCTGATTATGTAGTCTATTTAATAGAGTGTGACTGTGAGTTTGCTGTACATAGGGAGAACTACACAGCCCCTACCTAACCGCTTGAACTCCCACAGGCACAATATAAAAACCGGTTATTTATTACATGGATTATCCAGGCATTGCGCTTTGGTCTATAATAAACAAATTTCACTTAAAATTACTCCCATAGAGCAGATACCTTCAGGCATACCGAACCACCTGGACATTTTGAGTAAAAAAGAGACCTATTGGATTTCTAAGTTGAACACCTTAAAACCAGTAGGTCTCAATGAGCTTACGGATCTTTTTTTATTAAATAACCATACATACATATTTTAATTATTGTTCTATGAATTATCTATTTAATTAATTATGGGTCCTGTGAAACATCTAATCTATTTCTCGTTTTAAAATATATATATTTTTCTGTGTATTTTATCCTTTTTACTCTATGCGTTTTTTATGTAATACACAAACAATTAAATTTTAGAATTAATTTAACTAAAAAAATAATTTTTTATTGATATATGACATCATTTTAATTCCTGGGCAATGTATTTATACTTTTATTAATCACTTACTATTTATATCCTATATATCAACCAATACAGATATATACATATAATTTTTACCTTTCCTTTACACCAACAAATTTGTTTTGTAGCAAATTTCCCGTGCTTTTTCTTTTTTTTGTGTCCTCCTTTGGTGTCCAGCTCTGTCCTAGATGAGATGACATCTCGCCGAATTCTGGGATTCTTGCTCTGGAGGAGCCCAGCGTGTATATACATCGGGCTTTTCTCCCACGGCAGCTGAACTGTGTTGAACTTCTGACAGTTAGATTATATATATATATATCCCTTTTTTTCCCTGCAGATCGCTGCAGGATGCTATAAACATGAATCACTCCTTTTTCAGCTCCTACGTATTCCCCCACCTGCAGCTGTGAACTATGTAATACAATTGGACACGTGGATAAATCCTTCATCCTAAAATCCATTGGTCCCAATGTTACAAGGGGTTGAAATTCAAATGGAACTTCATATTGAATACATATAGGGTTGAATGACAATCAATCTTATATACAAAAGAAATTCTTTTACACAATTATATATATTTTTTATTTATAAAAATATACATAGAAAGTGAGATTTTTTTTACAATTTCTTCCATAATGGATTATCATCCATATATAGGTAATAAGATGTATTGAATTTGTGCATGATACATTCTATGACGTTGCTTTTATTTTCCATATGTTGTTCCCACCGATTTTTTTCAAACTGGTGGGCTGTCTTATGACATGTACAACCTAAAGGTATTTATCTCCATGCATATGTCTGCCTGTAATATCTCCTATGTCATTATCTTTACATTGTCCTGAGGAAGGGGGCAGAGACCTCTGAAACGCATAGACTTTGTTAATGTTCCTAAATAAATTACTTGGAATAATAATTCTTTGGATTGAATGGTGACTAGCGCGGCGATGATCCCAGATTTCCTATAGAAGTCTCTGCATCCATTTTACGGGTCCACAGCTGTCTACTCTAGCATTTATGCTTCAATAGGTGTTGTGACTTCTCACAACATTTATAGGTGAGTGCACCCTATTGAGTGCACTATAGGTGAGTGCACTGTTTTTATCAGTTAAGACCCTATGCGCTTTATCTTTCCTCCACAGTCCTTGATCTCCTAGAAAATGGGGGATACGTTCCCTGAGCGTGTCCCCCCATATTCTAAACGGTCCAGAGTCATCGTGGGACCCCCTTATTTTTTTCTATACAATAAATTGTTGAAAGAGGGAATGTTTTGGGGAATGTTTTTTCAAATACATTTTTTTTGTCTATTTTTTTGTTAGTACTGACAGTTTGTGATGTCGGGTATCTGATAGACGCCATGACATCACAAACTGCTGGGCTTGATGTCAGGTGACTTTACAGCTAGTTTCAACCCCATTTATTACCCCGTTTGCCACTGCACCAGGGCACATAATTTTTTTAGGGAGCAAAAAACTCCTGCATACAGTCCTGGATGGAGTATGCTAAGCCTTGTAGTTCTGCAGCTGCTGTCTGTCTGTATGAAGGAGAGCAGACAGCAGCTGCAGAACTACAAGGCTCAGAATACTCCATCCAGGAGTTTTTTGCCCACCAAAAAAATGACGTGGGCTTCGCCCCCAACCCCCAGCTGCATATTTGTACCCGGCTGAGAACTAAAAATATAGGGAAGGCCATTTTTTTTAATTATTTCACTTATTTCATGAAATAATTAAAAAACAAATTACGTGGGCTTCGCCCCATTTTTGTGTCCAGCCAGGTACAACTAGGCAGCTGGGAATTGGAATCCGCAGCACAGGTTAGCCCAAGGTTTCTGGGCGCCTCTGCTGCGAATTGCAATCCGCAGCCACCCCAGAAAATGGCGCTTTCATAGAAGCGCCATCAACTGGCGCTGTATCCAACTCTTTCAGCAGCCCTGAAGCCAGGTGGCTTGCTGGGTAATCATGAGTTAATACTAGCTTTGTATTACTATCTAGTATTAAGCCAGAGATTCTTAATGTCAGACACGTTTGACCTAGGCATTAAGAATCTCCAATAAAGGGTTAAAAAAGACACCACACAGAGAAAAAAATACTTTAATAGAAATAAATACACAGACACATTAGAGACTCCATGTTTATTACTCCCTCTTATCCCTCCACGATCCATGCTCTTCTTTCTCCTTCAACCCATGCAGCTCTGCTACATGAGCAGCACATGATGGGAGAAAGATGCTGCTGCTCCCCGTGCAGTCTTCACTCCGTGAGTGGGCTGAGCCTGCTGGCTGTTAGCGGTAACGTTACCGCTGACAGACGGTTACCATGGCAACGGTGCTCCAATCATGTGATTCCCGGTGCTGCTGTTAGCAGTGATGTCACCGCTAACAAGCGCGTTGCTATGGCAACGGTGATCTCCGTTATTGACCGGCTGTGTCAGAAGGTCCATAACAGAATGGGGAAGCAGAACGGGGAGTCGACCGTAGCTAGAGCATGTCGCCGTTACACGGCGATACACACACGTGCACCATGTACTGGAGAGATGCAATAACAGGACCTAGCATGACGTCAAAGCCATATGACCAGTCTGTAGCCAATGAGATAATAGACACGTGACTGGTCACATAGCTATTTTGACGTCACGATAGGACCTGTCATCACTGCTGGTTACCTGGAGGACGCAGCGATCATTGGGAGGAATAGCGAAAGGAGACAGAGTGCAGGAAGGATCGCGGACACCGGTAAGTGTTATGGCAATGTTTATTAACTGTATGTGTACATTTATAATGTGTTATTATGTGTTTGTGATTGCCTCCCTATGTTTCCTATGGGGTTCGAGTGGTTCGCCGAACCGGTTTGCTGAACCAAATTTGAACGTGATCTCCATTCGGCGAACCAAGCTCGAGCCGAAGCGCGACTGGTTCGCTCATCTCTAGTGTTTACAGTTGGGATCCAGCCACTCTCTTCCCTTATTCAGATTTATATCTGTTGACCCATGGTGAGGTTTCAATATTAGAGAGTGTAGGTATTGTCCCGACTGGGAACACAATGTCACAGTGGGAAGGCTTTGCACTTTTTTGTTCAAAAACAGTGTTTACTAAGTACCTTATGTTTATTTATATGCATTATGCTTTTGTTTTAGTTACAGCAGGGTATACGTTCATATTATTTTCTTCTTTGTTTTTTATGTCTTATGGCCAGTGTGAACATGAGCTTGCAAGCTGCATGCACACCAACTCATACTTCGGCTCATTTTTTTTGTTGTTTTTTTGCTGTTTTGTTGATTTTTTTGTTTTTTTTTATCATCGATTTGGTAGAAAATCTGTAAGGATACCATTAGTAAATCTGATATATGTTATAGCTAGATCTAAAATGTTATGACTGACTTAATGAATTTGCTACTTGGAAAGATTTTTGAGAAAAGATGTTATGGTTGCGGCCTACAGATATAACAAGTCTAGTTTTAGAAAAAATATTTCCCAATTTAGGTAAAGAGAGCTACTTTAAAAGGATGCCACCTTATGATATGATTCAGAAAGGACATTTCTCTTTTATTGTCTCTAAAGTAAATCTGTAAAAAAACAAATAAGGGTATAAATAAAAAAAATAAAGAAAATATTACAGAAAATAATAGAGAAATAATGATGGAGGAATGTACAATATGAAAGAAGGGAGTGTTACCTGACCCCACAAGAACAAACAAGAAATCAAGAAAAAAATAATAATTCTGTATCACAACAGACTCATTAAATGTAAATAATTTTTCTTTGACTTATGAAATAAATAGTACTTCAAAACTACTATGGATAATGTAGTTTGTCAAACCAAGAAAGACTACTAGCATGGGCGTAACGACCGCGGTCGCAGAAGTTGCCACTGCAACCGGGCCCGCAGGGTTATAGGGGCCCGGCAGCCACTCTGCAGAGCCGGCTCCTCTCTGTAAGAGAGGAGATGCGCTCTTCAGTGGCCGACCATGCGACTGCTAGGGGGGCGGCCTGTGAATCAGGGGGCCCAGTGTCAGCAGGGGGGCAGAGGGGCCCCTGACCTGGAGAGGCCCACCAGGCATTTCTGAGGTGTGGCAGAGCAGATGCACTCCTGCACTGAAGACGGAATCCATCTTGCCAGGACCTGCGATGATGTCATGCCCATGTGACTGATACTAATTCCTGAAGGAGATTTGGACAGTGAACACATGACTGGTAATGAGAAAAAAAGGGGACATGGAGCGAGGGGGGGTGCAGGGTGAGTGGCATATGAGGGCTGCAGACTGTGACAGAAGGATGTGAAGGGGTGCAGAATGTTTGAGAGGGGTAAGTTAGGGTACAGGCTGGGTGAGATATCTGGGGCAGGGTGTGTGATATATGGGTGTGTAGTGTGTGGGATATGGGGGGGTGCAGGCTGTATATTGAGCAGGGTGTGTGGCAGATGGGGGTGTAGTGTGTGTGATATGGGGGGTGCAGGCTGTATGGGGAACAGGGTGTGTGACATATGGGGGTGTAGTGTGTGTGATATGGGGGGTGCAGGCTGTATGGGGAGCAGGGTGTGTGACATATGGGGGTGTAGTGTGTGTGATATGGTGGTGCAGGGTGTATGGGGAGCAGGGTGTGTGAGATATGGAGGTGTAGTGTGTGTGATATGGGGGGTCTAGATCAAACACTCGGAATCCCAAGCTGGGTCTGGCACCCAAGTACCTTTGAAACCGCGCAGATTCAGACTTTTCCAGTCCTCGTCCGCCCATCACTAGTTAGTAGACTTTAGAAGACAAACATGGCTTTTTTTTAATAGTAAACAGGGCTTGTTTTATTTGCATTGAATACATTTGATGTAAATCTATTTTTTGGCCAAATTTAAGCAAATCTGTGAAAATTCATATTTTGGCAGGTTCACTCATCTCTTATTATCACTTCTCATGTATTTTTGATGAGATACTGTTCTGCTGAGAACTTTAAAGTGATTTCTAGAACTATAAAGAAATACTGCATTTTTTAGGCTATGTGTGCATGCTGAGTATATGGTTGCAGAAATGTTGGCACCAAAACTGTATCTCTTGGTAAGAAAAACTAATTTTTTCAGAAAGTTTTTTATGCTTTTTTTGCCTGCATTTTTTCCAATGCATTTTTCATGCATTTGGGATGGAAAAACATTGGCAAAACACTGAAACAATTGACATGCTGCAGATTTATTTTCTGCTGCAAATCTGCAAGGGGGAAAAAAACAGCATATGGACAAAACTTTAGAATTCTCATTCAATTTTTTGGTATAGGGATGTGCATGCAGTTTTCTGACAAAACTGCACTTAAAAAACCCTCCAAAAATGCAATAAACCACATTGTGGGTAAATAGCGCTAAATATTGTACTACATACTTGCCTATATGCTTTTTCATTTCCCGTAGTTTTTAAAGCCCATAAAAAACCTAGCTGTTAAAAACGGATCTTTGCAAGTCTTATCAAGTGTAATAAAATTCTAAACATGAATATTTTAATGCTGAATACTTGTGAGTCAAAAGAAGACATTATATTTCCTAACTATCCAATGACATTTCAGAAAAAAACAATTTGGATTCTGTAGGGCTATTTGAGGTTATCTGTAATTGAATCAATAGGTTGCCTTTCTATGTTCATGACACAACTGTTTAGTTTTGCTTCACTGTCTTAATCTATAGACTTTGTAAATTTGAGCCAGTCCTAAATTATTGGTCTGTGGTAAGGCTTTGACAATATAATGTGCATGAAAAAGAATCTCTTTGCAAATCAAGAGTGACACACAAATGAGTTTTCAAATTGATCTTTCAGAATTCTCACATCATTCTAAAATACTTTTAATACTTAAGGAATTTAATAACATTCCTAAACCCTACAAGAAACAGGAATTGTGCCCTTCATTTTATTCATTTTTTTCTAATGACATAATATGTTGAACTACAGAGGATTCTGTATAGTTTCCAGCTCCCATTAACTAAAGAGAGGTTATTAATCAGTGTTCATAGTCACTAATGTGAGTGGCACTTCAATGACAACAGTATATTCCACGGGTACTCAGTCTAAGCATTTGATAAGTGACAGCCATATCTTATCGGAAGCAAATTACAGATAAATGTGTACTTGTTAAATGCTCATATATAAACACATCTTTACTTTCAACTTCAAAAGAAAATGAATGTTTTAATTAATTTTGAACCTATTTCAAATGATGCATTATGTTCTCAATAGGTGACAATCCTAATACGATAAATTAGTACAACTGTATCAAGCATAAAAGTAAAAATTTGTGAAACAAAATTATAATTTCTAAATACAATGAGGCTTTATTAGTATGAATGTGTAGATATAGACTTAATATGCAAGGGAATAGAATTTGAAAGCTGCCCAGCCACTACACTGAAAGCCGGACTATAGGGATAAAAAAAAAAATTACTTCCTTCTGGCAGTTTTCGGGATTCAGTGATAGAGACATGGCTTCAGACACAGCTCAGTACATAGTGAGTGTGGCTGTAACTGCCCTCCACAAACCACATGGTACCACTGACAATGCCATATTATCCTAAAAATCGAGCCACTACATAGTTCCATCAGCTGGGAAATAAAAAAAGCTATAGCTTTCAGAATATACCAATTTCTGGTCGCTGTGCCACAAAAAGCAGAATATAAAGTCATCAAAAAATTTAATTTGGCCCAAATTTGTTAAAATAAAACCTCCAACTTATCCCACCAGAAAACAAGCCCTCAGATGACACCACTGGCAGAAATATAAATATAAAAAAAATAAAATATTGAAATAAAAAATATAGCCTTCAAAATTCAGTGATGCAAAAAACTTTTGTTATCTCAAAAGCATTTTTAGTGTGATAGTAACTAGTGATCGGTGAACTCCCCTGAAGACTCACCAGAGCTTTTTATAAGGTTCGACTTCGGAGCCATAGATTATGTGAACCTGCGTCTGAACCCCGAGCTTGGACTTTAGTTAGGGGATGGGACAGCTGTAAAAAAAAAAAAAAAAGTTAAAAACATTGTTATTATACTTACCGGTCCCTCTGTCTCCTGGCCGCTTCTGCTTTTGGGTCTGATCATTAACTTCCGGCGGTATTTACTGCACTGCTCATCACTCGGCAGTCTTTGTTTTTTTTCGGCCATGTTCGTGGTGACGTCAGGGTTCCCCTGAGTCCATGGCTTAGCCATTGAGTTGATTGAACTGTGAATTTCACTGTCAGTGTCAGCCTGCTTCTCGCTCTGTAAAGACGCTTGTCTCCATAGAGCGATGAAGCAGAGTTGACATTGCTCTCCCTGTGGACTATGTTGGACTAAGGATTTTTAATAATAAAAATGGAGTTGCTAAATGTTTCTTGTTTTATTTCTAATAAAAAAAATCTATGTGTTGTGGTTTTTTTTACTGTTTATTAGAAATTAATGGTGGCCATGTCTAATTTGGTGAAACACCATGAATTTCGGGCTTAGTACCAGCTGAGAATACAAAGCTGGTATTAACTACTTCATTACCCAGCATGACACTGCCATCAGGGCCGCTGAACGAACCAGGTAAAGCGCCTGGAAATGGCACTAAGAAAAAGACCATACATTCTGACATCTTCCTTTGTTCAAGCCCAGAGTGTATGATCTGTCTCCAGGTTAGAGGGTGTAACCAGCTGAGCAAGACTACATGACTGTCCCCTCCTCTATAAGCTTTATGGCTGTGTGCAGTTTCTGCCACATATGAATATATGGGCTAATTTCAGGTTACTCTAACAGGCAATCACAGACGCCTATTCTCTGTGCCGGTGTCTGTGATTGCTTAACATCACAGTACTCCAAAAATAAATAAATCATTAAAAAAGTGACATAGAGCTCTGCAGTATTTTTGATTCTCAGCGCAGATATAGCTGACGTCTACGGGCTGCAACCCCATCTGCTTGGCATTACCTTGGCTGGCAATCAAAATTCAGAGAAGCTGAAATATATATTGTTAATTATTTAAATAAATATTTTTTTAAAAAAATTGCATAGGCTCCAACAATTTTTTGATGGCCAGCCAGGTAAAACCAGGAGGCGGGGGGCTGGAATCCTCAGCGCAGGATGGCCCAAGCTGTCTGAGCCTCCTTTGCTGCGAATTGCAGCCCCCAGCCACCCCAGAAAATGGTGCATTCATAGAAGCTCTATTTTTTGGCACTTTACCCTGCTCGTCTCTTGGCCCTGAGGGCAGTGGCAAGCTGGGTAATAATGAGATTAGGGCCAGTTTTGTATTATCAGCTGGTGCTAAGCCCGAAATTCATAGTGTCATGCCAAATTAGACATGGCCATCGTCAATTTCTAGCAAACAGTAAAAAAAAAAACCCGCAACACATAAAAAGATTTTTTTATCAGACATAAAACAAAAAAAATGTAGAAACTCCTTCTTTATTATAAAAGAATCCTTACTCCGACGAAGTCCGCAGGGAGAGCAATGTTAGCTCAGCTTCATCGCTCTGTACAGACAAGCATCTATACAGAGCGAGAAGCAGGCTGAGGGTTCAGTTCCACTTGCGATTCGCACAGATGAGTGCAATCTGAAAAAACATTGGATTGCACTCGCACCAGAGCAAAACTATGGGTCAGTGTCCATCTGCGATTAATTTCTCATGCCATACCACCATGCAGAATGCATCTCAGCATCCTGCATTTTGCAGTGAGTCTTGGCTCACGCACCCCAATACAAGTCCATAAGAGTGTGTGGAACATCGCACTGCACTCGCATGTAATCTAAGTGCGGTGTGATATACACAGAGACAGGCAGCGGAGGAGATGGGGAGAAAATGTTCTTTCCCCCTTCACCGCACCTATAAAGACTGCAAGATTGCACCACAGTCACATTACCCTTGGCTGACACCTGCAGCAGAGGGTCATTAGCATATTGCTTCTTATGCCCTCTCAGTGGAACTGTACTCTGACAGTGATAGTCAAAGTTCAATCGAATCCATGGCTGAGCCATGGACTCGGCTGAACCCTGACATCACCGCGAACACAGCCAAAAAATGCCGAAGACTGCAGAGTGACGAGCAGTGCAGTGAATACCTCCGGAAATAAATGATCGGACCCGGAAGCAGAAGTGGCCGGGAGATAACGGGTCTGCAGGATGCGTCGCTAGACCTGTAAGTATAATCATAATGCTTTTTAATAATGTGCTTTTTTTTTACAGCTCCTGGACCCGAACTTGACCCGAACTGTAAGACGAGTTTCCCAGGAAAAGCCGTGTTTGGGATCTTATGCACGAACACTATGTGTTTGGTACGAGTCCAGCACTTCACAGTTCGGAGTCGCCCATCCCTAATAGTAACCAAACCTAAAAAACAATATAAACCTTGTATTTCTGTAATCGTAATGACCTGAGGAATAATGCTGCTTAATCACTTACACCCCAGGGTGAATGGAGTAAAAATTAATAAATAAAGCCAATTTTTTAAATGCTGCTGATTTGTTTATTTTGCTGTCACACAATCAGGGTTCCACCAAATAAAAGGGAACCCCGACAAGCACCGCCAAAAATAGGGACATAGTAGCAAAGATAGACCCTGGCGCTAGGGAGAGGAGTGGGGGGACACCTCCTGCACTCACCTAACGTTGTTTCCTAGGCTCCCTAATCTTCCTATACAGTCTCTTTCACCCCATTGCTGACCAAGATACCTAGTCCCTTGCTAGCTCTGAACTCATCCTCCAAAGTGAGATGGCCAGCGAGAGCACTAGAGTTGAGCGCGGTTCGCGGTTCGAGGTTCTCCAGTTCTAGGCTCGAGTGATTTTGGGGCCTGTTCTAGATCGAACTGAAACTCGAGCTTTTTGCAAAAGCTCGATAGTTCTAGAAACGTTCGAGAACGGTTCTAGCAGCAAAAAAAAAGCTAATTCCTAGCTGGCTTTCCGCTGTAATAGTGTGAGTCACTCTGTGACTCACACTATTATGAAATTTCAGTGTATAGTGTGCGGGAACAGCGCCTTCAGATCACTGCTGTTTGTATAATGGCGATCGCCATTTTTTTTTTTTTCCTTGTCTTCCTTCCCTAAGCGCGCGCGTGTAGTGGGGAGGGCCATTATGGCAGCCAATCTCAGACACACACACAGCTAAGTGGACTTTTAGCCAGAGAAGCAACGGCATGTGTGATAGGATGTCCATGACACATGTCCCTGCATTATAAAAACGGACATTTTCCTCCAGCACGCCATTATCTGCCTTCTGCGTCCTTGGTGTCAGACATCACTGGCGCAGCTCCGTCCTGAGTCCTATCGCCGATACAGCTGTATGCGCTCCATACACAGCGCTGGACAGCTTAGGGAGAGCACTTTCTATAAGTCCTTTTAAGGGCTCGTACCGGCAGGGTCAGAGCTATAGGTGACAGGTCCTGAGACAGTGTCTGTGTAGCTAAGGTCAGGGATTTCCTCGCTGCATTTCCCCATTAGGAGGGAATAGAAAGGCAGGCTTCCATTCCTCTACCCAGAGCCCCACAATCCTGGCACTGTACCCTCCTGTCCTCTGCACACTCCAACTCATTATAACTAAGCCATTATACTAGCAAACACTGAGTGTACCTAGTGGCATCCTAAACGTGGCTATTGGACTTTTGTATAGTCCCACTAGTGCAAAGATATTTGCAGCACGTCTGCCTGCATTGCACACTCAAACTCATTGTAACTAAGCCATTATACTAGCAAACACTGATTGAACCTAGTGGCATCCTAAACGTGGCTGTTTGACTTCTGTATAGTCCCACTAGTGCAAAGATATTTTCAGCACGTCTGCCTGCATTGCACACTCAAACTTATTGTTACTAAGCCATTATGCTAGCAAACACTGAGTGAACCTAGTGGCATCCTAAACGTGGCTGTTGGACTTCTGTATAGTCCCACTAGTGCAAAGATATTTGCAGCACGTCTGCTTGCATTGCACACTCAAACTCATTGTAACTAAGCCATTATACTAGCAAACACTGATTGAACCTAGTGGCATCCTAAACGTGGCTGTTTGACTTCTGTATTGTCCCACTAGTGCAAAGATATTTGCAGCACGTCTGCCTGCATTGCACACTGAAACTCATTATAACTAAGCCATTATACTAGCAAATGTCGTGGGCGGGGAGAAGGGTGTCAGCACTGCGCTCACCCCTCTGCTCGGGTCCGGCTGCTCCTGCTCAGTGGTGGCTCGAGCGGTGGTCCGGATCGCGGGGGTTCTCGAGCGGCGCTCCTCACCCGTGAGTGAAAGGGGATTGGGTTTTGGGATAAAGTCTATTGTCCGTGACGCCACCCACGGTTGTGGTGATTTGTTAGAATCACCGCTGCTTGGTGTGGGGATCCCGGGAGTGATGGTGTGAAGCAGCAAGTTGTTGTGTTGCCCCTCCGTGGGTAGGGGTTGGTGATCCCGGGGCCCAGTGAGGAGGTGGGAGATGCAAGGCTTGGTGGGCGCAGGGACGCGGGGGCAGCGCTGTGCCTTGCGGCAATGTGGTACTCACTCAGCCTGAGACGTTGACATAGTTCTCGGTAAAACACACGGCTGGAAAGACGGTTCCCACGGACGGCTGCACTTGCTTTCCCCAGTAGGTGACGGCGATGTCCCTTTTCCTTCACCTAATGTTGTTGATGGTCTCGATGGGTTCCCACCGGTAACCCGCTCCCCGGCTTCAAGCTGGACCGGAGGAGCTCTACTCTTTGCCCGCAGGCGCTGGCCCTTAGAAACTGGTACCCTGGCGGTGGCAGTGTCTCTACTGCAATGGTTGGGCTGTTGCCTTCAATCGGTACTTGGTTGTTGGGGGATTAACGTCCCCTTCACTGACGGATTTGGCAAATTATGGCGACTCCTAGCCTTGCCGGGGTCCGAGAGGCCCCTGCCCTGGTGCTGACTGTCCTTTGTACACTGCTCCAGACCGCCGGGCCACCACCCGTCCGCGGTCCTTCCAGGAACTTCCAAACGGTCACCCCTCCGGACAATCACCGCCGTTGCTGACCTTGCTGACTCTGTCCTGCACACAGCTGGACCCACTTCAGGCTTTCTTACTGTCACCGCTCTTACTTTTCTCCTTTTCCACTTTACTTCCTTCACTTCACTACTTTCACTTCCTTAACTCATCTTAGCTGTTTACTCCTTCCACTTCCCTAGCTTACCTTCACTCAAGGCCTGCCTGGGCTAAACTGCCTGGTACTTCCTGCCTCAAGGGCTGTGAACTCCTCGGTGGGCGGAGCCAACCGCCTGGCCCACCCCCTGGTGTGAACATCAGACCCTGGAGGAAGGCAAAAAGCATTTTGGGTTAGCTTTGGTGTTCCTAACTGGGGTGTAGGGTTTGATGGTGGGATGACCTGTGACCCCTGGCTTCCCCAGGGCGTCACACAAACACTGAGTGAACTTAGTGGCATCCTAAACGTGGCTATTGGACTTCTGTATAGTCCCACTAGTGCAAAGATATTTGCAGCACGACTGCCTGCATTGCACACTCCAACTCATTATAACTAAGCCATTATACTAGCAAACACTGAGTGTACCTAGTGTCATCCTAAACGTGGCTGTTGGACTTCTGTATAGTCCCAGTAGTGCACAGAAATTTGCAGCACGTCTGCCTGCATTGCACACTCAAACTGATAGTTACTAAGCCATTATACTAGCAAACACTGAGTGTACCTAGTGTCATCCTAAACATGGCTGTTGGACTTCTGTATAGTCCCAGTAGTGCACAGATATTTGCAGCACGTCTGCCTGCATTGCACACTCCAACGCATTATAACTAAGCCATTATACTAGCAAACACTGAGTGTACCTAGTGTCATCCTAAACGTGGCTGTTGGACTTCTGTATAGTCCCAGTAGTGCACAGATATTTGCAGCACGTCTGCCTGCATTGCACACTCCAACTCATTATGACTAAGCCATTATACTAGCAAACACTGAGTGTACCTAGTGTCATCCTAAACGTGGCTGTTGGACTTCTGTATAGTCCCAGTGGTGCACAGATATTTGCAGCACGTCTGCCTGCATTGCACACTCCAACTCATTATAACTAAGCCATTATACTAGCAAACACTGATTGTACCTAGTGGCATCCTAAACGTGGCTTTTGGACTTCTGTATAGTCCCACTAGTGCACAGATATTTGCAGCACGTCTGCCTGCATTGCACACTCCAACTCATAGTTACTAATCCATTATACTAGCAATTTATGCTGCCAGTTTAAGGGCCGTAGTTGCATTGTCAGGGATATTTATTCTTTATTATTCTGCTGTTAATAAAGCTAGACCACCGCTGCAATCTACACCACCTCTCAATTTTTACTACCACATTTTCAGTGCACATTCTTGTCGCAATCAACATGAGTGGCAAAATGACAGATGCTGGTGGAAAGGGGAAGAGGCGTGGTGGAAAAGGAAAAAAAGGGTTTGTCCGTGGGGAAGGTGGCAAAGCTCCATTATCATCTGCTGAAGATAGACCATCTACCAGCAAAAGTAAGATGTCTACTACTTACCGTGGACAATCCGATGTGCTCCCTTTTTTACGGACACGAGCAACAGGAACAAAAGTAGATGATGGCCAAAAAGGAAAATGCTTGAATGGATCTCAAGTGGTCCAACAAGTGCCCTCTCAGCCACTTCAAGTACCGCATCCAAAAAACACCAGTCCTCTGAGTTGTCATCCCAATCAAACTTGCTTTCTCCCAGCTCTGAAGTCTCCATCAGCCCTGCACAGTATGGTGGAACTGAGATGGCTGAGTCTGCAGAGCTGTTCAGTCACACTGTAGCCTGGGAATAAGAGGTCTGCTCCCAATCTACAGTGAGTACAGAACAGAAAAAGGTCTGCAGTGATGCCCAGAACCTTTGTGACTCTGATTCAGGCCGTGAGGACCAAGTTTCTGAGCATAATGTTGACCCTTTGTCACAAACTGTAACACCTGTGGTTATAGACAATGAGGAACATACTGATGAAGATGAGACGCAGATACCCGATTGGGATGACAACTTAAATATTCGGTCAGGGCAAGAAGAGGCTCGGTCTGAGGGGGAGGGGAGTGCAAACACAACAGTTGATGATGAAGTTCTAGATCCCACCTACTGTCAACCCACAGTCAGGCACTCGAGGAGGTCAACAGAGGTGGTGTAGGAGGATGCAACTGATGACGAAGTTACCTTGCACCTTCCTGGACAGAGTCGGAGTACTGGTAGCACATCTACAACTGCAACCTCAGCCTCCACTCTGCCTCTGAGCACTAGTCAGGGTGGATCAACAGGTCGCATGCCCTCTAAGCCTTGCCTAGCCTGGTCCTTTTTTGACATAGCAAAAGATCGCCCAAATTATGTGATCTGTAAAATTTGTCATGGTTCTATTAGTAGAGGTCAAAACCTCAGCAGTTTGACAACTTCTTCCATGAATCGTCACATGCATAAATATCATATGTCCCTGTGGGAAGCTCACCGTGCTGCAATGCGGCCTAGCGGAGCGAACCATCTACCGCCTGCCCCTTCCAGTGCATCTGCGCGCTCTTCATCTTCTAGGACTGTGGGGACAGCTGTCACACCTGTTTTCCACGCACTACTTCCACCACTGTAACCGCAACAGGCAGTTTGCTTGGTAGGTCATCAGTTGGTTTGGAAGGGGAAACAAGTGAGTGTGTACAGCTCTCTCAGACATCGATAGCACCAACATTGGATGAAGGCAACATCATGTCTCCGCCTGCTCTTTCCTCACAAACCTGCATTTTTCCAGGGACACCCTACTCAACACCATCTACACACAGCAGCCAGATCTCTGTCCCTCACATGTGGACAAATAAAAGGCCATTTCCTCCGACCCATGACAAAGCTAAGAGGTTGACTTTATCCCTCTGTAAGCTCTTGGCTATCGAAATGCTGCCTTTTTGCCTGATGGACACACAGGATTTTTGAGACCTTATGTCCGTCGCTGTGCCCCAGTACCAGATGCCCAGTCGCAACTACTTCTCTAAGAAAGGTGTGCCTGCGCTACACCAGCATGTCGCACACAACATCACCGCTTCCTTGAGAAACTCTGTGTGTGAACGGGTGCATTTCACCACCAATACTTGGACCAGTAAGCATGGACAGGGACGTTACATGTCGCTGACTGCGCACTGGGTAACTATGGTGATAGATGGTGAAGGGTCTGCTGCACAAGTCTTGCCGTCCCCACGACTTGTGTTTCAATCCTCTGTCTGTCCAAGTTCCGCCACTGCTTCTGCCTCCTCCACCTCATCTGGGTCCTCCACCTCCGCCCCAAGCCTGCCTGGTCAGGCCACCAGCGTTCTCACTGTGCAGAAGGAATCACGCACCCCTCATTACTATGCTGGCAGCAGAGCGCAACGGCATCAGGCGGTCTTTAGCTTGACATGTATTGGGAATAAGAGTCACACAGCTGAGGAGTTGTGGTCAGCTCTGCGGTCCGAGTTTAATAAATGGTTGTCTCCACTCAACCTGCAGCCTGGTAAGGCCGTGTGCGACAATGCTGCAAACCTGGGTGCGGCCCTTCGCCTGGGCAAGGTGGCACACGTACCTTGTATGGCTCACGTGTTGAACCTTGTCGTCCAGCAATTTTTAACACACTATCCCTACTTTGATGGCCTTCTGAACAGGGCATGAAAACTGTCTGCTCACTTCCGCCGTTCAAGCGCCGCAGCTGAGCGACTTGCATCGCTCCAGAAGTCTTTCGGCCTGTCGGTTCATCGCCTGAAATGCGATGTGGCAACACGCTGGAATTCAACTCTCCACATGTTACAGCGACTGTGGCAGCACCGCCGAGCCCTGGTGCAATACGTCATGACGTATAGCCTGGGCCAACGAGATGCAGAGGTGGGGCAGATCACCCTGATGGAATGGTCTCAGATCAAGGACCTATGCACCCTTCTGCACAGTTTCGACATGGCGACGAATATGTTTAGCGCTGACAATGCCATTATCAGCATGACAATTCCAGTCTTTTACATGCTGGAGCACACGCTAAACACTATTCGGAGTCAGGAGGTGGGACAACAGGAAGGGGAGGAACTACAGGAGGATTCATATGCGCAAGACACAACAACATCACCAAGGTCCAGACGTTCATCATCACCAACGCGGCAGGCATGGGACCATGGGGGACAGGGATCAACAAGGGCGCATGGTAGCAGGCTAAATGTTGAGGAAGGTGCAGGAGAACATGAAGAAATAGAGGACGAATTGTCCATGGACATGGAAGACTCAGCGGATGAGGGAGACCTTGGTCAAATTTCTGTTGAAAGAGGTTGGGGGGAGATGTCAGAGGAAGAAAGAACGGTTAGCACCTCTATGCCACAAACACAGCGTAGACTTGGTCCGCATGGCTGCGCAAGACACATGAGTGCCTTCTTGTTGCACTACCTCCAACTTGACCCTCGTATTGTCAAAATTAGAAGTGATGATGACTACTGGATTGCCACACTATTAGATCCCCGGTACAAGTCCAAATTTTGTGACATAATTCCAGCCATAGAAAGGGACGCACGTATGCAGGAGTATCAGCAGAAGCTGTTACTCGATCTTAGCTCGGCTTTTCCACCAAACAACCGTGCAGGTGCAGGGAGTGATTCTCCCAGTTGTAACTTGACAAACATGGGACGGTCTCGTCATCTTCAACAGTCTACCCGTACCAGTTGGATCGTATCTGGTGCTGGTAACAGCAATTTTATGGAATCTTTTCATAATTTTTTTAGACCCTCCTTTGCAAGGCCACCAGAGACAACAAGTCTGACACATAGTCAACGGCTGGAGAGGATGATACAGGAGTATCTCCAAATGAACATCGATGCCATGACTTTGCAAATGGAGCCTTGCTCCTTTTGGGCTTCAAATCTAGAAAAATGGCCAGAGCTCTCCAGTTACGCCTTGGAGATTTTGTCGTGTCCAGCTGCCAGCGTTGTCTCTGAACGTGTCTTCAGTGCTGCTGGGTGTGTGCTGACAGATAAGCGCACGCGTCTGTCCAGTGACAATGTGGACAGACTGACGTTCATCAAAATGAACAAGTCATGGATCCAGAAGGAATTTACTACCCCTGTGTCATCCTGGGGAGAGTAAATGCTTGTGGATTTGGAATGTGCTTGATGCAAATCAAAACATCCTGTTTGCAACTAGCGCACAAGTGCTGCCACTGATAAGGTGTCTGTGTGGGGCCCAATTTTTGGAAAAAAAGGGAGGCTCCGCTTGGAGTAACCCTTGCTTACATTGTTTTTAAAAGATGTCAAGATGAACAGAGCTGAGATCAGGAAAGACTTTTCTACCTACCCCGGTGTCATCCTGGGGACGGTTAAGAATAGCGTATTTTTGAATGTGCTTGATGCAAATCTAGCTGTGAAGTGTATAACTAGGGCACAAGTGCTGCCACTGAATGGGTGGGTGTGTGTGGGGCCCAATTTTTGGAAAAAAAGGGAGACTCCTCTTGGAGTAACCCTTGCTTGCTGTGTTTTTTAAAAGAAGCCAAGATGAACAAGTCATGGTTCAGCAAAGACTTTGCTACCTACCCCGGTGTCATCCTGGGGACGGTTAAGAATAGCGTATTTTTGAATGTGCTTGATGCAAATGTAGCTGTGAATTGTACAACTGGGGCACAACTGCTGCCACTGAAGGGGTGGGTGTGTGTGGGGCCCAATTTTTGGAAAAAAGGGAGACTCCGCTTTGAGTAACCCTTGCTTGCTGTGTTTTTTATAAATGATCCAAGATGAACAGAGATGAGATCAGGAAAGACTTTGCTACCTACCCCGGAGTCATCCTGGGGACGGTTAAGTATGGCTTATTTTTGAATGTGCTTGATGCAAATCTAGCTGTGAAGTGTATAACTAGGGCACAAGTGCTACCACTGAATGGGTGGGTGTGTGTGTGGCCCAATCTTTGGAAAAAAAGGGAGACTCCGCTTGGAGTAACCCTTGATTGCTGTGTTTTTTATAAATGATCCAAGATGCACAGAGCTGGGATCAGGAAAGACTTTGCTACCTACCCCGGTGTCATCCTGGGGACGGTTAAGAATAGCGTATTTTTGAATGTGCTTGATGCAAATCTAGCTGTGAAGTGTACAACTGGGGCACAACTGCTGCCACTGAAGGGGTGGGTGTGTGTGGGGCCCAATTTTTGGAAAAAAGGGAGACTCCGCTTGGAGTAACCCTTGCTTACATTGTTTTTAAAAGAAGCCAAGATGAACAGAGCTGGGATCAGGAAAGACTTTGCTACCTACCCCGGTGTCATCCTGGGGACGGTTAAGTATGGCGTATTTTTGAATGTGCTTGATGAAAATCTAGCTGTGAAGTGTACAACTGGGGCACAAGTGCTGCCACTGAACGGGTGGGTGTGTGTGTGGCCCAATTTTTGGAAAAAAAAGGGAGACTCCGCTTGGAGTAACCCTTGCTTGCTGTGTTTTTTAAAAGGAGCCAAGATGAACAAGTCATGGTTCAGCAAAGACTTTGCTACCTACTCCGGTGTCATCCTGGGGACGGTTAAGGATGGTGTATTTTTGAATGTGCTTGATGCAAATCTAGCTGTGAAGTGTACAACTAGGGCATAAGTGCTGCCACTGAATGGGTGGGTGTGTGTGGGCCCCAATTTTTGGAAAAAAGGGATATTCCGCTTGGAGACACCTTGCGGTGTTTTACATGATTTTAGAAGGGCGTGCCATGCCTATATCTGTGTGTCCTCAACTTTTTCCTTGTCCTGCTCTTTTGTTTTCGCATGAGTATATGTCCTTGTCACTTTCCCATGTGTTTGTGTTGTGTTGTGAGTTGTTTGTCACCTTTTGGACACCTTTGAGGGTGTTTTCTAGGTGTTTTTATGTGTTTGCTAATGCCTGCCATTGTTTCCTATGCAGTTCGAGTTCGGTTCGTCGAATGTTCGACGAACTGAACTCGAACGGGACCTCCGTTCGGCGAACCGACCTCGAGCCGAACCGGGACCGGTTCGCTCATCTCTAGAGAGCACCAGTTCCACTTCTGCAATAATAAAACATAAGGGAAGGTAAGCAAACACAGAAAAAACAATAGGATACACCAACTTCACGGCTACAACAAGACACCAGGGCTGCAGCCAGCATCACTTCTTCCAGCAACTGGCGTCATGTGATGGAACATGGGACTATTTAAAGGTGATGGGTGGGATCAAAAACCAGATTCACATCAGGAGAAGTAAACATAAGCTACTAGGAAGGACAACAGACTTATCCCTTGGAGCACTAAAAGAAAAGAAAACACATTTCATTTCCAAAGTTTCATGAGGCAAAGTCGGACACTGGTTCCAAAACTGCCCAAGTCTCATAGTGACGAGAAACCATTGTGACAGTACCCGTTTTACTACGAGGGGCCTCCAGACCCTCAAGACTCCAGATAACACATATGGAAGGTACGCACCAATCTACTTGTACTCACATCCACTGTCACCTGACCTCCAAGAATAATAATAACGCAAACCGGTGACAATGGTAAAAATGTATACTCCTGAGATACAACATCTGTGAGTCTCAGGAGCTGTGATAACCTGTGAATATTGTCATGGGCATTTTTCACCAGTGTGTCATGGGTGATAGACAGTCCTGTTGTGTCTGGCTTTAGAAGGTCACAGGGTTTGGTTGCAAAAACTGCTCCCTGAATTTCTTTCATTCCTGCTTAGTTTTCATCCCTTTCCTTTTAAGACTTTATGGCATTTTTCAGCCTGTCAGCTGCTGTTCATCAGTACTTTGCTTGTCTATATATACCTTCACTTCCTATTACTTGGTGCTGGTGATATTGGTTACATTTTTAGCAAGTCTTCAGTCAAGCTGGCGGCTTGTATACACAAAGAGTATGAGTTTGAAGAAGAGCTCATCCTAGGACCAGATCAGATTCAGCCTAGGGTCAGGAATCAGGTGCAGCGCATAGGTGTGGAACCTATCTAGGGTGGTGAGGGAACCCAGAGCCTAGTTATAGGCTTTGTCAGGGGTCACTATCTCCTCCTTCCCTAGAAACAAAGTTTCCCTTCCCTTTCCTTTGCCATTGGCTTGGTACTTCCCTGTACCTAGTGTGACAGTATTAAGCACTGGGGGTAGTTCCAGCCGTATGGTTAATAATATCCAGACTAATAAACCTAGATCCCAGAGGCCCAGAAACACACTTCTGCTTGATGTTGTTAGTGGAGATCCATACTTAATCAATAATCTGAACCTGAATGTTTCTTAACATGCATGCATTTGTTAGAAAGAGGTAATGCCCTTGAAGGACCAACAACAGGGGTGTGTCCCCAGAACTTGCAAAACTTGCCTTAAGACACAGGATACTCAGTTTGAACAATCACCTCTCCTGGGGGACAAAGAGGTCTAGAATTAACCTGTAATGAGGGTGAAATTGCACCATTTCTCTCCTGCAGAACCTTTGCCACCTTAGCCGGAAAGGTAAGAAATTCAAAGGAAATGTACACATTCAGGTCGCTTTCCTCCATACGACCTGGAGGCCAGTTTTTCAGATGGTGAAATAAGTTCAGGTATACATGGAGAAACCAACAACTCAACCTTGCATTCAGGACCTGGACACTCATTAGGGATGACTCCCCTCCCTCGACCTCCTCTCTTGGGGGAACACCGATGCCTAGTATTAACCTAAAGAGTGGATAAGATATCACTTCTCTGTCCCAGAAGCACCTTAGATGGAAAAGAGGTCACCTTCCTCCTTATGACCTGTGGGCTGTTTAGATGGTGTTACATGTTTGTGTATGAATGGACAAACCCAATATAATGACTCTTATGACAAAAGTAGAAGCATGCCTCATCACACGGTGAACCAATAATTACCTATTTTGGGGTAATCCCCTCCCACATGCATAGGTTCGTCAAACTGAATTGTGAAATTTGATCCCTAGGGAGAGCAACCTGGGGGCAGGTTCTTCATAGAACTCACCTTGAGGCATCTATTCATGCTGTAAGCAAGGGCCATAGTGACTTTCAACAAACCAGGAGTAGAATATTGAGCCAGAGAGTTCCTAAGCCTGCCTGACATCTCGTGACAAAAAAGGACTCTTAAGTGGACGATCATTCCATTGAGTGTCCGATCATTCCATTGGGTGTCAGTAGCAAATCTCCGGAACTCCGAGCAGTAGTCCTCAGTTGGCCACATACCCTGCTGGAGCATACAGAGTTTGGACTTCACAAGGGAGATGCTATCATGGTCACCCTACAAAATGACCAAAGCCGAAGAAACTCAGCCACTGAGCGTTACAACTTTGAGTCAGTTGGTAGAGCGAAGGCCCAGGACTGGGGATCACCACTAACAAGGAGACAATGATCACTGTTTCTCACCCCTGTGGAACTAGGGCAGAGAGAAGCTTCAAAAAGCACCATAAATTTGTCCCTCCCCCCATAAATCCTATCTGCAAGAGCCATCTTGAGTTCAGGCTGAGTCTGGGCATGAGCCAAGATGAGCAGACTCATGACATGCTGCAGTTGTTGCACCACCTGAGATAGCAGAACCGTCACTTCCTGTGGAAGCGTCTGCATAAGGTCTACTTTAGCCACAGCAGGACCCATAATGAATACTGAAGAAATGAAGAAAATGTTAGGGCTAGTTATAATGTCATTCTGTGACTATCGGCGTTCC